>NW_027140909.1:1200000-2400000 GCF_036365525.1 Heterodontus francisci | reverse complement strand
TGTGCCTCATGGTAGATGCGCTTGGCCAGCTTCTGGAGCCTGTTTGAAGCGACTCGAGCAAAGACTTTCCCCACTATGCTGAGAAGAGAGATTACACGGCAGTTGTCGCAGTCACCGCGGTCACCTTTGTTTTTATAGAGGGTGATGATATTTGCATCGCGCATGTCCTGAAGGGGAAGAGAGATTGTTAATATATCTGTTCAACACCGTTTGCTATTTACAGAAATTCATATTTGTATCAATGTAAGAGTGTTTAGATATCGCAGTGTGTGCCTGTGCACTCAGCTTCTGACTGTCTCTGTAACAATGAAGCACATGTTCATCTCTTATGTTGAAGGAGAATAGTGTTGGTCTACAAATAATTGCATGGAATTTACAGCACAGAAACAGATCATTCGACCCAACTGCTGGGCTCTAGTGTTTATTCTCCAAACGATCCCCATCCCAGTCTACTTCATCTCATCCTAACTGTATATCCTTCCATTACTCACTCACTCATAAATATCTATCTGCTCCTTAAAAGCATCTAATTTATTCTCCTCAATCTCTCCCTGTGGTAAGTTGTTCGACATTCTCCACACTCTCTGGGTAAAGAATTTTTTCCTGAATTCCCCCATTGGATTTATCAGTGACTATCTTCTATTGATGCCCCCTTGTTTGGGTCTGTCTCACAAGTGTAAACATCTTCTCTACATCTACCCTATCAATTGTAGACGAGCACCTTCCAACCCGCGAACTGTATGTAACCTGGTATGTGGGAAAAGAATTGTGTGTGGCTAATAGTGGTAAATAACTCCACAGTAGGGAAGTGGGATGCACTGAATCAGCACTGTCGTGTAACTGAACTGATAATGGGGAAGTGAATGTGGTGAAACCTGCAAGGTGGTCATTAAGGCATGTCTAAACTATAGCTAAATTTGTATCAGACGCGCCATGTGGGCTGGTTGCTTGGAGACCGGGGAGTGCGTGGGGGCGGGGGGGGGGGGGCGTTGCTTTGGCAGAGTGAAGTAATGCCTTGTTATCAGCCAAATACTGGAAAACAGAGAACTAGCCAGGAAATGTGATCAAAACATTAGGGATGAGGTTACCAGAAATGAGTGTATGTCAAAACTGGTGAAAGGGAGACCCACTGTGGCTGACGTAGTGCACCCACGGCATTAGAAACAGCTGACTGACCAATCACTGTACATCGTGTAGTCAGGGCCGGCCCAGCCCGAGCTGATCACACAGGTAGCATGTACGAAGTAGGGTATAAGAAAGTGTGCTTCCAAGTTTTGGATAGCTCGTTCAGAAATAAGTAGTCTGATCAACTACTTGGAGAATCGGAAGGGGAGGTCTGAACATACACTCGGTTCTGACTCTCGGATGAACCTATGTAACCTCGCTTATGTGGACGTAAGAGTATCATCTCTGTTGAAGATAAGAGACGTTGAACACATGTGCTGTGTGTGAACAATAAATCTGGTGTGCATTTGAAACCAATTGTCACTAATTCAACTTTACCAATTACAGATCTCCCCAAACCAAATCTTTCCGTGGATTCTAGAGTTACCACTAAGGGTGGAAATGTCTTATTTAACTGTACATGCCCCCAGGACGTTCCTGGCATCACATTTCACTTTTGCAGGCAAGGAGAAACCAATTACTCTGATGTCCAGTCTGCTGCTGCAGGGAGTAATTCTCTCACCTTCACCATCAGGAATATAGATCACGGTGAAGGAGAACATTATACCTGTCAGTATGAAGCTGATGTAGGGGGAAGGAGGATAACATCAGCTCTAAGTGATGTACACACATCACTGTTAGAGGTGAGTGACATTGTAACATTCACTGTGTTCATTTGACCTCAGTAAAAGCTGTATCTGTTTGATTTTCAATCCGTGTCAGTTGTGTAAGGACCGGTTTACCACGGTGTGAAGTGAGAGATAGATGTAAAAATTCATCTTGAGCTGAATTTCACCTGCCTCTCGCTTTACAACCCGCCCAATATTCACCTGCATTGACTTCAGTGGAGCTGAATATCGGGCGGGTCCTAAAACAGGCGGCCCATACAACACGCCCATTTTGCTCTATTGTCCCAAGACCTTTCAATCCATATCTCATTATGTTCTCTGTTTATCGTGTAGTAGTAATTCAGTTACAATTTGTGTCCTGTGTTAAGCACCAGATTTAAAAACAAGAAATGCTAGAAATACTCAGCAGGTCTGGCAGCATCTGTGGAGAGAGAAGCAGAGTTAAAGTTTCAGGTCAGTGTCCCTTCTTCACAACTGGCAAATATTAGAAATGTAAAAGGGTATAAGCAAGTAAAGTGGGAGTGGGGCAAGAGATAACAAAGGAGAAGGTGCAGATAGGACAAGGTCACTGAAGAGCTGACCAGAAGGTGATGGAGCAAAGATATGTTAATGATGTGTTGAAAGACAAAGCATTAGTCCAGAAAAGGTGTTAACGGACTGAAAATTGAACAGCCTCAAGTACAAAAATGAAAAAACAGAGGGTAAGCAAACTGAACAAACGAAGATGAAATAATATAAAAAAACACAAAAAATATATAACAAAGGAAAAAGAAAAAATAACTAAAAATAAAAGTAAAGTGGGTGTATGAATCGTATGATACAACTACCAAACGAATCTTCCCCTCTTTTCCCTTGTCAGCACTCAGAAGGGATCGTTCCCTCCGTGGCACCCTGGTCCACTCCTCCATTACCCCCACCATCTCATCGCCCTCTTACGGCACCTTCCCCTGCAATCACAGGAGGTGTAATACCTGCCCATTTACCTCCTCTCTCCTCACTATCCCAGGCCTCAAACACTCCGTTCAGGTGAAGCAGAGATTTACTTGTACTTCTTTCAATGTCGTATACTGTATTCGCTGCACACAATGTGGGCTCCTCTATATTGGGGAGACCAAACGCAGACTGGGTGACCGCTCTGCAGAACACCTCCACTCAGTCCGCAAGCAAGACCCCGAGCTTCCGGTTGCTTGCCATTTCAACACTCCCTCCTGATCTCATGCTCACATCTCTGTTTTGGGATTGTTGCAGTGTTCCGGTAAACACCAACGCAAGCTCGAGGAACAGCATCTCATTTACCGATTGGGCACACTGCAACCTGCTGGACTGACCATTGAGTTCAACAATTTCAGAGCATGACGGGCCCCCCATTTTACTTTTATTTTTAGGTCCTTTTTCTTTTTCCTTTTTTTTTGTGTTTTTTTTATTTTATTTCATCTTTGTTCAGTTTGCTTACCCACTGTTTTTTTTCATGTTTTTACTTGCGGCTGTTCAATTTTCAGTCCATTAACACCCTTTCTGTACTCATGCTTTGTCTTTCACAACATCATTAACATATCTTTGCTCCATGACCTTCTGGTCAGCTATTCAGTGACTTTGTCCTATCTACACCTTCTCCTCTGTTATCTCTTGATCCACGCCCGCTTTACTTGCTTTACTGGCCTGTTTCAGTGCTGTATCTTTAGTTTTATTAGTTTTTTAGTTTTAGAGATACAGCACTGAAACAGGCTCTTCGGCCCACCGAGTCTGTGCCGACCATCAAGCACCCACTTATCCTAATCCGACACTAATTCCATATTCCTACCACATCCCCACCTGTCCCTATATTTCCCGACCACCTACCTATACTAGTGACAATTTATAATGGCCAATTTACCTATCAACCTGCAAGTCGTTTGGCTTGTGGGAGGAAACTGGACCACCCGGAGAAAACCCACGCAGACACAGAGAGAACTTGCAAACTCCACACAGGCAGTACCCAGAATTGAACCCCGGCCTCTGGAGCTGTGAGGCTGCGGTGCTAACCACTGCGCCAAATCAACTAAACGAGTGAGGGGAGGCTGGTAGGGGGCGGGCGGGGTGAAGTGGGGAGAGAACAGTTGTAAATGTAGCATATCTCGGCTCTGCAGGGAAAGGGAAAACAAAAAGATGCAACATTTCAGTAAGACCATTTTAAAAGAAAGGGGCGGCACAGTGGCACAGTGGTTAGCACTGCAGCCTCACAGCTCCAGCGACCCAGGTTCAATTCAGGGTACTGCCTGTGTGGAGTTCTCCCTGTACCTGCGTGGATTTCCTCCGGGTGCTCTGGTTTCTTCCCACAGCCAATTGACTTGCAGGTTGATAGGTAAATTGGCCATTATAAATTGCCCCTAGTATTGGTAGATGGTAGGGGAACATCGGGACAGGTGAGGATGTGGTAGGAATTTAGGATTAGTGTAGGATAAGTATAAATGGGTGGTTCATGGTCGGCACAGACGCGGTGGGCCGAAGGGCCTGTTTCAGTGCTGTATCTCTAAATCAAATTATAACATTTTGCAGTTCTAATATTTGCTTGTTCTGAAGAAGGGTCACTGACCTGAAACGTTAACTCTGCTTCTCTCTCCACAGATGCTGCCAGACCTGCTGAGTGTTTCCAGCATTTCTTTTTTTTAACTCAAATTTCCAGCATCTGCAGTATTTTGCTTTTAATTAAACACCAGATTATTTATCTTGTGTAGAATCTTATCATTAACTTGGTGCCACTCTGTCCTCTTTATCGAATTTAGCGAAATCCATTGCGCTGGAGGCTGGTTTGGTTCAGCTGTGGCTCAGATTCTTATCCTTGCTCTGTTAGGTGTTTGCCTCTGGAGGAAAGGTTGGTTAAACCCGATGTAGTAACCGTACATTACAGATGCTTATACTACGGTAACTGTCACCTCTGCTTCAACACAACTGAGCAAATCTCTAAACCATTTAGACCCTGACCCCTAACCTCTGTCATTTAAATGTAGGGCGATCACGACCTGAAAGGTGAAATAGCCAATGGCGAAGCTGGAATTGACCTGAGCAGAAATTCACCTTCGTCGGAATGCCAAGAGAGGCAATATCATAATGACGGTCACACCAGATATACAGTTCCATGGCTTTCACTGGGGATGAATACATGGCTGGATTTATGATGTGGAATCTCATCCATAACACTGCTTCTGGGCCATATGGCTGGGTTAGAAATGTACCTGAGCTGGTAAAAAAAAACAGAGGCGTCATATCGCACAGGCCGATCCAACAAAACAATTCCCTGCCCCAATCATGCCAGTTTCTGAGGAATGCGTGGGAAATCTCAGGCTTCTCTCTCTGAAGGGAGATCATGGAGAGGTGATTGTATAGACGTTGTTCAGATGGTATGGAAGAGAGAAAGCGGGAACATGTGGGAGGTAAGCCTGGACAGATCTTCAGCCAGAAATGCCGAGTTGATGATCCATCTCGGCCTCATCCTGAAGTCCCCAGCATCACAGATGACAAACTTAAGCCAAATCGATTCACTCCAGGTGATATCAAGAAACGACTGAATGCACTGGATCCTGCAAAAGTAATGGGCCCTGACAGTATTCCGGCAATAGTACTGAAGACCTGTGCTCCAGAACTTGCCGCGCCCCTAGCCAAGTTGTTCCAGTACAGCGACAACACTGGCATCTACCCGGCAATGTGGAAAATTGCTCAGGTATGTCCTGTACACAAAAAGCAGGACAAATCCAACGAAGCCAACTACCGCCCCATTAGCCTACTCTCAATCATCAGAAAATTGATGGAAGGTGTCATCAACAGTGCCATCAAGCAGCACTTGCTTCGCAACAACCTGCTCAGTGATGCTCAGTTTGGGTTCCGCCAGGGCCACTCAGCTCCTGACCTCATTACAGCCTTGGTTCAAACATGGACAAAAGAGCTGAACTCAAGAGGTGAGGCGAGAGTGACTGCCCTTGACATCAATGCAGCATTTGCCCGAGTATGGCATCAAGGAGCCCTCGCAAAACTGAGGTCAATGGGAATCAGGGGGAAAACCCTCCGCTGGCTGGAGTCATACCTAGCGCAAAGGAAGATGGTTGTGGTTGTTGGAGGTCAATCATCTGAACTCCAGGACATCACTGCAGGAGTACCTCAGGGTAGTGTCCTCGGCCCAACCATCTTCAGCTGCTTCATCAATGACCTTCCTTCAATCATAAGGTCAGAAGTGGGGATGTTCGCTGATAATTGCACAATGTTCAGCACCATTCGCAACTCCTCAGATACTGAAGCAGTCTGTGTAGAAATGCAGCAAGACCTGGACAATATCCAGGATTGGGCTGACAAGTGGCAAGTAACATACGCGCCACACAAGTGCCAGGCAATGACCATCTCCAACAAAAGAGAGTCTAACCATCTCCCCTTGACATTCAACGGCATTACGATCGCTGAATCCCCCACTATCAACATCCTAGGGTTTACCATTGACCAGAAACTGAACTGGAGTAGTCATATAAATACCGTGGCTGCAAGAGCAGGTCAGAGGCTAGGAATCCTGAGGCGAGTAACTCACCTCCTGGCTCCGCAAAGCCTATCCACAATCTACAAGGCACAAGTCAGGAGTGTGATGGAATACTCTCCACTTGCCTGGATGGGTGCATCTCCAACAACACTTAAGAAGCTCGACACCATCCAGGGCAAAGCGGACCGCTTGATTGGCACCCCATCTGCAAACATTCACTCCCTCCACCACCGACGTACAGTGGCAGCAGTGTGTACCATCTACAAGATGCACTGCAGCAATGCACCAAGGCTCCTTCGACAGCACCTTCCAAACCCGCGACCGCTACCAACTAGAAGGACAAGGGCAGCAAATACATGGGAACATCACCACCTGCAAGTTCCCCTCCAAGTCACCCATTATCCTGACTTGGAACTATATCACCGTTTCTTCACTGTTGCTGGGTCAAAATCCTGGTACTCCCTTCCTAACAGCACTGTGGGTCTACCTACCCCACATGGACTGCAGCGGTTCAAGAAGACAGCTCACCATTACCTTCTCAAGGGCAATTAGGGATGGGCAAGGAATGCTGGCCTGGCCAGCGACGCCCATATCCCGTGAATGAATTAAAAAAATATAAGGGAATACTCCTTCAATGAGTAATAGTGCCAGTAATGGACTCCCAACTACAGTTCCAGATGTGACTATTTTGGAATCATTAACAGAATGTTTAGATGCTGCCTGCAATGGGGTCAGGGGTAACTTTAGAGACTTCCTGGAAGATGTTTTAAAATGCAGTTCCCTTCTCCGTAAGACTATTGTCTTTCAAAGTCAAAGATAACTCGCTTCTCCACGTGACTCCTTCCCGCCACTCTGCTTCCATGGCGCCTGCCCGTCCCGCTTGGGTACCCCGCTCCAACGCTGCTGTGTAATTTTGATATCCCCTCACCCATAATTGTTAACCTTACCCTGTTCATGAGACCCACCAACTGCTCAATGGACCCGCTCCCTTCTGAACATCTCCACAATCCAATTCCTCACCTCAGTTCCCTCTGTGCCCTGATCCACTTTTGGCTCAGTCGATGCATCCCTCGAAACTGCGGCCATCAAGAAACTATCTCCAGTCCTTCCGAGATCCTCACTTCTTGATCAGCTTCCAAACCCTGTGCCCTGCACAGACAACCTCCCTGGAGCTGTTTTCTTTCACTGCTACTCCTATGTATCATAAACGAGTGATAACAGTATCTAATCTTGCTTCATCTAACTTGTCTATACAGTATTTCAACTGTACCCTGTGTTCTGTCCTTCAACATATTCATGATCATCTTGCACATTAACAGTGTTAAGAAGCATGTACTGGAAGTGCGAGCCTAATATGGCCATTTCACACTTGGCAATTTTTGGGCCACTCCATGTAAACATTTTGTGCTTATTATTATGGTTAGTTCATGGGATCAGGGCCTCACCGGCAAAGCCAGCTTTTATTGCCCTTGGAAGCATTCCAGAGTTAACCATGAGTCGATAAAATTGTTGTGGGATCTGGAAACACATGCCAGCCTGACTGGGTAAGGGTGGTGAATTTGTATTCCGAAAGCACATTAGTGAGCCAGGTGTGTTTTTTATTTTCACAACAAGCCATTTTTTTTAAACGGTCACCATTGCTAGCTTCATTATTCTAAAGCTTTGGAACTAACAGACTTTAAATTCTCCAGCTGCCATGATGGGATTTGAATTTTTGCTTTCAGATCATTAGTGTAAACTTCCGGATAACATGTCTCATCACTTAGCAACAAAGCAACTCCGCCTGCTGTAATGGGCATTGGGGCTTGAAGAACTTTCCGGTCTTTGACTTTTCTCATGCTCTTCTTCTGTCGACCAGTAACTGGCTTGCAATTCCTGACACTTATTCCTTCCTTCTCAGGGAAGTGCAGAAGCAGCGGAGAAATCTGTTGAGAAAATTAAACCTTCAATCACTCCAACCATTAAAATTCTCAGAAGCACGCGTGAAGCACAATGTATTCTCTCTGTCAGCATTGTATCTTTTTCATTTAAGATATGAGCTAAGTTGGACTTCAAAAGATCTTGGGTGTCTTTGTTCATGAGTCACTGAAAGCTAACATTTATTTTTATTAATTCACGAGATGTGAGCATCGCTGGCTCGGCCAGCATTTATTGCTCATCCCGATTTGCCCTTGAGTGGTGAGCTCCCTTCTGGAACCGCTGCAGTCCATGTGATGTAGGCACAGCCACAGTGCTGTGAGGAAGGGAGTTCTGAAGTCAATGAAAAAGAGTGAAACCGGACGGACCACCTGGCATCGACCTCAGCACCGGAAACGACAGCAAATCCAGCCCTGTCGACCCTGCAAAGTCCTCCTTACTGATATCTGGGGGCTTGTGCCAAAGTTGGGAGAGCTATGACACAGACTAGTCAAGAAGCAGCCTGACATAGTCATGCTCACGGAATCATATCTTGCATCCAATGTCCCAGACACTGCGTTCACCATCCCTGGTTATGTCCTGTGGCACTGGCAGGAAAGACCAGCAGAGGTGGTTGCACGATGGTATACAGACTGGAGGGATGTTTCCCTGGTAGTCCTCAACATCGACTCCTGACGCCATGAATTCTCATGACATCAGGTCGTACATGGGCAAGGAAACCTCCAGATGATTACCAGCAACCGCCTTCCCTCAGGTGACGAGTCAGTACTCCTCCATGTTGAACAACACTTGGAGGAATCACTGAGGGTGGCAAGGGCACAGAAATTACTCTGGGTGGGGGACTTCAATGTCCATCACCAACAGTGGCTCGGGAGCACCGCTCCTGACCGAGCTGGCCGGGTCCTAAAGGACATAGCTGCTAGACTGGGTATGTGGCAGGTGGTGAGGGAACCAGCAAGAGGGAAAAACATACTTGCTCCCGTCCTCGTCAATCTGCCAACCGCAGATGTCCATGGCAGGAGTGACGACCGCACAGTCCTTATGGAGACAAAGTCCCGCCTTCACATTGAGGATACTACCGTGCTAAATAGGATAGATTTCGAACAGATGTAGCAATGCAAAACTGGGCATCCATGAGGTGCTGTGGGCCATCAACAGCAGCAGAATTGTGATCAACCACAATCTGTAACCTCATGGCCCGGCATATCCCTTACTCAACCAGTACCATCAATCCAGTACACCAACCCTGGTTCAATGAAGTTTGTAGGAGGGCATGCCAGGAGCAGCACCAGGCATACCTCAAAATGAGATGTCAACCTGGTGAAGCTACAACACAGGACTACTTGCGTGACAAACTGCGTAAGCTGCATGCAATAGTCAGTGCTCAGAGATTCCAAGCGAAAGTGAAGCAACGGTTGATATAGCTTCAAGTCGGCCACTGTGTGTCGGTGGTGGAGGGAATGATTGTTTTTTATTGGGGTGGCAATCAAGCAGAAGTCTTTGTCCTGGGTGGTGTTGAGCTACTTGCATGTTGTTGGAGCTGCATCCATCCAGGCAAGTGGAGAGTATTCCATCAGACTCCTGACATGCATGTGCAGCAAGCTGTTAAGAAGGTAAATGGATGGTCTTTACTACAAGAGGATTTGAGTAAAGATGGCTTACTGAAATTATATCGAGCCTTGGTGAGACCACACCTGGAGTATTATGTGCCGTTTGCTTTCCTTACCTAAGGAAATATATACTTGTCAGAGAGGGAGTGTACTGCAGGTTTACTAGACTGAGGCCTGGGATGGAGGGATTATTCTAGGAGGATAGATTAAGTAGATTTGATCTTTATTCTCTGGAGTTTATAAGAATGAACAGTGATCCCATTCAAGCATGCAACATTCTTACAGGGCGTGACAGGGTACATGCAGAGAGGATCATTCCCCATGGCTGGGGAGTCTAGAACCAGGGGACACAGTCTGAGAATAAGGGGGAGGCCATTTAGGACTGAGGTGAGGTGTAATTTCTTCACACAGAGGGTGTGAATATTTGGAATTCTCTGCCTCAGAGGGCGGTGGAATCTCAGCATTTGGGTGCATTCAAGACTGAGGTCGAGAAATTAAAAACATCACGGGAAACATGGATAGTGCAGGAAAATGGTGTTGAAGTTGATCAGCCCTGATCTACCTTAATGGTGGAGCAAGCTCGAAGGGCTGAATGGCCTACTCCTGTTACTATTTCATATGTTCTTATATATACATATAGATACACACTCGAACACCCAATCACACACAGACACATACATATACTCGCAGGGAAACGTACACACCCATTCACACTCTAATAGACACGCACACACACACGCACGCACATCCAAACCTTTGCTGGGTTCATTCAACTCAATAATTTATTTTCAATCTAAGGAATATATATGGACATTGAACAGTTGGATAGGCACATGTGTTCCTGCCCATGCAAAGAGGGGCACCTTTACACATAACAAATAAACCTCGCCCGCAACACATTTAATACCTGCCTTAATAAGTTCATAACCAGGGTCATGAAATTCATTGTTAATAATTGGTGATGTTTTATTGTTTGAACGACCACAGAACATCCTCGCGACCAAACCAGCGAAGATTTACATGTAAGTTCTGTTTGGCATTCCTGCTTCCAGAATTGCCATTAACGTTTAGAATTTTTCAGCATTTAATGAATAAGAATAGGCTATTACAATATTCCTCGTAATTGTCTGTTGACAATTCTGGTTAGGGCCGAACCAGAGAGTTATAAAGGCTCAGCATAACTTTCATGCTTTTGTACTCAATGTCTCTATTTGTGAAGCCCAAAATTCCACATGCTTTACTAACCACTCTCTCAATATGGCCTGCCACTTCCAAAGATCGATTCACATGCACCCCCAGGGCCCTCTGTTCCTGCACAATCTTCAGAACTGTGTCATTAAGTATATATTGTCTCTTCCTATCATTGTGCCAAAATATATCACCTCACACTTGTCAGTATTAAGTTCCATCTGCCACCTCTTTGCCCATTCTGCCAGCCTATCTATGTCCTGTTGCAGGCGGTTCATATCATCCTCAGTAATTGCCTCACCTCCACGTTTTTTGTCACCAAAAAAATTTAGATTCTACTCTGTATCCCAAGATCCAATTCATTTATGTACAGTGAAAAGAAACAGTGGTCCCAGCACTGATCCTTGGGGTACATCACCGTCTACCATCCTCCAGTCTGAAAATCAACCACATACTGTGACTCACAGTTTCTGTCCTGCTGCCAATTTCTAATCCAATTGGACACTGACCCTCCTATTCTATTTGCTTAGACAGTTCCTCAGTGGTGGAGATGTGATGGCCATAGGTTGTTATAACGGGAAGAGTGTGACCCCTAGGTAGGATATGAAACATGACACTGCTAGTAAGAAATTGTCGAAGGGAATAAGATCAAATATGGCAGCTATCCAAATATGTCAACAGTAATGCATGTCGTTGTAGAAATGCTTCGGACTGCAGCACATGGATAAATACGGATTCATAGTCAAAGTGGAAAGTGATACAGTTAAGCAATCATTTTGACCATTGCTCAGCTCAGGTCCAGACGCTGCAATGCTGCATTAGTGAGAGCCTCAACAAAAACAAGTCACACACAGAAAATATGCTCCCCATCCCCAGGGAAATCTTGGCCATCCCATCCAGCTTCTGCAGCAATAGTTGAAATGAGAAAGAAAAGGTCAGCAAAGGAGATATATTCACTTCTTCATGAATAATCAAAGAGCCTTTAGGGTTTGTCAAGGATCAGCTGCCACCAACACTTGGCAGTAAAGTCAGTGTCCCGTCCATATGATACAACACCGACCTATAATTATATAACGCCTGTAAAGTACAAAAACATCCCAACTAACGTCACAAAAGGGTTATCCAGCAAAATTAGACATTGAGCCACATAAAGTGATAATAGGGCAGGAGGCCAAGGGCTTAGTCAAAGAGGTCCACTTTAAGGAGCATCTTAAAGGAAGAAAGGGAAATAGAGTTTGGGGTGGTTTGGAGAGGGAATTCGGAAGCTTGGGGACCAGGCAGCTGAAGATACGGCTGCCAAAGCTGGAGTTAATAAAATCAGGAATGCTCAATAGGTGCAATGATTTACTGAAGTGCAAATGAGGAAAATCTAACAATCGACACAGAACTCTTCAAGAAACGAGCAAATATTTTAAGTATTTGCACATTTATGATTTATTTTTTTTGTTTCATTTAGACGCTGTCCTTAACCTAAAAGTACAACCGAAGAGAAACAAAGTAAGTTACAAATGGCCCTGGGGGTTACATCCAACCTTTTAATATGTCGGCTCTTATTTCACTCATTCATGCGCTTGGCAAGCAGTACCCGAATATCTTGCTGCTTTCACTCACTGAGTCCATGTTCTGTTATTAATATCTCAGCTCACTGGTTCTTGTAGTAAATATTCATGAGGACACATAGTTTTTCATTCACATTTCAAACTATCTGAAAATGACCACAGCAGTGCACACAGGCAAGGGAAGTGATCCGTTTGTGTTTTTCTCAGTGGATTGATCCCCAGCTGAAGATGAATCTTTGAGCAGTGAAGAGCAGAGCTGCGCCCTCTATAACAAATGAAAGGCATTGACAATTAAGTTAGGACAATTTCAGTGTAGATGTTAAATATACCGCTATATAACCAGATGTAAGTACTGTACATCATTTACTGTTTCACTTTCGGTTTATGGCTAGACGATGAACAGCATTGTTTGGTCTAAACAAGGCAATTTTCTATTTTTGCTTCCTTCTGCTGTCGTCCACTGCTGAGAGAACGTCATTGAACTTTTATCAGATTTTAAGACAATAGGTTGATTTTTCTGACCAATTTCACCATTTATTTCAGCGTCAGCCAGAGACTGTCCCAACCATTGGTGAGGACTCCACCGTCTATGCAGCGGTGAAGATATCGAGCATTTACAGATCTCCTGGGCACAAGGTGTGGGCCCCTCCGCAAGAGGTCCAATGCCAAGTAACATGATAATCATTGACACTTCATTCATTGTTACCAAGAGAGAATATGCGTTTCCAAACAGCCAGCTTAAGAAACAGAATCTGCAAGAGAAATCCTTCCCCAATCCTGGTATGGAGTTTTCTTCACATGTCAATCACACGAAACCTTTGAAACATAGCGAACAGGAGTAAGCAATTCAGCCCAGCTAGCCTGCTATTATTCAATTATATCATGACTTTCTGCACCTCAGCTCACTTTACACGTCTTTGTTCCATCAATCGTGATACCTGTAATTAAGAAAAAAATATCACAGTCTCTAAAGCTGCAACTGTGCAGCACCATCCATCACCCTTTGGGGAGAAATGTATCCACTTTCTGCTGATTGTTGTGTGCAAAGATGCTTCTGGATTTTGCTCCTGAGCTTCCTCGCTCTAATATAGGAAAAGGAGTAGGCCATTCGGCCCTTCGATCGACTCCACCATGCAACTAGATCATGGATGATCATCTAGCTCAGTGCCATCTTCCCGCACTAACAAATCATTATGCCTGCACTCAAATTCCCTTGCAAATAAGGCTAATATGCCATTTATTGTCCCAATTCGAACATCAACACTTTCCGACCTCTCACCATTTCATAAAATCTCTGCATTTCTGCTTTTCCCGCCAAAATGGATACCTTCACATTTTTCCATATTATATTCTATCTGCCATGTTCTTTCCCTCTCAGTCAGCCCTTACAAATCGCCTTGAAGCCTCATTCATTCTCCTGACAACACACATTCCCACCTAGTTTTGTGTCATTCGCAAACTTGGAAAAAATTACTCACATCCAAATCACTAATATAATTGATATATAAGTACCACAATTTGATCTCCCACCAAACCTCTACACCCGAGGGAATACAAGCCAAGCCTATGCAACGTGCCCTCATAATGCATCCCTCTGAGCCCAGTCTCAGTCCGGTCAATCTGTGCTGCACCTTCTGAAGGCCAATAGATCCTTCCTGAGGGGTGGCGAGCACAACTGAACACAATGACTCCAGAAGGTGTCCTACTATGAATACGTACAACTGAAGCATATCTTCCATCGTTTTTGTATTCCCAATCTTCTTGAGATAACTGCATACTGCATCGCTATTTCTGCGTTGTGTGGGGGTAAAACACAAACTTAGCCTCCAGTCCAACAATTTGAACTGTGGATTAACCAGGTGAACAATTTAACAAAGGTTAACAGCACCCACGTTGTGGTGGAAGTGTAGAAACTGGACTCATAGAGTCATAGAGTCTATCATGGCACAGAAGGAGGCAATTTGGGCCATCTAGTCCATGCTGGCTCTCCACTGAGCTATTCAGTCTGTCCCACTCTGCGGCTCAATTCCCGTATGCCTGCTAGTCTATTTCTCTTAGGCGATCATCCAACTTCCTCTTGAAGTCAGTGATCGTCTCCACTTCCACTGCCCCTGTGGCCAGCGAGTTTTAGGTCATCACCACCTACTGCGTAGAAAGCTCCTTCCTCACATTCCCCCCTGCATCTTTTGCCCAAACCCTTCAACCTGTGTCCCCACATCCTTGTATTATTTGTTAATGGGAGCAGTTTTTTATGGTCCAACTTATCTAAGCCTGTCATAATCTTGTACAGCTCGAATAAATCTCCCCTTAATCTCCATTCTTCTGAAGAGAACAAACCCAGCTTTTCCAACCTAACCTTGCAGCTAAATTCCCCCATCCCTGGAACCATTCTGGTAAATCTCATCTGCACCTTCTCAAGGACCCTCACCTACTTCCTAAAGTGTAGTGAGCAGAACTGGACACAATTCTCCAGTTGGGGCCTAACTGGAGCTTGATAAAGGCTCTGAGTAACCTCCCTGATTTTGTACTCTGTGCCTCTCTTTATGAAGCCGAAGATCCCATATGCTTTACTCACCACTCTTTCAATACGGGACTTGTGATAACTCAGACCTGCTTCATATCCTGGCACATTAAATACGGGATATTGTACCGTGGGAAACTAGAATACACTCGGAACATGCATGAACATCATTTTCATCCTTCACTGATACATTCCCTCACCCCAGTAGTGAATTTGTTCTTATTAGCAGGATATGAAAGAAGTCAGATTTTATTCTTTACCTCCTGGACGCTCAGTAAAACCTGAGCCATGTGCCAGAAGGAAAAACTGTCAGGGATGTCAATGTGACTCTTATGGAATGTGACTGATGCTTTTACAGTGATATTAAGGATGTTCTACCCTGTGATCGATGGGCGATTGCTCCCTTGCTGCAGCTGATTTTTCTCTCTGCTCTGAGGCCAGGCGCCCAGAAACGAAAGGCAAAATTCCAATCCAATAGGACAGTGGAATTTGGTTGTGTTTGTTACTGGGAAGCGATGTTGCATTTATCGATATTTAAGATGCTTTAATATTTTTATAAAGTACTGTACATTTCATTGTACAGCAATACTGCGCTTTCAATGTCTCAATAAACACATTACAATTTCACTGTTGACATTGTACTGGTGTTTTTCTAGTTACTATAAGAGGGAAATGATTTTCCACAATGATCAGTTCTGAAACCATCATATATATCTGTGAGACAGGGACACCATTATTCTCACTGCCTCTGTCTCTCTGTCTCTATCTGTTATAGGAACAGGAGGAGGCCATTCAGATCCTTGATCAAGTTCCCCATTCAGTGACATCTCAGCTGATCTGGACCTTAAACCCATCTGCCTGCCTTGGTTCCTTTACCCTTAATCCCCGTGTCAAACACAAATCTATCAATCTCAGTTTGGACACTTTCAGCTGAACCCAAGCCTCACCAGCCCACCAATTGGCACAGCGTGAACCAGATTAGAAGATTAAATATGGATATGAAAGAGGGGCGTGAGAGGCAGCTGCTGGCGCCAGTGCTGGGGAAAGAGGAAGCTGTTCCACTGGGACGGGCTCCACTTAAACCAATTTGGGACCAGTGTCCTGCTGAATAGAATAACTACTACACTGCATCAAAATCCCTGAGCTCCCTCTCTAACAGCACAGTGGGTGTACCGACCCCACATGGACGGCAGCGGTTCAAGAAGGCCATCTCCTGAATGGCAATTTCAGAGGGGAAATAAATGCTAGGCCTTGCTAGCGATGCCCACACAACCCTAGAACAGATAATTCAAATGGAAAAATCCCCATTTCCCTGTTAGGAAGATACACCGGCAGCAAACAAGAATCCTGACTGACGTGCTCATGGGATCTACCTGTGCATAAAACGTTCTCTGTCTCCACGCAACACATCTTGTCCAAGTACTTTTAAAGATCTGAACAACAAGGCTCTCTTCACGACTCTAGATACGGTGCCATGAGGAAGCTATTTGACTGCAGTGGCATCGTGCAGTTCTCATTTAAAGAATTCTGAAACGTTGACTTATTGTTCTTTCTTTCGATTGCAGGGGCATGTGGTGGGGCAGAGGGAGGTGTTGGCGGGGATGTTGTTGAGGAAATTGCATTAACCGGGGCTTCTTCCACTGCCTGGGGAGGTGCGGGGAGCTGAGGTGGGGAGGGTGGGGGGCAGGGATGTTGAATATTGCACAATTGGTACGGCAGTGCCACTAGGTCCGGGGGTTGTAACAACTGCTCTCGGGGCCCCTGGGGTAAAGATTCCGCTCACAGGATGACAGGCCAACCTTTGGAACGGTGATTGAATTCATTGCGTGCAAAGTGGATATTCAACATTGGGGGGCTGCACTGCAGCCGGCTATTGAACTGGAACGGACTCCACCAATCACGTTCTCCTCCCCAACCTCTTTCTCACGCGCTGTCTCTCTCCCTATCAGTGATTAGCTTTGTATCGAAGGATGACTTTCTGAAGAATACAGGAATCATTTTGTGACCTTTTGCATTTTTACATGTAGTACCCCTTTGTGTTGACTACTGTATCTCAATGCTTTTACATTTCTAGGTTCCTTATCTCATTACAAGGCATATCTACACTGAAGCTGTTTCCACTGTCTGCTCTTAAGGTCCCACCCTTGTACTGCAAGTAAGCATTTTAAAACTTGACATAATCTCCCAGATTCACTATACTTTGACGTCGTGTCTATGCTACTAAGAAAATTTCGAATGAAGTTAGATTTTAGTTTATAATAATAAGACAATTGTTAGGTTATGATTACAAGCATTTAACAATGAGTACACTGTTTGTTAACTTTTAATAACCTAATAATCTTACACAGATGAGTGTTTGAGTGTTTTCACTGATGGGCTGAAGTCGGAGATGTTATGGAGGTGGATGGAGGCGTCATTTCCGATGGTTACAACATCAGGTCAGAAGATCAGGTCAGGGATGAATGCGGATCATATTTTACACAACACCATAGTCACCCCGATGCATCAACGAGGTATGGTGATGGAATCACAGACAGAGTGTGGACTTTGTGGTGAAACCAAAGGTGGAGGCTTCATTCTGTCCCCTGTTTAATTGGAGGATATTGGAGCTCATGGAAAACAGACTGTGAGAGTCTGATAACACAGAGACAGTGGAGGATGGATAGAGATGATGGAGAGCTGGAGCTGGGTGTTGTCAGCACACATGTGGAAATTAACCCCATATCTGTCAATGATGTCAGCAGTGGGCAGTGCGTCGATACGGAAGAGGATGGAGTAAAAATGGAAAGTTCCGGGACTCCAGAGGTTATGGTGCTGGTGCAGGAAAAAAGACCATTGCTGGAGATGTTCTGGTTACAATCAGATCAGTAATACTGGAACCACGCGGGGACAGTCCCACTGAAAGATATCATTGTGAGAGATATGGGGAGGTCATGGAAGGGTTTGCTGCAGGTTTGGAGGCGTGGCAGAACATGAGGAGTGGTGAGGACATGGAAGAATTTTAACCCAATGCTAAGAATTATAAATGTCAGCACCAGGAGGACTGCGAGCCAATGCAGGTAAGTTAGGCTGAAGGTATTGGGTGAGATGGACTTGGTGAGAGTTGGACATGGAAGCAGGCATTTAAGCAGTTGATAGTGAGGGAAGGTGGGATTTGGGTTTCTGATCAACAGTGAACTGGAGGAAAGGAGTAAGGAGTTGTCAGAGTTGTAATTTTACCGGAGCCATGAACTACTGTAGAATAAACAGGCAGTGAAATAGCAGAGAGAAGATTTTCTTTTACTCTTCCGTGTGATGTGAACTCCGCTGACAAGGTCAGCATTTATAGCCCTTGACAGCCTGCTGGGCCGTTTCAGAGAGCAGTTAAAAGTCAGCCACATTGCTTTGGGTCTGTCGGCACATCTCGGCCAGACCAGGTAAGGATGGCCGATTTCCTTCCCTGAAAGGAGTTATCGAACCAAATATATTTTTACAGCAATCGGTGATAGTTTCATGGCACCATTATAAAGACCAGTTATCAATTGCAGACTTTTGTTAATTAATTGAATATAACTTCCAGCAGCTGTCATGTTGGGATTTGAACCCCAGTCACCAGGCCATTGGTCTGGGCTTCTGGATATCATCACTATGGAACTGCCTCCCCAGTAAACATGTACAGTGCCTGCCGCCTAATATCACCCACAGTAATTTCTAGGCTGTAACTCTGAACATGTTCCCGAATCAGAGACTCAAAGTTTCTATTTTAACTGGGAAAAGGCAGGAACAGAGTGAAGTGGGATTGTTTTTGTCCCCGGATTCAGTATCCACTGCAGACAGATCAGTTGCATTTACAATAGAAACGCCAGGAGTGAACAAGGTCAATGCAATAATATGGAAAATGTAAATGATGCCACTCATAATGGTAGCACCATCCAGTGTGAGAAGAAATTTCAGGTTTATCCCCGAGAGAAGGCTTACGAAGAAAATTTGATTGACATTGAAATGATTGTGCTTAATCCACCACATTATTTACATCACAGTCAAAGCTGCTGATGCAATGTGTTTGTTCAGGTGAATGTAACTAAGAGCAATGCTCAGGTGTATAACCGTGTCAGTGGAGACCTATCCCCTGTATAAATCAGGACACATTGGAATGGATCAGCTCAGAGCGCCTGCTGGAGCTGTGTATTCCAGGCGAACAGAAGACTCTGCTTCAAACAGAAATGGGATATCCAGTAATATTTCAGATAGAAGACATTTACTATCCTACACTTGCAGCAATTGGAGTTCCTGGTAAACCAATATCTCATCTGATAATGGTGTAAATCGATGTTAACTGTGCTGCTGTACTCTGAATTATTTCACACTGCGTGCGTTACGCAGCCACGTGTTCTTTTCCAGCAAGTTACTGATGGAATCACCTCATTGACTATTCTTTCAGTCGTGCAGGAGCTGTATTACATTTTAATGACATTGTTTTCTGTAACTCTGGCATTGTTACTGGATTATTCTGTGTATTGAATGCAGTTCAAAGAGATGGCTCGGTGAAGGTCAAGAATCAGACCATCAGGAGCTTTTAACAGTTCCATGATGTGGATCTAACTGGCACTGGAATACTTTTATGATTTTTTTTTCAGTAATTGATCCTGAGACATCTCACGGTCTCAGTGTTGCAAGGACACAGCACAATGTCCTCCCTCCCCAATAACATGTTTCAGTTTAACTGGAATATCAATGTACTTATTGGTCATCACTGTTTCAAATACTATTTCTTTCTGTGTGTGTGACGCTGCTTCAGAGGTCTGGCTACTGAACTGTGTTTGCTGCCAACACTTTCACTTCTCCTTCTCTGCTTCATTGCGGAGCGTTCACTGTCACTGGACTACATTGTAAAATAGAAAGTATTGAAGTCATGTTTTATTGGTTTATACTCCATCAGTTGGAATCAAGAGTCTTTCCATCTTTCTGTGGATTATCAGCTCCAGCGCTGATGTTGGTGTTTCATTAATTAAACAATCCCACATTACAACGGATTACTTTATAATTCCAGGAGAAGGAATTTCAATGATTGGGAGGTTTGTCTCGAAGAAGCTTTCGATCCTGTTTATTCCACGCATTGTAGATGAAGTGAAGAGTGCAGGTGAACATGTGGAGACTTGGGTGTTCTGTGGATACAATAAATTATTCACAGAGGTTTCACCATTGAACAAACTGACTTTGAAAATAGAATCATTGAACCTGGGGCAGGTGAACAGAACACAGAAGCAGAAGGTTAGGAGTAAATCGTATATCAAAGGTAGCATCAAGTGACAGTTTGAAGGGTGTGAGTACTCCAGAGAGATAGGGAAGGAGAAAAGGAGCAGGGAGAATGAAACCGAGGGAAATAAATAAGCAGAAGGAAAGAGAAAGAGAAAGAAGCGAGGTGCGGAGCGGACTAACGAGGTGCGGAGCGGACTTAACGAGGTGCGGAGCGGACTTTCAGCTGAGCGGTCAATTTCAGTAAGTTACAAGTTAATCCCCTTTTGTTTCGGAGGACCAGGGGACTGCTGGGTAGGGGAAAACTATTTATTTGGGCAGTGGCAGTACCCGAGACACTACACGTGTAGTGTCTCCCACCCACCGTCCTCCTCTAACCAAAAAAAAGGACTCTGGTGTGTTGATAAGGTAAGCTTTTTATTTAAAAAGTTCAGTCCGTCGGATTGCTAAGTGAACAAGTTTTGACTTTTTTTTTTTTCGTTTGGTTTTTCAGTAGATTTATTGGGAATCTAGAATAGTGGGAATGGAGGTAAAGGCAGTTGCATGTTCCTCCTGCAGAATGTGGGAGGTAGGGGTCGCCAAGAGTGTCCCTGCTGACTGCATCTGCGGGAAGTGCACCCAACTCCAGCTCCTCGCAGACCACGTTAGGGAACTGGAGCTGGAGCTGGATGAACTTCGGATCATTCGGGAGGCGGAGGGGATTATTGACAGGAGTTATAGGGAGGCAGTCACACCTCAGGTAAAAGAAGTAGGTAGATGGGTTACCGTCAGGGGAAGGAAAGGGAACCAGCAGGCAGTGCAGGGATCCCCTGTGGCCGTTTCCCTCAACAACAGGTATACCGTTTTGGATACTGTTGGGGGGGACGACTTACCAGGGGTAAGCAATGGGGTGCAGGTCTCTGGCACAGAGTCTGTCCCTGTTGCTCAGAAGGGAAAAGGGAAGAGGAGCAGAGCATTAGTCATTGGGGACTCCATAGTTAGGGGAACAGATAGGAGGTTCTGTGGGAACGAGAGAGACTCACGGTTGGTGTGTTGCCTCCCAGGTGCCAGGGTACGTGATGTCTCCGATCGTGTTTTTGGGATCCTTAAGGGGGAGGGGAAGCGCCCCAAGTCGTGGTCCACATAGGCACCAACGACATAGGTAGGAAGAGAGATGGGGATTTAAGGCAGAAATTCAGGGAGCTAGGGTGGAAGCTTAGAGCGAGAACAACCAGAGTTGTTATCTCTGGGTTGTTGCCTGTGCCACGTGCTAGCGAAGAGAGGAATAGGGAGTGAGAGGAGTTGAACACGTGGCTGCAGGGATGGTGTAGGAGGGAGGGTTTTGGTTTCCTGGATAATTGGGGCTCTTTCTGGGGTAGGTGGGACCTCTACAAACAGGATGGTCTTCACCTGAACCAGAGGGGTACCAATATCCTGGGGGGGAGATTTGTTAGTGCTCTTCGGGGGGGTTTAAACTAAATCAGCAGGGGAATGGGAACCTAAATTGTAGTTCCAGTGTACAGGCTGTTGAGAGCAGTGAGGTAGGGGATAAGGTTACAGGGACGCAAGAGGGCACTGGCAAGCAAGAACTTGGTTTAAAGTGTGTCTACTTCAACACCAGGAGCATCCGGAATAAGGTGGGTGAGCTTGCAGCATGGGTTGGTACCTAGGATCCTGATGTTGTGGCCATTTCTGAGACAGGGGTAGAGCAGGGGCAGGAATGGATGTTGCAGGTTCCGGGATTTAGATGTTTCAGTAAGAACAGAGAAGAGGGTAAAAGAGGGGGGGGTGTGGCATTGTTAATCAAGGAAAGTATTACAGCGGCAGAAAGGACGTTTGAGGACTCGTCTACTGAGGTAGTATGGGCCGAGGTTAGAAACAGGAGAGGAGAGGTCACCCTGTTGGGAGTTTTCTATAGACCTCCGAATAGTTCCAGAGATGTAGAGGAAAGGATAGCGAAGATGATTCTCGACAGGAGCGAGAGTAACAGGGTAGTGGTTATGGGGGACTTTAACTTTCCAAATATTGACTGGAAATACTATAGTTCGAGTACTTTAGATGGGTCTGTTTTTGTCCAGTGTGTGCAGGAGGGTTTTCTGACACAGTATGTGGACAGGCCAACAGGGGCGATGCCACATTGGATTTGGTACTGGGTAATGAACCCGGCCAGGTGTTCGATTTAGATGTAGGTGAGCACTTTGGCGATAGTGATCACAATTCGGTTAGGTTTACCTTAGCGATGGGCAGGGACAGGTATATACCGCAGGGCAAGAATTATAGCTGGGGGAAAGGAAATTATGACGCGATTAGGCAAGATTTAGGATGTGTAGGATGGGGAAGGAAACTGCAGGGGATGGGCACAAACGAAATGTGGAGCTTATTCAAGGAGCAGCTAATGTGTGTCCTTGATAAGTATGTACCTGTCAGGCAGGGAGGAAGTTGTCGAGCGAGGGAATCGTGGTTTACTCAAGAAGTTGAAGCGCTTGTCAAGAGGAAGAGGGCGGCTTATGTTCGGATGAGACGTGAAGGCTCAGTTAGGGCGCTTGAGAGTTACAAGCTAGCCAGGAAGGATCTAAAGGGAGGGCTAAGAAGAGCAAGGAGAGGACACGAGAAGTCATTGGCGGATAGGATCAAAGAAAACCCTAAGGCTTTCTACAGGTATATCAGGAATAAACGAATGATAAGGGTTAGAACAGGGCCAATCAAGGATAGTAGTGGGAAGTTGTGTGCGGAATCAGAGGAGATAGGGGAAGCGTTAAATGAATATTTTTCGTCAGTATTTACAGTAGAAAAAGAAAATGTTGCCGAGGAGATTACTGAGATACAGCCTACTCGGCTAGATGGGATTGAGATTCACAAGGAGGAGGTGTTAGCAATTTTGGAAAGAGTGAAAATAGATAAGTCCCCTGGGCCAGATGGGATTTATCCTAGGATTCTCTGGGAAGCCAAGGAGGAGATTGCAGAGCCGTTGTTGTTGATCTTTTTGTCGTCATTGTCGACAGGAGTAGTGCCGGAGGACTGGAGGATAGCAAATGTTGTCCCCTTGTTCAAGAAGGGGAGTAGAGACAGCCCTGGTAATTATAGACCTGTGAGCCTGACTTCGGTTGTGGGTAAAATGTTGGAAAAGGTTATAAGAGACAGGATTTATAATCATCTTGAAAAGAATAAGTTCATTTTCGATAGTCAGCACGGTTTTGTGAAAGGTAGGTCGTGCCTCACAAACCTTATTGAATTTTTCGAGAATGTGACCAAACAGGTCGATGAGGGTAAAGCCGTGGATGTGGTCTATATGGATTTCAGTAAGGCGTTTGATAACGTTCCCCACGGTAGGCTATTGCAGAAAATACGGAAGTATGGGGTTGAAGGTGATTTAGAGCTTTGGATCAGAAATTGGCTAGCTGAAAGAAGACAGAGGGTGGTGGTTGATGGCAAATGTTCATCCTGGAGTTTAGTTACTAGTGGTGTACCGCAAGGTTCTGTTTTGGGGCCACTGCTGTTTGTCATTTTTATAAACGACCTGGATGAGGGTGTAGAAATGTGGGTTAGTAAATTTGCGGATGACACGAAGGTCGGTGGAGTTGCGGATAGTGTCGAAGGGTGTTGTAGGGTACAGAGGGACATAGATAGGCTGCAGAGCTGGGCTGAGAGATGGCAAATGGAGTTTAATGCGGAAAAGTATGAGGTGATTCACTTTGGAAGGAGTAACAGCAATGCAGAGTACTGGGCTAATGGGAAGATTCTTGGTAGTGTAGATGAGCAGAGAGATCTTGGTATTCAGGTACATAAATCCCTGAAAGTTGCTACCCAGGTTAATAGGGCTGTTAAGAAGGCATATGGTGTGTTAGCCTTTATTAGTAGGCGGATCGAGTTTCGCAGCCACGAGGTCATGATGCAGCTGTACAAAACTCTGGTGAGGCCGCACCTTGAGTATTGCGTGCAGTTCTGGTCAACGCATTATAGGAAGGATGTGGAAGCTTTGGAAAGGGTGCAGAGGAGATTTACTAGGATGTTGCCTGGTATGGAAGGAAGGTCTTACGAGGAAAGGCTGAGGGACTTGGGGTTGTTTTCGTTAGAGAGAAGGAGGAGGAGAGGTGACTTAATAGAGACATACAAGATAATCAGAGGGTTAGATAGGGTGGATAGTGAGAGTCTTTTTCCTCGGATGAGGATGGCAAACACGAGGGGACATAGCTTTAAGTTGAGTGGTGAAAGATCTTGGACAGATGTCAGAGGTAGTTTCTTTATGCAGAGAGTAGTAGGGGCGTGGAACGCCCTGCCTGCAACAGTAGTAGACTCGCCAACTTTAAGGGCATTTAAGTGGTCATTGGATAGACATATGGATGTAAATGGAATAGTGTAGGTCAGATGATCGGCGCAACATCGAGGGCCGAAGGGCCTGTACTGCGCTGTAATATTCTAATTCTAATTCTAATTCTAAAAGCAGCAGTGTGAATAATTCACTATCATAAAGTGCTGGAATGTCCAGAACAATTAGTGAAAGAAACTGTGAGTTGAAGCTGTCTGTTGTCAGATTGTGTTCATTTTTCTGTTGGGCTTGATCCTCTGTGTTGATTTCTGTCAGGCCTCATTTTGTTTTGTAGAAAGTTCCTGTTCCTTACTTAGTGATTGAATAAACATAATAGAATCAGTTCTTCACTAAGGGGAATTCATTATTTAAATACTGCACTTTAAAATCGCTGTGACTACTGAATTCAATAAAGAGCACGTTTGACATCAGAAATGTATTTAACTTTATATTTAATACCCTGTACTAACTAAATATATTGACTATATTCTATAAACAACGAACTGCTCTCCAACACCAATAACCACAGGGATTATTATTTGAATGTATTAATTGAGTTGTGTTACTGGGATCTATAGATTAGATTTCCTCTAACACTCTGCTGCAGTCTCTCCCTGTGAATCTCAGCCTCTCCTTTCACTGTATTGAATCCTCAGTCTCCTCATCCATTGCTTCAATTTATCCACTTTCCAAAACCATCTGCTTCAGTCTTCCCTCGAACTCCAACATCTCCGTTTCCTTCTCTCCCTCCCAATCTCACTCAATGGCTCGACTTCCAGCTGCCTCGCCCAACCTGATAGGAATACAGGAACAATGGAGCAGGAGGAGGCCATTCAGCCCTTCGAGCCTGCTCCACCATTCTGGATCATGGCCGATAGTCAAACTCAGCGCTGCAGTTGTCACCCTTTTTCCATTTGGCAACAGTCCCTGTCGGTTCTCCGAGACCAGAGCAAAAAAACAGCTACACATCCCACTCTCCCCAAACCTTCTTAACCAACGGTCTGGAGACGCATTCCCACTTAACCCATTGGATTCCATATCTGTAAAACCCCATCGCATTTTCCCACTGGCACTGCATCCTCACTCAGTACTGCCCAGCTCAATGAATTAGATTTCACTGCTCGATGCAGCAACCAAGCTGGAAATTTCAGAACAGATCATGTCAAACTGCTGTTTTGCCTCCAGGTCAGATCAGTAATTTCCCTGCTTCCTTTTCTCTCTCTTCCAGTTAACTTGGTGGCGATTGTGATCCTGTCCCGAGGAAAGTGCGGTCTCTCCAAATGTATCAGCGTCTACCTGGTGGGAATGACAGTGTCTGATCTACTGGTCGTTATCACTTATCCTATATTGTAATGGATTGTTCCAATTTATTTCCCATATTCATTCCTGAACCTTACTCCCGTGTGTTCTCTGATGGTCGTCCTGTTTTCTGCAGCCACAGTTGTTTCTGTCTGGCTCACAGTCACTTTCACCTTTGATCGATTTGTGGCCATTTGTTGTGAGAAGCTGAAATCAAAATATTGCAGCGAGAAAACGGCGGCTGTGGTTGTAGGAACAGTGAGTGTGCTGGGCTGTTTAGAGTCTCTCCCCTGGTACTTTACTCTGGAACAAGAGTACATTATTGATAATGTTCCCATGAGTTGTGTTGGTAAACTGAGCTTCTTTACGTCCCCCGCGTGGGTGGCATTTGAATTGATTAACCGCATTTTAACCCCTTGTGTCCCGGTCTTTCTGGTTTTGCTGCTTAATGTTCTGATTGTCAGACGGATTTTATTCTCCAGCAAAGTCCGCAGGGGTTTCCGGCGCCACAGCAATACAGAGAATCACAAGGACCCAGAGATGGAGAATCGCAGGAAATCAATAATTTTACTCTTCAGTATATCCGGCAGTTTTACACTGTTATGGGTGACCCGGATTGTGTTTATCATTTATGTGCGAATTGCAGAAATTCACGATTATTCCTCCTACACTGACCCTCTCTTTATCACAGATCACACATCAAGGATGCTGCAGCTCCTCAGTTCCTGCACCAACACATGTATTTACACTGTGACCTAGACTAAATTCAGACAGGAGCTGAAGAAGGCGGTGAAATACCCTTTCAATCTCATTGTTAAATTAGTGAAATCATAGAAAGAGCTGAAGGGTTTCAAACACTGAAACTAAATCCCATTCCGCCCCCCACCCCGCTCCACCACCCTCCCTCCACCTGCCTTTGACCGGCGCCATCTTTGATCCTGGCAGCTGACCGAACGTGGCAGATCACGACGTTTTAGTGGAACTGTCTACATGTGAACATGTGCCAGTACAGCGCCATCTAGTGGTTGCGTTGTCAAAAAATGTAGTCAGTGGACAAAGCTGAAAATCGAAGTGAATGTAAGGTGGTGGGAGGGGGACAGTAACTGCAGTGAGACAGGGACATCAGGAGAGGGAGATGGTGAGAGGGCGACAATATCTGTGGTGAGACAGGGACACCAGCAGATGGAGATAATAAGGGGGGACAGTAACTGCAGTCAGAAATGGAAACCAGCAGATGGAGATGGTGAGAGTGGCAGAAAGTGCAGTGAGGCAGAGTCACCAGCAGATGGAGATGGTGACTGGGGCAGATGCTGCAGTGAGACAGGGACTCCAGCAGATGGAGATTGTGAGAGGGGGACAGTAACTGCAGTGAGAACAGGGCACCATCAGGTGGACATGGTGAGAGGGGACAGTAACTTCAGTGAGACAGATACGCCAGTGGATGGAGATGGTGAGATGAGGGACAGTAACTGCAGTGAGACAGGGACACCAGCAGATAGAGATGGGGTGTTGGGGGACAGTAACTGCAGTGAGACAGGGACACCAGCAGATGGAAATGCAGAGATGGGGCAGTATCTGCAGAGAGACAGGGACACCAGCAGAAGGAGATGGTGAGGTGGAGGACAGTAACTGCAGTGAGAGAGGGAAACCAGCAGATGGTGATGGTGAGAGTAGCTGCAACTGCAGTCAGGCAGGGACACCAGCAGATGGAGCTGCTAAGCCATTGCTGATTGGAGATTCTGTGTGACTGTGAGGTTGAAAGATTCTACAAGTTTGAGGAATTTACTTGATGTAAACTTGAGATGCCGACTGAAATATTTTCAGGGCAACTTTTGTTAAATGGCTATTTTCCTACTATGTGAACACCTGTAACATTAACCTCATTCCTGTTTGGAAAATTATTTTGTGTGATTAAAGGTATGCATAAATAAAACAACAGGATCTAACAAAACCGAAACAATCATTTATAAGTAAAAACACTCTATGTATGTGGTGTTGAGTTCTTCATCACTAACGTTATGATATCTCTTTGTTTCACTTCGCTTTCTATGCTGGCATTTACTTTAACTAACTAATATTAATTGAAGTTTTGATCCAATTGTCTTTTGAAAGTTAATATTATTCTACTTTCATAATATCATAAGAACTGGGAGCAGGAGTAGGCCGTCCGACCCCTTGAGCCTGCTTCACCATTCAATAAGTTCATGGCTGATCTTTTCGTGGACTCAGATCCACTTACACGCACTCTCACCGTATCTCTTAATTCCTTTATTTTTCCAAAAGATATCTACCTTAGCTTTAAAAACATTTACTGAAGAAGTGTCAACTACTTCACTGGGCAAGGAATTCCATAGATTAACAACCCTCTGTGTGAAGAAGTTCCTTCTTAATTCAGTCCTAAATCTGCTCCCTCTAATCTTGAGGCTATGTCCTCTTGTCCTCGCTTCACCTGCCAGTGGAAACATCCTCTCTACTTGTAACTTATCTATTCCCTTCATGATTTTATATGTTTCTATAAGATCCCCCCTCATTCTTCTGAAATCCAATGAATTCCATTTGCCTTCCTAATTACTTGCTGTACCTGCAGACCCACCTTCTGCGATTCATGCACAAGGACGCCCAGGTCCCTCTGCATAGCAGCATGCTGCAACCTTTCACCATTCAAGTAATAATCCTTTTTACTGTTACCGCTACCGAAATGAATGACTTCACATTTATTAACATTGTATTCCATCTTCCCGACCTTTGCCAACTCACTCAATGTATCTATGTTCCTCTGCAAAGATTCACAGTCATCTGCACACTTTGCTCTGCCACTCATCTTAGTGTCATCTGCAAACTTTGACAGCCTACACGTGGTCCCCAACTCCAAACCATCTATATAAATTCTAAATAAATGCGGTCCCAACACCGATCCCTGAGGCACACCACTAGTGAATGATTGCCAAACAGAATAGCACTCATTTATCCCCAATCTCTGCTTCCTGTTAGTCAACCAATCCTCTATCCATGCTAATTCTTTACTGCTAACGCTATGCACCCTTATCGTATGCAGCAGCCTCTTGTGCGGCACCTTGTTGAACGCCTTTTGGAAATCTAGGTGCATCAGATCCACTGGGTCCCCATTGTCCACCTTGCTCGTAATGTCATCATAGAATTCCAAAAGATTTGTCAAGCATGACTTGCCCTTCATGAACCTATGCTGTGTCTGCCCAACGGGACAATTTCTATCGAGATCTATTTCTTCCTTGATCATAGACTCAAGCATCTTCCCCACTGCAGAGGTTACGCTAACCAGTCTATAATTCCCCATCTTTTGTCTACCTCCCTCTTTAAACAGTGACGTCACATCTGCTGTTTCTCAATCAGCTGGGACTATCCCAGAGTCCAGCGAATTTTGGAAAATTACCGCCAGTGCACCTGCTATTTCTCCTGCTATCTCTTTTAGTACCCTGGCATGCATTCCATCAGGGCCAGGAGACTTATCAATCCTTAGCTCCATTAGCTTGCCCAACACTACCTCTTCCATAATAATGATTGTTTCCAAGTCCTCACCTACGTTCGTCTCTTTGTCAATTACTGGCATGCTATTAATGTACTCCACTGAGAAGACCGATACAAAATACCTGTTCAATTCCTCGGCCATTTCATCATATCCCATAACTAAATTCCGCTTCTCATCCTCTAAAGGACCAACGTTTACTTTATCCACCTGTCAGAGAGTGAATTCCAGACCAGAACAACTCCCTGCCTATTTGTTTTTCCCCTCTGCTCGTGTAAACAGTCTCTTCTCACGTCTCCAAACTGAGGGAAAGATTTTGAATACAATGAATTTCTCCAGGGCAGCAGCTGCAGAGGAGCTGGAACCTCCTGAATGTGGACAAGTGATGGACAAAAATCAACTTTGAATCGCCCAGGAGTGCAGAGGAACGAAAAGGTTAGGAAGCAAATGGAAACAAGTGACACTTTATTCCAGCAGCAAAAATACTTTCTCAGAATGTGGAGGTCGTTATCGCTAAGCTTTATATAAACTGCAAGTGGAAGATCTTTCAAACAATTTGTGTTAAATGACCATTTTCCTTTTTGGTTAGTTCTTGTAATAGTAAAGTGATAAATGTTAAGAAGGTTTTACCGAATAATTGCAAGCTAATGCATAAATACTACAGCATCAAATGAAGTACAAACAATAATTGGCAAATATAACTGTAAATATGGGTCAGATTTGTTGTGTGAAATGTCACCAGTTATAAAAAGCTCCCACGGCTGCATACTTAACCAAGAGGAGCTGAATTTGAAATTCTAGCATGCTATGATCACTTTTCCCTCCAGGTTCCTCCAGAGAAAATGATCAGAGCATGCTAGAATTTCAAATTCAGTTTGATGGCGAGAAGCTGGAGTCCCACAAGAGCGTTCTTGGGTTAAACCAAGGTAATTGTATAGGCATGAGGATAGATTTGGCTGTAGTGGACTGGGCAGGAAGACTACAAGATAGGACAGTTGACAAGCAGTGACAGAAGTTTAAGGAGATATTCAGTTTATCCCAACTAAAATATATTCAAGAGTGGAAGAAAGATTCTAGGAAGTGGAAAAAAAAACATCCATAGCTAAGAAAGGAAGTTAAGGATAAAATAGAGACGAAAACTAAGGCACACCATATCGCAAAAGCTAGTGGGAGGCTAGAAGATTGGGAAACTTTTAAAGATCAACAAAGGGTTACCAAAAATGTAATACAAAGTGCTAAGGAAAATTTGGAAAGAAAACTGGCGCAAAGTATAAACACGATAGCAAAAGCTTCTATCAGCATATAAAAGGGAAGAGAGTAGCTAAAGTGAATGGTGTTCCGTTGGAGGATGAGATTGGGGAGCTAATAGAAGGGAACACAGAAATGGTAGAGACACTAAATCAGTCTTTTCCTTCAGTTTTCACGGTGGAGGACACTAGTAACATCTCAATAGTATAGGAAATGCAGAGGTTATAGAACAAAGAACAAAGAACAGTACAGCACAGGAACAGGCCATTCGGCCCTCCAAGCCTGCACCGATATTGATCCTGTCTGCATAAAACCTTCTGCATTTCCAGGGACCGTATCCCTCTATTCCCATCCTATTCATGTAGTTGTCAATATGCCTCTCAAACGTCGCTATCGTACCTGCTTCCACCACCTCCCCCCGCAGCAAGTTCCAGGCACTCACCACCCTCTGTGTTTTAAACTTGCCTCGCACATCCCCTCTAAACTTTGCCCCTCGCACATTAATCCTATGTCCCCTAGTGACTGACTCTTCCACCCTGGGAAAAAGCTTCTGACTATCCACTCTGTCCATGCCACTCATAATTTTGTAAACCTCTATCATGTTGCCCCTCAACATCCGTCGTTCCAGTGAAAACAATCCGAGTTTATCCAACCTATCCTCATAGCTAATGCCCTCCAGACCAGGGAACATCCTGGTGAACCTCTTCTGTACCCTCTCCAAAGCCTCCACGTCCTTCTGGTAGTGTGGCGACCAGAACAGCACGCATAATTATATGTGTGACCCAGCTAAGGTTCTGTACAGCTGCAGCATGACTTGCCACTCGTTTTACTCTATGCCCAGATCGATGAAGACAAGCATGCTGTTTGCCTTCTTGACTACCTTATCCACATGTGTTGCCGCTTTCACTGACCTGTGAACCTGTTCGCCCAGATCTTTCCGCCTGTCAATACTCCTAAGGGTTCTGCCATTTACTGTATACTTCCCAACTGTATTAGACCTTCCAATATGCATTACCTCACATTTGTCCGGATTAAACTCCATATGCTATTTCTCCACCCAAGTCTCCATCCGATCTGTATCCTGCTGTATCCTCTGACAATCATTGTCACTGTTGCAACTCCACTTAACTTTGTGTCATCTGCAAACTTACGAATCAGACCAGCTACATTTTACTCCAAATCATTTATATATACTACAAACAGCAAAGGCCTCGGAACTGGTGCCTGCGGAACACCAGTAGTCACAGCCATCCATTCAGAAAAAACACCCTTCCACTGCTACCCTCTGTCTTCTATGACTAAGCTCGTTCTTTATCCATCTTGCTAGCTCACCTCTGATCCCGTGTGACTTCACCCTTTGTATCAGTCTGCCATGAGGGACCTTTTCAAAGGCTTTACTGAAGTCTATATGGAAAACATCTACTGCCCTTCCTTCATCAATCACCTTCGTGACTTCCTCAAAAAATGCAATCAAGTTAGCGAGACACGACCTCCCCTTTAAAAAAACCATGCTTCCTCTCGCTAATAAGTTCATTTGTTTCCAAATGGGGTAACTCCTGTCCCGAAGAATCCTCTCTAATAATTTCCCTACCACTGACGAAAGGCTCACCGGCCAATAATTTCCTGGATTACCCTTGCTACCCTTCTTAACCAAAGGAACAACATTGGCTATTCTCCAGTCATCTGGGACCTCACCTGTAGCCAATGAGGTAACAAAAATCTCTGTCAAGGCCCCAATAATTTCCTCCCTTTCCTCCCTCAGTGTTTTGGGGTAGATCCCATCAGACCCTGGGGACTTGTGTCCCTCAATTCTTTGCAATACAACCAAAACCTCCTCCTTTTTGATAACGACATGACCTAGACTATCTAGACTCCCTTCCCTGGACTCATCATCCACCATGTCCTTCCCTTTGGTGAATACTGATGCAAAGTACTCATTTTGTACATCGCCCATTTCTTCCAGCTCCACGCATAGATTCCCTCGTCTGTCCTTGAGTGGGCCATCCCTTTCTGCGTTTACCCTCTTGCTCTTTATATACGTATAAAAAGGCTTGGGATTCTCCTTAATCCTGTTTACCAATGAATTGTCATGACCCCTTTTAGCCCTCCTGACTCCATGCTTAAATTCCTTCCTACTGTCTTTATATTCATCAAGGATTTCGTCTCTTCCCAGCCTTCCAGCCTTTATGAATGCTTCCTTTTTACTTTTTTGACTAGGCTCACAATATCCCTCGTTATTCAAGGTTCCCGAAACTTGCCAAACTTATCCTTCTTCCTCACAGAAACATGCCGGTGATGGATTCTAAACAACGGACTTTTAAAGGGCCCCCGCATGTCAAATGTTAATTTACCCTCAAACAGCTGCCCGCAATCTAGATTCTTCAGTTTCTGCCTAATATTGTTATAATTAGCCTTCCCCCAATTTAGCACCCTCACCTGAGGACTACTGTTATCCTTATCCACAAGTACCTTAAAACTTATGGAATTATGGTCAATGCTCCCCTACTGAGACTTCGACCAGTTGGCCGGGCTCATTCCCAAATACCAGGTCCAGTACGGCCCCTTTCCTGGTTGGACTGTCTACATTTTGTTTCAAAAAGCTCTCTTGGATGCTCCTAAGAAATTCTGCCCCATCCAAACCCCTCGCACAAAGTGCATCCCAGTCAATATTGGGGAAGTTAAAATCACCCACCACTACAAACTGTTACTTGTACATCTTTCCAGAATCTGTCGGCGCATTTGCTCCTCTACCTCCCGCTGGCTGTTGGGAGGCCTGAAGTAAACCGCCAACATCGTGACTGCACCCTTCCTTTTCCTGGGTTCTACCCATATTGCCTCGCTGCATGACCCCTCCGAGGTGTCTTCCCGCAATACAGCTGTGGCTTTCTTCTGAACCAGTAATGCTTAGAGATAAGGCACTGAAACAGGCCCTTCGGCCCACCGAGTCTGTGCTAACCATCAAACACCCATTTATACTAATCCGACACGAATCCCATATTCCTACCACATCCTCACCTGTCCCTATATTTCCCTACCACCTACTTATACTAGGGGCAATTTATAATGGCCAATTTACCTACCAACCTGCAAGTCTTTTGGCTTGTGGGTGGAAACCGGAGCACCCGGAGGAAACCCACGCAGACACAGGGAGAACTTGCAAACTCCACACAGGCAGTACCCAGAATTGAACCCGGGTCGCTGGAGCTGTCAGGCTGCAGTGCTAACCACTGCGCCACTGTGCCGCCCCAACTCCCCCAGCCCTTTTACATCGCCCTCTATCCAGAAGCTTCTAAATCCTGGAAAATGTTGCTGCCAATCTTGTCCTTCCCTCAACCAAGTCTCTGTCATAGCAACGACATCGTAGTTCCAAGTACGAATCCAAGCTCTAAGTTCATCTGCCTTACCTGTTATATGTCTGGCATTGAAACAAATGCAGTTCAGACCACCAGTCCCACTGTGCTCCGCAACATCACTCTGCCTGCTCTTCCTCTTAGTCGTACTGGCCTTAATTACTTGTTCCCCCACAGTTATTTCACCTGCTATCCGATTGATCTGGTTCTCACCCTCCACCCCACCCGCCCCCCCCCCCCCGGCAACACTAGTTTAAACCCTCCCAAGTGACAGTCGCGAACCTCACAGCCAGGATATTTGTGCCCCTCCAGGTTAGATATAATCCGTCCTCCTTGTACAGGTCCCACCTGTCCCGGAAGAGTTCGTAATGATCCAGATATCTGAAAACCCCTCTCATTTACCAGCTGTTCAGCCACGTGTTTAGCTGAACTATCTGCCTATTTCTAGCCTCACTGGCACGTGTCACGGGATGTAATCCCGAGATTATAACCCTGGAGGTCCTGTCTTTTAACTTTCCACCTGACTCCCTGAACTCCCCCTGCAGGACCTCGTCACCCTTCCTGCCTATGTCGTTGGTACCGATGTGTACGGCAACCTCTGGCTGTTCACCCTCCCCCTTCAGAATGCCCCTTGCCCGTTCAGAAACAACCTTTACTCTGGCACCAGGGAGGCAACATGCTATCCTGGAGTCTCTTTCAGGTCGACAGAAGCGCCTATCTGTGCGCCAGACTATGGAGTCCCCTATAACTGTTGCTCTTCTGTGATTTGTCCCTCCCTGCTGAACAATGGAGCCAGCCGTGGCTGCTGCTGTTGTTTTCCCCTGATAAGCCATCTTCCCCCCAACAGTATCCAAAACGGTATACTTGTTAGAGAGGGGGATAGCCATAGGAGATTCCTGCACTGACTGCCTGCCCCTTCTAGCGGTCAACCATCTATCTGCCTGCACCTTGGGTGTAACGACTTCTCGAAAACTCATTTCTATGATGCTTTCCGCCACCTGCATGCTCCTAAGTGCATCCAATTTCTGCTCCAACCGATCCATGCGGTCTGTAAGGAGCTGAAACTGGGTACACTTCCTGCAGATGTAGTCGTCCAGAATGCTGGAATCGTCATGGACCTCCCACATCTCACAGGTGAAGCACTAACTGACAATTGTTTAGTTTAGTTTAGAGATACAGCACTGAAACAGGCCCTTCGGCCCACCGAGTCTGGGCCGACCATCAACCACCCATTTATACTAATCCAACACTAATTCCATATTCCTACCACATCCCCACCTGTCCCTATATTTCCCTACCACCTACCTATACTAGGGGCAATTTATAATGGCCAATTAACCTGTCTACCAGCAAGTCTTTGGCATGTGCGAGGAAACCGGAGCACCCGGAGAAAACCCACGCAGACACAGGGAGAACTTGCAAACTCTGCACAGGAAATACCCAGAATTGAACCCGTGTCGCTGGAGCTGTGAGGCTGCAGTGTTAACCACTGTGCCGCAGTGCCGCCCACCCATTTATAGTAAATTCATTTCAAATAAATAAATACTGCTTAAATCCTTGCTACATTAAGTTACAATTAACTATCTGGTCCCTGGTGCGAGATTTCTACTACAGATATTAAATGAAAAATAAATACAGTAATCTCTCTACTTATTAATTAGTTGATAAGTGTTTAAATCAATTTTATCAATGTTTTATTTTCAAATTCAGTACAGATTCCCTATCAGCCAATCAGGTCACAGCTTTCCGTTGACGTCACTTTCAGGTTTTTTTTTTAGTTTTTTTTTTCAGTTTTTTTACCAGAGGTAAGTTTTTTATATGTACCGGTCCGGAACTTCACCCTCCGAGTATTCTCCCTGGCTGTGGGCTGCGAATCCCCGAGGTAGGTTTTTTATACTTACCGGTCCAGAACTTCACCCTCCGAGTATTCTCCCTGGCTGTGGGCCGCGAATCCCCGAGGTAGGTTTTTTATACTTACTGGTCCGGAACTCCGCCCTCCGAGTCTTCTCCCTGGATGTAGGCCATGAATCCCCGAGGTAAGTGTTTTATCAGCCAGGGCATAGAATATAAGAGCAGGGAGGTTATGATGGAGCCATATCAAACGCTAGTTAGGCCATAGCTGGAGTACTATGTACAATTCTGGGTACCACACTATAGGAAGGATGTGATTGCATTAGAGAGGGTGCAGAGGAGATTCACCAGGATGTTCCCTGTGCTGGAGCATTTTAGCTATGAAGAGAGACTGAAAAGGCTTGGGTTGTTTTCCTTGTAGCAGAGAAGGCTAAGGGGGAGGGCATGCTTGAGGTATCCAAAATTATGAGAGGCATTGATAGATTAGATAGGAAGAAACATTTTCCCTTGACGGAGGGGTCAAGAACCAGGGGGCATAGATTTAAGTTAAGGAGCAAGATGTTGGGGGGGGATGTGAGGAAGCATTTTATCACCCCGAGGGTGGTTGGAATGTTGAACCTGGAACGCACTGCCTGAAGAGGTGGCGGAGGCAAGAACCCTCACAACATTTAAGGAGTATTTAGATGAGCACGTGAAACGCCAAAGCATACAAGGCTGCGGGCCATTTGCAGGAATATGTAGTTATAATAGTTGGGTGCTGTATGGCCGGCGCAGACATGATGTGCCGAAGGGCCAGTTTCTGCGCTGTCTAAATCTATGACTCTAATGTATCGCCTTACACATCTGCCATGCCTATTAGGAAGACTAAAACCATTATTTTCAAACTTAACATCAGACATTTCCTAGCTCTAGATTCCATCCTCTTCTTGGCAACTGTTTGAGACTGAACGAAACTGTTCACAACCTGGTGTCAAATGTGACCCCGCAATGAGCTTCCTGCCAAATATTCACACTGTCACTGAAACTGCCTATTCCACCTCTGTGCCCTCACCCAACTTTGCCTCTCCCTCAGCTCTTCTGCTGATGGAACACTGCTGCTTGCCTGTGTAATCTGTAGACTTGACTATTCCAATACAACCTGGCTGGTCTCCTACATTCTACCCTCCATAAACTTGAGGTGATCCAAAATACTGATGCCCATGTTCTAACTCACACAAATCCTGTTCACCTCTTACTCTCTCTACTCGCTGATCTACACTGGCCCCTGGTCAGCAACACTTCAATTTTAAAACTCCTTGCGTTCTATTCAAATCCCTCATTGTTTCAACCCTCCCCATCTCTGAAAACTCCTTCAGCCCTGCAACCCTCCTAGATATCTGCCCTCATCTAATTCTGGCCTCTTGAGCATCCCTGAGTTTAATTACTCGACCATTGGTGGCCGTGCCTTCGGCTGCTAAGGCCCGAATCTCTGGAAGAGAAGAGCAGAATTTCTTCAAAGTAAGCATTCCTGGAAGAGGTGTGGCAGTGAATTAAGCACTAAAATCAAAGCAAAATACTGCGGATGCTGAAACTCTGAAAAGAGAGCGGAAAGTTCTGGAAATACTCAGCAGGTCTGGCATTATTTGTGGAACGTTAACGTTTCAGGTCTGTGACCCTTCATCAAAGCTCGTAAGTGTTAGAAGTGTAAGTCTGTCATTTAATCTCTCCTCTCCGGCCCATCACAGTCCTTGCTTCCTTGTTCTTCTTCTCCATTCCCCTCTTCCACTTGCTCAAAGTTTGCCCGTTCTAATGAAGGGTCACAGATCTGAAACGTGAACTGTGTTTCTCTCTACACAGATGTTGCCAGGCCTGCTAATTATTTCCGGCATTTTCTCTTCTCATCCCGAATCTCTGGAATTCTCTTTCTAAACCCTAAATACGGTAAGTTGCACAGTGTCCAGTTTTAGGGAGTACTGCATGTATAGAGCACTAAATGTAGTAAAGTGAATGAGTGACTGAATGTTAAGAGATCTCAGAGTTCATCTCTTTCCAAAATTTAGTTAATGCTACATTTAGCGTCTCAATTAATTTTAAGCTGAACATGTAGTTTCTTTCACAGTCTGTTTGCGACAACTGGAGAGTTAATTGATGCTCATGGAATAGAAGGGTCACTGTCAGCTTTGATTAAAATCTAAATTAATGACAGAGAACAGTGAGTTGTGGTAAAGAGTTGTTTTTCACACTGGAGGAAGGTAGACAGTGGTGTTCACCAAGGGTTGGTGTTAGGCCCACTGTTTATTTTTCTGATATGTATAAATGATAAGCATTTTGGAATACAGAGGAAAATTTCACAATTTGATGATGAAACCAAATTGAAGGTGGTGAAGACAGTGAGATTAATAACAATCGATGCAACAGGACATACATAGGCTAGCAGAATGTGCAGACAAGAGGTAGATGGAAATTAAAACAGGCAAATGTGAGGTGATCCATCGGAATAACAAGGCGAGGCAATATACAGTTTGATAGAGTGCGCAAGGACAGAGGGACATCGAGTTCATATGCATAGATCCTTGAAGGCGGCAGGACATATTGAGTGAGTTGTTAGTCAAGCATATTGGATATTCGACCTGATAAATAGACGTATTGAGTACAGAAGAAGGAAAGTTATACTCAACATTTATAAATCTCTGGTTAGGCCCCAACTGGATTACTGCATCCAGTTCTGTTCACCACATTTTAGGAAGGATGTGAGGGTCTTTGACAGATCGTAGAGAAGATTTACCATAATGTTTCCAGGGATGGAGCATTTTAGCTACAAGTTTAGCCTGGAAAAGCTGGGATTGTTTTCCTTGGAGTAAATGAGATTGAGGTGAGATTTGATAGAGGTATACAAGATGATGACATGTTTGGATCAGGTAGACAGGAAAAGATTAGCTAATGGTACAAGGACTAGAGTTAAGGTTGTGTGAAAGAGATGCAGGGGGATGTGAAGAACAACTTCTTTACACAGCGAGTGGGAATGGGCTGGAAATCGCTGCCTACGAGGATGGTGGAAGCAGAGATGGTGAATGATTGCAAGTGGATATTGAATGAACACTTGAGAGAAATAAGCTTGGAGGAATATGGAGACAGAGCTGGGGAATGAGAATGACTGTATTTATCCACAAAAAGATGGAAGAGACTCGTTGGTTTGAATGGCGACATTCTGTGCTAAAATGACTAGAACACTACAACTCTATGACGGGGAATACAATTACTACTCCTTTGCTATGCTGGGAAAGTTTATAATGGACTGGGCAGTAGCACCCGGTTGAATCCCGTGATGTAAGTGAAATGTTTGATGACCCAGAACAAATGGTTAACAAATGTCCTTGACAATCAGAGTAAATCGGTTCAGCCTCACGCATAATTCTGGAATCATTCACTATAGGGAGTAGTTTCTCTGGTTTTCTCTAAATAGGACAGCAGCCAGGCTTTTCTCTGTGTCCCCCACCTCCATGTTGAAAGCCTTGTCACGTTTAGGTGACATAAGACACGTTACCTGGGCAACAGCTTTCTTCGATTGTGTTACTGCTTCTGTGTTCTCTTCAGTCCAACCGGTTTAAAACTGGTCATCATCACCATTAGGCAGTTCATGTATAGGAGTTGTACTCTCTGCAAATCGAGAGATGAGGGTCCGTTGGTACCCGACCAGCCTGAGGATAGGCCAGAGGGCAGTCTTTGAGGTGGACAGGGATAGGTACTGGATGGTCTCGACCTGATGTTGTTCTGGGCTGATGCTGGATGATCCAGTCTGGACATCTGGAAATGTGACACGATCCTGAACCAGCTGGGCCTTACGTGGATGGTCTTTTATTGCAGATCCAAAAGTATCTGCAGCAGTTCCTTTAAAAGGGTTAACTGTGCTGACATGGTGTGTGGTGATGAGGAGGAGATCATCGAAATATTTCAGCAGGCAGAAAGGCTGCAAAATGTTATCATAGGGGTTACTGTGGGACCCCTACTGACAGACAAATCCAGGCGTATCTCTGGCCTTAGAAGTGAATGTGAATTTAAATTGTTTCTCCAGTTTTACTGGGATACTCCAATAAACATGAAAGATATCCAGTTTGGGGAAGACAGTCCTGCCTCTGGGAATCAGGGAGAGTAGGGTGAGTGTCGCTCAGACAACCGGGTTCACTCAGAGGTGACTGAGTTGTATTTGTGGCGGGCAATAGTCACTCACCAGCGGCCATCCGGTTTTCTAACTGGCTAAAGCAGGGAGTTAGTCGTGAATGTTCCTTTGTCACTGACGATCATGAGCCATTTGTCTGGGTACCTGGCACACTGTGGTAATTGACCAAGCTGTGTTACTAATCTGCAAGACCTCTATTGCTGCCTCAATCCTCTCAAAACGCTTCTCGACAGGGTCTGGACCCGTCTCAGAGGATAAGAGGAAGCAGTGTTACTGTCAGACTGATCAATGTCCCTACTGCAGCAGTCACAGGCACAGTGGCCCAGCCTCGGTGTTCGTAGGAATCACTGTTACTGTTAGCCTCACTAATGCAGCAATTTCTTCTGTCAGAGGTAGCAACTGAAGCAATGCACTGTGGGACTCTTACTTCAGCATGGGGGTTCTTGACCTGATCTCTGGATGGATCATTAAAGTTGAATCAAAGCCAATAGAGATTTACTTCAAAGTTATGTTTGGCTTTGATGCTAACTTGTAAATTTAAAGAAGCTTCACATTCACAAAAAAAATGCAGTCATGGTGTCTAGCATGGTTACCATATTAAAAAAAAATAATTCAGCTGTCTTAGGTGGTCCAATGTGATTTGCAAAGCTGCAACAGAGCGATACAAACTTGCATTTATTGATGACGTCAGAGTTTTCCTTTCTTTTTAAGGACAAGAAACTAGAAATTCTCTAAGCAACATTTGTAAGCCGTCAGGAATTTAGGAGACTTAGATTTTTTTACTTGTCCTGTGGTTTAAAATGCGTATGTGACCAGGAAGGGAAGCTGCTACTGTTCGTGCTGATAACAATCCTAAGGCATGTGTAACATCCACAAGGGGTGATGAAATTACCGAAGGAAATGTAAACACATGCTGACCATCAAGGTAGTCTCTCATGCCATAGTCTGAACAAAGAATTAGACATCACATTGGGCAATTGTAGCTTTAGGTGGAATTTGATGAGACAGTGTGTGATCTTGTCAAAGAAACATTCGGCCCACCTTGGAAAGAAAGGTATAAAAATTATTGCAAACAGATTTAGTGTTTTAGTCAGGTAACGTTCTCAGCTACTGAAGAGAATGATCAGCAGAGAGGTGTCCACTCACTGAGTAATCATTTATGTCTGACTCCTTGTAACGTATGTGTGACTAATGTGCATATTGAGAACAGGTGTAATGTAACTAGGTGTTTTGCATTGTTGTTAACGAATGGTATTCCTACCGAACTCAGTAAATCCATTAGTGTTTAATTTTAGCTTTGAGTATTGTCTTATTATTTCTTGTAATTCTCGTGTTCGAATAATAGAATAATCAATCAAGTATAAAATATTGCTACATCTAACGAACAGTTGCTTAGATATGTGACTCCACGAGACTCCACATTATCAGGTCCAGGAATATCTACAGAAATACCTGTGATCATCGTTATGTCCCTGACTAAATAACAACCCTTGTGAAAAAACTTAATCTCACTGATTGTGTTGTTCTCTGTTTGTGTGAGCTCTCACTGGCTGCTGAAGCATTCGTAATAATGAGAGAGATTCCTTTGTTAAAAAACACCCACTTTTACTGCACCTTTTTGTAATTCTATGACACTATTCCAATGACCATTTCTTACAACATTCCCTAGAATGTAGAAGAATGAGAGATGATCTAATTTAAACATATGAAATTCTTGATAAGATAGATGCTGGGTGGTGAGTAGGGGCGGCATATTTCCCTTGGCTATTGAATATAGAACATTCGTAACAGTCTCAGGATAAGGGGCTAGTCATTAAGGATGAGATGAGGACAGGTTTCTTCACTCGAGGGTGGTGAATCTTTGGAATTCTCCATCCCAGAGAGCTGTGGATGCTCATTCGCTGAATATATTCAAAACAAAAATTGATAGATTTGTGGGTACTAAGGGAATTAAGGAATATCGGAGAGTGTGGGAAGGTAGAGTCGAGGTACAGGATTTGCCATGAGTTTGCTGAACGGCAGAGCAGGCTCTAAGGGTTGAATGGCCTATTCTTGCTCCCATTTATAATCTTCATAGCTTCTTAGAGAAGGGGAAAGAGGGAGAGAACGGGAAAAAGAGAGAGAGACTGTGTAGCAGAGAGTGAGACAAAGGTAGGAGTGAAGGTGAGAGAGAGAAAGGGAGAGTGAGAGGTCAGACAGAGAAAATAAAATTTGATATATAGAGAGCGACAGGGATGCAAATAAATAGGAATATACAGATAGAGAAGGTGATGCAGAGAGAGAGAGATTCGGAGAAAAAAGACATTGAGAGGGAAAGAGATGATGAGAGCTGGGTGAAGAACAGATACGTGGCCGTAGCAGAAAGCAAAGAGTGGGAGGAGTATTGTCTGACGAAATGGAAGAGGAAGAGAGAGTTAGAAAGGCAGAGAGAGGGAGAGAGAGAGAGAATGGTATACAGAGATTGAGAGACAGACCGGGATGAAGGGACAGAGACACAAAGATAGAAATAATGAGACACAGAGAGGGACAGGGAACGTGACAGAATGAGATACAGGAAGACATTGAAACGGAAAGGTCCAGCAATAGTCAGTGATATGGATATACAGAGATAGATAATGAGTGGGAAAGCGAGAGGGAGAATTTCGAGAGTCAGAGTGGGCGAGGGTATGAAAGAGAGATGCAGCACGAGGAACTGTCAGAGGAAGAGAGGAAGAGAGACAGAAGGAGAAAGAGATGGGAAATTTCGGCATACAGAAAATGGAGAGAGCAAGAAAAAAGAAGGGGAAGACGGAAATGAAGAGAGAGAAGTGGAGTTAGGCAATGTGACAGAAATTGGCAGTGTAAGAGAGATACGGATGGAAAAGGAGTAAGGTAGAGATTTACACAGAGAGAAATATAGACAGACAGGAAGAGAGAGACAGCTCAGCTCATCTGCTGCTGAAACCCTCATCCATGCATTTGTTACCTCGAGACTTGTCTATTCTAACACACTCCTGGCTGGTCTCCCATCTTCTACTCTCTGTAACCTTTTGGTCATCCAAAACTCTTCTGTCATCGTCGAATTGGCACCAAATTCTGTTCACCAACATCCCTGTGTTCACTAACCTGCATTGGCTCTTGGTCCAGTAACACCTGAATTTTAATATTCTCACTCGTGTGATCAATTCTTTCCATGGCCTTGCCCTTCTGATTATCCCAATCCCCTGTCCATTTCCAATATTCCTGAAACTTGTTCATCTTTAAGTATTTTTTCTAATTCCCTTTTAAAAGTGAATTTCTTTCCCTTTGTATCTCTCCCTAACCACACATTTTATCTCTCCAGCTCCACTGGTGCTGTGGAAGCTTGGATCCATAGAACGGTGTGAGCTACACTGTCCAACACTATTACACTGAGCTACCGGTCACATCCAACACATTGTACAGGACACACAGGCTGGCCGGGGTGATAGCGTGGGTGTAACGTATGTGTATCTGCAGCATGAGGAGGAGTCTGAATAAAGTGTCTATCAGTCATTCCGGCAACTTTCATGCACGTCTTTAAATCTTGGTCTATGCATGTCCACTGACCGCCCGTGCTGGTCCGTCTCAACTGAACATATATTCAGCAGCACCAGGATCCCTCTCTAGTGTTATTTGAAAGGACTAGGCATCCAACTTACAGGTAAGGGGCATTTAACTTACTTATGTTGCCGCAAATTGAGTAGATGTGCTGTGGATGGTTTACTGGAGGTTGTGTTGTGAACTGCTGAAGTCATTCGGGAAGGTCTGAGGATTTTCTGACCCAAGTTTCGACGAGGTATGAGGACTGTAGTTACAGTGTCTCTGGGTCTGTAACATGACCAACAAATGGAGCCGAGAGTGCAGAGATGTAAAGCTCTGTAAAAAGGGAAGAGGAGGAGGCTCTGCCCTACCCACTCCGGGGTTTCCTACCTATAGCTAACCCAGGAGCAGTGCATGAAGTGTCTCTGATTCAATAAAGAGGTTGTCACAGAGCCGTGTCACCGCCTGCAACAAGACATGGAGACTCACACCAAGGTGAGGCCGAGCTGTCAGTGGCCGTTTATTGCACAGATTCATTGAACGTCTGTGTGTCCAGCACTTTCCAGGCAGGAGCTAGTGAAGTATCCATTATCTCTCCCTATCCTGTCCATTGATACATCTGCTGGGTCACAGTGGCCATCTGTGCTGGGTGAGGTGAATCTTTCATTTTCTCCCTCAGCAGTGAGAAGCAGGATGAGAAGTCCCGTGGCTTTGTCAGAACAGTGGGATTCCTGATGGTGTAGGTGGTCTGCGAGGCCCACATGTCAACGGGGAGAGGTACAGGAAATGAAGGAACTTTCATTCCATTAATGTACAGTTGGTGTGTGACCATCATGTTGGTGAATGTTCACTATCCTGGCAGCAGTCATGATACTTTCATCTTGAAGCAGTCAGCTGTTCCCAAACAATTCAGACATCCATGCAAAACAAAGATGTGACTCCACGGAGACAAAGGATAACCCCTCTGGGCATAATTCATGTTTCTGCACCCCGACACCACATCCCACGCCAACCAACCACACACAATTAACATGTGTAAAACGTGAACAAAGGAACCACCAGGAATATCGTGGAACAGTCGTTTGGTGTGATGTATCAATGCTTCCGATGTCTGAACCTCTCGGGGGGATCCTTCCAGTACACACTGGAGCAGGATTCCAACTTCATGGTGTTCTGCTGCACCCTTCATATCATTATCATCTTGAGGACACAGCTTTGCCACCTGGGATCCAGAGGTCACCTCAGGAGGGGGAGGAGGCAGGGAGGATATTTCCTGGATGCCTTCGACCCAGACAGGTTGTCGGAGAGAGATCTGCAAAGATTACCTTTCCCATAGGACAGCTTCCCTTTCCTACCATGGATCCCCAGTTCTCCACCATTACACACATCTGAAACGCCCCATCACAGCGTCCCCTTGGTCACCATCCTGCAAATAGAACCACAAACAAAAAGCTTTTCATTAAAATATTTATCCAATAACACATCCCATTGTACAAACAAATATGGACGATTCATTCTTTTCTATCCCATTAGGGCCTGTCATGTGGGTTCCCTAGATTTGCCTAAAGCTCCTACACAGTGCTTTCCCGGTGGCTGCAGCATGGCTGGTGGAAGGCTGCTGACTTTCACTGGGGGAAACTGAAGAATACCTTTAGGATTCTGTTTAATGTTAGCTGCCAGTCTCTTTTTGTACTCTCTCTTTGATTCGCTTATTTGCTTTTTCAGTTCTCCTCTCAGCCTCGACATTCAGCCTGGTTCTCCTTGTATTATCTAACTGACATCTGCCATAAGCACACTTTTTCTTCTTCATCTTCAACTCTATCTATTTGGTCATCCATTGAGCTGTGGATTTGTTTGTTTACCCTACCATTCCCCTTCGAGAGAATACGCCTTGACTGTGTGCGAACTATCCCTTCTTTGAAGGAAGCCCATTACTCAGCTATTGTTATTCCTGTTAAAGTTTGACTCCTATTTATCCCATCCACCTCCCCGCCCCCCACCCGCCCTTCCCGCCTCCTCCCCACCACCACCAGCACTATTTTTACGCAGTTGAAGTTGGTTTTATCCCAGTTAATTGCTCTTTCTCTGGATTGATATTTGTCCTCTCCCAAAGCCAACCTAAACCTTATGATACAATGGTCACTGTCCCCAAAATGCTCTCCTACTGATATTTGATTGACTTGGCCCAGCTCATTTTCGAGAACCAGGTCTAACAGTGCCTCTTTTCTCGTTCGACAAGAACATACTGCTGTGGAAAATGTTCCTGCCCTCACGCCCCGCCCTTTACATTACTATTACTCCAGTTCAAATTTGGATAATGAATATCCCTCATTGTAACTACTGTATAATTCTTGCATCGTTCAGTAATGTCTTTGCAAATTTGTTCCTCCACGGCCTTCTCATGAGCTGGTGCTCAATAGACGACCGATAAATATAACAGCACATTTTTTGTTCCTCAACTCCAGCCAAATAGATTCTGTCCTTGGAAAACCTATCACCGTCGCGCTCCCCCCATCCCCGGAACGTTCTCTCTCTCCAGAACTATAATGTGCTCTTCAATCAATACCGCCACCCCTACCCATTTTCTTCCTTTCCAAACTTTCCTGAACACCTTGTATCCAGGAATATTTAACGTCCAGTCCTGTATTCCTTTGAGCTAGGTCTCAGTTACAGTAGCAGCATCATAATTCCTTCTGGCAATCTGCACCTTTAGCTCATCAGTCTTATTAACTACACTCCGTGCATTCACATACAGGCACATTTACCCTGACTTAAACTTTATTACAATCTCCCTTAACCCGACCACACATAATACATTTCTAAACCTTACTATTGTGCTATCCATCTCTCTCAGTATGCTGTTCCATTTAAGATTCCTCTCTGATGTTTACTCCTGGTTCCAGCACCCCTACCAATTTAGTTTAAACCGTCCCCACCAGCACCGATAAATCACCCCGCAAAGTTGATCAGGTGCAATCCGTCCGGTCTGTACAGATCCCACGTTCTCCAGAACTGGTCCCAGTGTTCAGGAATCTAAACCTCCTCATTTTAGCAGCATCTTTTTCAGCCACACATACATCCGCACTATCCTCATATTTATATACTCACTCGCAAGGGGTACTGTAAGCAATCTGGAAATTGCTACTTTTGAGGTCCTTCACGAGCTTGTTTCCCAGCTCCCTGAAATATGTCTGCAGGACCACTTCCCTCTTTCTGCCTATCTCATTCCTATCGTTGTAGACCACGACGGCTCACCCTCCACCTTCAGGATGCTCTGCCGATGCTCAGTGATATCCTTGACCATAACACCAGGGAGGTAACACACCATACAGGAGGCATGTCTGCGCCCTCGGAAATGCCTGTCTGTTCCAGTGAGTATCAAATCTCCAATCACTAACAACATCCCAGTCTTCCTTGTACCGTCAGTACAGCTGAGACAGCCCTGGTAGCATGGCCTTGTCTCTGGCTGCAGTCCCCAGTTGAACCATCAATTTTCTTTGCATTGAATACTATTTGGAGAGTGATATGCACTCAGGGGTCTCCTCTGATACTTACCTGATTCTTCCTGACTGACTGTTGATCAGCCATTCCCTCTCGCCTGCATACTCTTAAGCTGCTGGGTAACCTCGTCTATACACATGCTATCCACCAATCACTCAACCTCACGCAGACACAACGGTGACATCAATGGTCCCACCATCGGCAGCTTGTACATCCTCCTAGTCAGCAGGATGAGGTGGATGTGGGCGTTAAGAAGGGACATAAGGCAGGAAAATAGCATCATACTGAATGTTCTCGGTGATGCCGGATGCGGCGGGCTCTGTCTCAGCCGATCCCATGATGTGGAGAACCTTCTACTTCCTCAGGCTCAAGGGATGAAGGTATGCCTGGCATCCGCCAGCTCACTGCTGCTCCCTGCGATTATGGACCACCTTGTCCTATAAGAGATAATGCAGAATGTCAGTGATTGTGTTGCACTGTGTTTAGGTGATGTGTCTGCCATAGCTGAATAGTTGGAATTATGTGGAGGCAGTGAGGAGTGGGTGTGAGGCTGACATCAGTGGAAGGTGTGTGAGGATGAGGTGGCGTATGTGAATGTTAGCTGTGAGCCCTGAGTGTTGATTAGATTAGAGATACAGCACTGAAACAGGCCCTTCGGCCCACCGGGTCTGTGCCGAACATCAACTGCTGATGGGTGAGTGACGGGGGTGTGGTAGATTGAGCAGTGTGAGAGGTTGACGGTGAAGGGTGTAGGAGATACTATGTGGAGATGAATTCACTGACATGGACCACGCATGTGAGCTCATTAAACCTCTTCTGGCACTGCTGCCAGGTCCTCGGGGCCAGACTTCTTGCATTGACCTCCCTGGCCACCTGTTCTCATTCCCTTCGGAGGGCGTTCCTTGAGGGTCTCCACCCCACTCCACGGAAACATGGTCTCTCTCCTCCTGTCACGCTCCATGACTAAGGCCTCCAGAGCCACAGAGCCCTCTTTCTGTCCTAGTGTTCCATTTACCTTGTCTCCAATTGTGGCAGTCACAGTCCGCTGCAGCAGCCTCCTGTGATTCAGTGCAGCTTGCCTTTAACAGGGACAGACTGCCTTTAAGAGCTGAATCCTAGCTGAAACACATGCCAGTTTCAAACGCAATTAGGCCCCTGTTAAGCCTGCAGACAGACATCAGTGCGGGTCACCCTGGGAGGAACGTCGGATTCATGGAAATGAGGAGGCGGCAGGAGGTTTGTGTGTCACCTACCTCAACAGGAACGGCCACTGCATGACCCCTCTGACCAATAAGCGATGCAAACCTGATTTTCCCGCTCTTTCTATTCCGATTTCCGTCTTTCACGCCCTCTTTCTCTCTATCTCTCTCTTCATTCTCTGTCTCTTGATCGCAGAATCAGAGATTGATGCAGTAGAGAAGGTGGCTATTCGGCCCATTTTGTCAGTGCTGTCTCTTTGAAAGAACTACCTAATTAGTTCCTCTCCCCTCCTCTTTCTCCAGACTCCTATTTATTTATTTGTTTCCTTTACAAGTGTTTATTAAGTCCCCTTTTGAAAGATATTAGTGAATCTGCTTTCACCATGTTTTCTGACATTAAATTCCAGATCCCAACAGCTCGCTGTGTAGGAAAATTCTCCTCAATTGGTCTCTGCCTCTGTGTCTTCTTAATACTAACCATTCTGACACTGGAATCAGTTTCACATTAATGACGCTTTCAAAACCCTTCATGATTTTGATTTCTATATTACATCCCTCATTACTGTTTACTGCTCTATAGAAAACAATCCTAGCTTTTCCAATCCTCCATGTAACTGAATTCCCAGATCACTGGTACTATATGATGAAAATTCTGCTGTTCCATGTGCCATGTACTGGGATGTGCTGTAGTGTTGTATGTACATTTAGCATAACTTCCTAGCTTTTGTTTTCTATGCCTCTATTTATAAAGCCCAGGATCTCATAAGCGTTGTTAACTGCTTTGTTAACCTGTCTTGTGACCTTCAACGATTTGCACCTGAACTCCCCAGGTCTCTCTGTGCTTGCAATCGCTTTACTGTTGCAACAGGTAGCTTGTGTTGTCGCTCCACATACATCCTTCTAAAATGTGTTATCTCACGCATCTGCTGTGACAATTGAAATTTCAGAAGATTAAAGGCATTGTATTCAGTTGCACTCCAAACTCCATTTCCTAGCTAACGACGTCATACTCTCCATGGCAACTGAGTGAGGCTAAACAAGACTGTTCACACCTTGGTGCCATATTTGACACCGAGACGAGCTTCTGACCACAGAGACGAACCTTCATTAAAACAGCATATCCCCACCCAGAAAATCATAGAAAAATCATAGAAAATCATAGAACGATTACAATACAGAAAGAGGCCACTGTGTCTCTGCCAGCCAAAACAAACGAGACCCTCCCAGCTGAATCCAACCTTCCAGCATTTGGTCCGTAGCCTGCAGATTACAGAACCTGAGGTCCATCGTGACACCTTTAAAATGCGATGAGCGGTTCAGCCCAAACTATCCTTTCAGGCATTGAGTTCCAGACCCCTATCACACTCTAAGTGAAACTGTTTTCCTCATATCCCCTCTAATCTTTCTACTCATCACTTTAAATCCATGGCACCTCATCACTGACCTCTCTCGTAAGGTGAATAGACCCTTCACCTCCAATCTATCCAGCCCCTCTATTTTTTTCTTTATATTTCAATCAGATCTCCCCTCAGCCATCCCTGTTCCAAGGAAAACAACACCAACCTGTCTAAACTTTCCTCGCAGCTGCATGTTTTCCAGTCCTGGTGACATCTGCATAAATCTCCTCTGTACCCACTCTTGTGCAATTACATCCTTTCTGTAATAATGTGACCAGAAATATGCACAATACTCAAGTTTTGGTCTAACTAATGGTTTATACCATTCCAGCTTAACCTCCCTGCTCTTATATTCTCTACCTCGTGTAATGAAGGAAAGGGTTTCATGTGCCTTCTTAACCATCTTATCGACCTGTCATGCTAGCTTCAGGGACCTGTGGACATTCACTCCAATCTCCCTCATTTCCTCTACACTTCTCAGTATTTTCCCATTATTCGTGCATTCCTTTGCCTTGTTTGAACTCCCCAGCTGCATCACCTCACACTTCTCCAAGTTGAATTCCATTTGCCACTTTCCTGCCCATCTGAACAGACCATCAATATCTTCCTGCAGCCTATCGCTATCCTCCTCACTATCTATCACACGGTCAATCTGTGTGTTGTATGCAAACTTCTTGATCATGCCCTTTCATTTACGTCCAAATCGTTAATCTACAACACAAACAGCAGGGGACCCAGTACTGAGCCCTGAAGAAAGCCACTGGAAAGAACCCTCAAGTCGCAAAAACACCCATCAACAATTAAACTTTGTTTCCTGCCATTGAGCCAATTTTGTATCCACCTTGTTACTTTTCCCTGCATCCAATAGGATTTTATTTTTTTAACCAGTTTGCCATGTGGACCCTTGCCAACGGCCTTGCTAAAATCCAAATAGACCACATGAACTGCATGCCCCATTTATCTTCCGTGTTACCTCTTCAAAAAAAACCATGCAAATTAGTCAGACAGGATCTTCCTTTAACAAATCCATGCTGACTATCCTTGATAATCTGTGCCTTTCTGAGTGGCAGTTTATCTTGTCTCTCAGAATGGATTCCAATAATTTTTCCACTACTGAGGTTAGACTGACAAGCCTGTAATTATTCGGTCAATCCCTCGGTCCCTTTTTAAACATAGGTACAACCTAAGCAGTTCTCCAATCCTCTGGCACCACTCCTGCATCTAGTGTGGACTGGAAAATAGTGGTCGGGTTCTCTGCTATTTCCTCTGCTGCTTCTTTTAGCAACCTTGGGTACATTTCATCCGTCCCTGGTGATTTATCAACTTTCAAGGATGCTAATCCCATTAATACTTCCTCTCTCCCTATGTTTATGGCATCCAATACTTCACACTCTTTCACCTTAACTGTAATATCTGCATGGTCTCCCTCTTTTGTGAAGACAGTCGCAAAGGATTCATTAAGAACCATACCAATATCATCCTCCCCTACACAAAGGTTACCTTTTTGCACTATAATGGGTCCGATTCTCCCCTTAAATATGTTCTCACTCTTAAAGTACTGAAAACAAAATTGCATTCACCTGGATTTTTCTTCCCAATATTCTTACATGATCTCTGTTTGCTTTCCTAACTTCCTTTTTAATTTCACCCCATCACTTCCTATACTCTTGGTTTTCTGTTGCATTGAGTTCTCAGTTTCGGACATAAGCTTTCCTCTTCTGCCTTATCTTACCCTGCAGGCTCCTTGACATCCACGGGCTGCAGATTTGGCCGTTTCACCCTGTTTTCTTTGTGGAAACATGTTTAGTCAGAACCGCTTGAATCTCCCCTTTGAATGCCTCCCACTGCCCTGAGACTGATTTACCTTCAAGTAGCTGTTTCCAGTCCACTTTCGCCAAATTGCTCCTCAGTTTAGTAAAATTGGACTTGCCCCAATTGTAAAGTCTAATGCCTGCTCTATCACTGTCCTTTTGCATTCTTGTGTTAAATCTGACTGAATTATAATCAGTCCCACCAAAATGCTCTCCCACTGCCACTCCTTGCAGCGAGGCATCTTCATTGCCGAAAGCCAGGTCCAAAACTGCACCCTCTTGTTGACCTTTCTGCATTCTGGCCAAAACAGTTCTGAATAAAGGCCAAAGAAGTTCTCCATAACATCGCCTGACTTCACCCCTGTCTCTCGCTGCTCCTCTGCTCAAAACGCTCATTCATTGTTTCATTACTTCCAGACTTGACCATTACAATGCCCTCCTGTTGATCTCACACACTCTACTGTCTGTAAACTTCAGGTCATCCAAAATTCTGCTACTGATGTGTTAACTCATAGTAACCCCCGTTCACCTTCCACTCCTCTGTTCGCTGTACTACATTGCCTGTCGTTTAAGAAGTGTCTTGATTTTAAAATTCTTATACTAGTTTTCCAATTCCTCCATTTCAGCACACCCTGGGCTAGAAGGTTATGGGCCCTCGTTAGTTGAGGTCGGACGGGGAGCCTACAGAATCGCGATGGGTGCTGGGGGCAGAGGGACAAAGAACAAAGAACAAAGAAAATTACAGCACAGGAGCAGGCCCTTCGGCCCTCCAAGCCTGCGCCGATCCAGTTCCTCGATCTAAACATGTCGCCTATTTTCGAAGTGTCTGTATCTCTTTGCTTCCTGCCCATTCATGTATCTGTCTAGATACATCTTAAAAGACGCTATCGTGCCCACGTCTACCACCTCCGCTGGCAACGCATTCCAGGCACCCACCACCCTCTGTGTAAAGAACTTTCCACGCATATCCCCCGAAAACTTTTCCCCTCTCACTTTGAACTCGTGACCCCTAGTAATTGAATCCCCCACTCTGGGAAAAAGCTTCTTGCTATCCACCCTGTCTATACCGCTCATGATTTTGTACACCTCAATCAGGTCCCCCCTCAACCTCCGTCTTTCTAATGAAAATATTCCTAATCTACTCAACCTCTCTTCACAGCTAGCGCCCTCCATACCAGGCAACATCCTGGTGAACCTCCTCTGCACCCTCTCCAAAGCATCCACATCCTTTTGGTAATGTGGCGACCAGAACTGCACGCAGTATTCCAAATGTGGCCGAACCAAAGTCTTATACAACTGTAACATGACCTGCCAACCCTTGTACTCAATACTAAAATAAAAGCAAAATACTGCGGATGCTGGAAATCTGAAACAAAAACAAGAAATTCTGGATTCATTCAGCAGGTCTGGCAGCATCTGTGGAAAGAGAAGCAGAGTTAACGTTTCGGGTCAGTGACCCTTCTTCGGAACTCCCAAAGAAGGGTCACTGACCCGAAACGTTAACTCTGCTTCTCTTTCCACAGATGCTGCCAGACCTGCTGAGTGAATCCAGCATTTCTTGTTTTTGCTTGTACTCAATACCCCGTCCGATGAAGGAAAGCATGCCGTATGCCTTCTTGACCACTCTATTGACCTGCCTTGCCACCTTCAGGGAACAATGGACCTGAACACCCTAATCTCTCTGGACAACAATTTTCCCAGGACTTTTCCATTTACTGTATAGTTCACTCTTGAATTGGATCTTCCAAAATGCATCACCTCGCATTTGCCCTGATTGAACTCCATCTGCCATTTCTCTGTCCAACTCTCCAGTCTATCTATATTCTGCTGTATTCTCTGACAGTCCCCTTCACTATCTGCTACTCCACCAATCTTAGTGTCGTCTGCAAACTTGCTAATCAGACCACCTATACTTTCGTCCAAATCATTTATGTACATCACAAACAACCGAGGTCCCAGCACGGATCCCTGTGGAACACCAATGGTCAGACGTCTCCATTTTGAGAAACTCCCTTCCACTGCTACTCTCTGTCTCCTGTTGCCCAGCCAGTTGTTCATCCATCTAGCTAGGACACCTTGGACCCCATGCGCCATCACTTTCTCCATCAACCTACCATGGGGAACCTTATCAAACGCCTTACTGAAGTCCATGCATATGACATCTACATCCCTTCCCTCATCAATCAACTTTGTCACTTCCTCAAAGAATTCTATTAAGTTGGTAAGACATGACCTTCCCTGCACAAAGCCATGTTGCCTATCATTGATAAGCCCATTTTCTTCCAAATGGGAATAGATCCTATCCCTCAGTAACTTCTCCAGCAGCTTCCCTACCACTGGCGTCAGGCTCACCGGTCTATAATTACTTGGATTATCCCTGCTGCCCTTCTCAAACAAGGGTTTAGCAACTCTCCAGTCCTCCGGGACCTCACCTGTGTTTAAAGATGCTGCAAAGATATCTGTTAAGGCCCCAGCTATTTCCTCTCTCGCTTCCCACAGTAACCTGGGATAGATCCCATCCGGACCTGGGGACTTGTCCACCTAAATGCCTTTTAAAATACCCAACGCTTCCACCCTCCTTATGCCGACTTGACCTGGAGTAATCAAACATCTGTTCCCAACCTCAACATCCTCATGTCCCTCTCCTCGGTGAATACCGATGCAAAGTACTCGTTTAGAATCTCACCCATTTTCTCTGACTCCACGCATAACTTTCCTCCTTTGTTCTTGAGTGGGCCAATCCTTTCTCTCGTTACCCTCTTGCTCCTTATATATGAATAAAGGGCTTTGGGATTGTCCTTAACCCTGTTTGCTAAAGATATTTTGACCCCCTTTAATTCCTTGTTTCAGATTGGTCCTACATTCCCGATATTCTTTCAAAACTTTATTTATTTATTTTTATTTAGTGATACAGCACTAAAACAGGCCCTTCGGCTCACCAAGTCTGTGCTGACCAACAACCACCCATTTATACTAACCCGACAGTAATCCCATATTCCCTATACTAGGGGCAATTTACAACAGCCAATTTACCTATCACCTACAAGTCTTTAGATGTGGTAAGGAAACCGGAGCACCCAGCGAAAACCCACGCAGACACAGGGAGAACTTGCAAACTCCACACAGGCTGTACCCAGAGTCGACCCTGGGTTCCTGGAGCTGTGAGGCTGCGGTGCTAACCACTGCACGACTGTGCTGCTTCGTCTTACTTCAGCTACCAAGACCTTATGTATGCATCCTTTTTCCTCTTAGATAGTCTCTCAATTTCACCTGTCATCCATGGTTCCCTAATCTTGCCATTTCATGCCCTTATTTTCACAGGAACATGTCTCTCCTGCACGCTAATCAACCTCTCTTTAAAAACCTCCCACATATCACATGTGGATTTACCTTCAAACAGCTGCTCCCAATCTACATTCCCCAGCTTTTGCCGAATGTTGGTACTGTTGGCATTCCTCTAATTTAGCACTTTTCCTTTAGGACCACTCTCGTCTTTGTCCATGAGTATTTTAAAGCTTACGGAATTGTGATCACTATTCCCAAAGTCGTCCCCTACTGAAACTTCAACCACCTGGCCGGGCTCATTCCCCAACACCAGGTCCAGTATGGCCCCTTCCCGAGTTGGACTATTTACATATTGCTCTAGAAAACCCTCCTGGATGCTCCTGACAAATTCTGCTCCATCTGGACCTCTAACACTAAGTGAATCCCTGTCAATGTTGGGAAAATTAAAATCTCCTATCACCACCACCCTGTTGCTCCTACATCTTTCCATAGTCTGGTTACATATTTGTACCTCTATCTCATGCTCGCTGTTGGGAGGCCTGTAGTACAGCCCCAACATTGTTACCGCACGCTTCCTATTTCTGAGTTCTGCCCATATTGCCTCACTGCTCGAGTCCTCCATCGTGCCCTCCTGCAGCACAGCTGTGATATCCTCTTTGACCAGTAATGCAACTCCTCCACCCCTTTTACCTCCCTCTCTATCCCGCCTGAAGCATCGATATCCTGGGATATTTAGTTGCCAATCATGCCCTTCCCTCAACCAAGTCTCAGTAAAATCAATGACATCGTACTCCGAGGTCCTAATCCATGCCCCAAGTTCATCTGCCTTACCTACTACACTTCTAGCATTAAAACAAATGCACCTCAGACCACCACTCCCTTTGCGTTCATCTTCTGCTCCCTGCCTCCTCTTCCCCTTAGTCACGCTGACTTCATTTTCTAGTTCCTTACAGGCTTTCGTTACTACCTCCTTACTGTCCACTGACCTCCTCATTTGGTTCCCATCCCCCTGCCACATTAGTTTAAACCCTCCCCAACAGCGTTAGCAAAAGCGCTTCCAAGGACATTGGTTCCAGTCCGTCCCAGGTGTAGACCGTCCAATTTGTCATCGTCCCACCTCCCCCAGAACCGGTCCCAACGTCCCAAAAATCTGAACCCCTCCTTCCTGCACCATCTCTCAAGCCACGAATTCATCCTGACTATTCTTTCATTTCTACTCTGACTAACACGTGGCACTGGTAGCAATCCTGAGATTAATTAATCTCAGGAAGTACTTAAATAATGTCCAGTACACTATCTAATTTGTGTTCTGCAGAATAATCAGAGAAAATATTCATTTTCTTCATGCTGTCCGATTATTATAATATATTACAAATTAATTTTCATCTAACAATCACAGTAGGTTTCCAGTTATTATTCAGCCCTATAGTAGCAGGAAATCTAACTAGTGTCTTGTCCAAAAATCACAATAAAATTCCAATTATTGTCCACTCCAATAAAAACTAAATATGTAACTATTGAATACTCAGCAAAAGTAGCATAATTAGTAAATATGAAGGCATTGCTTTGTGTCAGAAATATATGTATCGATTAATTGTCCTTCCAACTTCCACAATAAAAGTGCTATTTTTTCTGTATAATGATCACCTTTGCAGTCTAAACGAAAATAGAAAATAATGAAAATACACAACAGATCTGGCAGCAACTGTGGAAAGAGAAATACGCTTAATGTTTCAGGGCAACGACCCATCATCAAACAAGGAAAAGTTACAAATGCAATAGTTTTTAAGGGTTAAAATGCAGGAGATTGGGAAAAAGAACTGAATTGATGGTCTGTGATGGAGTGAAAGATGGCAGACATTAAATGACAAAAGAGTTGGTAGGGCAGAGTCAAAGAGACTAATAACGGGACAAGCAAAGGGATAAAAGATGTGTCCACAGACGGCATGAATGGCAGAATAACAGTCAGCTGCCACGCGAAGTAAAAATGAGAAAAGACAAGATTAAGATTGAAACATGCAAGGACAATTAAATAAAGTTGGGGTGGGGGGTGTTGCTCAGATGTTGGGGCCTGAAATTTCTGCTTTCAATGTTGAGTCCAGAAGGCTGTAAAATGCCTAATTAAAAGATGATGTGTTGTTCCTCGAGCCTGTGTTGAACTTCATTGGAATACTGCGGTCGGCCAAGGACAGAAATAAATGAGTGAGACAAGGTGGAGTGTTAAAATGGCAGGCACTTTCAGATCGGGGACACACTTGCAGTCTGAATGACGTGGCAATATTAGCAGCAGCTGATTTGTGATACTGTGCTGAATGGTATCAGGTTAGTAATCTGCAGTTTTTGAAAACCTCCATGGCCACACCCCTCCAATTACTGCCATTCCCCTGTCCATCCCATACTCCTGTAAATCCTCTCGCCTCAGTTCTTTTCCAAGTCCCTGGTTAAAATAGGTTTGTTTCCCTCTCTATCTTTAGATGGGTCTGTTTTTGTTGAGTACTTTAGATGGGTCTGTTTTTGTCCAGTGTGTGCAGGAGGGTTTTCTGACACAGTATGTGGACAGGCCAACCAGGGGCGATGCCACATTGGATTTGGTACTGGGTAATGAACCCGGCCAGGTGTTCGATTTAGATGTAGGTGAGCACTTTGGCGATAGTGATCACAATTCGGTTAGGTTTACCTTAGCGATGGGCAGGGACAGGTATATACCGCAGGGCAAGAATTATAGCTGGGGGAAAGGAAATTATGAAGCGATTCGGCAAGATTTAGGATGTGTAGGATGGGGAAGGAAACTGCAGGGGATGGGCACAAACGAAATGTGGAGCTTCTTCAAGGAGCAGCTAATGCGTGTCCTTGATAAGTATGTACCTGTCAGGCAGGGAGGAAGTTGTCGAGCGTGGGAGCCGTGGTTTACTCAAGTAGTTAAAGCACTTGTCAAGAGGAAGAGGGCGGCTTATGTTCGGATGAGACGTGAAGGCTCAGTTAGGGCGCTTGAGAGTTACAAGCTAGCCAGGAAGGATCTAAAGGGAGGGCTAAGAAGAGCAAGGAGAGGACACGAGAAGTCATTGGCGGATAGGATCAAAGAAAACCCGAAGGCTTTCTATAGGTATATCAGGAATAAAAGAATGATAAGAGTTAGAACAGGGCCAATCAAGGATAGTAGTGGGAAGTTGTGTGTTGAATCAGAGGAGATAGGGGAAGCGTTAAATGAATATTTTTCGTCAGTATTTACAGTAGAGAAAGAAAATGTTGCCGAGGAGATTACTGAGATACAGCCTACTAGGCTAGATGGGATTGAGATTCACAAGGAGGAGGTGTTAGCAATTTTGGAAAGAGTGAAAATAAATAAGACCCCTGGGCCAGATGGGATTTATCCTCGGATTCTCTGGGAAGCCAGGGAGGAGATTGCAGAGCCGTTGTTGTTGATCTTTATGTCGTCTTTGTCGACAGGAGTAGTGCCGGAGGACTGGTGGATAGCAAATGTTGTCCCCTTGTTCAAGAAGGGGAGTAGAGACAGCCCTGGTAATTACAGACCTGTGAGCCTTACTTCGGTTGTGGGTAAAATGTTGGAAAGGGTTATAAGAGATTTATAAGGATTTATAATCATCTTGAAAAGAATAAGTTCATTTGTGATAGTCAGCACGGTTTGTGAAAGGTAGGTCGTGCCTCACAAACCTTATTGAGTTTTTCGAGACGGTGACCAAACAGGTGGATGAGGGTAAAGCCGTGGATGTGGTGTATATGGATTTCAGTAAGGCGTTTGATAAGGTTCCCCACGGTCGGCTATTGCAGAAAATACGGAAGTGTGGGGTTGAAGGTGATTTAGAGCTTTGGATCAGAAATTGGCTAGCTGAAAGAAGACAGAGGGTGGTGGTTGATAGCAAATGTTCATCCAGGAGTTTAGTTACTAGTGGTGTACCGCAAGGTTCTGTTTTGGGGCCACTGCTGTTTGTCATTTTTATAGATGACCTGGATGAAGGTGTAGAAGGGTGGGTTAGTAAATTTGCGGATGACACGAAGGTCTGTGGAGTTGTGGATAGTGTCGAAGGGTGTTGTAGGGTACAGAGGGACATAGATAGGCTGCAGAGCTGGGCTGAGAGATGGCAAATGGAGTTTAATGCGGAGAAGTGTGAGGTGATTCACTTTCCAAGGAGTAACAGCAATGCAGAGGACTGGGCTAATGGCAAGATTCTTGGTAGTGTAGATGAGCAGAGAGATCTTGGTGTCCAGGTACATAAATCCCTGAAAGTTGCGACCCAGGTTAATAGGGCTGTTAAGAAGGCATATGGTGTGTTAGCTTTTATTAGTAGGGGGATCGAGTTTCGGAGCCACGAGGTCATGATGCAGCTGTACAAAACTCTGGTGAGACCGCACCTGGAGTATTGCGTGCAGTTCTGGTCACCGCATTATAGGAAGGATGTGGAAGCTTTGGAAAGGGTGCAGAGGAGATTTACTAGGATGTTGCCTGGTGTGGAGGGAAGGTCTTACGAGGAAAGGCTGAGGGACTTGGGGTTGTTTTCGTTAGAGAGAAGGAGGAGGAGAGGTGACTTAATGGAGACATACAAGATAATCAGAGGGTTAGATAGGGTGGATAGTGAGATTCTTTTTCCTCGGATGATGATGGCAAACACGAGGGGACATAGCTTTAAGTTGAGGGGTGAAAGATATAGGACAGATGTCAGAGGTAGTTTCTTTATGCAGAGAGTAGTAGGGGCGTGGAACGGCCTGCCTGCAACAGTAGTAGACTCGCCAACTTTAAGGGCATTTAAGTGGTCATTGGATAGACATATGGATGAAAATGGAATAGTGTAGGTCAGATGATCGGCGCAACATCGAGGGCCGAAGGGCCTGTACTGCGCTGTAATGTTCTAATTCTAATTCTAATCTCACCCTGGCCCCAATTATCAGCTTGGCAGCGCCACTACTGCCGACACTGTGGAAGCCTGGAACCATACATTTGGGGGAGGTGGGCTTCTAAACATTACTGGCGTGGCCTGCAAAGTTCCCCATGCTGGGCGCGGCTGTAGCCCGGGTGACATTGCGTGCCTCTGCAGTGTGAGGAGGGGTCATAATGTGACGTCAATCAGCTGTTCTGACAACCTTCACGCCCGTCTTTGAAACTTGGGTTGTGCACGTCCACTGACAGCCTGTGTTAGTCACCCTCAACTGAACAGACATTCAGCAGCACGAGGAACAGCCTCTTGCGTTATTTGAAAGGACGATGCATCCAACTTGCAGCTGGCGCTTCTTTGACTTACGTCTGCTATTGTAAGGTTAGTGGAGGGGCTGTGGATGGTTTTCTGGAGGTTGTGTTGTGCGTTGCTGCAGACATTCAGGGAGGACAGAGAATTTGGTGACCCAACTCTGGACAGGGAATGGGGACTGTAAATATAGTGCCTCTTGGCCTGCCACATGACAAACAAATGGAACAGAGGCTGAAGAGAGGTGAAGCTCTGTAAAGAGCACCTTTTCTACTTACCCCTATCCCAGGAACAGTGTGTGAGGTGACTCTGATTCAATAAGGAGGTTTTCACAGAGCTGCGTCACCTCCTGCAACACGACCTGGAGCCTCACACCAGGGTGAGGACAGAGCTGCCAGTGGCCATTAAAGTCACAGTTTCATTGAACATTAGAGCATCCAGATCTTTCCAGTCATGAGTCAGCGACACATCCACGTAGGGTCAAAGATTGATCGGGACATAGAGTCAATGACGGCAAAGAAAGTGGCCCCTCGGACGAGCGCAACTCTGTGGGCTCTCTGCAGAACAATCCATTCAGTCCTACTGCCCCGCTCAATCCCCATAGCCCTATAAGTTCATTTCCGTCAAGTGCCCATCCAGTTCCCTTTTGAAATTATTGATTGTCTCGGCTATCACAACCCTCATGACTAGTGAGCTGCAGGTCATTACCATTCGCTGTGTTTAAAAAGTTCTTCCTCACATTCCTATGCATTTCTTGCCCTAAACCTTCAACCTGTGTCACCTAGTCCATGTACCATCAGTTACTTGGAAGACTGTTTATTTGTTTAACCTGTCAAGCCTGTCATAATCCTGTACACCACTATCAAAACACTCCTCAAACTTTTTTATTCCAGAGAGAACAATCCCAGTTTTTTCCTACCTAACCTTGTAAATAAAATCCTCCATCCCCAGAACCATTCTGGTAAATTCTCTCTGCATCCTCCCAAGGTCCTTCCCATCTTTCCTGAAGTTTGATAACCAGACTTGCACACAATACTCTAGCTGGTGCATAACCAGAGCTTTATATCGGTTCAGCATAACGTTCCTGCTTTTGTACTCGATGCCTCTGTTTATAAAGCCCAACGTCCCATATGCTTTGATAATCTCTCTCTCAATATGTCCTGCCGCATTGAAACATTGAGACATATGTACTCCGCCAGGTCCCTCTGTTCCTGCACACCCTTTAGAACTGCTCCATTAAATATATATTGCCTCACCCTATCCCTTCTGCCAAAACGCTCATCATCTCGCACTAGTCGAATTCCATTCTATCTGTCACTTGTCTGCTCATTATGCTCGCCAATCTAAGTCCTTTTGCAGCTCGTTCGCATTCTCCTCACAGTTTGTCACTCCTCCAAATTTGATATCGTCGTTTTTTTTGCAATTCTGCAATAACGCTATGAGTCGAAGCAGAAAGAGGGAGAAAAAAGTTAGAAGGAAAGACAGAGAGAGGAAGTATATAGCAGAGAGAGCGAGCGAAATGGAGAAGGTGTGAGCATCGGAGAGAGAGAGACGAAGAAAGGCAAAGAGAAAAGGAAAAAAAAGAGACAAAGATACGGAGTGAGACAGGGATGCAGAGAGATAGGAAGTTAGTGAAAGTCAGATACGGGCAGATAGAGGCAGAGAGGGGGATACAGACGGAAAAATTAAGAGGAAAACCATAGAAGGGGAGAGGGATAGTGAGAATGTGCAGCAGGACAGAAACGTGTCAATAGAAGAAGGCACAGAGAATGGAAGGAGGGGTGTTAGATACAATGAGAGAGAGAAAGAGGCAGAGTGAGGGTGAGGGATAGGGATGCAGAGATAGAGACAGAGAGAGAATCAGAGAGTGAGAGCGCGACAACTCAGCTCATCTGCTGCTGAATCCCTCATCCATGTCTTTCTTACCTCGAGACTTGACTACTCTAACGCACTCTTGGCTGATGTCCCACATTCTACTCACTGTATCCTTGTGTTCAACCAGAAGTCTGCTGCCTAATTCCATGCTGCACCAAATTCTGTTTACCCAACACCCCTGTGCTCACTGACCTTCATTGCCTTTTGTTCCAGTAACACCTCAATTTCAATATTCTCACTCGTGTGATCAAATCTCTCTGTGGACTCGCTCCTCTGATTATCGCTATCCCCTATTGATTTCCAATGTTGCTGAAACTTGTTCACCTTTTAGTATTTTTCCAATTCCCTTTTAAAATGATTTTCTTTCCCTCTACCCCAGAGAGTTGTGGAGGCAAGATCACTGAATGTCTTCAAAGAGCAGGTAGATAGAATTGTGAAATATCGGGGAGTTGAGGGCGGGGTGAGGAGATGACACGAAAGAGGGGTTGAGGCCTGGGGCAGATCAGCCATGAGCTTATTGAATGGCGGGGAAGGCTTGAAGTGCCGAATTGCCTACTCCTGCTCCTATTTCTTATATTCTTATATTCTCTGTGGTTCTCCCAGGCCACACATTTCATCTCTTCAGCTCCACTGGTGCTGTGGAAGTTTGACTCCGTAAAATGGTGTGAATTGCACTGCTGGCCACATCCAACGCATTGTGCAGGACATTCAGGCTGGCCGGGGCGCTAGCGTGGGTGTAACGTGTGCGTGCCTGTATCGTGAGGAGGAGTCTAAATATGGTGTCAATCTGCCATTATGGCAGCTTTGTTGCACGTATTTGAAATTTGGTCTTTACATGTCCACTGACCGGTTGTGATCGTCACTCGCAGCTGAACATACATTCAGCAGAACGAGGAACCCTCTAGTGTTATTTGAAAGGACCAGGCATCCAACTTGCAGGCGAGGGGCTTTTGTCTTACTTCTGATATTGTAACGTTACTGGCGATGCTGTGGATGGCTTTCTAGAGGTTGTGTTTTGAGCTGCTGCAGACGTTCAGGGAGGACAAAGGATTTGGTGTCCCAACTCCAGACAAGATATGGGGACTGTAGTTACAATGCCTCTGGGTTTGTAACATGACCAACAAATGTAGCAGAGCCTGCAGAGACGGGATGTTCTGCAAAGAGGGAGGTGGAAGGGGCTCTGCTTTACCCATCCCGGTTTTGCAGGAGCAAAAATAGAATTGGTCGTAGTACTGAACCCTGTGGAACACCAATGCATACTCCCATCAAGTTTGAACAATACCATTTTACCACTTCTCTCTGTTTTCTGCTCCTTATCTGGTGTTTTATCCACACTGTTATTGTCCCTTTATACCATAGTGGTCAGTTTTCCTAACTTGTCTATTGAATGACATTTGATCAAACGCCTTTTAGAAGTCCACATATATAACTTCAATCATACCACCCTCAAAAACACTCTCGCATGTTTAATCAAAGAATTCCATCACGTGTACCTCACCACCACGTCTCTCCATTCCTCAATTTGTTGTTAAATTATCAGATTGATTAGATTAGATTAGAGATACAGCACTGAAACAGGCCCTTCGGCCCACCGAGTCTGTGCCGACCATCAACCACCCATTTATACTAATCCTACACTAATCCCATATTCCTACCAAACATCCCCACCTGTCCCTATATTTCCCTACCACCTACCTATACTAGTGACAATTTATAAGGGCCAATTTACCTATCAACCTGCAAGTCTTTTGGCTTGTGGGAGGAAACCGGAGCTCCCGGAGAAAACCCATACAGACACAGGAAGAACTTGCAAACTTGCTTATCCGACATCCAGTACTGGATGAGCAGAAATTTCCTCCAATTAAATATTGGGAAGACTGAAGCCATTGTTTTCACTCCCCACTCCAGCTCTGTTCCGTTGCTACTGTTTCCATCCCTCTCCCTGGTAGCAGTCTGAGATTCAGACATTCTATTTGCAACTTTGGTGTCATATTCTGGACAAAATTAATAGGCACATGGACAATGTGGGTCAATTAAGGAAAACCAGCATGGATTTGTTCAGGGAAAATGATGTTCAACTAACCTTCTCGAGTTTATTGAAGAGCTAAAAAGGAAGCTTGATGAAGACAAGGCTGTTGATGTGGTGTAAATGGAATTCCAAAAACCATTTGCTGAAGTGCCACACAACTGCCTTGTGAGCAAAGTTTTGATCAAATAAAAAATCATCAAATTAAAAGGGACAGTAACAACATGAAACTACATTGTTTCAGTGACAGGAAACAGAGAGTAGCGATTAATGGATGCGTTTTGGGCTGGAGAAAGGTTGGTAGTGGGATCAAATCAAAATACTGACGATTCTGGAAATCTGAAATCAAAACAGAAAGTGCTGGAAATACTCAATTTTGGATGAGCAGAAATTTCCTCCAATTAAACATTTGGAAGATTGAAGTTATTGTTTTCACTCGCCACTCCAAACTCCATTCCCTTGCTCTCGATTCCATCCCTCTTCCTGAAAGTAAGCCCGTCTGTTTGCAACCTTGGTGTCTTCTTTGATCACGAAATGTTCTTCCAACCACACAGTCATGTCCGGTCGACAACTACCTATTTCCACCTCAGTAGCAGAGCGCGACTTCACCTCGGTCTGAGATCATCTTCTACTGGACATCAGTCTGCGATATCAGCATTCCTCTAATCCTGGCTTGTTTTGCGTCATCAATTTTCGTCATTGCACCATTGGCAGCCAGGTCTTCAGCTGCCTCGGCTCAAAGCTCTGGAATACCCACCCTTATGCATTTTTTTCATTGTTTCATGGGATGTGGGCGTCGCTGGCAAGGCCAGAATTTGTTGCCTATCCATAATGGCCTTTGACAACTGAGTGGCTTGCTTGAGCATTTCAGAGGGTAGTTAAGAGTCAACCACATTACTGTGGGTCACATGTAGGCCAGACCAGGCAAGAACAGCATATTTCCTTGCCTGACGGACTTTAGTCAAAAATTGTTTACAAAAGTTTCATGGCACCATCACTGAGACTAGCTTTCAATTCCAAGTTGTCTTCTTATTTGAATTGATTAATTATATTTAAATTCCTACCATCTGCTATGGTGAGACTTGAACACAAGGAATTAGCCTGGGCCTGTGGATTACTAGTTCAGTGACATTAATACTACGCCACTGGCACTGCCTCTCTGCCACTCTTTCCTCCAAAAAGACACTATTTCGAACCTTCCTCCTTGACCAAGCTATTGCTCATCTGATCTAATATCTCATATTGGGTTCTTCTGCGACTTTCGGAACTCTTTGCCTCAGAAGGTGGTGGAGGCGGGGTCATTGAATATTTTTAAGGCCGATGCAGAAAGATTCTTGTTAGGCAAGTGAATCAAGGGTTATCGGGGTAGATGGGAGTCTGGAATTCTAAACACAAACAGATCAGCCATCATCTGTTTGAATGGCAGAGCAAGCTCGAGGGGCCAAAACGCCTACTTCACTTGTTAATTCGTATGATCGGATAATGCTCCTGTGAAGCAACATGAAATGTCTTATTACATTAAAGGCAGTGTACAACTATAAGTTGCTGTTCTCGAAGTTTGCCAGGCATGAATTGTCGTTAACATATCTTTGCTCCGTGCCCTTTATTTTTTCATGTTTTTCAAGCCACTAGTAGTTTCGTCCTGGGTTCTGAACTGTAGAAATTGCACCACCGGCAGCGTTTGACTGAGTGGCCAGTAATTACGGGGTTTACTCCAGCTCTCTATTTTTTTAAAAACTGTGTCGAACATTTAAACCCACCAGTCCCCTCTCTCCACTCCCATATCCGTGGATGATTGAATGATTCTGGACACTGCCTCCACTAAGTCCACCATTCCTTGCCTCAGCAACCCTCATATCATCCAGATCGGGTAAATGTTCTACTTTATTGTTGGACAAAAAGTTTTCGATTGAAAGGAGTTAACTGAATCTGTTTGTTCAGTGACTCTAATTAATGCCAGTCTGCATCAAGCCTAATTATTCACTGGAGGGTTTCCCTCTTCTATTAATAAGGGACTCAGTTCAGTGTTTCATTCCGTCGTGCCAGTGGGAGCAGCACTCCTGGCACTAACAGGGATCATTGGCTCCAGAGAGAGGGAGAATAACGTTCAGAAACTGATAACAATAGATTGGAATGTAAGAACAATGGGCAGGAGTTTATTTTCCAATATTTACATTCTTTCGACATATTATGATTCGTTATCATTAGCTGCTTGGATCTATTACATACTTCTGTTTATTCAATACATTTACTATCCCATGCTGGCTATTATTGGTGTCGCTGGTAAGTGTCTCTGTCTGTTTTTTAATTCTATAAACCATGTTTAACTGCATTACTGTTCTTATCATTTACTCTGCCTTCCTTGCTGCTGTTGTTATTCCTGGTGAATCTCTATCTCCAGCTATCAGCTCTCTAAACCATGCCTGACTGTCATACAGTTCTTGTGATTTACTCTCTCATTGTTGCTGCTCCTGGTAACTCTTTATTTCCAGCTACGGGATCTGTAAACCCTGTTTCACTGCAATAATGTTGTGGTAATTTACAACTGCGAAGACTGAAGCCAGTCGTATCAGTCTCTGTGAGAAACTCTGCCCCTATCCTTGATTGACTTACCCCTCCCTGACCAATGTCCGAGGCTGAGCCAGTCTGTTTGCGTTCTATTTAACCCTGAGTTGAGTTCCAAATCCATATTTTCCCCATCGCCAATCCTGCGTATTTCCTTCCATGTAATATTGCCTATCTCCGGCTCTGCCTCAGCCCATCTGCTGCATCAACCCTTACATGTGCCTTTGTTAAATCCAGACTTGACTATTTCCTTCTATCCTGGTCACTCTCGCAGTTTTAATCCTCAACATACCACAGACCATACAGACCTCTGCTGCCTGCATCCTAACTCACATCAATTCCTGATCACCCATTACCCCTGTGCTCAAATCGGCTCCCGCTCTGGAAGCACCTTAATTTTAATATTGCCAATCTGGTGTTTGAAAGCCTTCCAATTAGTCCCATTTCCCGCTCAATTTTCCATATTCCTGCAAATCTTTTGCCTTCAAGTCTTTTTCCAGATCCTTTTGAATGTGAATTTATTTTCCTCTCTTTCCGACCCTGACTGTGATTTTCAGCTCTACAGCACTACTGGAAGCTTGGATCAATGAAATAGTGCGAGATGAGCTGTCGGCCATTTCCACCGTGGCCCTTTGAAAAGCGTTTTTTTCCCCATTTCCCTCTTTCCTGGCTGTGATATTTGGCACTACAGCGCCGCTGGTGTGGACACTACGGAAGCTGTGCATGTCCACTGACCGCCTGTGTTAGTCACTCTCAGCTGACCATACATTCAGCAGCACGCGGAACTCTCTCCAGTGTTGTTTAAGAGGACTGGTCATTCAATGTACAGGTGATGGGCCTTTGACTTACGTCTGCTATTATAAAGTTAGTGGAAATGCTGTGGATGGTTTGCTGTAGGTTGTGCTGTGAGCTGCTTCAGACATTCAGGGAGGCCAGAGGATTTGTTGACCCAAATCTGGACGAGATATAGAGACTGTATTTGGACTGTCTCTGGGTCTGTAAACTCACCAACACAAGAAGCATAGGCTGAAGAGAGGAATGTCTGCAATTAGGAAGGGGGGGTGCGGGCTCTGTCCTACCCACCCCGAGTTTTCCAAGAGAACTTTTTCTATCTACACCTAACCCAGGAGCAGTGCGTGACGTGACTGCAATTCAACAAGGAGGTGGTCACAGAGCTGAGGACGGAGGTGCCAGAGGCCGTAAAGGTCACAGTTACATTGATTTTCTATGCATCCGGATCTTTGCAGGCAAGATCAAGTGACATATCCAACATAGATTCTGAGACAGCGATATCATCAGAGAGTCATTTACGACATAAATGGAGGCCACTCGGCCCATAGAGTCTATGTTGGCTTTCTGTCGAGCCTCAGTCAGTACTACTCCCCCGCTAAATCTCCGTAGCCTTGCAAGTTCACTTCCTTCAAGGCCCCGTCCAGATTCCTTTTAAAATAATTGATTTGTCTCTGCTTCCACCAGCCTCATTGACACCAAGATCCAGGTCATTACTATCCGCTGTGTAAAACAGTTCTTCTTCATATTCCCCCTCCATCACTTACACAAAACTTCAATCAATTAATGCGAACAGCTCTTCCTTGTCTAACGTTGCTAAACCTATCAATCTCGTGAGGGGTCTGGACAGTGGAGATCGGAAGAAGCTGTTCCCACTCGTGAACGGATTAAGAACTAGTGGACACAGATTTAATGTATTTGATAAAAGCAGCAATGGTAACATGAGAAAAACGTTTTCACTCAGCGAGCGAATGAGATCTGGAATGCACTGCCAGAGAGCGCGCTGGAGGTAGGTCCTCTTGAGGTTTCGAAAGGTAATTGCACAGTTACCTGGAAAGGAAAAATGTACAGTGTTATGGTGAAAAGACAGGGAAATGGTACTAAGTAAATTGCTCATTCAGAAAGCCAGTGAATATACAATGGGCTGCATGGCCTCCTTCTGTGCTGCATCAACTCGTGATTCTCTATGATTCTGCCATAATCTTGCACACTTCTAATAAATCTCCTCTCAATCTCCGTTGCTCCGGGAGAAGAACGCTAGCTTTTCCAACCTAGCCTTTTAACTAAGCTTTCCCAACCACCCCGCCCCCCCACCCCGCCCCCACCAACAAACTCTGCATCCCTGGAACTATTCAGATAAATCTCCTCTGCACCCTCTCAAGGATTCTTACATCCTTCCGAAAGTGAGGTGACCATAAATGGATGCAATACTCCACTTGGGGTCTCGCCAGAGTTGCATAAAGATTCAGCATAACTTCCCTGCTTCTGCACATTATGCCTGCATTTGAGAAGCCCAAGATCCCGGATGCTGAATAATAATTCTCTCACTGCGAAGGTGAGTTTCAGTTTAAAATAACTTACCTTTTGTCTTGGCTGACACGGGGACTGCTGGGTAAGTAAACTTATATATTCGGGCAGTGGCGAAACCCGAAACACTACATCTGCAGTGTCTCCTACCCATCCTCCTCCTAAAACAAAAAAAAGGACTGTTGCGTAGAGGGTTTGGTAAGGTAAGGTTTTCCTTTTTTTTAATCTCTGTTGTCAATTTAGTGCAGAGGGGATGGAAGCTAGGCAGTTGCATGCTCCTCTTGCAGGATCTGGGAGGTGAGGGTCACCACTGGTGTCCCTGCTGACGTCACCTGTGAGAAGTGCACCCAACTCCAGCTCCTCGCAGACCGTGTTAGGGAACTGAAGCTGGAGTTGGATGAACTTAGGATCATTAAGGATGCTGAGCGGGTGATAGAGAGCAGTTATAGGGAAGTAGTGACACCTAAGTTACAGGATAAAGGTAGCTGGATGACCGTCAGGGGAGGGAAAGGGAAAAGGCGCACAGTGCAGTGATCCCCTGTGGCCTCCCCAATCAATAATAAGTATACAGTTTTGGATACGGTTGCCAGGCCTCTGGCGCTGAGACTGGCCCAGTGGCTCAGAAGGGAATGGGGGAGAATAGGAGAGCGATAGTGATAGGAGATTCAGTGGTGAGAGGAACAGACAGGAGATTCTGTGTGAGCAAACGCGACTCCCTGATGGTATGTTGCCTCGCGGGTGCCAGGGTCAGGGATGTCTCGGATCGAGTCTACAGGATTCTTAAGGGGGAGGGGGAGCATCCAGAGGTCGTGGTACATATCGGTACCAATGACATAGCGAGGAAAAGGGATGAGGACCTGAAAAGCGAATATAGGGAGTTAGGTTGGAAGCTGAAAGGCAGGACGAGCAGAGTAGTATTCTCAGGATTGTTACCGGTGCCGCGTGCCAGTGAGGCGAGAAACAGGGAGCGAGTGCAGCTGAACACGTGGCGACAGTACAGGAACAGGAGGGAGGGATTCAGATATGTAGATCATTAGGATACCTTCTGGGTAAGGTGGGACCTGTACAAGAAGGACGGGTTGCTTCTGAACTGGAGGGGCACCAATATCCTGGGCGGGAGGTTTGCAAGAGCTCTTTGGGAGGGTTGAAACTCCTTTGGCAGGGGGATGGGAACCGGAGCTGCAGATCAATGGATGGGCTAGCTGTTGAACAGGTGGGTACCGAGTGCAGAGAGTCTGTGAGGAAGGTGAGACAGTTGACAGGGCAAAGTTGCAGCCAGTATGATGGGTTGAAGTGTGTCTATTTGAACGCAAGAAGTGCCAGGAATAAGGGTGATGAACTTTGAGCATGGATCAGTACTTGGAGCTGTGAGGTTGTGGCCATTACAGAGATGTGGATATCACAGGGGCAGGAATGGATGTTGGATGTTCCGGGGTTTAGATGTTTCAAAAGGAATAGGAAGTGAGGTAAAAAAGGTGGTGGAGTGGCATTGCTAATCAGGGATAGTATCACAGTTGCAGAAAGGGAGGTCGTCGAAGAGGGTTTGTCGACTGAGTCATTATGGGTGGAAGTCAGGAACAGGAAAGGAACAGTCACTTTGTTGGTAGTTTTTTATAGACCCCCAATAGCAACAGAGACAGGGAGGAACAGATTCGGAGGCAGATTTTGGAAAGGTACAGAAGTAACAGGGTTGTTGTCATGGGTGACTTCAACTTCCCTAATATTGATTGGAACCTCCTTAGTGCAAATAGTTTGGATGGAGCAGTTTTGTCAGGTATGTCCAGGAAGGTTTCCTGACTCAGTATGTAGATAGGCCGACTAGAGGGGGGACTATGTAGGACTTGGTGCTTGGCAACGAACCAGGCTAGGTGGCAGATCTCTCAGTGGGAGAGCATTTCGGTGATAGTGATCACAACTCCCTGACCTTTATTATAGTCATGGAGAGGGACAGGAGCAGACGGGATGGAAAAATATTTAATTGGGGGAGGGGGAATTACAATGTTATTAGGCAGGAACTGGGGAGCATAAATTGGGAACAGATGTTCTCAGGGAAATGCACGACAGAAATGTGGAGGTTGTTTAGTGAGCACTTGCTGCGACTGCTGGATAGGTTTGTCCCGATGAGGCAGGGAAGGGATGGTAGGGTGAAGGAACCTTGGATGACAAGAGATGTGGAACAGCTTCTCAAGAGGAAGAAGGAAGCTTACTTAAGGTTGAGGAAGGAAGGATCAGACAGGGCTCTAGTGGGTTACCAGGTAGCCAGGAAGGAACTGAAGAATGGACTTCGGAGAACTAGAAGGGGACATGAAAAAGTCTTGGCGGTTAGGATTGAGGAAAATCCCAAGGCGTTCTACACTTATGTGAGGAACAAGAGGATGGCCAGAGTGAGGGTAGGGCCGATCAGGGATAGTGGAGGGAAGTTGTGCCTGGAGTCGGAGGAGATAGGGGAGGTCCTAAATGAATACTTTGCTTCAGTATTCACTAGTGAGAGGGACCTTGTCGTTAGTGAGGACAGCGTGGAACAGGCTGATATGGTCGAACAGGTTGTGGTTAAGAGGGAGGATGTGCTGGAAATTATGAATGATATGAGGACAGATAAGTCCCCATGGCCAGACGGGATATACACAAGGAAATTACGGGAAGCGAGGGAAGAGATTGCTGCGCCTTTGGCGATGTTCTTTGCATCTTCACTGTCCACTGGAGTAGTACCGGATAATTGGAGGGTGGCAAATGTTGCTCCCTTATTCAAGAAAGGGAATAGGGATAACCCTGGGAATTATAGACCAGTCAGTCTTACGTCGGTAGTGGGCAAATTATTGGAGAGGATTCTGAGAGACAGGATTTATGATTATTTGGAAAAGCATGCTTTGATTAGGGACAGTCAGCATGACTTTCTAAGGGGCAGGTCATGCCTCACAAGCCGTATCGAATTCTTTGAAGATGTGACAAAACACATTGATGAAGGAAGAGCTGTGGATGTGGTGTATATGGATTTTAGCAAGGCGTTTGATCAGGTTCCCCATGGTAGGTTCATTCAGAACGTAAGGAGGCATGGGATTCAGACAAAGCTAGCTGTCTGGATACAAAATTGGCTGGCCCATAGAAGTCAGAAAGTGGTCGTAGATGGAAAGTATTCAGCATGGAGCTCGGTGACCAGTGGTGTTCCACAAGGATCTGTTCTGGGACCTCTGCTCTTTGTGATTTTTATAAATGACTTTGATGAGGAAGGGGAAGGCTGGGTTAGCAACTTAGAAGATAACACGAAGGTTGCTGGAGTTGTGGATAGTGTGGAAGGCTATTGTAGGTTGCAACGTGACATTGACAGGATTCAGAGCTGGGCTGACCGGTGGCAGATGGAGTTCAACCTGGAAAAGTGTGAACTGATTCATTTTGGAAGGTCAAATTTGAATGTGGAATACAGGCTTAAAGACAGGATTCTTGGGAGTGTGGAGGAACAGAAGGGATCTTGGGGTCCATGCCCATAGATGGCTCAAAGTTGCCACTCAAGTTGATAGGGTTGTTAAGAAGGTGTATGGTGTGTTGGCTTTCATTAACAGGGAGATTGAGTTTAAGAGCTGCGAGGTTATGCTGCAGGTCAATAAGGCAGTGGTTCAACCACACTTAAAATATTGTGTTCAGTTCTGGTCGCCTCATTAGAGGAAGGATGTGGAAGCTTTATAGAGGGTGCAGAGGAGATTTACCAGGATGCTGCCTGGACTGGAGGGCATGTCCTACGAAGAAAGATTGAGGAAGCTAATGCTTTTCTCATTGGAGCGAAGAAGGATGAGAGGTGACTTGATAGAGGGCTACAAGATAATGACAGGCATAGATAGAGTGGACAGCCAGAGACGTTTTCCCAGGGTGGAAAGTGCTATCACCAGGGGGCATAATTTTAAGGTGATTGGAGGAAGGTTTCGGGGAGATTTCAGAGGTAGGTTCTTTACACAGAGAGTGGTGGGAGCGTGGAATGCGCTGCCAGCGGTGGTCGTAGAAGCCGATACATTAGGGACATTTAAGCGACTCTTGGATAGGTACATGGATGATAGCAGAATGAAGGGTAGGTAGTTAGTTTGATCTTCGAGTAGGTTTAAAGGTTTGGCACAACATTGTGGGCTGAAGGGTCTGTTCTGTACTGTTCTATGTTCTATGTTCTATGATCAGTATGTCTTGCCACCTTCAAAGATGTATGTACATGTACCCACAGGCCTTTCTGTCCCTGCACACTCTTTAGAACAGTACCATTAAGTCTCTATAGCCTCACCCTATCCTTTCTGCCAAAATGCATCACCTCACACTCCTCTGTTTTAAATTCCATGAACCATTTCTCTCCCAATTCTCCCAGCTTATCTATGTCCTTTTGCAGGCGGTTTGTATCATTCTCTCTGTTTGTCATTCAAACAGTATAGGAAAAAAGGCACATTTTGAGATTCTGCTCTGAATTCCACTATCCAAGATATTTATATATATCAACAAAGAAAAAGCAGTGGTCTCAGTACTGATCTTGGGGAACGCCATTGTCCACCATTCTCCAGTTTTAAAAATAACCATTTAACACATTTCTCTTTTTCTGCCCTTAATCCATTTTGATACACTAGGACATTGGCCTTCCCAATCTGAGGCTCACATTTGGCGCCATGTCAAACACTTTTGTTTCGAAATCAATATAAACAGCATCCAGCGCATTCCTTTCATAAAGCTTCACTGTTACATCATCAGAAAATTCAATGACATTAGTAAAGCATGATTTGCCTTTTGAAAAATCCGTTTTGACAATTCTTAATTAACTCAAACCTCTCCAAGTGTATGTTGATCTTTTTCCCCGTAATGATTGTTCCTAAAACCGTATTTACCACTGACGTTAAGCTCACCTGTGTGTCGCCCTGATAATTCCGAGAGGTGAAGGTGGCCATCTATGTCATAATCTTCTCCCTCAGCAGGGAGAAGCAGGATGAGAGGTTCCGTGGCTTTGTCAGGATAGCGGGATCCCAGATGGTGCAGGTGGCTCTGCGGGTTCCCCGTGTCAACGGGGAGAGTTGCAGGAACTGAAAACAACTCTCACTCCATTAATGTGCAGTTGGTGTGTAACCATGCCTACTACATCATGTTGGTGAATGCCCACTACCCTTGGGGCAGCTACGATACCTTCATTCTGAAGCAGTCTGGCGACTGCAGCGATAGTCATGACCAGAGCACAATGTGTGGCCTAGCTGTGTAGTGAGTAGGGAGAAAGGGCAAGAGATCAAGAGTGATTGGAGATTCTATGGTTAGGAGAACAGATAGGTGTTTATGTGGTCGCAGATGTAATTCCAGGATGGCATGCTGTGTCCCTGGTGCAAGGGTCATGGATATCACCGGGGGGCCACAGGGAATTCTGGAGGGCGAGGATGCACAGCCAGTGGTCGTGCTCCACATTGGTACCAACGATGTAGGAAGAAAGAGGGATGAGACCCTGCAGGCTGAGCTCAGGGAGTTCAGAACGAGATTCGCAAGCAGGATTACAAAGGTAGTAATCGCTGGATTACTCCCAAGGTCATGTGATAGTAAGTGTAGAAAAGGGAAAATACAGCAGAAGAATGCGTGGTTGGATAGATGGTGCAGGAGGAATGGCTTCAGATTTCTGGGACAGCAGGACCGGTTCTGGGGAAGATGGGGCTTGTACAAGCCGGGCGTTCTGTACCTGAACAGGACTGGGACAAATATCCTTGCCAGAAGGTTTGCTTGTGCTGTTGGCGATGGTTTAAACTAGCTTGGCATGGGGCTGGGAAGCTGAGCACATTCGTAGACAGAACAATTGCTTTCAGTGCAGCAGCTTTTTCGGGAGCAGCGTGTGAGCGAGTGAGCAGCTGGGAAAGTACGTTTGAAAGTAAATTTAATTTCCTTTTGTTTTTCGGCGGAGGCCAGGGGGCTGCTGGGTAAGTAAAACACTATATATTTGGGCGGTTTAAAATAATTTTCCTTTCAGTGCAGCAGCTTTTTCGGGAGCAGCGTGTGAGCGAGTGAGCAGCTGGGAAAGTCCGTTTGAAAGTAAATTTAATTTCCTTTTGTTTTTCGGCGGAGGCCAGGGGGCTGCTGGGTAAGTAAAACACTATATATTTGGGCGGTTTCTGAACCCGAGACACCACACTTGTAGTGTCTCCCACCCGCCCTCCTCCTCTAACCAAAAAAAAAGGACTCGGTGGGGTGTTTATAAGGTAAGGCTTTTTCGATTTCTCTGGTTTTATTGTGATTGGTAAAATCTTTTCGTTCCTTTTTCATTTAACTAATTTTAAACTTAAGATTAAAAATGGCAGGAGATCTCAGACCCGTATCATGCTCCTCTTGCTCAATGTGGGAGCTCAGGGACATGGCTGATGACCCTGGCTCCTTCACGTGCAGGAAGTGTGTCCAGCTGCAGCTCTTGTTAGACCGCATGACGGCTCTCGAGCTGCGGATGGACTCACTTTGGAGCATGCGCGATGCTGAGGAGGTCGTGGATAGCACGTTTAGTGAATTGGTCACACCGCAGATTAGGATTGCTGAGGGAGAAAGGGAATGGTTGACCAAAAGGCAGAGAAAGAGCAGGAAGGCAGCACAGGAGTCCCCTGCGGTCATCTCCCTCCAAAACAAGTATACCGTTTTGGATACTGTTGAGGGAGATGGCTCACCAGGGGAAGGCAGCAGTAGCCAGGTCCATGGCACCGTGGCTGGCTCTGCTGTTCCGAAGGGCGGGAAAAAGAGTGGAAGGGCTATAGTCGTAGGGGATTCGATTGTAAGGGGAGTAGATAGGCGGTTCTGTGGTCGAAAACGAGGCTCCCGAATGGTATGTTGCCTCCCAGGTGCACGGGTCAGGGACGTTTCAGATCGGCTGCAGAACATTCTAAAGGGGGAGGGTGAACAGCCAGTTGTCATTGTGCACATAGGCACTAATGATATAGGTAAAAAACGGGATGAGGTCCTACATGCAGAGTTTAGGGAGTTAGGAGCCAAGTTAAAAAGTAGGACCTCAAAGGTAGTAATCTCAGGATTACTACCAGTGCCACGTGATAGTCAGAGTAAAAATGAAAGAATAGTCAGGATGAATGCGTGGCTTGAGAGATGGTGCAGGAAGGAGGGGTTCAGATTTTTGGGACATTGGGACCGGTTCTGGGGGAGGTGGGACTATTACAAATTGGACGGTCTACACCTGGGCCGGACTGGAACCAATGTCCTTGGAGGTGCTTTTACTAACGCTGTTGGGGAGGGTTTAAACTAATGTGGCAGGGGGATGGGAACCAATTGAGGTCAGTTGACAGTAAGGAGGTAGTAACAAAAGCCTGTAAGGAACTAGATAATAAAGTCAGTGTGACTAAGGGGAAGAGCAGGCAGGGAGCAGATGATGAATATAAAGGGACTGGTGGTCTGAGGTGCATTTGTTTTAATGCAAGAAGTGTAGTCGGTAAGGCAGATGAACTTAGGGCTTGGATTAGTACCTGGGAGTATGATGTCATTGCTATTACTGAGACTTGGTTGAGGGAAGGGCATGATTGGCAACTGAATATCCCAGGATATCGATGCTTCAGGCGGGATAGAGAGGGAGGTAAAAGGGGTGGAGGAGTTGCATTACTGGTCAAAGAGGATATCACAGCTGTGCTGAAGGAGGGCACTATGGAGGACTCGAGCAGTGAGGCAATATGGACAGAACTCAGAAATAGGAAGGGTGCGGTAACAATGTTGGGGCTGTACTACAGGCCTCCCAACAGCGAGCGTGAGATAGAGGTACAAATATGTAAACAGATTATGGAAAGATGTAGGAGCAACAGGGTGGTGGTGATAGGAGATTTTAATTTTCCCAACATTGACTGGGATTCGCTTAGTGTTAGAGGTCCAGATGGAGCAGAATTTGTAAGGAGCATCCAGGAGGGTTTTCTAGAGCAGTATGTAAATAGTCCAACTCGGGAAGGGGCCATACTGGACCTGGTGTTGGGGAATGAGCCCGGCCAGGTTGTTGAAGTTTCAGTAGGGGACTACTTTGGGAACAGTGATCACAATTCCGTAAGCTTTAAAATACTCATGGACAAAGACGAGAGTGGTCCAAAAGGGAGAGTGCTAAATTGGGGGAAGGTCAACTACACCAAAATTCGGCAGGAGCTGGGAAATGTAGATTGGGAGCAGCTGTTTGAAGGTAAATCCACATGTGATATGTGGGAGGCTTTTAAAGAGAGGTTGATTAGCGTGCAGGAGAGACATGTTCCTGTGAAAATGAGGGATAGAAATGGCAAGATTAGGGAACCATGGATGACAGGTGAAATTGTGAGACTAGCTAAGAGGAAAAAGGAAGCATACATAAGGTCTAGGCGGCTGATGAAAGACGAAGCTTTGAAAAAATATCGGGAATGTAGGACCAATCTGAAACGAGGAATTAAGAGGGCTAAAAGGGGTCATGAAATATCTTTAGCAAACAGGGTTAAGGAAAATCCCAAAGCCTTTTATTCATATATAAGGAGAAAGAGGGTAACTAGAGAAAGGATTGGCCCACTAAAGGACAAAGGAGGAATGTTATGCTTGGACTCAGAGAAAATGGGTGAGATTCTAAACGAGTACTTTGCATCGGTATTCACCGAGGAGAGGGACATGACGGATGTTGAGGTTAGGAACAGATGTTTGATTACTCTAGGTCAAGTCGGCATAAGGAGGGAGGAAGTGTTGGGTATTCTAAAGGGCATTAAGGTGGACAAGTCCCCAGGTCCGGATGGCATCTATCCCAGGTTACTGAGGGAAGCGAGAGAGGAAATAGCTGGGGCCTTAACAGATATCTTTGCAGCATCCTTAAACACGGGTGAGGTCCCGGAGGACTGGAGAATTGCTAATGTTGTCCCCTTGTTTAAGAAGGGTAGCAGGGATAATCCAGGTAATTATCGACCGGTGAGCCTGACGTCAGTGGTAGGGAAGCTGCTGGAGAAGATACTGAGGGATAGGATCTATTCCCATTTGGAAGAAAATGGGCTCATCAGTGATAGGCAACATGGTTTTGTGCAGGGAAGGTCATGTCTTACCAACTTAATAGAATTCTTTGAGGAAGTGACAAAGTTGATTGATGAGGGAAGGGCTGTCGATGTCATATACATGGACTTCAGTAAGGCGTTTGATAAAGTTCCCCATGGCAGGCTGATGGAGAAAGTGAAGGCGCTTGGGGTCCAGGTGTACTAGCTAGATGGATAAAGAACTGGCTGGGCAACAGGAGACAGAGAGTAGCAGTAGAAGGGAGTTTCTCAAAATGGAGACGTGTGACCAGTGGTGTTCCACAGGGATCCGTGCTGGGACCACTGTTGTTTGTGATATACATTAATGATTTGGAGGAAAGTATAGGTGGACTGATTAGCAAATTTGCAGACGACACTAAGATTGGTGGAGTAGCAGATAGTGAAGGGGACTGTCAGAGAATACAGCAGAATATAGATAGATTGGAGAGTTGGGCAGAGAAATGGCAGATGGAGTTCAATCAGGGCAAAAGCGAGGTGATGCATTTTGGAAGATCCAATTCAAGAGTGAACTATACAGTAAATGGAAAAGTCCTGGGGAAAATTGATGTCCAGAGAGATTTGGGTGTTCAGGTCCACTGTTCCCTGAAGGTGGCAACGCAGGTAAATAGAGTGGTCAAGAAGGCATACGGCATGCTTTCCTTCATCGGATGGGGCATTGAGTACAAGAGTTGGCAGGTCATGTTACAGTTGTATAGGACTTTGGTTCGGCCACATTTGGAATACTGCGTACAGTTCTGGTCGCCACATTATCAAAAGGATGTGGATGCTTTGGAGAGGGTGCAGAGGAGGTTCACCAGGATGTTGCCTGGTATGGAGGGCGCTAGCTATGAAGAGAGGTTGAGTAGATTAGGATTATTTTCATTCGAAAGACGGAGGTTGAGGGGGGACCTGATTGAGGTGTACAAAATCATGAGAGGTATAGACAGGGTGGATAGCAAGAGGCTTTTTCCCAGAGTGGGGGTTTCAATTACTTGAGGACACGAGTTCAAAGTGAAAGGGGAAAAGTTTAGGGGGGATATGCGTGGAAAGTTCTTTACGCAGAGGGTGGTGGGCACCTGGAACGCATTGCCAGCGGAGGTGGTAGATGCGGGCACGATGGAGTCTTTTAAGATGTATCTAGACAGATACATGAATGGGCAGGAAGAAAAGAGATACAGAACCTTAGAAAATAGGCGACATGTTTAGAGAGAGGATCTGGATCGGCGCAGGCTTGGAGGGCCGAAGGGCCTGTTCCTGTGCAGTAATTTTCTTTGTTTGTTCTTTGTTCTTAATTTCAGGGCAGGGAACAGGAGACAGGATATTTGCAAGTGACTCTGAAAGACCGAAGAAGCAAAGGTTAAAAAGTGCGCAGCACAGGAATTTGGCAGTGTCAATGGCTATTTATTTAAATGCAAGGAATAAAGTAAATATAACCGGTGAGCTGAGGACACATATGGACAAGTGGCAAATTGATATCGTTGCTACAACGGAAACTTGGCTAAAGGAGAGCAGGAATGGGAGCTCAACATCCCCGGATATAGAGATTTCAGGCAGGAAAGAGAGGGAGATTAGAAAGGAGGGGTGTAGCATTATTAGTTATGGAATCAATAACAGCTGTGAGGAGGTATGATATGCTAAATGAATCATCAAATGAGGCCATTGGGTGGAGCTCAAAAATAAAAAGGGGCAGCCACACTACTACAAGTTTCCAATGTCGACCCATAAACAGTGAGAAGGAGGTAGAAGAAGAAATATGTCGGCACATTACGAAGTGCAAAAACTATTTGGGAATTAATAGTTGTGGATTTTAACAACTCCAATATTAACTGGGATACAAACAGTACGAAGGGCACAGAGGAAACAAAATTCTTGAATTATGTTCAAGAGAACTTTTTTTAGCAAGCACGTAACTAACCCAACGAGAGGGAATGCAATTCTAGATTTAATATTCAGTAATGATGCTGGGCAAGGGGAGGAAGTAACAGTGGGTGGCCATTTAAGAGATATTGAGAACAATGCAGTTAGTTTTAGCATCATCATGGGAAATGACAAAGATAAAACAGAAGTATAAATTCTAAATTGGGGGAAGGCAAATTTTAAGAAACTGAAAGGTGACCTGGCCAAAGTAGACTGGATACAGTTATTTGAAGGAGCATTTAGTTGCAAACCAGTGGGAGGCATTTAAAAACGAAATTCAACAGGCACAGTGGAGGCAAGTCCCTAAAGCGTGGCACTGCCAAATTTCGAACTCCCTGGTTATCTAGAAGCTTACAGGGTAAGTTAAAGTTGAAAAAGAAGGCATATGATGATCACAAACAACTTGATTCTTTTAAAATCTTTGAGGAGTATGGAAAGTGCAGGGGTGAAGTCACAAAGGAAATTGGAAAAGCAAAGTGAGGGCATAAAAATTATTGGCAGGTAATATCAAGGAAATCCCAAAGATGTTTTATCAGTATATTACGAGCAAGAGGATAACTTAGGAAATGGTCCGGCCTATCAGAGATGTACAAGTGAGCTTAATTGCAGATGCAGAAGATGTGGGCAGGATCTTAATGAGTTTTTGTCTCATTTTTGGCAAAGAAGAGGGATGATGCAGACGTTGTAGGGGTGGAGGGGTGTGAAATATTACAGAGGAAGTACAAACAGCAAAGAACAGTACCGCACAGGAACAGGCCATTCGCCCCTCCAAACCTGCGCCGATCTTGATGCCTGCCTCAACTAACACCTTCTACACTTCCGGGGCCCATATCCCTCTATTCCCTTCCTATTCATGTATTTAAAGTACTAGAGGGTCTGACATCCTTGAAAGTGGATAAAACGCCAGTGCCGGATGGATTGCATCCACGATTGTTAAAGGGCACCAGGGAGGAAATGATGTGTGCGCTGATGATCATCTTCAAATCCTCACTCGATACAGGAGAGGTACCTATTGATTGGAAGTCTGAGAAAATTGTACCATTATTTAAAAAGGGTGTGATGGATAGGCCAAATAATTATAATCCGTTCAGTCTGACCTTGGTGGTGGGTTAATTGTTAGAATGTATTCTGAGGGACAGGATAAACTGCCAGTTAGAAAGGCACGGATTAATCAGGGATAGTCGGCATGGATTTGTAAAGGGAAGGTCATGTCTTACGACCTTAATTGAGTTTTTTGAGGCAGTCACAAGAAGGCGTGAAGAGAGTAGTACAGTGGATGTAGTCTACATGGACGTTAGTAAGGCATTTGTGAAGTTCCCACATGGCAAACTGGTCAGTAAGACGAAGGCCCATGGGATACAGGGCAATGTGGCAGGTTGGATCCAGAATTAGCTCAGGGACAGGAAACAAAGGGTAGTGGTCGACGGATGGATTTGTGAATGGAAACCTGTTTCCACTGGCGTTCCACAGGGCTCAGTGTTGGGTCCCTTGCTGTTTGTGGTATATATTAGCGATTTGGAATTAAATGTGAGAGGCGTGATTGGGAAATTTGCTGATCACACACAAATTGGTCAGGTAGTTGAAAGTGAAGGTGACAGCTGTAGACTCCATACTGGTGTCAAAGGTTTGGTTGAGTGGGAAGAAGAGTGGAAAATGGAATTTAATTCAGATAAGTGTGAGGTAATGCATTTGGGGAAGGCAAATAAAGCACGGGAATGCACAATAAATGGGAGGATAGTGAGAGCGGTAGAAGAAGTGAGAGACCTTGGAATGTCTGACAACAGGTCCCTGAAGGTGACAGGACAGATAGTTAAAATAGTGAAGAAGGCATACGTAATACTTTCCTTTATTGGCCGAGGTATAGAATTCAAAAGCTGGGATGTAATGTTGGAACTGTATAAAACGCTGGTTAGACCACAGATGGAGAATTGCGGACAGTTCTGGTCACCACATTATAGAAAGGACATAATTGCACTGGAGACAGAACAGAGCAGATTTAAAAGTATGTTGCCAGGGCTCGAAAGTTGTAGCTATGAAGAACGATTGGACAGGTTAGGGTTATTTTCCTTAGGGCAGAGGAGGCTGAGAGGTGACGTAGTTGAGGTGCACAAAATTATGAGGAACCTAGATAGAGTAGACAGGAAGTACCTGTTTCCCCTAGCAGAGATATCAATTACCAGGGGGCAGATGAAAGGAGTTTTATAGAATGATTAGAAGGGACATGAGGAAAACCTTTTTCACGCAGAGCGTGGTGGGTGTCTTGAATTTTCTGCGAGGAACTGTGCTGAAGGTAGAAACCCTCAATTATTTTAAAATGTACCTGGTCATGTACCTGAAGTTCTGTAACCTACACGGCTCTGGACCAAGTGCTGGAAGTTAGGATTAGATTGGGTGGCTAGTTTCTATTTTTTTTTCTTCCAGGCCAACATAGACACGAAGGTCTGACTGGCCACCTTCTGGGCCGTAATGCTTCTATGGTTCTATGGTTCCGTGGTTCTTTCTATGGGAGCCGGAGGAACCAGTTGTCACAGTCCAAGTAGGTACCAACGGCATAGGTAAAACTAGAAAAGAGGTTATGCTTAGACTGCCTGAGGAGTTAGCGCCAAATTGAAGAGTAGAAACTGAAGGGTAATAACCTCTGGAGTATTAACTGAGCAAAGTCCATTTGGCAGAGGGCACATAAGATTCCTGAAATGAATACGTGGCTCAAAGACTGGTGCGGGTCAGGTGGGTTTTGGTTCCTGGGGCACTGGCACCAGTACTGGGGGAAGTGGGGCCTGTACTACTGGGACGGTCTGCACGTAAATCGTGCTGGAACCAGTCTTGTAGCAAACTGTATATCTGGCGAAATAGAGAGGGTTTTCAACTAAAAAAGGGATTTGAGGGATCATGCCTTAGTAGATGTAGCAAATCAAGGGGTAGAGCCAAGACAAGAGAGCAGAACAGTAACATGGGAAATGAAGGTCGGGGATTGGTAAAAACGGACAGAACGAAAGAAACCTAAGAACATACCAACAGTCAAGACTAGATGCTACACAGATAACAAAAAAGACCAAAATAAAGGCTCTGTATCTGAATGCACATTGCAATCACAACATCGTAGACAAACTGATAGTGAGCAATGAAGTAAATACATATTATCTGATGGGTAATTCAGAGAAATGGCTGCAGGATGACGAGGAATGGGTCCTCGATATTGAGGGGCATATAACATTCAAGGAGAATAGGAAGCTAGGTAAATGTGGAGGGGTAGCACTGATAACCTAAGATGGCATCGCTGCAATAGTTAGAGATGACATTGGTTGAGGATATAAGAATGCAGAATCGATTTGGGTAGAGATGAGGAATAGTAGGGGAAAGAACTCAATTGTGCGAGTGGTCTACAGCCCCCCTAACAGTAACTACAGTGTCGGACGAAGTATTGACGAAGAAATAGAGGGTGCTTGTGACAAAGGGACAAGAACAGTCCTGGGTGATTTTAATAGAACAAAGAACAAAGAACAAAGATAATTACAGCACAGGAACAGGCCCTTCGGCCTGTTGTCTGACGGTCTCAGGTTTTATATATTGTTCCCTTCGCCTCTTCTTCCATGTGTTTGAAGTCTTTGAAGTTTGTCAGACATTGGTAAACTACTTCATGTGGTGTTGTGTAAATACCTTCAATTCTGTGTATCTGGAAGGGACACAATTCAAATTCTCACCTTATTGCATCAACTAAAACCTGCAGGTCCATTCAAACAACTCTATTTCCTGTCTCTGCAAAGATAGTTCACACTTCCACAATGCAGGAATGTCTGAATGGAAACAGCTTTTGACACATTTCCAAACACGTTTGCTAACACTTTTCAGGATGAAGCTAAATTCAACTTAGAGATTGCAAGCCCCAAATTGAATCTTTTAGATGTAAAAAGTGACACAAATGAAATTCCAGATCTCTCTGTCCCTGCACCCATTTTAACATTGTACCATTTAGTTTATATCGCTTCTCCTCAGCCTTCCTTCCAAAATGCATCATTTTACATTTCTCAGCATTGAAGTTAACCTGACATGTGTCTGACCATTTCACCAGACTTCCTCTATCCTCCCCCATTATTTCCTTCCCTGTTTATTGCTGCAGATGCTGGAAATCTGACAATAAACTGCACCCTCTGAATCCCAGTCTCCCCCTCTCTGTCACCCTCTGAATGTGTTCAAGTATATCACCCCACCCCCGAACTCCTCATCTGCATCGCCCTTCTCCATAGTAAACACAAATGAAAAGTAATCATTTAAAACCTCATCTATGTCCTCCGGCTCCACATTCACATTGCCACTCTGGTCCCTAATTGGCCCTACTCTTCCCTGGTTATCCTCTTGCCCTTAATATACTGATAAAACGCCTTGGGATTTTCCTTTATCTTGCCCACCAGTGTTTTTATGCCTCCTCTTCGCTCTCCTAATTAGTTTTTTAAGTACCCCCCTACTCTCTCTATATTTCTCTAGGACCTCCGCTGTTTGCAGGGCTTTGAATCTGCCATAAGCCTTCTTTTTCTTCTTTATCCAATCCTCTATATCCCTTGGCACCCAGGGTTCCCTGGACTTGTTGGTCCTACCTTTCACTTTTGCGGGAACATGTGGCCTCTGAACTGTCAGTATTTCCATTCTGAATGAGTCCCACTGGTCTGGTGTAAACTTTCCTCCAAGTAGCTGTTCCAAGTTCAATTTGGACAGATCTTGTTTTATCATATTGGAATAGGCCGTTCCCCAATTCAGTACTTTTGTCTTCAGTTCCTCTTTCTCCTTTTCCATAACAACCTTAAATCTTACAGAGTTATGATCACGATCTCAGAAATGCTCCCCCACTGACACTTCTACCACGTGTCAGGCTTCATTCCCCGGGATTAGGTCCAGTACCGCCCCTTCTCTTGGAGGCATTTCTACGTGTTGGTTCAAAAAAGCTCACCTATGTGCAATGAGAGAATTCTGCCCCCTTTAATCTTTTTTTCACTATGACTATCCCAGTTGATACTGAGGAAGTTGAAATCCAGTACTATTATTACCCTATTATTTTTAAAACTCTCTGAGATTTGCCTACACATCTGCTCCTCTATCTCTCCCTGACTGATTGGAGGTCTGTAGTGCACTCCCAGCAAAGTGATTGCCCGATTTATGTTTTTAGGTTCCACCCATTTGGCCTCAATTGAGGAACCTTCTAACATATCATCCCTCCTTACTGTAGTAATTGACTCCTTGAGCAACAGTGCAATACCACCCTCCTCTTTTACACTCTCCCCTGTCACGCCTGAAGATTCTATACCCTGGAATATTGAGCTGCCGGTTCTGCCCCTCCCTCAACCATGTGGCTGTGATAGCAATAATATCATATTCCCATGTGTAAAAGAACGCCCTCAATTCATCTCCCTGGCCAACAAGACGCCATGCGTCAGAACAGATGCAATCCAGCCTTGTATTACTCGCATGTGTCTTAACAGGTCTATATCTGTTCTGCCTTCCAGATTGTCTCAGTTTCCCTTGTATATTTGACTGTGCATCACCCCCTGATGTGCCTCCACTCTGTATCCCATCCCCTTGCCAAATTATGTTAACCACCAACCCCTCCCCCTCCCCCCACCACACCCACACCGCTCCCGCCCCCCTCCCCCCAGTTTCGGGTTTTCCTGGAGAACATCGACAGAGATTCTTCATTCACGGGTGCCCATCTGCAGCAATGATAGGCCTATATGGGTATGGTCAGCAGTCAGGGTTCGAATCTTGTAAGGTGGTATGGAAAGAGAGAGAGAGAGAAAGAGAGAGAAAGGTAGAGTAAGAGAGAAAGAGAGAGAGCGAGAGAGAGAGAGAGATCCCTCATGGGCCTTCTCTGGCTGGTGTCTGGTTGCTTGTCTGGTTTCCAGATTGAGATAATAGGCGGCTTAGACAAACACATCGTGGGGGTTCAAATGACCTTCACCCACTCCATCAGCGTTATGCCTCAGTGTGTATTCCCTCTTGCAACGTAATTCCAAAGTGATTGACTTTAATGTCTTGTTAATGGGGACTGGACAAGTAGTTCACTCGGTATTCCCAAGTCATTGTTTCTGTCGGGACTGGCAGACAATTTGTCTCCACCTGCTGCATTAGAATGCCGTGGAGTTGTGATGCTAATTGTTGTGGCCATTTTGCCTGCTCGCAGTCATCTTTTATCTGTTCCATTGAAAAAATCTTGTTCCTGGCTGGTGGAATAAAAACAAAAATCATAATTTGGCAGAGTACATGTTCGTGACAGCACACGCTGACACAAACATGCACTCATATACACACACTCATTCACACACAAACGTACACTCACTCACACAAAAACATACACTCACATACACACACTCACTCACACACAAACATACACTCACGGACACACACTCTTTCACATCCACACATTCACAATCTAAACACACTCTCGCTGATACACTCACTCACATACACATTCACGCTCAGTGCATACACTTTCAGACAGACACTCATGCTCAAACTCGTGCTCTTTCTCTGGCTCTCACACACATGCATACACACACTCGCACATTCACAAACACACACTAACAAACCAGTATTCAATTTCCCCGTTGTCCAGTGGAACCATTACCCATATGTGGAGGAGAATTGAATGGTAGAAGCGGGTAGATGAAGATTTTGGTGTTCTTGTGATAATCCTGGATGGCAGGCACATCAACCATGATTCTGCAAATACATCCAAAAAGGAATGAAAATCATTCATGATATAGAATAACCGGAGCCAACCTGCTCTGTTTAGTGTGATGAATACTTGTACATGTAGAAACATCAAGAGGCCTTTCAGCTTGTTGAGCCTGTTTTGCTATTCAGTGATATCAGAACTATCTGGTATCCAATCACAATCCACCATACCACTTAGTTCCCTTGGCGATCAAAATCTATCCAGCTCAGATTTAAAAGGATTAATTGAACACCAGCATTCACTGCATTTTTCTTGAAGAGAGTTCCCCAAATCTACCATCCTGTGTGTGAAGAACAGTTTCTTCAATTCACTCTTGAGTGGCCTGGCTAGGATTGACAGGTGTCTCCCAATGGTCTGGAATACACCGTCAGCAGGAAAAAGGTTTCCCCCCATCAACCCTTCCCAGTTCTCTTCATAATCGACATAATCCTCTATCATATAGAGGCCAATACAATCCTTATCTCTATAACATCCTCCAGGGTCGAGATCCCTCCCTATCTTTGTTGCCGCCTCCAGACCCTTCAACCCTTCTTATCACTGTAACCACCACCATTCCCTACTACCCTCAGTTTATTTGCAACGTCCTCCAATCCCTACACCCCTCACGATCATTGTAACCTCCTCTACCACGTAAAACGTCATTTTCTCTGTATCCTCCCACAGCAATACAACCCTCCCTATCTCTGTAAGATCCTCCAGGCCCTTCACCCGGCCCTATATCTGTAACATTCTGCAGTCCCTACAAAGCTCCCTATGCCTCTAACTGGCACCAGCCGCAAGAACAATTCTTTGCTCTTCAAACTCTTCCAGCCTCGACAACCCTCCCAATCACCACAATCTCCTCCAACCCTATCACCCTTCATATTTCTGTAATGTCCGCAAGCAACTACCTCCCTCCTTATCTATGCAACTTCCGTCCGAGTCCACAACGTGGCTTATCACAATAAACTCTGCCAGCCCGGACAACACTCCCCATCTCTGTAGCATCTTCCAGCCCGTGGAATTCTCCCTATTTCAGAAAAAACACCCCCCCCCCCAGCCCGTGCAACCCTCCCTGTCCCTGGAAACTCCTCCATGTGGTCCGACGGCACAGAAATTACATGTATTGAGATCCTTCAGTCCTTCAGGACCTAGGGAGGAAGGTAAAGAGCAAGACCTCGAAGGTAGTAATCGCTGAATTACTTCCAGTGCTATGCGCTATCGAGAGTAGAAATAGGAAGCTAGGGAGGATCAATGCAGGCCTTGAAGCATGGCACAGGAGGCAGGGCTTCACATTCTGCGTGCATTGCCCCAGGTCTGGGCCAGGAGGCACCTATTTAAAAGAGAAAGGTTGTGAATCAACAGGACTAGGATCAAAGTCATCATGGGGAGATTCACCAGTATGCTTGGGGTGTGCCTAAACTAAATTGGCAAGGGGATGGGCACCAGCATATAAAAGAAGAAAATCCGAATAAGGTGCGCACTGTGAGAGTGTTAAACAGTACCAGACAAGGGAACAGTTCCATATGGGGTAGACCGAGAGGGACTACAAGGATTGCAAAGACTGAATTACAATAAATGTGTGCAATCACACTGTGTGGTGAATCATGTAGGTGACCTACACGCACAAATAGCAGTTTGGGAATAATATGTAATGGGAATAACCGAAAGGTGGTTTAAACAAAGTGAGGCCTGGGTGCTTAATGTGGAATGATATAAAGATAGAGAAGGAAAAAGTTGAGGTGAGGTAACAATACTGATTAGGGAGGAAATTGCAGTGTTGGAAGAGGAGGGTGTCCTTGAAGGGGAAAGGTCAGAATCGATTTGCTTAGAGTTGAAGTGCAGAACGGGTAAGGAGGGCGACGAGTTTCTGAAATGTGTTCACGGAAAATTCCTTCATCAGTATGTTCTCAGCCCAACTGGAAATGAGGCAGTGCTGGATCTGGTGTTGGGAAATGAGGTTGGACAAATCGACCACGAGTATGTCGAGAAAGAGAATGTTTGACTGGTAATCCAGAAAAGCAAGGAACCAAACAGGGTCGTATGTCTAAGTTGGAAGCGGGCTAATTTCAACTTGATGAGAAGGCTTCTAGCCAGGATAGTGTTAAATGGATCCAAGCCAAACAGTGAAGAATGAAACCAGACACAGATCCTTTTCTTTATACTCAGTGTACTGACAGAATGCAGCATTGCCCTTCCCTGCCTTCTGTTCACCAAGCCACCGACTCCCCCTCCCGCCCCCACCGTGTCTACCAAACTATATTTGTAATGACTTCAAATCCTTCATTGAACAAAACCTTTCAACTGTTTAACTTTATCACCATAATTACACATTGACAGATTCCTCTTTCTTTAAAGGAAACTTAAACAATTACAGCAAAAGAGAGGAAAATGATTTTCCGGATTCAGTAAAACTCATTGTACAAGTTATCCCTCTTCTGAAACAAGCATTTCTTCCAGTAAAGCAGTCTGATAATTCGTGGCTTGCGTCAACACTTTGAATCTTCGAGATTTCATTTCTCTCCCACATTCCTTTTCTTTTTTTTATTTTCTCAGCTTCCCAAACCAAGGGGCAACACTTTCCATCTTTTGCCAAAACTAATATGATGAACCTGGCTGTACTCGAATATCCAGCACGAGAAGGATTTCGAAAAATTGCTATTTTTTTCTGTCTTTCAGATCACCTAATGCTGGAAACTTTAGTATGCATTTATCTGAGTTTAATTTCTTCGCTGTTTTATGTGCTCTCAATACTTCCTCAGTTGTAACGTGTTTCATCATCGAACGAAGTTCTGATAAGTTCATTTTTTCTCTCGTTTGCTGTAACTGTTTTTTTTTTTCTTTAAAGAAAGAGGAAACTGATACTGGTACCAAACATTTTCTCAGTGCATAACCATCTTAACTGTCCAATAAGGCTTCTTACCTGATCTGCTTCGGCTTTAGAAGCAAGATGATCATTATGAGCTGACCTGGCCCTGTGTTTGGGTATCCGTTTTATATTTTGTATATATAAGTTTGTTCCCGACTTATTCTGATCAACATCCAACCCTTTCTTCTTCAAGGCACCCGAAGGCTTACTTCCAATCTTAACCTCCCCTTTCAATTTATCTATAACCAATTGCTCAAATTCCTCAGAACCTCCCCATAGAAAATCATCGACATGCAGCATAAAGATGCTTGCGAGTTTGTCTTTATGATACCAGTAGAACATTGTTGAATCTGCTTTCTGTTCAATACAGCCTACTTTCAGCAAGACAGATATATCCGAGAAATTCCATACTTTTGATACATCAGTCTATCCATCAACACTTTTGTTTAATTTCCACAGCTTCCCTTCTACCTTATTCGCTTCTCTAGATGGCTTCAAAACACTTTGTTTTCACCCTGCAAAAAAACTGATTTTGTATCTATCGATCTACATTCCCTAGGGTATGTGGCTAAAAGAGCTAAAAAAAAATTGTCATGGACACTTTTCCTGCCATAGGGGAGTGCATTCTAATATTTGAGCACAAAGACTCTCTTCAAACCCCCATCTCGCTTTAGCAATATATGTCGCATCTGGGAGTAGTTTTTCCGCACATATCTATCAGGATGATAAAGCTGGCTCTCCCATATCTTGTACTTCAGAATAGAAGCCACATTCTTCCAAATCTCCAACTCTTTTTTTGTGTATCTCTCATCAATTTCCTTCTAATTTATTTCTGCCCGCATAACCTCGCGATCAAAAAGGATTCTACTTCTAGTAGAGTTCCTAAATGGTTCTGTACTCCTTGTTCTAGTTAAACAACGGCCTCGACTAGCCCTCTTTGCTCTTTCTGGACGACTGTTACAGGATCTGTCCCTCGCACAATCAGAGATTATGTCGCCAGTACGTGATCATTTCAGATTGGAAGAGTTATTCCCAGACCTACCATGGGAAGTCGCAATGTGTGTCCTTCTTTTCACCGTTTCACCTCATTTTGCCAGTCCACAGGTCTTACCTGTTGTCCACTATTTTGGACATTTTGAAAATGTTTGATTTTAAAAGTGGCTTTCCCAGCTTTTCCTACAATGGCCGCATCCCTCTCTGGTATGTATCTGACCCTAGTAGTGATTTTAGACAGTTGCCCTTTGGAACAACTAGCCCTATCTTGTGCACTGGTATCACCTTATTTATCGTCAGCCATCGCTTATCTACCTTATTCTGTTCCTCATAACTGTTTAGACATATGTGGGTTACAGGTTGACTTATCACCATCTACTAATTGTTCATATTCTGCAAATTTATAATTAATCCCTATTGATATATGTGAATGTACCCTAATAGTTTGACTGCCATGCTGAAGACTCACTGTTTTCCCATCACATCTCATCACTCTACCTGGATCTTTCCGCTCTTTCTGACACTCTCTTCTGTAGTGTACTAAATCCCAACATTAAACCTTATCTTTGACAGCCTTATGCGATGCTATAACGTTCACCGAATTTTCCCATGACTTCTACTTTGATGAGGACCTTCCCCCTCCATGTAGGGCATGCAAGTGCAAAAAATATTGTAACTATTTCTAATCCATTCTAAGGCAGGGGAATGAACACACAGTACCGATTGTATCTTGAGATTCCTTCCAAAGATCATCTGATGGGAACTATAGCCTCCAAACATTAGGAGCAGATTCACCGCATTGCCTGTCCACGCCCGGCTAGATGTTAGCTTACAATTTGCTTGGTCGGGCTAAGATCTTAATGAGCATCTGGAGCACTGAGTGATTTCTTTCACAAAGTCCATAATCGAAAGTTCTTTCAGCTGCGGTGTTCAGCACTGCAAAGTTTCTATTTTCACTAATGTCTCTAAACTTGTCATTGGCAAATCCCCCCGCCCCCATCGCCACCCCAGCCCACTTCATTGTCTGTCAGGAATTTATCCAGTGCACCAGCCCGGACCCTATCCAGTTTTCCATGATTTTGCCGGCAATAACTCCATTGTCTTTAGCATGTATTATTGTCGAAAGAATGAATCTTGTTGCCATGTTTGTGAAATGCAAAATGAAAATGTTTCTGCCCGAGTGCCATAGGTTTAAATCTATTGCTCTGATGTCCTTCAAGTCTCTTGCTAATGGAAGACTCACAATAAGCCGTGATGGTGTCCTCCAGTACTTTTTTGTACATATCACATTTTCACTAATCTCTTCAATAAACTTTGTGTGCTCATCGTTAACCATCTCTGCATATTTTAGTAGAATTTTTAATCTAAGACAGGAGGGATGAACTAAATGTCATTGCAACCTTAAGACCATTTTCTTTTTCGTCTCTCAAACTCCCATCACCTGATGTTATTAACACCTCTTTCGAATTTTTATTAGAGGTGTTATTTTCTGTTAAAGTGGTACAATGATGCTGTGACTGCAAAGTCAGTTGCTTTGTAGGTTAGCTAAAGAAAATTGTTTTATCATATCCCATGTTCAATTTAATGTGTGCCTTTTACATGAAAAGTTTCTCAGCAGCAAGTTATCTCGCCTGATATAACATCTGTAAAGTGGCTCACTCCAGATATTATGCATGGAATCGCCACCTTTAAATGTGCTGTCATCTCCGAACCTGAAACAAGTAGAACTTTCATCCTCTTTGATCATACTTTACTCCTTACTCCGTAACAAATCTAAATATAATTTCAACCAATCCGCTCCACTTACTACAGATATGGAACCATTGTCCAACATGGTACAATTAAATGAATCCTCAACTAGTACACTCATTACCAGAGTGAAACTTCTTCAGACCAGTACAATCCAATCAGTCTGATCAATATCATTCTCTTCCACTTATCTGTCAAGCATCACCTCGAAAACTCTGTTACTCCATTTTGGACAGTTTACTGCGTAATGATATTCTGAATCACATCTGAAACAACTGTTAATAATTCGCTGGGTATTCTTGTGGTTCATTCGTCTGTTGCTGTTATTCCATTCCTATCGTCTTTCAGATCTGCCAAAAACGTATGCGTCCTCATGTCGTTTGTCTGTGTTTCTTCCACTGACACCAGCGCCCCTTGTCTGAACAATCTCGAAATGCTGCAACCATTCAGTCTTCCCTCCTCTGTGACACTGCCGAATTTCCCACTTCTACCATGAAAACTGATGGAAATGACTGTTTTCCCAGGATTTTGTTTAAGCATCAGACATCTGATCCAAAAGTGTGTCTCTATCTGAGAATCTCACTCCAGTTAACAACAGGAGCCTAACCATGTGTGGCAATTTAGCACAGCCAAACAATTTAAAAACATGCTCTGAACAAGGAATGTTCAATTAGAATTTATGTGCTCTGTTATATTGTGCATTACATTATACAATATATTCTCTATGACATGCCCATCCGTCTTTCTCAATTTATCACAATCTGACCATGTTTGGAATTCGTTTAATAGATCAGCTTTCTTATAAACCGTGCCCATCAAGATTATTAGAAGTTTCAAACCTGCCTCAGTGTCCCACTGACTGGGATCCAGCTCACAAATTACTTTGCACCGGATATTGCTTTTGCTGGATTGATAGAGCCAAGGCTATATACTGTTTTCTCTTTGGAAAGGTTGCAACCCGTGTCTATATATCTACATCATGTTTCCATTGGACATAAGGTTCATATTCAGAGAACATCAGTTGGAAATCATATTCCGACACTTTACACTTGGTTTCAGGCTTTTATCTCGGAGGTAATCTAGATTACAAACTTGTGTCGGAAAAAAAAATCACTTTCCAATCTTCAGCTTGAGGCAACCATCCTCTACTGCACCGTCAAACGGATCCAGGCCAAACAGTGAAGAATGAAACGAGTTTCAGATCCTTTACTGCCTGCTCAGTTTATTCAAAGTATACTGCATTACTTAGTTTTGTCTTCTGTTTAGCAACCGCACTTTGTCCAGCATGTTCACTTTATATTCAATGCCTATCCTTAATTAAACAAAGCCCTTCAATTCTTTACATTTAACATAATTAACCATTTACCTTTAATATAATTAACTATTAACATCTCGCTGTATACATTTCTTATCCAAGATCCCTCTATAGATCTAGATTTGTGAGTCCAGAACTGTTCACTTTCCTTATCCAGACTCCCTCCTTCCTTCTACATATCTAGTAGCGGGAGGCCAGAGCTGAGCACTCAATTTCCAGCCTCCTTCCCTCTATATACCGAGTATTACTAGTCCAAAGGTGTGCACATTTCTTATCCAGGCTCCCTCCTTCTCTTTATATATCTAGCAGCGGGAGGCCAGAGCTGGGAAAACTCCTTTTCCACCTCCCTCCCTCCCACCCTCCCTCAGTATACATAGCATTATGAGACCAAAGGTGTTAATTTTCCTTATCCAGGCTCCCTCCCTCTACATATCTAGCAGTGGGAGGCCAGAGTTGTGCATGCTCCATACCCAGGCTCCTTCCCTCCCTCTCTATATCTAGTAACTGGAGCCCAGAGCTGTGCTCATCCCTTTTCCGGCCTCCCTCCAGTCCTCTATCTACTTCGTGTCTGGTGTCTGGAGCCACAAAGACTACTTATCCATCCTTCCTCCCTCTGTATGTCTAAATATCTGGAGCCCAGAGCTATGCACACTCCTGATTCAGCCTCCTTACCACCCTCTATATATCTAGTATCTGGATCTCAGATTTGTGCACACTCTTTATCGTGTCTCCCTCCATCCATCCCTCTATATATCTCGTATCTGCAGACCAGACCTGTGCAGACTACTTAGCCAGCTTCTCTAGATGCCTCTATATATCTTGTCGCTGGAGCCCAGAACGGCACATACCCCTTATCAAGACTACCTCCCTCCCTCCACATATCTAGTATCTGGAGCTCAGAGGTTTTCACATTCCTTATGCAGCCTTCCCCACTCCCTCCTTCTAATTATGGAGTATTTGAAGCCCAGAGCTGTACAACCCTTATCCAGCATCCCATCCTCTCCATATCTAGCATCTAGAGACCGGAGCTGTGCACACACCTTATCCAGTATCCCTTCTTCCCTCTATATATGTAGTTTCTGGTGTCCAGCGTTCACATTCTTTAACCTCCCTCCCTCCCGATATCTACTATCTGGAACCCAGAGCTGTGGATACTCCTTACCGGGCCTCCCTCCCTCCCTCAATACATCTAGTAACTGGAGGCCAGAGCTGTGGACACACTCCTTATCCAGCCTCACTCACTCACTCTCTCTATATATCTGGTAAGTGGCGACCAGAACTGTAAACATTCTTTTATACATCGCCATTAATGTTACCCAATTTTTCATAAGCAACCCAGTTAAAGTATGTGATAAATCTATTTACCCAAAGAAACACAGCTAACTCAGACACAGTGTATACTCAATGCAGCATTTTTCCAACATAACATTCCCCATTAAGTCATAAGCAGCTCTGACACAGCCCCTGCACAATGCACAATACATCTCCCTCGACACTAACCAAATAATCATCACAAACACAGGTGCAGTATGCTTTCAATGAGCATTCAGGTCCAATGCCACTGCACACATAAATGTAAACAATTCAGATACAGCACGTGTTCAATACAGTATACAGTTCCCATAACACCACCCAATGTTTCATAACCAACTCAGATACAACATGTGTTCAATGCAGCATACGGCTCCATTAACACTACCCAATGGATCATAACAAACTCTGATAGTGCATGTATTCAATGCAGCACCAAACCTGGTTTCAGCATGTTTAACGGCGAATGGTGCACGTGTAACACCTGGCACTGCAGGGCAGTGTGACCCTTGGTTGCAGCAGTTTTAACGATGGATGGGGAGCGTGCATAACCAGGCTCTGCAGCACATTGTGTCCCTTGGTTTCAGTAGCAGGTTTGACATTGAATGGGGTGCGTATATAACCATACTGCAGACCAGTGTGCCCCCTGGTCCCAGTCGCAGGGCTATCAGTAAATGGGGTGAGTGTATAACAAGGTTCTGCAATTCATTGTGTCCCCTGGTGTCAGTAGCAAGTGTAACGGTGAATGGAATGACAGTATAACCAGGCTCTGCAGGCCAGTGTGTCCCCTGGTTTTAGCAGGTTTAACAGTGAATGGGCTGAGTGCATAACCAGGCTCTGCAGGCCAGTGCATCACCTGGTTTCAGTTGCATGTTTAATGGTGAATGGAGTGAGTGTATAACCGGGCCCTGCAGGCCACTGTGTCCCCTGGTTTAATATCAGGTTTGACGGTGAATGGGGTGAATCTATAGCCAGGCTCTGCAGGCCAGTGATGTAAGTGAAGTGTCGCACACTCCAGTACATCACAAATGGATGTCACTCACACGGAGTATAAGTCTTCTTGGGACATCGCAGAATTCGAGAGGTGTATGTGATAGGGTGTGACTTGTCTTCTGGTTCCTGACAGAAGACAGCAACGATACACTGGTCGGTAGTTATTACCTCAAGGTGGAAGGGCTGTGTTGGGTCAGGAGTAAAGAGGCAAGCGGCCTGCAAACAAACTGTTTTAAGTTTCGCTGCGACATCACGACGGAGCTCCTTCCAGTGAGGACGAATGTCGTCAGTCTTACCATTTAGCAGTACTTAAAGCGGTTTTGGTATCTCTGCAAATCCTTGGATAAAATTTCTATGCTATCCCAATAATCCCATAAGTGAAAGGACTGCTGCCTTCGTGATGGGGAGGGGCAGTCGCTGTATGATCTCCACCTTGTGGCTCTCCGGGGCTTTTGCTGCAAATGAGATAGGCAGTCGCAAAAAGGTGACTTGTTCTTTCAGTAACTGAGCATTGCATGGATTAACCTTCAGACCTGCCTGGAAAAATGTGGTTTACAGTTCGTCGAGACATAATAAATATTCATCTACAGTAAGAGTAGCTCGAAGCATATTATCCACGTACTGAAGCAAACCTGCTGGTCTTGAAAATCCTTTCAGTGCCTTTGCCAGTCGCTTGTGGAAAATAGTCGAGCCATTAAGAACTCCCCGATGGAAACATGTCCAATTATAGCTTTGATCCTCAAAGGTAAATGCAAACTTTTACTGATCCTCTCTCTTAACTGGAATACTCCAAAATCGATTTGAAATGTCCAGTGTCGACCCGACCAGTGAACAGGCTGGTGTGACAAAATCAAGCTTGCAGTAAGCAATGTCAATCTCCAACTGCTGTCCGGATTCTTTACAGGCCAAATAGGTGAGTTGCTCGTGAAAATGCCTGGCGCTAACAACACCCTTCTGAAGGAGTGATTGAATAGTATCCCTGACATAAGGGTAACTCTCTCGAGGGATGGGGTATTTTTCGGCTGGTGTATATGGGGGCCCATTTATGGATTCCTCCCAAGTCATTCGTCTGCAACCATGCTTACACGTGCTGAACACTAGATGGTGCTTACTGATTGGTCCCATCACCCCAGCATCACCTTGGCTCAGAGGATCGTAGAGTGATGGTTTCTTCATCGTGAAGAGCGAATGAACATCTGAGATCTCGATGGTATGCTGTTCCCGAACAGCTGAGGAAGTCAACCACAAGCAGTTATTATTATAATCAATTATAGCTCCGTATTGGTTCAGTGCATCAGTTTCCAAATGTCCCCTCCTATCTGGAGTGGTCATTAAAACAGGGGTCGGAGGGTTCCCGGTCAGGTCTCCCACCCCTAGTTGAGAAGCATCTTCTGTATAAGCTGAATTTATCATATTTCCATCGAAGTTCGCCAGTACGCAACTCTGCCCCTGAATAGCACAGTGTTTAGGGTGTGGGGTATGTATGTTAGTAACGGCTGAACATTGTCAATAAGCATAGTCTGTTGTCGGCCTGCTTTTAAAACAACAGAGAGCACAGATCGTCCGTGACCATCACGTTGGAACCCTACCACCAACTTTTCAGAGGTGGTCAAGCCACGTCATTGAGGGGGAAAGCGCTCTGGAGGTGGAGTCGGCGGAAAGGAAAAGTCCTCCAGGAATGCGGTCGATGATTTTCCTTGGCATGCACTGTAAACTGGTTGCACAGAATTGCCTCCGGCACGGTGTTTATAGTGGATATCAGGGTGATCAGTTTATCTAGCTTTTGCTCAACCTTGGATGGCTTCGAAATGAACCGAGGGCCAGGACGTGGTGGTGGCTCGCTCTGATTGGACCAGGGTCTGTAATGTGCCGGTGGTGGTGACCCTTTTCTGGCAGTTGCCAGCTAAGTGCCCAATCCTACCACAATTACAGCAGGCCCCTCTTTGTCCTCCCATAGGGTACCGTTTTGGTCCCCCCCCCCCCCCCCCCGCAGCGGCGACAGCTTTCTTGTCAGACACAGCCCTTGGAGTATCTGCATTCAGGGCCCCTTTTGTTGCCTAATATGCACGTTGGGCATTCTCAACTATCTTACTCCATGGTAAGTCCGGGTGTGTAGTAATACCCATAGCCTTCTTTAACAGTGGTAGCAATTGATCTAGGAACATGGTTTTAGATTGTGTGTGATCCCTACCATTTGCCCCAGGGTGCATGTGTTGGGATCTCTCATCCGAATCATACAACCGATTGCCAAATGCCTGTTGGGTCTCATATTTCTCCTGTAGTCTCTGAGCACACAGCGCTGTTAGTCTAATTCTCCAAATATCTAAATGTTCAAGGGCTTCTTGGACATCATCCTCAGCAGTCGCCCCTTCACCCCAAATGTCTGCATCAAAATTAACTTTGATAATATTTGACAAAACACCGAAGACTATTTTCTTAAGATCTCCCTCTTCTGATTCCGGGTGAATACTGTTTATGAAGCCTAGGATCCCATATGCTTTATTAAATGTTTTGTTCACCTTTCGTGCCACCTTCAAAGATTTGCGGGTGTCCCTGTTATTTCACCACCTTTATAGCTGTACCATTTAACTTGTATTGTCTCTCCTCATTCTACCTTCCAAAATGTATTACCTCAAACATCTGCAATGTCAATTAAATATTCAGAAGATTGAAGCCATTGTTTCATGTTTCTGCTCCAAACATTTCCTTGCGACACACTCCATCCCTCTCCTTTGTAAATGTTTGACACTAAGCCAACTTGTTGGCAAACTTGGTTAGATAGTTGGCCTTGAGATTATAGGAAGGATGTGGAAGCTTTAGAGAGGGTGCAGAGGGGATTTACGAGGATGCTGCCTGGAATGGAGGGCATGTCTTACGAAGAAGGAGTGAGGGAGCTGGGGCTTTTCTCATTGGAGCGAAAAAGGATGAGAGGTGACTTGATCGAGGGGTACAAGATGATGAGAGGCATAGATAGAGTGGATAGCCAGAGACTTTTTCCCAGGGTGGAAAGGGCTATCACCAGGGGGCATACTTTTAAGGTGATTGGAGGAAGGTTTTAGGGGGATGTCAGAGGTAGGTTCTTTACACAGAGAGTGGTGGGTGCGTGGAATGCGCTGCCAGCGGTGGTAGTAGAAGCAGATACATTAGGGACATTTAAGCGACTCTTGGACCGGTACATGGATGATAGTAGAATGAAGGGTAGGTAGTTAGTTTGATATTAGAGTGGGTTAAAGGTTCGGCACAACATCGTGGGCCGAAGGGCCTGCACTGTGCTGTACTGTTCTATGTTCTATGCCTTGAGATGAGCTCCCTGACGGATATTCATACCTTCAATAAAGCTGCCTATTTCCACCAACATAACATAGGACGACCTCATCCCTGTCTCAGCTCTTCTGCTGAGGAAACACCCACCCTGCCTTTGTTGCCTGTAGACTTGATTATTTCAATGCACTGCTGACCGGTCTCTCACATTCTACCCTCCATAAACTTGAGGAGATCCAAAACACTGTTGCCCATGTCCTAACTCACACCAACTCATTGGTTCCTGGCCAGCAACACCTCTATTTTAAAAGTCTCAGCCTTCTTTTCAAATCTCTCATTGTTACACCCCTCCCTATCTCTGTAATCTCCTCCAGACCGACAACCCTCTGAAGTATCTGTACTTATCTAATTCTGGTCTCTTGAGCATCCCCGAGTTTAATTACTCGACTAATTAGTGGCAGTGCCTTCAGCTGCCAAGGCCCGATGCTCTGGAAGAGAAGAGCAGAACTTCTTCAATGCAGACATTCCTGGAAGAGAAGTGGCAGCGAATTAAACACTAAAATAAAAGCAAAACACTGCGGACGCTGGAACTCTGACATGAGAACAGCATGTGCCAGAAATACTCAGCAGGTCTAGCAGCACCTGTGGAGAGAGAAACAAAGTTACCATTTTAGGTCTGCGCTCCTTCATCAGAACTTGCAATGTTGGAAATGTAACAATCGGGTTTTTTTATTCATTCGTTTCATGGGATGTGGGCGTCGCTGGCTAGGCCTGCATTTATTGGCCAACCCTAATTGCACTGCAGAAGGTAGTGGTGAGATCCCTTCTTGGAACGCTGCAGTCTATGTGAGGTAGTGACACCCACAGTGCTTTTTGGTATGGACGTCGAGCATTTTGACCCAGCTTCACCGACACCCCTGCCCCGTGTTATCACTGTCCTTCCTTCTTGTTCTTCATCCCCCTTTCCTCTTTCACTTGTTAAAACACTGTTGCAATTCTAACTTTTGCCAGTTCTGATGAAGGGTCTCAAATCTGAAACATTAACTCGGTTTCTCTCTGCACAGATGCTGCCAGATCTGCTGAGTACTTACGGCACTTTCTGTTCTCATCCCTAATTTATGGAATTCCTTCCCTAAACCTGCAGTCGAGTAAAATGCACAGAGTCCAGCTTTCGGGAGTGTTGCTTGTACAGAGTACTGAATGCAGTAAAGTTAATGAGAGACTGAATTTTAAAAGATATAAGAGTCGATCTTTTTCCAAAATGAAGTTTAATATTACATTTAGAATTTCACATCATTTTAAGCTGAACATGTAGTTTCTTTCACAGTCTGTTGTGACAGCTGGACAGTTAATTGATGCTCATGGAATAGGAGGGTCAGTGTCAGCTTGCATAAAATAAAAAAACTTCATGAAAGAAAACAAGGAGTTGTGGGAAACAGTTGTTTTTCAGACTGGAGGAAGGTCGACAGTGGTGTTACCCAAGGGTCAGTGCTAGGACCACTGTTTTTTTCTGATATGTATAAATGATTTGGATACAGGAATGCTACGCAAAATTGCTAATTTTTGTGATGGCTCCGAACTTGGAGGCGGGGCAGACAGTGAGGTAAATACCGATCGATGTAACAGGACACAGATAAGTTAGCAGAATGGACAGACAAGAGGCAAATGGAATTTAATAAAGACAAGTGTGAGGTAATACATTTTATCAGAAGTAACAGGGAGAGGCACGATGCACATAATGGCACAGTTTTCAAGAGTGTGGAGCAATAGAAGGACATAGGGTTCATATCTACAGATCCTTGAAGGAGGCAGAACATATTGAGAGAGTCGTTAGTAAAGCATATGGGATCTTGTGTTCCTAAATAGAGGTATTGAGTACAGAAGAATTTAAGTTATGCTGAACTTATATAAAGCTCTGGTTAGGCCCCAACTGGAACATAGAACATAGAACATAGAACATGACAGCGCAGTACAGGCCCTTCGGCCCTCGATGTTGCACTGACCTGTGAAACCATCTGACCTAAACTATTCCATTTTCATCCATATGTCTATCCAATGACCACTTAAATGCCCTTAAAGTTGGCGAGTCCACTACTGTTACAGGCAGGGCGTTCCACACCCCTACTACTCTCTGAGTAAAGAAACTACCTCTGACATCTGTCCTATATCTATCACCCCTCAACTTAAAGCTATGTCCCCTCGTGTTTGCCATCACCATCCGAGGAAAAAGACTCTCACTATCCACCCTATCTAAGAATCTGATTATCTTATATGCCTCTATTAAGTCACCTCTCCTCCTCCTTCTCTCCAACGAAAACAACCTCAAGTCCCTCAGCCTTTCCTCGTAAGACCTTCCCTCCATACCAGGCAACATCCTAGTAAATCTCCTCTGCACCCTTTCCAAAGCTTCCACATCCTTCCTATAATGCGGTGACCAGAACTGCACGCAATACTCCAGGTGCGGCCGCACCAGAGTTTTGTACAGCTGCAGCATGACCACGTGGCTCCGAAACTCGATCCCCCTACTAATAAAAGCTAACACACCATATGCCTTCTTAACAGCCCTAGTAACCTGGGTGGCAACTTTCAGGGATTTATGTACCTGGACACCAAGATCTCTCTGCTCATCTACACGACCAAGAATCTTCCCATTAGCCCAGTACTCTGCATTCCTGTTACTCCTTCCAAAGTGAATAACCTCACACTTTTCCGCATTAAACTAGATTTGCCATCTCTCAGCCCAGCTCTGCAGCCTATCTATGTCCCTCTGTATCCTACAACATCCTTCGGCACTATCCACAACTCCACCGACCTTCGTGTCATCCGCAAATCTACTAACCCACCCTTCTACACCCTCATCCAGGTCATTTATAAAAATGACAAACAGATCCTTGCGGTACACCACTAGTAACTAAATTCCAGGATGAACATTTGCCATCAACGACCACCCTCTGTCTTCTTTCAGCTAGCCAATTTCTGATCCACAGCACTAAATCACCTTCAATCCCATACTTCCGTATTTTCTGCAATAGCCTACCGTGGGGAACCTTATCAAACGCCTTACTGAAATCCATATACAGCACATCTACGGCTTTACCCTCATCCACCTGTTTCGTCACCTTCTCAAAAAACTCAATAAGGTTGGTGATGCACGACCTGCCCTTCACAAAACCGTGCTGACTATCGCTAATGAACTTATTCTTTTCAAGATGATTATAAATCCTATCTCTTATAACCTTTTCCAACACTTAACCCACAACCGAAGTAAGGCTCACAGGTCTATAATTACCAGGGCTGTCTCTACTCCCCTTCTTGAACAAGGGGACAACATTTGCTATCCTCCAGTCTTCCGGCCCTATTCCTGTCGACAATGACGACATAAAGATCAAGGACAAAGGCTGTGCAATCTCCTCCCTGCCTTCCCAGAGAATCCTAGGATAAATCCCATCTGGCCCAGGGGACTTATCTATTTTCACACTTTCCAAAATTGCTAATAGCTCCTCCTTGTGAACCTCAATCCCATCTAGCCTAGCCGTCTGTACCTCAGTGTTTTCCTCGACAACATTTTCTTTCTCTACTGTAAATACTGACGAAAATATTCATTTAACGCTTCCACTATCTCCTCTGATTCCACACACAACTTCCCACTACTATCCGTGATTGGCCCTAATCTAACTCTAGTCATTCTTTGATTCCTGATATACGTATCGAAAGCCTTCGAGTTTTCCTTGATCCTATCCGCCAATGACTTTTCGTGTCCTCTCCTTGCTCTTCGAAGCTCTCCCTTTCGATCCTTCCTGGCTTGCTTGTAACTCTCAAGCGCCCGAACTGAGCCTTCAAGTCTCATCCTTACATAAGCCTTCTTCTTCCTCTTGACAAGCGCTTCAACTTCTTTATTAAACCACGGCTCCCTCGCTCAACAACTTCCTCCCTGCCTCACAGGTACATACTTATCAAGGACACGCAGTAGCTGCTCCTTAAATAAGCTCCACATTTCGATTGTGCCCATCCCCTGCAGTTTCCTTCCCCATCCTACGCATCCTAAATCTTGCCCAATCGCATCATAATTTCCTTTCCCCCAGCTATTATTCTTGCCCTGCGGTATATACCTGTCCCTGCCCATCGCTAAGGTAAACCTAACCGAATTGTGATCACTATCACCAAAGTGCTCACCTACATCCAAATCTAACATCTGGCCGGGTTCATTACCCAGTACCAAATCCAATGTGGCATCGCCCCTGGTTGGCCTGTCTGCATACTGTGTCAGAAAACCCTCCTGCACACACTGAACAAAAACAGACCCATCTAAAGTACTCGAACTTTCGTATTTCCAGTCAATATTTGGAAAGTTAAAGTCCCCCATAACAACTACCCTGTTACTCTCGCTCCTTTCGAGAATCATCTTCGCTATCCTTTCCTCTACATCTCTGGAACTATTCTGAGGTCTATAGAAAATTCCCAACAGGGTGACCTTTCCTCTCCTGTTTTTAGCCACGGCCCATACTACCTCAGTAGATGAGACTTCAAATGTCCTTTCTGCCACCGTAATACTCTCCTTGATTAACAATGCCCAACATCACCCCCCCACCCCCCCCCCCGCCCCACTCTTTTACCATCGTCTCTGTTCTTACTGAAACATCTAAATCCCGGAACCTGCAACATCCATTCTTGTCCCTGCTCTACCCATGTCTCCGAAATGGCCACAACATAGAGATCCCAGGTACCAATCCATGCTGCAAGCTCACCCATCCTATTCCGGATGCTCCTGGCGTTGAAGTGGACACAATGTAAACCAAGTTCTTCCTTGCAATGGCCCTCTTGCGTCCTTGTAACCTTATCCCTGACCTCACTACTCTCAACATACTGTACACTGAAACAACAATTTAGGTTCCCATTCCCCTGCTGAGTTAATTTAACCCCCCCCCCCCCCACCCCCCCCGAAGAGCACAAGCAAATCTCCCCCCAGGATATTGGTACCCCTCTGGTTCAGGTAAAGACCATCCTGTTTGTCGAGGTCCCACCTACCCCAGAAAGAGCCCCAATTATCCAGGAAACCAAAACCCTCCCTCCTGCACCATCCCTGCAGCCACGTGTTCAACTCCTCTCTCTCCCTATTCCTCGCTTCGCTAGCACGTGGCACGGGCAACAACCCAGAGATAACAACTCTGTTTGTTCACGCTCTAATCTTCCACCCTCGCTCCCTGAATTTCTGCCTTAAATCCCCATCTCTCTTCCTACCTATGTCGTTGGTGCCTAAGTGGACCACGACTTGGGGCTGCTCCCCCTTAAGGATCCCAAAAACACTATCCGAGACATCACGAACCCTGGCACCTGGGAGGCAACACACCAACCGTGAGTCTCTCTCGTTCCCACAGAAGCTCATATCTGTTCCCCTAACTGTGGAGTCCCCAATGACTAATGCCCTGCTCCTCTTCCCCCTTCCCTTCTGAGCAACAGGGACACACTCTGCGCCAGAGACCTTTACCCCATTGCTTACCACTGGTAAGTCATCCCCCGAACAGTATCCTAAACGGTATACCTGTTGTTGAGGGAAACGGTCACAGGGGATCCCTGCACTGCCTGCTGGTTCCCTCTCCTTCCCCTGACGGTAACGCATCTACCTTCTTCTTTTACCTGAGGTGTGACTACCTCCCTATAACTCCTCTCAATAAGCCCCTCCGCCTCCCTAATGATCCGAAGTTCATCCAGCTCCAGCTCCAGTTCTCTAACGTGGTTCTCGAGGAGCTGGAGTTGGGTGCACTTCCCGCAGATATAGTCAGCAGGGACACTCTTGGCGACTCTTACCTCCCACATTCTGCAGTAGGAACATTCAACTGCCTTAACCTCCATTCCCACTATTCTAAATTCCCAACAACTCTACTGAAAACCAAAAAAGTACTGCATCCAGTTCTGTTCACCACACTTTAGGGAGGATTTGAGTATCCTTGACAGAGTGTAGAGGAGATTTACTGGAATGGTTCCAGGCACGGAGGACTTTAGATGCAAGGTTCGTCTGGAAAAGCTGGGGACGTTTTCCTTGGAGCAAAGGAGATTGAGGGGAGATTTGATAGAGGTATACAAGATGATGACAGGTTTGGATAAGATGGACAGAAGAAGATGTTCCCATTAGCTAACGGTACAATTACTAGAGTTAAGGATGTGGGAAACGGATACAGGGGGATGTGAGGAAACATTTTTTCACGCAGCGAGTGGGAATGGCCTGGAAATCACTGCCTGCGAGGATGGTGGTAGCAGAGATTGTGAATGATTTCAAAAGGATATTGGATGAACACTTGAAGTAAATAAACTTGCAGGGCTATGGAGAGAGAGGTGGAGAATAAGATGACTGGATTGTTCTGCAAAGAGCTGGCATCGGCTCAATGGGCCGAATAATCTCATTCTGTGCCGGAATGACTCTGACTCTGCGACTCTATGACAGGGAACTACTATTACTACGTTTTTTCCTATACTGGGAAAGCTTATAATGGACTGCACAACATCACTCTATTGAAGCCCATGATGTACGTGAAATGTTTGATGCCCCAGAATAGAGTTAACAAATGTCCTTCACAAGCAGCATGGATCAATTCAGCCGCCCACACAATTCTGGAGTCATTCAAAATGGGGAGTAGTTTCCTAGTTTCCTCTACATAGGGCAGCAGCGACGCTTTTCTCTGTGTCCCCCACCTCCATGTGGAAAGTCTTGTCAGGGTTAGGTAAGATAAAACACGTTGCCTGGGCGACAGCTTTCTTCAATTGAGTTTCACTGCTCTCTTCAGTCCAACCGGGTTAAACCTGGTCATCATCACCATTTGGTAGTTCATAAAGAGGAGCCGCAGTCTCTGCAAATCGAGGGATGAGGGTCCGCTGATATCCCACCAGCCTGAGGGTAGGACACAGGTCAGACTGTGAGGTGGACAGGGTTAGACACTGGATGAGTGACCACTGACACCCCACCACCCTGAGGGTATTTTATATAGCGTTTATCATTTGCAATCCTCCAGTCCTCTGTCATCACTCCCATATCCAAGGAGGATTGGAAAATTCTGGCCAGTGCCTCTGCTATTTGCACCGTTCCTCCCCTCAGATACCTTCATACATCCTATCCAGACCGTGTAAATGTTCTTCTTTATTGTGGCACAGTAAGTGTTGTATTGAAACGGGTTAACTGAACCTGTTTGTTCAGTGACTGTAACTGATGTCACTCTCGATGGACCCTAATTGTGCCACTGGAGGGTTTGCCACCTCTATTAATAAGGGACAGCTTCCAATGTCTTATCCCTTGGTATCAGTGAGAACCTCAGCCCCGGCACTAGCCGGAATCAGCGGCTGCAGAGAAACCGAGAGGCCAGATCAGAATTTGAGAGCAATGGATTGGAATGTTACAACAATGGGCAAAAGGAGTTTATCCTGGGATCTTTACTTTTCTGCCACAAATTATGATTGATACTCAGTCGACAATCGGATCGCTCTTGCACTTCAGATTATTCAATACATTTATTATCCCATCCTCGTTATTGTTGGTGTACCTAGCAAGTCTCTCTATCTAGCTATTAATTCTATAAGCCATGTTTAACTGCATTACTGCTCCCTTAATTTACCCTGCCCTCCTTGCTGGTGTTGTTATTCCTGGTAAATCTCCATCACCAGCTATTAACTCTATGAACCATTGCTAACTGTATTACAGTTCTTGCAATGTACTCTCTAGATTTTGCTGCTGCTGCTGTCTCTATTTCCACCTGGGATATCTGTAAATGCTGTATCTCTGAAATACTCTCATGTAATGTACATTTTGGGACGACTGAAGCCGGTTCCATTTGTCTGCATCACGTGGACTTTAGTAAGGCATTTTACAAGATTTCACATAACAGACTGTCAGTAAAATGAAAGCCCATGTGATGCAGGGGAATGTGGTAGGTTGGATCCAGATTTAGCTCAGGGACAGGAGACAAAGGGTAATAGTGGATGGATGTTTTTTGTGAATAGAAAAATATTTCTCGTGGCGTTCCAGAGTGTTGGCCCCTTCTTGTTTGTGGTATTATATTAATGATTTGGACTTAGATGTGGGTGGCATGATTGGAACATTTGCTGACGATACAAAAATTGGTGGTATCGTTGCGAATTGATAGCCATAGACTCAAGAAAGATACCAATGGTTTGGTTGAGTGAGCGGAAAAGTGCCAAATTGAATTCAATCCAGAAAAGTGTGAGATAATGGAGGCAAATAAAGGGAGGGAATACACAATAAACTGTAGGGTATTGAGAGGGGTAGAAGAAGTGAGAAGCCTGGATTGGAGTGCACGTCCACATTTCCCTGAAGGTGGCAGGACAGGTAGATAGAGTGGTCAAGAAGGCATGTTGAATGTTCCCCTTTATTGGCCGAGGTACAGAATTGAAAAGCAGGATGCAACGCTGGAACTGTATAAAACGCTGGTTAGGCCACATTTGGAGTATTGCATAGAGTTCTGGTCACCACATTACAGAGACGACATAATTGCTCTGGAGAGAACATAGAGGAGATTTACAAGATTGTTTCCAGGGCTCGAAAGTTGCAGCGATGACAGATACAGTAGGCTAGGGTTCCTTTCCTTAGAACGGAGGTGTCTGAGGGGTGATTTAATTGAGCTGTACAATATTGAGGGACTGAGATAAAGTAGACAGGAAGGACCTCTTTCCTCTAGTGGAGGATTCAATTACCAGGGGGCAGAGATTTATGTTGATTAGGAGAAGGATTAGAGGGGACATGAGAAAAAACGTTTTCACCCAGAGGTTGGTGGGTGCCTGGAATTCACTGACAGGAACGGCAGAAACACTCATTTTTTAAATTCATTCATGGGATGTGGGCGTCGCTGGCAAGGACAGCATTTATTGCCCATTCCTAATTGCCCTCGAGAAGGTGGTGGTGGGCTGTCCTCTTGAACAGTTGCAGTATATGTGGGGTAGGTACACCCACAGTGCTTCAGGAAGGGAGTTCCAGGATTTTGACCCAGCGACAGTGAAGGGACAGCGGCAGAGTTCCAAGTCAGGATGGTGTGTGACTTGGAGGGGAACTTGCAGGTGGTGGTGTTCCCATGCATTTGCTGACCCTGTCCTAACTAGTAGATATCGCGGGTTTGGAAGGTGCCGTCTGAGGAACCTTGGTGCGTTGCTGCAGTGCATCTTGTAGATGGTGCTCACTGCTGCCACTGTGCGTCGGTAGTGGAGCGAGTGAATGTTTGTAGACAGGATGCCAATCAAGCAGACTGCTTGTTCCTGGATGGTGTCGAGCTTCATGAGTGTTATTGGAGCTGCACCCATCCAGGCAACTGGACAGTATTCCCTCACACTCCTGACTTGTGCCTTGTAGATGGTGGACAGGCTTTGGGGAGACAGGAGGTGAGTTACTCGCCACAGGATTCCTAGCCTCTGACCTGCTCTTGCAGCCACGATATTTATATGGCTACTTCAGTTCAGTTTCATGTCAATGGTAGCTCCCTGGATGTTGATAGTGGGGAATTCAGCAATGGTAATGCCATTGAATGTCAAGGGGAGATGGTTAGATTCTGTCTTGTTGGAGATGGTCATTGCCCGGCACTTGTGTGGTGCGAATGTTACTTACCACTTATCAGCTCAAGCCTGGATATGGTCCAAGTCTTACTGCATTTCTACACGGACTACTTCAGTATCTGAGGAGTCACGAATGGTGCTGAACATTGTGCAATCATCAGCGAACATCCCCACTTCTGACCTTATGATTGAAGGAAGATCACTGATGAAGGAGCCGAAGATGGTTGAACCTAGAACACAATCCTGAGGGCCTCCTGCAGTGATGTCCTGGAGCTCAGGTGATTAGCCTCCAACAACCACAACCATCTTCCTCAATTAGTTTCAAAGGTACCTGGAAATGCATCTGACGTGCTGTAACTGGCCAGGCGATGGACCAGCTAAAAGGCAGGATCTGATTGGGCAGCTAGTTATTTTTTAGCCATTCCGGACACGGCGAGCTGAATGGCCTCCTTCTGTGCTGTAATTGTGCTTTGGTTCTATGGCTTTAACTCCAATCCCTATCTGTGAAACACATATCCCAAATTTGACAATGTCTGAGGCTGAAACAGACTGCCATCTCTGTGTTCCATTTATACCTGAGTTGAGTTCAACTCCATATTCTACCCATCACCAATCCTGCATACTACCACCTCTGTAATGTTACCCGTATCCACCTCTGTCTCAGCCAATTTGTTGCATAAGCCCTCATCCGTACATTTGTTAAATCCATACTTGACTATTCCAATTCTACCCTGGTTACCCTCCCAGTTGTCCTTATTTCTTTGGCCTCCTTTTCGAGAGACGATGGGTAAGCGCCTGGAGGTGGTCAGTGGTGTGTGGATCAGCGCCTGGAGTGGCTATAAAGGCCTATTCTAGAGTGACAGGCTCTTCCACAAGTGCTGCAGAAAAGTTTGTTTGTCGGGGCTGTTACACAGTTGGCTCTCCCCTTGCGCGTTTGGCTTTTTTCCTGACAAATGCTAAGTCTCTTCGACTCGCCACAATTTACCCCCGCCTTTATGACTGCCCGCCAGTTCTGGCGAACGCTGGCAACTGACTCCCACGACTTGTGATCAATGTCACAGGACTTCATGACGCGTTTGCAGACGTCTTTAAAGCGGAGACATGGATGGCCGGTGGGTCTGATACCAGTGGCGAGCTCGCTGTACAATGTGTCTTTGGGGATCCTGCCATCTTCCATGCGGCTCCCAGTTGTCAACCTTCATAAACCACAGCCTACCCAGTTCTATGCTGCTTGTATCCTAACTCATACCAAATACCGATCATCTATTACCCCTGTGTTCCCTGATCTACATTGGATCTCAGTCTGGCAGCTCCTTAATTTTAATATACTCATCCTTGTGTTTGAATTCGTCCATGGCCTTACCCCTCCAATTAGTCCCATTCCTCTGCCCATTCCCATATTCCTGTAAGTATTTTGCCTTCAAGTCTTTTTGTCAATTCTCCTTTAAAAGTCATTTCCCACCCTCTGTATCTGTCCCTAGCTACGATTTGCGACTCTGCAGCACCTCTAATGCTGACGGTACAGAAGCTGGGATCCATAAAAAGATGTGGACCACAAAGCCAGCCACTCCTAGTGTGACCTGAACAGTGCCCCATGCTGGGCAGGGCTTTCGCCCAGTCGCACCTTGAATGTTCTGCTCATATGGGCAGGGATTTGAATGTGATGTCAATGTGCCATTCAGACAGCATTGATGTATGTCTTTGAAACTTGGTCTGTGCATGTCCAGTGACCGCCTGTATTAGTCACTCTGAGGGCAACATGCATTCAGCAGCATGAGTAACCCCCTCTAGTGGAATTTAAAAGCTCCAGGCATCCAATTTACAAATAATGGACTTTTGACTAACGTCTGCTATTGTATAGTTAGTGGAGGTGCTGTGGATGTTTTTCTGGAGGGTGTGGTGTGATCTGCTGCAGATATTCAGGGAGGACAGTGGATTTTGTGACCTAACTCTGAACATGGTATGGGGACTGTAGCTGCAGTGTCTCTGGGTATGTAACGTGCCGAACAAAGGAGCACAGGCTGCAGAGAAGGCGAGCTCTGTAAAGAGGGAGGAGGAAAGGACTCTGCCCTACCCACCCCAGATTTTTTAAGAGCACATTTCCTAAATAAACCTATCCCAGGAGCAGCGTGTAAGGTGATTCTGATTCAATAAGCAGGTGTTCACAGAGCTGCATCACTTCCTGCAACAAAATCTACAGCCTCCCACCACGGTGAGGATGGAGTTGACTGTGGCCATTGATGTTACAGTTTGTTGGCCTTCACTGCATCCAGATCGTTCCAGGCAGGAGTGGGCAGCATATCCAACATAGAGTCTCAGAGAGACATAGAGCCATTTGCGATACTGAAGGAATCTATGCAGTCTGTCGATTCCATGCCAGCTCTCTGTGGAACAATTCAGTCAGGCCCACTTCTCTGCTCAATCCCCATAGCCTTGCAAGTTCATTTCCTTCAGGTTTCCATCCAATTTCCTTTTGAAATAATAATTGTCTCGGCTTCCACCACCCTCATGGGCAGTGAGTTCCAGCTCATTATTATCCCCTGCATAAAAAAAGTATTTCTCATATTCCCCTTGCATCCCTTACCCAAAACAATCCATCTGCGTTCCCCACTCCTTGTTCCAATAACAGTTTTCCTGGTCTACCTTATCTGAGCATATCATAAAAGCATAAGAAACAGGAGCAAGAGTAAATCATTCATCCCCTCAAGCCTGCCCCGCCATTCAATAAGATCATGGCGGATCTGTCCCAGACTTCAACTCCTCTTTCGGGCCTAATCCGCATAACTCTCGACTCCCCGAGATTTCAAAAAATCTAGCTACATCCTCCTCAAATACTTTAAGTGACCACAACTCGCTGACGTAGAGAATTGCAGAGATTCACCACCCTCTGAGAGAAGAAATTCCTTCCCATCTCAGTTTTAAATGTGTGCTATGTAATTCTGTAACTATGGACCTTAGTTCGAAATTCCCCCACCAGTGGAAACGTGTTCTCAACATCTACCCTGTCAATCCGCCTAAGAATCTTATACATTTCAATAAGATCACCTCTCATTCATCTGAACTCCAATGGATAAAGGCCTAACCTGTTTAGCTGTTCTTGATAAGACATCCCAGGAAGCAGCCAAGTGAACCTTTTCTGAAATGCCTCCAATGCTATTATATCCTTCCGTAAATACGGGGACGAAAACATCACGCAGTACGCCAGGTGTGACCTCATCAACACCCTGCACAGTTGTAACAAGTCTTCCCTATTTTAAAATTCTAACCTCCTGGAAATAAAGGCCAGAATTGCATATGCTTTCCTAATTATTTGCTGCAACTGCATGATAGCTTTTTGTGTTTCATGTACAAGAACACTCATATCCCTCTGTGCTGCAGTATTTTGTAGTCTTTCTCCATCTAAATAATAAACTGCCTTTTTATTCTTCCCACCAAGTTGGATGACCTCACACTTTCCCATATTGAACTCCATCTGCGAAGCTTTTTCCCCACTCAATTAACCTATCTGTATCCCTTTGCAGATTATTTCTGTCCTCAACACAACATGCTTTCACATCTACTTATGCAACGTCAGCAAATTTGGATACACTACACTCCGTCCCTTCCTCTACGTAATTAATATTGATAGTAAATAGTTGAGGCCCGAGGTCCGATCCTTGTGGCACCCCACTAGTTACGGCTTTCCAACCTTAAAAAGACCCACAAATCCAGACTCTCTGCCTTCTGTGTGTTGGTCAATCCTCAATCGATGCCAACACATTGCCCCCAATACCCTGAGCTCTTATTTTGTGCAAATACCTTTTATGTGGCACTTTATCGAACGCCTTCTGAAAATCCAAATACACTGCATCTGCCAGTTTCACTTTATTCACTCTGCTTGCTATATCCTCAAAGAACTCGAACAAACTTGTCAAACATGATTTCCTTTTCATAAAACCATGTTGATTCTGTTTGATTGCATTGTATTTTTTCTAAATGTCCTGCTGTTTCTTCCTTAATAATGGACTCTAGCATTTTCCCAATGACAGATGTTAAGCCAACTGGTCCATAGTTTCCTGCTTTCTGTCTCTCTCCTTTATTGCATAGGGGCATTACTTAAGCATATTTCTAATCCGCTTTTATCCGACCGTAATACAGTGAGTTTTGGTACATTATGACCAATGCCTCCACTATCTCTGCAGCCACTTCCAGCAAAACCCTTGGATGCAGGTTATCAGGTTCTGACAATTTGTTTGCCTTCAGTACCATCAGTTCGTCTAGCACCTTTTCCCGCATGATACAGGTTGTTACAAGCTCCTCCTCCCATTTACACCTTGCTCATTTATTATTGTTGGGATGTTTCTATTGTTCCCCACCGTAAATACCGAAGGAAAATATTGGTTTAAATTGTCGGGCATTTTCCTGTTCCCTGTTATTAATTCGACAGTCTCATTGTCTGAAGGTTCCACACTTATATTATCTACTGTCTTTTTTTTATATACGCGTTGATGCTGTTATTGACATTAATATGCTGTTGTCCTTTCGCCAGGAGAAATGCCATGAACAACGGATGACCCTCCCCCCACCCCCCACCCCCCACCCCCCACGTTGCCTTGATAGATGTCATCAAAGCCTTTGACCTCGTCAGCAGACGTGGTTTCTGCAGGCTACTAGCAAAGATTGGATGCCCACCAAAGCTGCTAAGTATCATCACCTCATTCCATGATATTATGAAAGACACAATTTAGCATAATGGTAACTCATCAGACCACTTTCCTATCCTGAGTGGTGTGAAAAGGGGCTGTGTTCTCGCACCTACACTGTTTGGGATCTTCTTCTCCCTGCTGCTCTCACATGTGTTCAAGTCTTCAGAAGAAGGAATTTTCCTCCACACAAGGCCAGATGGCAGATTTTACAACCTTGCCCGTCTTGGACCGAAGACCAAAGTAGGGAAAGTCCTCATCAGGGAACTCGTCTTTGCCGACGAAGCTGCATTCAAGAAGTCAGAAATGTTCCATCCCACAATTTCGGCGACCACACTCTAGAAGTGGTTCAAGAGTTAACCTGCGTGTGCTCAACCATCACCAGCAACTTGTCTCTCGATGCAGAAATCAATAGGTGCATGGGAAAGGCGTCCACTGCGATGTCCAGACTGGCTAAGAGAGGGTGGGAAAATAATGCACTGACACGGAACACAAACGTCCAAGTGTTTTAAGCCTGTGTCCTCAATACCTGTCTCTATGGCAGCGAGGCCTGGACAACGTCTGTCAGCAAGAGCGACGTTTTGACTCATTCCATCTTCGCTGTCTCTGAAGAATCCTTGGCATCATTTGGCAGGACAGTATCTCAAACATAGAAGTCCTCGAGGCAGCCAACATTCCCAGCATTTGCGCCCTACTGTGCCAGCGGTGCTTGAGATTGCTTGGCCACGTGAGCTGCATGGAAGATGGCAGGATCCCCAAAGGACATATTGTACAGTGAGCTTATCGCTGGTATCTGACCCACCAGCCGTCCATGTCTCCGCTTGAAAACGCGACATGAAGTATTGCTACACTGACCAAAAGTCGTGGGAGCCAGTTTCCAGCGATTGCCAGAGCTGGGTGACAGCCATAAAGGCGGGGCTAAACAAAGTTGAGTTGAAGAGACTCAGCAGTTGGCAGGAAAAGAGACAGCAGTGTAAGGAGAGAACCCACTGTGTAACAGCTATGACAACCAGCTTTATCTGCAGCACCTGTGGAAGAGGCTGTCACTCTATAATTGGCCTTTTTTAGCCAATCCAACGCTGCTACACAAACCACTGAACACCTCCAGTCGCTTACCATTGTCTCTCGAGAGAAGGAGACCAAAAAGGAAAGACGCTGTTACTTTTTTTCTATATTTCTTGTCAAATTACTGTCACAAACATTTTTCTCCCTCTTTATCAGTATCTTTAGTCAGCTGCTGCTGGCTTCTAAAACAAAATCCCAATCATCTGGCCTACCACTAGCTTCTGCTGCTTTGTCTGCCTTTAATTTTGATTTGATACACTCCTTAACCTCCTTTGTTATCCATTGGTGGTTCATCATTCTCATAGAGTCCTTCCTTCTGATAGGAATAAATGTTTCCTGAGTGTTATGAAATATCTACTTAAAAGTCTGCCACTACTCCTCTGATGACCTTCACTTCAGTCTATTTTCCCAGCCCGATTTAGACAGCTCCGTCTTCATACCTATGTAATTGCCCTTGCTGAAATTGAAGACACTAGGTTGAGACCCGAGTTACTCACGCTCAAACTGCATTTGAAATTCTACCATGTACCAATCGCTTCCCCCTGGAGGATCCTTAACTACGAAATATCTTATTAGTCCTACCTCATGACGCATTACCAACTCTAAAGTAGCCTGTTCCCGGGTAGATTCTTCAACGTATTGTTCTGAGAAACAATCCCTGATGCAGTCCACAAATGCATCTTCCCATGCTACCCTTGCCAATTTGATTTGTCCTGTCTATATGCAGATTAAAATCACCTTTGATAATGGCAGTGCACTTCTTACACGCCTCCATCATTTACTGGTTAATATTTTGTCCTACAGGGAGGCAACACATCGGGGGCCTATCGACCACTCGACACGTGATTTCCTGCTCTTGCAATTCCTTATTTCTATCCAAACTGATTCAGCATCACGATCGATTACACCGATATCCTTATTCAAAACTGCACTGATCCCTTCCTTTGATAGCAAAGCTACCCTACCTCCTTTTCCTTTAGGTTTATTCTTCCAGAACTTCGAATATCCTTGAATTTTTAGTTTCCAGTCCTGGTCATCCCGCAACCACGTCTCTGACATAGCTATCAAATCATATTCATTTATTTCTATCTATGCCGTCAGCTCATCTATCTTGTTACAAATGCTACGTGCATTCAGATAAACAGCTTTATGCTTTGACTTTTTAACATTTTTACCTACTCTGGTTCGAATTTCTGCTGCACTCTGATGCTTGTATTCTCTGTCCCTACCTGACACACCCTGATTAATGTATGCCCCTTCACTACCCTGCACCTCTGCACTATCGATACTTTTCGACTATTTAAACTTCCCTTCAACTGAAACCCCCAACGATATAGTTTAAAGCCTTATCTGCAATACTAGTTATACAATTTCCCAGGAAACTGGTCCCAGCATGGTTCAAGTGAAGCCCATCCCAACGGGACATCTCTCTCTTTCCCCACTACTGGTGCCAGTGTCCAATGAATCAGAACCCATTTCACCCACACCAATCTTTAAGCCACGCATTTACCTCTCTAATCTGATTTACCATCCGACAATTTCCACTTGGTTCAGGTAGTAATGGGGAGATTATTACCTTTTTGGTTCTGCTTTTTAATTTAGCCCCAAGCTGCTCGTAGTCCCTCAGCAGAACCTCTTTCCTAGTCCTACCTCTATCATTGGTACCTACATGTACCACAAGAACGGGATTCTTCTCCTCCCAATCCAAGTTCCTCTCTAGCCCAGGAAATTATGTCCTTAACCTTGTCACAAGGTAAGCAACATAGCCTTCGGGACTCTCTATATTTGCCGCAGAGTACAGTATCTATTTACCTGACTATGCTATCCCCTATTACTGCTATATTTCCATCTTCTGCTCCCCCCACTTGAATGGCACTCTGAACCACTATGCTGTGTTCAGTTTTCTCATCCTCCCTGCTATCTGTGCCCGCATGCACACCAGGAGCATGAACCTCGTACCTATCGGATAAGGAGGCTGAGGCTCCTCCAAAGCTAAAGTCTGGATCCTCATACCTGCCTCACTCGCAGTCACACCCTCCTGACCCTGACAACGCTCCAAATGTGATGTAATTAATCTAACGGGTGTGAATATCTCCTGTGTAAGGTAGCTCTCCCCTTCCCTGATGTGTCGCAGTGTCCGCAGCTTGGACTGCAAAAGAACATAAAAACATATGAACTAGGAACAGGAGTAGGCAATTCAACCCCTCGAGCCAGCTCCACCATTCATAATGATCATGCCTAATCTCCTTTCGGCCTCAGCTCCACTTTCCTCCCCGTTCTCCATAACCCGTAAACCCATTACTAATTAAAAATCTGTCTTTCCCCTGCTTAAATCTACTCAATGTCCCGGCATCCACCGAACTCTGGGGTAGTGAATTCCACACACTCACGACCCTTTGAGGGAAGTACCTTCTCCTCATCTCTCTTTTAAATCTGCTACCCCTTAACCTAAAACTATTTTAGATTGCCCCACAAGAGGAAACATCCTCCCTGCGTCGACTTTGTCAATCCAGTTAATAAACTGATATACATCAATTAGATCTCCTCTCATTCTTCTGAACTCGAGACAGTAAAGGCCTAAACCGCTCAATCTCTCTTCATAATAGAACCCCCCCCCCCCCCCCCCCATCCCGCAACCCCTACCGCCATCTCTGGAATCAATCTAATGTACCTCCTCTGAATTGCCTCAAATGTAATTACATCTCTCTTCAAGTAAGGGGACCAAAACTGTACGCAATACTCCAGGTGCAGTCTCACTAATACCTTCTACAGTTGCAGCAACACTTCCCTACATTTATATACTATTCCTTTTGCAATAAATTCCAAAATTACATTTGCCTTCCTTATTACCTGCTGTACCTGCACACGAGCTTTCTGTGATCCCAGCACGAGAACACCCAGATCCCTCTGCACCAAAGCACTCTGAAGTTTCTCTCCATTTATATAATAATTTGCCTTTCTAATCTTCTGACCAAAATGGATAACCTTACACTTAAACTCAATCTATCACATTCTGGCCCATTCACCTAACCTATACATATCCATTTTAAAAAAAAATTATTTATTGCTTCAACTCTGAGCCAAAGGTCCTGGAGCAACTGACACTTGTTGCAGATATGGTCACTGTGGATCGCACCGGCGTCCACCAGCTCCCACATACTGCAGCTGCGCAGATCGCCTGGCCAGTCTTCTTCTATTTAATTATTTAACTGTGATCTCAGTATTTAAAAAATTAATTAATTAAGTGCGCTCTTAACCTGTAATGACGTCTGCTAATTTAAATCACTTGGACAAAACAAAAAAGAGACATGGAAGAAATACCCACCAATCACAGACCAGCTCCCATATGACGTCACACTTCGTGTTTTATTTGTTGGTCAAGCAGGCCCACTGTTCACGTTCTCGCCGCAACATCTGCCTCTCTCTCTCTCTCTCTCGGTCTGTCTGGTCTCCGACCGTGTTCCTTTTGGTGCACTTTTCAAAGCTCTGCTCCCGCTGTGTTTCCTTTCTGTCTCTCATAATCTTGTACACTTCTATCAAATCTCCTCTCAGTCTCCTTTGCTCCGAGGAGAGAAATTCCAGCTTCTCCAAAGTAACCTTGCAACTAACATCCATAATCCCTGGAAGCATTCAGGTGGAATCATAGAATCACAGAATGCTAATGGCACGGAAGGAGGTCACTTGGCCTATCGTGTCTGTGTCGGCCGACAAGTAATCCACCTATTCAAATCCCACCTTCCAGCATTTGGTCAGTAGCCCTGCAGATTGTGGCACTTGCGGTGCATATCCAGACTCCTTTTGAAAGGCACAACTACCCTTTGAGGCAGGGAGTTCTAGATCGCCACCATACTCTGGATAGAAAACGATGTCATCATCGCCATGCTATTTGTTCGACCAGTCAGTTTAAATCTATACCTCCTCGTTGCTAACCTATGTGTTAAGGTGACTGGAGACTTCATCCAGTAAACCAATGCAGCTCAAAATTTTGTACATTTCAATCAGATTTCCCAAAACCTTCTCTGTTCTAAAGAGAACAACCTCAACAGATCGAATCTTTCCTCTGAGTTGCATTTTTTTTTTGCCCTGACAACATCCTCATTATTCTCGTCTGTACGGTCTCCAGTGCAATTTACATCCTTTTTGCAATGAAGTGACCAACACTGCACAGATTACTCATGTTGCGGCCTAACCAATGAATTATACAGTTCCAGCACCACCTCCCTGCTCGTTTATTCTATACCTCGGTTGAAAAAGGAAAATATTCCATATGCCGTCTTAACCAAACTATCGACCTGTCCTGCTACCTTCAGCTATCTGTGGACATTCACTCCAAGGTCCCTCACCTCCTCTACACTTCTCAGTACTTTTCCATTTATTGTGTATTCCTTTGCCTTGTTTGACCTTCACAAATGCATGACGTCACACTTCTCCAGGTTGAATTCCATTTTCCACTATTCTGCCCATCTGACCAGATCATCAATACGTTCCTGCATCCTATAGCTATTCTTCTCGCTATCAACCGCGCGACCAATTTTTGTGTTCTCTGAAAATAACTTCATTGCCTCATATATTTAGATCCAAATTGTTAAAATGTACAACAAAATCAGGGTACCATGTACAGGACCGTGCAAAGAAACCCTGGAAAGGGCACTCCAGTCACTAAAATACTCGAAAAAAACTACCATATGCTTCCTGCCACTGAGCCAATTTTCAACCCAACTTGCTACCTTCCCCTGGAAGTCAAAGGATTGTAGTTTGCTCACCCAGTCCACCACGTGGGAGCTCGTCAAAACCATTCAAAAAGTCTATGTAGACCACATCACCTGCACTACTCTCATCAATCTACCTTGTTAATTCTTCAAAAAATTCAATCCAATTCGTCAGACAAGATTTTCCCTTAATAAATCCATGCTGTCTGTCCTTGATTAACATGTGCCTTTCTATGTGACAGTTTATACTGTCTCTCAGAATAGATTCCAATAATTTGCCCGCGACTGACTTTGAACTCCCTGGCCTGTTATTGTTCGTTCTCTCCCTCACTCCCTTCAGAAACAAAAGTACGATGTTAGCAGTTCTCTAATCCCCTGGCACCGAACCTGTATCCACTGAGAACTAGAAAATGATAGACAGACCCTCTGCTAATTCTTCTTTTTTTTTGGCAGCCGAGGGTAAACTTCATCTGGCCCTGATGATTTATCCAATGTCCAGGATAATAATCCATTGAAGACATCTTCTCCTCTTATGTTCATCACATCCAATAGTTCACACTCCTCTTCTTTAACTACAACATATGCATCATTGCACTCTTTTGTGAAAACATATGCAAAGTATTAATTTTGATCCATACCATTATGTTCCACCCCGACAAATAGGTTACCTTTCTGGTATTTTATGTCCCCTACTCTCTCTTTAGTTATCCTCTTACACTTCACTGTTAAAAACATCTTGGGTTCACCTTGATTTTCCTTGCCAATATTCCTTTAGGCCCTCTCTTTTGTTTGCTACTTTCCTTTTTGATTTCACCGCTCCACTTTCTATTCTCCTCTCGGCTTTCTGGAGTATTGAGCTCTCTTTGTCGGACGTAAGCTTTCCTTTTCTGCCTTAACTTACCCTGATGGTTCCTTGACATTAAAGGGCTCCAGATTCGACCATCTCACCATTTTTCGTTCTGGAAACATGTTTACTCTGAACCCTCCCGTTCAAATGCTCCCAACCGCTCTGACATAGTCTTACTATCACGTGGCTCTTTCCAGTTCACTTTCGTTAAATCATTCCTCAGTTTAGTAAAATTGCCCTTGCCTCAACTGAGAACTCTAACTCCTGTTCTATCTCTGTCTTTTCCAGCATTATGTTCAGACTGATTGATTTATGATGGTTACCTTTAAAAGGCGCTACCATCAAAATAGGCTCCCACTGTCACTCCTACCACCTGCCCAGATTCATTGCTTAAAACTATATCTAAAACTGCGCCCTCTCTTGTTGCATTTGCCTGATACTGGCCAGAAGGTTTCTCCTGAGTACTGAGCAAAAATGGTTCCTTATCATCGCCTGACTTCGCCCCTGTCTCAGCTCCTGTGATCAAAACATGCATTCATGCCATCGTTGCCACTGAAATTGACCATTACAATGCCCTCCTGCTGACCTCGCACGTTCTATTCACTGTAAACTGCTGGTCATCCAAAACCCTGCTGCTGATGTGTTAACTCACAGAAAATCCGGTTCACCTATCACTCCTGTGTTTGTGACCTTAATTGGTGATCGATTAAGAAAAGCACTGATTTAAAATTCTCATCATTGTTTTCAAATTCATCCCTGGCCTCAGTACTCCCTGATTTGGATTTTATGGGTCCCCATGAGGTCGGAGGCGGGGGAGACCATGGAATTGCAATGGGCAGTAAGGGCAGAGGTCCCTTCGTTCTCCCATCTTCAAGTGAGCTTGATAAGTGCAGGATAGTTCGACGATGACGTTCCAGCCCAGTGACTAATTGAGACCCTCAAGTGGCCACCACCGCTGTTGGGATCTAACCAGTGATGAGTTAATTCTGTCACTTGGGGAGGGCGCCATGTATAAAGGGACGCTCTTCCTGTGTGCTTGGGGTTCTCTCTCCTCCCTGGGTAATATGTGGCCCACATATGACACCGGTCAGGAAACAATGACCCTCCCAGGATACCCCTCTCCCCTGGGATTTAGTACTTCTGTTCCAGTCCCCCGTACCTGGGGACTGGGCCTCCAAGACAGCACCTGATCCGGGTGCAGTACCAGCAATGGCCCCTGCTCCCAGACTGACGACGGCTACTCCACTTAATTGCGGTTAGGTCACTGAATTGCATCGGGTGTAAGTTCCCAATATCTAGGACTCGGTTCCCCTTATATTTTCGGTCCGCCGTTAGGAACCAGGCTGGCTCCACTAACTTCAGCTCCCTGCCTCCAGCAGACATCCCTGTCACTGGTACAATAATTAGCTGCAGCAGGACAGTGGTAACCAATATACGAATATCACTGTGCACCCCTTCAAACGGTTCTTTCTGCTCCCAATTGATGTATCATTTCGTCATCATTTTCCTTGTTTACAGTTAACTTAGTGACGATTGAGATTACATTTTTTCACTAATTTTTCAGTGGAAACATTCCCAATAATTGTTTTGAAATCTTTGAATTCCGTGCTGACTATCACAGGCGAGGGAATCTCTCAGTCATTCCAACATTTAACTTTCTATACAAGAACAAAGTGCTGCAGATGTTACAAATCTGAAATAAAAACATAACATGTTGGAAATATTTAGCAGGTCTGGCAGCTTATGTTGAGTGAGAAACAGAGTTAATGTTTCAGCTCGGTGACCCTTCATTGGAACTGGGAGAGAATAGAGATGGAACAGTTTGTAAACCAGACAGGGAAAGGAGAGGGAAGGGCATTATGATCAACATGAGTTTAACAATTTCAATATCATCCTTATATTATTTAATCTCTCCTTACTTCCACCGTATCACAGAACTTCCAATTTGTTCTTTCCGTTCCAATCATCCCAATACATCACTGGATACAGTAACACATTTATAAATCTCAATAACTCCTCAATCAAACTGGTACCTTTGATCCTGCCTGATGTATAATTTCCCTGTGTATTTTCCATCCTCACAGTTAACTTGCTAACGATTGGGATCTTGTCTCGGGGAAAGTGTGGTCTCTCCAAAGGTGTCACTTGCTACCTGATGGCCATGGCAGTGGCGGATCTACTGGTCATTATCCGGGACCTAATATTGAGGCACATTCCCATTCTTTATTGGGAACAGTTTCTGTTTCTGTGGGACATCGCCGTGTGTAATATCCACGCTGCCCTGCTTTACACAGCCACTGACTGTTCTATCTGGTTCACCGTCACTTTCACCTTCGATCGATTTGTGGCCATTTGTTTCCAGAAGCTGAAAAGTAAATATTGCCTCGAGAAAACAGCAGCTGTGGTTCTGGGAACAGTGACTGTGCTGAGCTGTCTGAAGAACATCATCTGGTATTTCACGTTCTCAGTTCGGTATTTGATGTTGAACCTCCCTTGGTTTTGTGCTGGAACAGGATATGTTCAGTCCTCTCGTCTCTGGGTAATAATCGAGTTTCTCCATAACATTCTAACCCCGGGTGTCCCATTTGTGGTGATTCTGTTGCTCAATGCTCTCACAGTTAGACAAATTTTAGTGAGCAGCAGAGGACGCAAGAGACTACGGGCTCACAGCAGTGGGGAGAGTCGCAGAGATCCAGAAATGGAGACCCGAAGGAAATCCATCATTTTACTGTTAGTCATCTCGGCCAATTTCATCCTGTTATGGTCAGTGTTTATGGTGTATTCGATGTGGAACAGGATGCGATATTGGGGGGATCAGTCTATATTTCTACCTGATTTTCTGCAGGAATTGGGTTTCATGCTGCAGCTCCTGAGTTGCTGCACAAACACTGCCATTTATGCCGTGACACAGACTCAGTTCAGAGAGCAGTTAAAGATAGTGCTGACATATCACTTTATTTTAATTATTACATTCTTTCAATGATGAGAGGAGCTGAATCACTGTTATCAACAGCGGGGGTGGGATGGGGTGGGGTTGGAGGCGGTTGTCACTATGGTGACAGAGCGAGGACGGGACCTGTCGCTTGGTGACAGAGGTCACAGTGCACATCATTTAAAGTGACCCCAGTGCATATCATTTAAAATAGCCATAGTGCATCTCAGTTGAAATGGCCGGGGAACATGGCATTCATAATGGCTGGACAGCAGATGACTTTAAAGGCAACAGCAACTGTCACATAAAATTGCCAATTGCATCCCCAGTCAGTATAAGGCCTCATCGAGAGAGGCAAAGACAGATGAACAGAGCAGGAAATGCCTTATTCGATCCCCGCCCTGCATTGAACCACACAGAGACACACACAAACAGAGCAGGAAAAGCCTCCATATATTTACGATCTTTATTAACCATGCCGAGAGTTAATGGGAATACAAAAAGGGCAGGAACAGAATACGTTCATCCCTGGTCTGTATCCAACCGCAGAGATGCAGACACAAACAATCAGACCAGGGCAGGCCTAAATCTGTCAACAGTCTGCGTTGAACTAAGCAGAGAGATACTCAGACAGACAAACAAAACAGGAAAGGTCTAATTGCAGCCCCAGACATGAGTAAATCACACAGAGAGATACTGAGTCACACAGGCAGCAAAGGAAAGAACTAATTCTGTCCCTGGTCTGTACTCAACCAAACTGAGTGGTTCTAACGCACGCATACTGAGCGGGAAAGGTTTAATTGTATCTGCAATCTGCACTAAACCATACACAGAGATACTGAGAAACACACACACAGAAGGGAAGGCTTGAGTCCATCCCCGATCTGTATTAAACGGTGCAGCGCGGTAATGTGATCCACAGACCGAGCAGGAAATGTCTAATTTCATCCTCGGGACCATATTTAACAACACAAAGTGTCACTGAGACCCACAAGCATATCATGAATTGCCTAATTAAATAAACGGTTTGCGCAAAAACATGCAGCAAAACACTGAGATCTACAAACAGAGGAGGAAAGGCCTCAATCCATCCCCGGACTTATGAAGCAATGCAGAGAGATACTGAGGCACTAACCGAGCAGAAAATGCTTACATCTATCCCCAGTCTGCATGAAAGAAGACAGAGAGATATTTAGATGGACAAAGAGAGCTAGGCAGCAGTAGATCTTCGTTTGTAAGCCCACAGGGAAACTGCAGAAATAGAACATATGAGAATGGAAAACGGTGATTGATTTAGGGGTAAGGCAAAAGCTCTTCTGGTCAATATAAATAATGGCAGAATGGATACAAGTGATGTAAGGAAACCAGCATGTTCCCATTGCCCTAAGCCAGGACATGTAAAAGCACATTGATGGAAGCTGAAAGATAAATCGATAGGAGTATTCAGAAGCCACAATACCAGTAAAGGAAACAGATGATAAAACAGTAGCAACAGTATAAATGCACAATGTTCCCTCAGAACCTACCAGAAGGTTGATGTAGCCTCTGAAGATTGTCAAAGGCATGGTAACATTTATACTGTTGAAGTGAGTCGGGTTACTGGAGATATCGAGGTATTGTCTCGAAGGAATAAGTGTTCCCTACTCCTTCAAGTAAACAAGTAAACCAATTCATATTGTGAGGGATACTGGAGCAGTTTAGTTATTTATTGTGGCTGATGACATGATCTTTCTTTCAGATGATTTGTGTGTTCACAGGAGTTGTGAACTTGAATAAAGTTAGCTTCTGAAATAACGTAGCAAACAGAATTGTTACTGTTGAGGTTTTCCTAATATATTTATTGAAGGGCTAGAGTTTATGCTCGGAAATTATTTGACAAGTTTGAGAGTATCAGCATAGGAACTTAGGAAGATAGGAACACGAGGAGGCCCTTCAGCCACTCGAGCCTGTCCCATCATTCAATGAGATCATGGCTGATCCACGGCTTAATTCCACATACCTCCCTTTGACACATATCCCTTAATATCTTTGCTTAACAAAAATCTATCTATGCCAGATTTAAAATTTACAACTGTTCTATCTTCAACTGCGGTTTGTGGGACAGAGTTCCAAACCTCTACCACCCTTTGCGTGGAGAAGTGCTTCCTAACATCTCTCCTGAATGGCCTGGCCCACATGTTTGGACTATGCACCCTAGTTTTAGAATCTCCAACCAGTGGAAATAGTTTCTCTTTATCTATCCTGTCTTTTCATATTAATATCTTGAAGACTTTAATCAGATCACCCCTTAAGCTTCCAAATTCTAGCGAAATCAGGCCTAATTTGTGTAATCTCTCCTCGTAACTTGACCCCTGTAGGCAATGTATCATTCTTGTAAACCTGCGTTGCATTCCCTCCAAGGCCAATATATCCTTCCTAAGGTGCGGTGCCCAGAGGGCTCACAGTACTCCGAGTGGGGTCTAACCACGGTTTTGCACAGCTGCAGAATAACCTCTGTGTATTTATACTCCAAAAAAGGCAAGCACTCAATTAGACTTTTTGATTATTTTCTGCACTTGGTCGTGGCATTTTAAAGATCTATGCAAATGGACCCCCAAGTCTCTTTCGACATCCACTGTACTTAACCTATTCCCATTTAGAAACTACCCTGATTTATCATTTTTTGATCCGAAAAAGGTAACCTCAAACTTGCCCGCATTGAAATCCATCTGCCACAGTTTTGCCCACTCACCTAGTCTGTCAACATCTCTCTGCAATTTTATGCCATCATCTAGACTGTCTACAATGCCGCCTAACGTTGTGTCATCAGTAAATTTAGACATATGATTTGCTGTGCCATCATCCATGTCGTTAATGAATAATGTGAATAATTGAGACACCAACACAAATCCCTGGGGTTCACCACTAGTTACATCCTGCCAATCGGAGTACTTACCCATTATCCTCACTCTCTGTCGCCTACCACTCAACCAACTTTCTAACCATGTTAATAATTTGCCCTCAACTCCATTTCCAAGCGTTTCGAGAAAGCAGGTTGAGGTGTGCGAAACTGAGATTTTTCAGGAGGAACATCATAGATTGTTTACAGATTTTTTGGAACTTAGGTCTCAAGCTCGTAAGTCTAGACAGAATGACGATGAATCAATTGACAGAGAGGATGATTCCAGGTGATTGGTTAGCTAGGACTTTTAAATGAGGATAAAACTCTTTAAAACAGAGAGCTAAATGATTGAGCTGGTCTTCATTGATTGGGGCCTTACAGGTAGATCCTGGTTTGCCGGGTTTGTCTCAGTAAATGTATTCTGAGGAAGAATCAGAAAAAATCTCTGAATGCTATTAATAAAAAGGACAACTTAATGAATCCTGAGAAATGGATGGATAAGGAGTGGACAATAATCCATAACATTGTCGTCCCTCATGGTTGCCACAGGGAAATTTTAAGAATTGCCGTGATATTCCGATGAAAGGTCATTTAGAAATAATAGAGACTCGGTTTTAAAGTATAGAATTATGTCTGTCGGCCAGGAATGTAAGTAGGTGTGTTTGAATTCTGCAAGATATGTCACTCATATCAAATGATTGGGAAGCCCCAGCCGTCAATTAAGCCAGCTCCATTGATCCCTACTTCAACGCTGAATAAACCATTCAGTCGGGTTCTAGTAGATTGCGTGGGAAACCTGCACAAAACTAAAACGGGGTATCAAAATCTGTTAATCATCATAGATTATTTTTTTACTCGGTTCCCAGAGACATTATTCTTAAGAGGGTTGACTGCAGATGTGATAATCGAAGGTTAAGTTTAGTTTTTCACTAGTTATGGGTTTCTCAGAGAGGATCAATCTGATAATGAATGAAATTGTATTTCCAGAGCATTCCGGGAGACAATGCGTTGCTTAGGAATGAAGCAGTTTAACTCATCTGCATAACATCCATATTCTCAGAGGGCATTGGAAATATATCATCAAACATTTAAAAAGTGTGATTAGACCTTATTTCCATGAAAATCCCGCAGATTGGAAAAGGGAATTTCATTGTTATTATTTGCCATTAAAGATCAACCTATTGAGCCAATTGGTTTCATTCAATTTGAGTTAGTCGATGGACATGTGGCAAGGAGAAAATTTCGATTTATTAAAGAAACATTATGGCTTGGGAAGAATAAATTTATTTTTGGAATACTTGTCCCAGTTTCAAGAAACACTGTTAGAATTATGTGCAGTAGCTTAGGAGCATCTTAAAGTTTCCCAACAAGTAATGAAAAACCGAGTGGATAAGGCAGATGAAAACTGAAACTTTTAAACCTGGGGATAAAGTTCTAGTTATCTTGCCTTTGCCGAGCGAATCACTGAAGGCTAGGTTTAGTGGACATTATTAGGTTAAACTATGTAATTAGCACTAGAGACAGAAGGGAAAATTAAGAAATGCATGATGTAAATACTTCAACGATATTATGATAGGGAGGCTAGAAAACTAGTGAGTTTACTGCAGGTAGTAAGGAAGGAAATGGTGATATAACTGCAGCAGACGGTTCAACTGATACATCTGTGACTGAAAGTCCTCAATTCGAAAACTCCGTAATAAGATTAGCCAATGCAAAGTTGGTAAATAATCTGGTGTCATCCAGATAAGTCCCGGGTTGACTGAGCCAAGCTGCGAAAGAACATGAGACAGTATGAACAGATAGACCAGGGAGAACATCTTTGGCATTGCATTACCTAGATCTGGGAAATGCTGCACACATCAAACAAAACCCAAACCGACTCAAACCTGGAACATTCATTATGACCACGGCTGATCACCCAACTCAGTCATGTGTTCCCGCTTTCACCCTCTGATCCCTTTAGACGCAAGATGAGGAGAAAGAGACAGAGGAAGATTGTGGCCAGCATTGGTAGATGGATCTTTACTCTGTATCCAACCCCGTGCTATACTTGTCCTGGGAGTGTTTGATGGGGACTACGAATAGAGAGCTTAATTCTTTATTTAATCCTTTTTTTTAATCAAACCCCTTTTTATATAAGTTGGCCTTTAAACCCCAGGCATCTTTTATAATTTAACGTCGAGGGGGCCTTTACTCCTCAGGCCCCTTTTATATACATATTTATTTTTTAAACTTTGTGAAAGACAGATAAATAAACAAAAAAACGCAAGCTAAAATGCCATTCTCGGCATTGACAATGCACTCCAGTCCCTGCGGTGTCTAGTGGTCGCAGAAGGCCGCAAACGTACCGGTGGACACCACATGCTCCTTCTCCAGGGACACCCGGGCGCGAAGGTAACCGCAGAAGAGGGGCAGGCAATCGGGAAGGACGCACCCCACGACGGCCCGCAGCTTGGACCTGTGAATTGCCACCATGGCCAGGCCCAGGAGCAGACCGACGAGGAGATCCTCCTCCCAGCCCACAGCCCTCCGCACCGGGTGCCCAAAGATCAGGAGCGTGGGACTGAAGTGCAGCTAGAAGTTGAGGTGCAGCCCCTTCAGATATTCAGATATTCAAAGAGGGGCGGCAACCTTGCACAATCCATATGTACATGGAATACAGACTCGTCTAGGCCTCAGAAATTACAGGCAGCCTGGGAGTCCGTGAACCTACTTAAAAGTCTGTTCGGGACTGCACTGTGCAACACCCTCCACATCAGGTCCCCAATTTAAAGCGGGAGGACTCCCGCATAGAGAGACCTCCATCGCGGTTTCCACTCGCTGCCAGATGGCAACACGGACCGCCAGGGTGTGTTCCGCCAGCTGACGAGGGCGAGGAAGTGGAGAATGTGCAGGAGCAGCCCGTACAGGAAACCCGCTCCGCGCCGATTAAAATGGCACAGAGGGCATTTCCGAGATGCGGCTTGGGTTGTGCGGGACCGGCTCCCGAGGAGGGTTTTGGAACCTGGGTCTGATGAGCAGTTCCGGCCGAGCGGTGGTCAGCGCGGCCAAGAGCGCTCCGCAATCCCGAGCCCTCTTGCCACTCGTAGTGAGGGGCGTCCCGGGGGCTTTGGCTACTCCTCCACCTGCCGGTCCGCCCCCAGAGTCAGCCGCCCGGACAGCCGAGGCACTCTCCTCCACCGGGGGCTGAGTGCCCCGACAGGAGGCGACCATGATCCAGACTCGGAATAGATCCTGGTAAAAGACAGGCAACTCCCTCAGAAAGGTGTTTCTAACGGACTATGCCGGGAACTGCATGTCATCTTTAAGGCAGTGACACTGGCGGAAAAAGTACATCGCCGGTGCACACCATCTGGGAGCATGCTCGACTTACATGTGTCTCTGCCGGGTCCGAAGGCGGAGAGTCGCAGTCTGGGTGCGGACTCACACCAGTGAGGCCGCCCGCCTCGAATAGGAGACTCATGATGGCGGCAGACAACCAGTGTTTCCTCATTCCCCAGAAGAATTCGACGAAATTTCTTGTGTATCTTGGTGGCAAATGCAGGGGACGGGGCCAAAATTACCAAGCAGTACTACAGCATCGAGGCCACCAGTTGGTTGATTACCAACGCTCGGCCCCATTAGGAATGCACTCGGAGCAATCCTGTCCAGCGCCCCAGCAGAGTGGTGACTTTCACCTCCAACTCCTTCCAGTTTGCCGGCCAAGCTTCCTCAGCGGGGCTAAGGTGGACTCCCAGATAAAGGAGGTGAGTGGTGCTCCAGGCAAAAGGTGTCAACTCCTCCGGCAGGGACTCCACCCGCCACTGACCCACCAGGAGACAGGAACATTTCTCCCAATTGATCCTCACGGAGGATGCTGCAGAAAAGGTCAGCGGCAGTTGCGCATCGTCCACAAGTCAACGGAATCTGTGACCGCGAGGAGCATGCCGTCAGCGTAGGCCGAGAGGACGACCCGCATGGCCGGCTCGCGCAGAGCCAATCCCGTCAACCTCCTGTGAAGCAGGCACAGGAAAGGCTCCACGCAAATGGTGTACAATTGGCCGGACGTGGGGCATCCCTGACGCACTCCTCTCCCAAAGTGAAGGCGCGCCGTCAAGGACCTGTTAACCCTGACCAGACACTCTGTGGCGGCGTATAAAAGTCGGACCCAGGCCACGAAATGCGGTCCAAGTCCCAAAAAGGTAACTTTGATCCACCCTGTTGAACACCTTCTCCTGATCGAGGGAACGAAAGGAAACCTACCGACCAGTCCTCTGAGAAAGATGGATCAGGTTCCAGACCAGGTGGATGTTGCCCTGGATGGACCGGCCCGGGACCATGAAGGACTGGTCGTGGTGGATCATGTGGGCCAGCACGGAGTCCAGGCGGTTATGCATAGCCATGGCAAAGATCTTGTAATCGGTGCTGAGGAGGGAGACCGGACGTCAGTTTTTAAGCAGGCACAGATCGCCCCTCTTTGGCAGCAGGACGAGGCACCATGAGAGGGGTATCTCCCCGGTCGCCAGGCTTTCTCCCAGGACCCGCGCGTAATCGCCCCCCAGGACGTCCCAGAACGCCCTGACGAACTCCACGGTCAACGCATTTAGCCCTGGGGATTTGTCCCTCGAAAGCAGGACCAGCCGATAGGGAAATACGCAGATTGGCCTTTGGGATGGGCACCTCCCGGGTGGAAGAGACAGGCTGTAGGAAGGGCGGACCCTCACAGGTCTCGGTCCCACTCAGGACACCAGACCCATCGGCCAATGGAATGATTTCTCACGTGGGGTCCACCGATTTCCCCTACCAAGGGCGGGCCCCCCACCTTAAGAGAAAACAAGATCACAGGGACGTCTCCCGCACCTCCGTTCTGAGTGATGGAGGGCTCCCTCCCAGGGTTCGAGGCCCTGATAGTGCTGATGGCAAGGGGTGGCTGAGGACCCACGCCAGGAGATGCACCCCGTGGTTCTGGGCCTTCGTCATAGGAGGGACATCTCCTCCTCTCATGTCATCAGGGGCCACTGCCTCCGAACCCATCTTCTGCCTGGTTACCCTTTGTCTGAGCACCGCCATGGGGCAGGTGGATTCCCCGGGCGTGGGCCTTGGGCTGAGCTCAGGCTCGGGATGTGTCATAGTGTCCAGGGGACGTGCGTCTCGATGTTTATTTTCCTCCACACCTTCCTTCCACTTGGACAGGCACTCCCCATCCCACCGGAGGCTGTCAAATCACAGCCTCTGGCACCGACTGAACGGTACGTGATGGAGTGGTGGCGGACGCGGGGGTGGGGGGGGGCGGCGATGGGAGGAAGTGCAGCGGCGCCACCCTGAGCTGCCGAGGTGGAGTTGGCAGCGGGGAGGTTGGGGCAGTTCTTACAAGCATGCTCCACCCCCTTGCAGACATGACATCGTGCCCCGTCCAAGGTCCAGAAGAAGCGGGAGGCCCTCCCCTGGAACACGACATTGAAATTTCGCTCTGTGACTTCCTCCCACGTCAGCTGCATGGAATAGCTGGCTGCGGAAAGAGGACACTTGCTGGAAGCTGTTCTTCCGAAGACCGAGCGGGACTGAGGTGAGCCCCGACTTTACGTCCTCCAGATGGTGCAGGCGGGGAACGAGGCGCTCACAAGGAATGAAGGGTGCGACATTTGACAATATGACTCTTTGTGCAGTGGCCTCCAGGGTGTCCACTGGCAGAAAGGCCCCGCCCACGGTGAGCCCTTGGCTCAGAGCCAGGGACACCGCCCGCTCGGTGTTCAGGAAAAACATTGGCTTCCCATATATTTTAGGGGCTGAAACAATGGTCGAAGGGCCGAGAACCTCGGCCATTGCCTTAATACATACCTCTATCATCATGTTTGGATGGAGGTAGCTCTTGACCCCATGCTTTGATGTAATTAGTGCAAACGATGATGCGGCAACAGCTGCAGCATTCACAGCAGCATACGTGCGAGAATGCCCCGCTACCGGTGAAAAGGGACTTGCTATGGGGTCGCAGAGCCACGGCCACCCTTCAGAAATAAACGAACAGTTTTTAAACTAAAGCAATATGATGGGAGGGGTGGGGTTTGAACAGAATATGGGTGCAAAGGAAAAGGGCAAGGAGTGGAGAGGATAGGCAGCCGAGTGTTGGAAGGAAGAGTTTATCAGTGAGGATCTTGCTGTGCTTCGGTAGTTGCAGCACCTTATTTCGGAGTTCACAGTCCTGTCTTCCAGTAAGGGGAGTGTTCTTCGCCCGGGTCAGTTAGAGCCACCCAGTTCTCCTTTTCCACTGTTCTGTAAAGACTGTGAAGACTTTCTTCAGCCGGGCAGCTCCAGCCTTCCCGAGCCACACAGTTGGGGGTGGGGAGGGAGCCTCTTTTGTGCAGAATGGCAGATAAACACAGGAGCAAATACAACTATTGGGGCTATAGAATTTGGCAGCCCCACCCCTAGTTCTTCTGGTGCTTCCTCCCTCACCCACAAGTTCAAACAACAAACAGTTCCCTCGTACTCCAACACCCATCACTCCAAAATGACTTGCAGGTCTTTTAGTCTTGAAAAAGTGCAACAGTTCCACAGTAAATGCAGCTGGCTCCACACTAGTGTCACCTCTTTGCAGTTACTCCACTCTGCGGTCTCCTCTCCAGTTTTTCCACTCCAGTTGCAGTTGCAGCAACACAAGTGCAGCTGCTCCCCCTGACTGTAGACAGGAAGTGCTTCCCAAATTGCCCAGCCAATCCCAGTGCTCGACCTGTCCTGGTAGTGTTTGATGTCTTCTACTTGAAGACAGTGGCGCGAACGTAACCAAAGAATAGCGGCAGGCAATCAGGGAGGATGTACCGACCACCCCCCACCCCCCTTCCACGGTGGCCGCATGTGAATTTCCCACTTGTCCAGGCCCAGGAGCAGACCGACGAGGAGATCTTGCTCCCGGCCTACGCTCCTCTACACCTGGTGCCCAAAGATCAGGAGCATGGGGCTGAAGTGCAAACAAAACCTGAGGAGCAGCCCCTTCAAATACTCAAACAGGGGCTGCAACCTCGCACACTCCATGTATACGTGCAATAAGGACTCGCCCTGGCCGCAGAAATTACAGGCGGCCTGGGAGTCCGTGAACCTACTTAAAACTCTATTGGATGGGACTGCTCTGTACAAAACCCTCCACACTGGTCCCTAATGTAAAGGAGGAGGACTCCCGCGCAGAGAGACCTCCACCGGGGTTTTCACTCGTCGCCAGCTGGCAACACGGACCACCAGGGTGTGACCTGCCAGCTGACGAGGGCAAGGACATGGACCGTGTGCAGCGCCAGCCTGTACAAGAAACCCCTCCATACCGATTGGAATGGCACGGAGGGCACTTCTGAGAGGCGGCTTGGGTTGTGTGGGCCCGGCTGCTGCGGAGGGTTTTGGGGCCTGGGTCTGAAGAACCAGCTCCACCGGGAGCGCTCCGCGCTCCCGAACCCCCGCGTCACCCACAGTGAGGGGCATCCTGAGGACTTCGACGTTTCCGCCGCCCGTTGATCTATCCCTGGATCTGGCCGCCCATTGAGCCGCGGCGCTCTCCTCCGCTGGCAGTGGAGTGCCCTGACTGGAGACGACCATGTTCCAGACTCTGAATAGATCCCCTTGAATGACACTCAACTCTCTCACAGGGGTGCAGCTAATGGACTCTGCCGGGAGCTGCGTGACAGCTTGAAGGCATTGCTACTGGTGGAAAAAATTGTCCAGCGCACGCCATCTGGGAGGACCCTCGACATAGATGTGGAAGGGTTTGGCGGCAGAGAGTCGCAGCCTGGGTGTGGAAGCACAAAAGTGAATGGCCGTCCTCCTCGATCGGGAGACTCAGGACCACAGCAGAGACCCAGTGTTTCCTCTTCCCCCAGAAGAAATCGACAAGCTTCTTCTGGATCTTGGTGGCAAATGCAATCGGTGGGGCCACAATGACTAATCGGTACCACAGCATCGAACCCACCAGTTGGTTTATGACTAATACTCGACCCCTGTCGGAAAGCACATGGTGCAGTCCTGGACAACGCCCCAGCCATGTGGTGACTTTCGCCTCCAGGCCCGGCCAGTTTTCTGGCCAGGCTTCCTCAGCGGGGCTAAGGTGGACTTCCAGATTCAGTAAGTGCGTAGTGCTCCACACAATAGGTGTCAACTCCTCTGGCAGGTAATCCACATGTCACTGACCCACAAGGAGACTGGAAACTTTTCCCAATTGATTTTTGTAGAAGACGCGGCAGAAAAGGTCTGTTGGCAGTTGCAGAGCCTCCACAAGTCAACGGGATCTGTGACCACGAGGAGCACGTCATCAATCAAGAGGACTACCCACATGGCCTGCTAGCGTAGACCCAATCCCGTCAACCTCCTGCGAAGCAGGCAGAGGAATGGCTCCACACAGATGTTATACAAATGGCCAGAAATGGGGCGGCCCTGACGCAATCCTCTCCCAAAGCGAAGGGGCGTCATCAAGAACCCGGTAACTTTGATTAGACACTCTGCTGTGGCGTATAAAAATCGGACTCGGGCCAAAAAATGAGGCCTGTGTCCGAAAGACGGCAGAGTCCCGTAAAGGTATTCGTGATCCACCCTGTCGTATGCCTTCTCCCGTTTGAGGGAGAGAAAGGCTGCCGACAGACCAGTCCTGTGGGTCAGACGGATTAGGTCCTGGAACATTGTGGATGCAGTGTTTGGATGGACTGGAATGTGTCTGTGTAGGACTGGTCGGTGTGGATCATGTGGGCCAGCACGGAGGCCAGGCAGGTAGACATAGCCCGGGCAAAGATCTTATAATCCGTGCTGAGGATGTAGACTGGATGCCAGTTTTTAAGCAAGTAGAGATCGCCCATCTTCAGCAGCAGGACAGTGACCGCCCGATGCTCCAAGGAGGGCATTCGACAGTAGCCAGGCTGTCCTCCAGGACCCGCACGTAATCGTCCGCCAGGACATCTCTCCTTCGTGACACTACTGTCAGTCAATTCCTGCCACTCCTAAAATCCCCATGCCCCACTTCATTTGACATTCTTTCCAAGTGGGTTCTGTCTCAGGTGCAGCCTCTGAATGGGACATTTTGCATCAGAGACTTGGTACAGACCTCAATCAACATTTAGTCTCCATGAGTCCAAACTGGTCAGGGTCTGTCGTGTGCGCTGTGCACCGACAAAGGGAATAACACCCTCCTTCCAATTTTGTTAATGCTTTCTGATTTTGCTTGTCCACTGCCTCCCGTCCCTCAGTAAGAGGTATGTGGCTTCAGGACACACACACACACCAGAAACTCAAGAGACTAGTACGGCTCAAACACCCCAGCTCCCAGTGTTGAGCGATTTTCGCACAGTTGGAGTGACAGTACAGAGGGACAGTTGCACTGTCGGAGAATCTGTACTGAGGCAGGTGCACATTGAAGGATGGTCAGTACTGAGGGAGCGCCACACTGTCAGAGCATCAATTAGTGCACTGCACTGTGGGATGGTTAGCAATGAGGGAGGGTCGGAGGGTCAGGACTGAGGGAGAGCCACGCTGTTGGAGGGTTAGTAGTGAGGGAGCGCAGCACTGTCGGAGGGTCAGTACTTAGAAGCGCCACAAGTTCGGAGGGTTAGGACTGAGGGAGCGCCATACTGGTGGATGATCAGTACTGAGGGAATGCCGCACTGTCGGAGGGTCAGTACTAAGCAAGTGCCTCCCTGTCGGACGGTCAGTACCGAGGAAGCACCACACTGTCGGAGGGACAGTACTGAGGAAATAACACACTGTCGGAGGGTCAGTACTGAAGAAGCACCACACTGTCGGAGGGTCAGCACTGAGGTAGCGCTGTACATTTGGCAAGTCAGTAGAAGAGGAAGGCCGTAATCTCAGAGGGCCATTGCTGAGGGAACGGTGCACTGTTAGTGGGTCGGCTGTCGGGGAGCACAGCGCTGTCGTAGGGTCAGTTCTGAGGGGTTCCTGTACTATTGGATGGCCAGTACTGAGGAAGCACCACACTGTGGAGGGGTCAGTACTGAAGAAGAACCGCACTGTGGGAGGGTCAGTGCTGAGGGAGTAGCGCACTGTTGGATGGTCTGCAGAGGCGGATCACCACACTATCAGAAGCTCAGTTCTGGTGGAGTGTTGCACTGTCAGAGGGTCAGTACTGAGGATGTGCTGCTCTGTGGGACGCTCAGCACTGAGGGAAGCCTGCAATGCCATAGTCCAGTCCTGAGGGAGAGCTGCACTGTTGGCGGGTTAGTACTGAGGAAACACCGCACTGTCGGTGGGTTAGCACTGAGGGAGCACCATACTTTTGGAAGGTCAGTACTGAGGGGTCGCGATCCAGTCGGAGGGCCAGTACGAAGGAAGTATTAGACTGACGGAGGGTCAGTATTGAGGGAGCAGTGCACTGTTGGATTGTCAGTACTGAGGGAGTGTTGCACTGTCAGAGGGTCATTATTGAGGGAACACCACATATGGGAGGGTCAGTAATGAGGGATCGCTACACTGTCAGAAGTTCAGGACGAAGGAAGAGCCACACTGTCGGAGGGTCAATACTGAGGAAGCACAACACTGTGGGCGGTTCATAATGATGGAGAGCCACACGGTCAAAGGGACAGAACTGAAGGCGCGCCATACTGTCGGACGATCGGTAGAGGGAGAATGCTGCACTGTTGGAGGGTCAGTGCTGAGTGATCAGCACACTTGTGGACGGTAGGTTGTGGGGGAGAATGTGCTGTCAGAGGGTCAGTTCTGAAGAGTTTCTGTACCATGGGATGACTAGTACTGAGGATGGGCCACACTGTGGGAAGTTCAGTTCTTAGGAAGAACCGCACTATGGGAGGGTCAGTGCTGAGGGAGCAACGCACTGTTGGACGGTCTGCAGTGGCAGAGCGTCTCATTATCAGAGGGTCGGTTCTGGAGGAATGTTGCACTGTCGGAGGTTCAGCAGATGGATCACCACACTATGGATGGTCGGTTCTGAGGGAGCGCTGCACTGTTGGAAGGTCAGTACAGAGAGCGCTGTACTGTTCAGGTTTAGTACCGAGAGTGCCGCACTCTGGGAGGGTCAATGCTGAGGGAGCAACACACTGTTGGAGGGTCAAGTAGTGACGGAATTCCAAACTGTCAGAGGTTTAGTACCGAGAGCATCGCACTTTCGGAGGGTCAGCACTGAAGGAGCACGAAACTTTCAGAAGGTCAAGTAGGGAGGGAATGCTGTACTGTCAGAGTGTCAGTACTGATGGAGTGCCCTCTGTTTCAGGGGCCATCATTTGAGGTAACGCAGGCTCTCATCTACCCTCTCAGGCAGGACTAAATGACATCCTGGCCGCTATTGGAATCAGAGCGAGTTGGAGGAGAGAGTTGTCCCACGTGTCCCGGAGACCAATATTTGCCCTGAGATGGGCTCTTGCCTGCCTGGCCCCAGGTGACTTTGCATGAGATCGCATCATTGATAAATAATAATACTAATAGGATACTGACCTTGTCCCAACAGGACTGGAAAGCAAAGGTGTGTGTGTGTGTGTGTGTGTGTGTGTGTGTGTGTGTGTGTGTGTGTGTGTGTGTGTGTGTGTGTGTGTGTGTGTGTGTGTGTGTGTGTGTGTGTGTGTGTGTGTGAGGGGGCGGGGGGAGCAAGGGTTGGATGGGGGAAGGGAACTCATGTTCCAGTGGTATACGGCAGCGATTGACACAACTTCTGAATAATTGCATTCAATTCTGGGCTCCAAAACAGAATGATCCATCAGCCTTGGACGGGGTACAATGCAAACTCACCAGAACAAACCCGAGGTCTCAAAGAGTTTAAACACAAGGACAGGTATATAGGTTACAGAGAGCAACAGTTCCCTCTTGTAGGCATCCAAAAGCAGGGCGAGCAGATTCTTCCAGGAATGCCTACCTTGAAGAAGTTCTGCTCTTCTCTCCGACGGGATTTTCGTTTGTCTCTTTTACCTTGTTCACCTTCATTGCTTTCTATCTCTTGCCCAACCCCCACCTCACTTGTTTATAATCTGTGACTTTTCTAATATTTGTCAGTTCCGAAGAAGGGTCACTGACCCGAAACGTTAACTCTGCTTCTCTTTCCACAGATGCTGCCAGACCTGCTGAGTGAATCCAGCATTTCTTGTTTTTGTTCTTAAAAATAGAGCCGGGCCATTCAACGTTGATGTCGGCCAACACATATTGGTGCAAAGGGGAGAAGAAAGGGTAGGTGGTGGCGCAGTGGTATTATCACTGGATGAGTAACCCAGAGACCCAGGGTATTTCTCTCGGGACATGGATTCGAATCCCACCATTGCAGAAAGTGCAATTTGAATTTAATTAATATATCTGGAATTAAACGCTAATCTAATGATGGTCGTGAAACCATTGCCGATTGTTCATAAAAACCCATTTGGTTCACGAATGTCCTGTGGGGAACGAAATCTGCTGTCCTTACCTGGTCTGGCCCACATGTGACTCCAGACCAACAGCAATGTGGTTGACTCTTACATCCCCTCTGAAATGGCCTAGCAAGCCGCTCAGTTGTACCTAACTGCTACAAAAGTCACTAAAAAAGGAATGAAACCAGAGGGACCACCCGGCATCAACCGAGGCACCAGAAACGTAAACGCCAACCCCAGCCATGTCGACCCTGCAAAGTCCTCCTTCCTAACATCTGGTGGCTTGTGCCAAAGTTGGGAGAGCAGTCCCACAGACCAGTCAAGCAACAGCCTGACATAATCATAATCATGGAACCATACGTTACAATGTCCCAAAAACTGCCATCACTATCCCCGGGTATGTCTTGTCCCACCGGCAGGACAGACCCACCAGAGGTGGTGGCACAGTGGTGTACAGCAAGGAGGGAGCAGCCCTGGAATTCCTCAACATTGACTCCGGATCCCATGAAGTCACATGGCATCAGGTCAAAGATGGGAAAGGTTACCTCCTACTGATTACCAGCTACCACCCTCCCTCAGCTGATGATTCAGTACACCTCCATGTGGAACACCACTTGGAGGAAGCACTGACGGTGGCAAGGGCACAAAATGTACTCTGTCTGGGGGACTTCAATGTCCATCACCAAGAGTGGCTCAGTCGCACCACTACTGACCGAGTCCGAAAGGACGTAGCTGCTACACTGGTCTGCGGCAGGTGGTGGGGGAACCAACACGAGGGAAAAGCATACTTGATCTCGTTCTCACCAATCTGCCTGCCGCAGATGCTTCTGTCCATGATAGTATTGGTTGGGGTGACCGCCGCACAGTCCTTGTGGAGATAAAGTCCCGCCTTCACATTGAGGATACTGTCCATCGTGCTGTGTGCCACTATGCACGTGCTAAATGGGATAGATTTCGAACAGATATAGCAATGCAAAACTGGGCATCCAGGAGGCGCATTGGGCCATCAGCAGCAGCAGAATTGTACTCAACCACAACGTCATGGCCCGAAATTTCCCGACTCTACCAGTACCATCAAACCAGGAGACCAACCCTGGTTCAATGAAGAGTGCAGGAGAGTATGCCAGGAGCAGCACCAGGCATACCTCAAAATGAGGTGTGAACCTGGTGAAGCTACAACACAAAATTATCTGCGTGCCAAAGCTTTTAAGCACATGTGATAGACAGAGCTACGCGATCCCATAACCAACGAATCAGATCTAAGTTCTGCAGTCCTACCACATCCAGCCGTGAATGGTGGTGGACAATTAAAAAACTAACTGGAGGAGGTGACTCCAGAAATATCCCCATCCTCAATGATGGGGGAGACAAGCACATCAGTGCGAAATATGAGGCTGAAGCATTTGCAACAACCTTCAGCCAGAAGTGACGATTTGATAATCCATCTCGGCCTCCTCCTGAAGTCCCCAGCATCACAGATGCCAGACGTCAGCCAATTCGATTCACTCCGTGTGATATCAAGAAACGACTGAAGGCTCTGGATACTGCAAAAACTATGGGCCCTGACAATATTCCGGCAATAGAACTGAAGACCTGTGCTCCAGAATTTGCCACGCCCCTAGCCACGCTGTTCCAGTAAAGCTACAATACTGGCATCTACCCTGAAATGTGCAAAATTGCCCAGATATGTCCTGTACACAAAAAGCAGGACAGGTCCAACCCGGCCAATTACCGCCCCATCAGCCTACTCTCAATCATCAGTAAAGTGATGGAAGGTGTCGTCAAATGTGCCATCAAGCAGCACTTGCATGGCAATAACATGCTCAGTGACGCTCAGTTTGGGTTTCGCCAGGGCCACTCAGCTCCTAACCTCATGGCAGCCTTGGTTCAAACATGATCAAAAGTGCTGAACTCAGGAGGTAAGGTGAGAGTGACTGCCCTTGACATCAAGGCAGCATTTCACCGAGTATGTCATCAAGGAGCCCTAGCAAAACTGAGGTCAATTGGAATCAGGGGAAGACCCTCCACTGGCTGGAGTCATACCTAGCGCAAAGGAAGATGTTGTGGTTGTTGGAGGTCAATCAGCTAAGCTCCAAGGATATCAGGAGTTCCTCAGGGTAGTGTCCCAGGCCGAACCATATTCAGCTGCTTCATCATACTCCTTCCTTCAATCATAAGGTCAGAAGGGGGTTGTTCGCTGATTATTGCACAATCTTCAGCACCATTCGTGACTCCTCAGATACTGAAGCTGTCTGTGTAAAAATGCAGCAAGACCGGGACAATATCAAGTAACATTCGCGCCACACAAGTGCCAAACAAGGACCATCGCCAACAAGAGAGTATCTAACCATCTCCCCTTGACATTCAATGGCATTGCCATCGCTGAATTCCCCACTGTCAACATACTAGGGGCTACCATTGACCATAAACTGAACTGGAGTAGCCATATAAATACCGTGGCTACAAGAGCAGGTCAGAAGCTAGGAATCCTGAGGTGAGGAACTCACCTCCTGACTACCCAAAGCCTGTCCACCATCTATAAGGCACAAGTCAGGAGTGTGATGGAATACTCTCCACTTGCCTGGATGGGTGCAGCTCCAACAACACTCAAATAGCTCGACCCCATCCAGGACAAAGCAGCCCGCTTGATTGGTACCCCATCTACAAACATTCAGTCCCTCTACCGCTGATGCACAGTGGCAGAAATGTGTGCCATCGACAAGATGCACTGCAGCAATGCACCGAGGCTCCTTAGACAGCGCCTTTCAAACCCACGTACTCTACGAACAAAAAGGACAAGGGCAACACCACCACCTGCAAGTTCCCCTCCAAGTCACACACCATCCTGATTTGGCACCATATCGCCGTTCCTTCACTGTCGCTGGGTCAAAATCTTGGAACTCCCTTCCTACCAGCACTGTGGGGGTACCTACCCCAAATGGACTGCAGCGGTTCAAGAAGGCAGCTCACCACCACCTTCTCAAGGGCAGTTAGAGATGGGCAATAGATGCTGGCCTGGCCAGTGATGCACACCCCCATGAATGAATGAAAAAGGGAACTCTCTCCCCTTCAAACGGATGTGGATGCCGGGGTTGAATTGGAATTTTGAAGGCAGAGGTTGATAGATTGTTTGCTCGGAAAGGGTGTTCACGACAACGGAACCAAGGAGGCTGGATGGATTTCAGATACAGAGCAGCTGCAATCGAATTGAATGACAGAAAGAAAATGTGGAGGGGCAGAATGGTATCTTCCTGTTCCTGCGAGTGATTGGCTCCAGAACAATATGCTGACCTATGAATTAAACTGTAGTTGTCTCTTCCTCTTCGGCAGGGATGGGCTGTACAAGCACCAGGACACCAAAAAACAAGAGCAGTTTCCTCATCTTCCATTGAGCTTCTCAGAAACACAGTGAGATGCCTGGTGTACAGAACCTCTTTATTCGAGTTCGAAGAATATTCAGCAGATAATAATAATGCCCAAGCAGTGGGGATTGGCTCTACCTTGGCACGTTAAAGGGACATTCCACTAACTGAGACCAATTGTAACTGGAATCAATGATTAAATCAATCTCAAAAGCTGCTTTCTCATTAATAAACGGAGGGACCGTTCTGAGTAATGATTGAGCTGGTGAATGTTTTATGCAATTCTAAGTCTGTTTTCAATTTAATCGACTATGTTCCGTACAGTGATAGCATTCAGTGCAGGGACAGTTGTGATGAGAAATAGGAGTTGTAGTCGGTGTTCGCCCTCTCGAGCCTGCTCTGCAATTGAACATAATCATGACGGATCTTTGACCTCAACTCCACTTTCCTGCCCCCTTTATATATCCCTCAATTCCCTTGCAGTCCAAATATCTAAAGATCTCTGTCTTGAAAATATTCAATGACACAGCGTTCACACCCCTCTAGGGTGGAGAATTCCAAAGATTCACAACCCTCTGAGTGTATACATGTCTCCTTGTTGCAGTGAGAAATGACCGCCCCTTTATCCTGAGACTGTGCCCCCGTGATATAGATTCCCAGCTGGGGAAAACAACCTCTCAGTGTCTGCCCTGCCAAGCACATTCACAATATTGTTTCTCTGAGATCACGTCTCATTGTTCAAAACTTCATAGAGTACAGGCCGAAATTAATCAGCCTCTCATGACAGGACAACACTCTCATCGCAGGGACCAGTCTAGTGAACCTTCGTTGTGCAGCCTCTATTGCAAGTAAATCCATCCTAAAATATGGAGATCAAAACTTCAGACAGTACTCCAGGTGTGGTCTCACCAAAGCCCCATACAATTGTACTAAGACTTCTTTATTATCGTACTTCAATCCCTTTGCAATAATGACCAACACGTCTTTTGTCTTCCTAATTGCCTGCTGTACCTGTATGTTTAAATTTTTGTGTGACTTGTCTGAGTCTCTCTGAACATCAACATTGGCAGTATTACACATTAAAAAAAACTGTTTTTCAATGCTGCGTACCAAAGTGAAGAACTTCAAACTTCTGTACATTATACTCCATCTGGCAACTTGTTGCCCACTCACTTAACCTGTCTATATCTCTTTGCAAACTCTTTCTGTGCCTCCCACAGCTTGCATTCCCACCCAGTTTTGTATCCTCAATAAGCCTAGATACATTACTCTCCATCTCTTCGTCCAAGTCAATAATATAGATTGCAAATATTTGAAGTCCCAGCACTGATCCTTGCGACACTCCACTAATTAGCTTGGCAACCAGAAATTTCAACCCGACTCTCTGTTTCATGTGAGTTAGTCAATCCCATAGCCATGCCAATATGTTACCCACAAGTCGATGAAGTGTTATGTTGTGTAACAACCCTTGCGTGGCACCTTTTGGTAATCTGTATATACTGCATCCACTGGTTCTCCCTTATCTACCCTACTTTCTGTATCCTCAAAAAAAAAGAACTCTAACAGTACAGTTACTTGGTTCCCCAATACTTTTGGAATGGAGTTTCTCTTTCTCAATGGAATGCAGGTTCAGATAGGAATGATGCAATATTTCTTCAAATGTTTTGTGATTGGTTATCTATATTATCAACTGATCCTTCATTTCTATTCATTTGTCTTTATTTAAGTCCAGTGCTCTGATTTCCGACTGATGTTCACCTCTCTCAAACTCAATGTTGACTTCACCATATTCTGATCGCTCTTCCCCACAGCATCCCTTTCTTCAAGATCACTAATTTACGCCGTCGCCTTGCACACGTAAGACCCACAATAGCCTCTTTTCGGATTGCTTCCATGACATACTGATCCAGGAAACTATCTTGAATGCATTTCTCCAAATTACCTGGCTGAATTGTTTTGTCCCATCTACATGGAGATTAACGTCAACCAGGAATATTGCATTCCCTTTGTTACAAGCTCCTCTTATTTCTTGACTATTGTTCTGTCTAACAGTGGTTACTGTTATGGTACTGAGAAACTGCTCCCCCCAGCGCTTCTACTTCTTGTTATTTCTAATCTCCACCAATACTGATTCTACGACCCATTCTCCTGAGCAGACAGCATTTATCACGAATGCCCTTATGACATGATTTATTCTCAGAGATAAAGCACCCAATTATTTTTCCATTCTGTCTGCCTTTTCGAAATGCTGAGTATTATGGATTTTTAAAAATTTTATTTAGATGTTGCCCATCACTAATTGCCCTGGAGAGGTTGGTTGTGAGCCGCCTACTTGAACTGTTCCAGTCCATGTAGTGTGGGTAATCCTGCACTGCTGTTTGGGAGCGAGTTCCAGGAGTTTGACCCAGTAACACTGAAGGAACAGTGCCTACATTTCCCAGCCAGGATGATGTTCTTAAATACATCCATTTAATCTCCTCTTTATCGTTTCCTCTCTAAGGAGAACAAAACCAGCTTCTCCAGTTTAGCTATAATATCCTCCCTTTTGTGCACTGTTGCTAATGCCAATATTGATATATTTAAGCCCTCTTCAATTTTAGGGACTATGCAGTCAGTCAATTCCTGTCTATAATGAATAGAATGAAGCTCACCTTTTCCTTGTCACACCTGTGCCAGTGGTGTATAATTGAGGAATGAAGTGTTCTGTTCGTCTGTTATCCCTGGTTAACTTTTTGCCCCTGCATCAGTCTGTTAGATATCGAGTTGTTTTGAGGAACAACCGATTTGGAGACCGAAAGTCTGGCATTTATAAGACTGTGCAGAGGTGGTCTGGCATCACCTGTCTTGAACGGTGCAGCGGAAGGCATGCCAGCTTGTCCCAGGTTCCTGGAATAGTGGAAAGCACCTCAACTCCATCGTCTAAATTTTACTTTTATTTTAGTGTCTAAATCCGTCAGTGGTTGCAATGATTAACTCTGGTACTCCCTGTTTAGTGCACCGTGTGCTCATTCCATCTTAGCTGGCGCTGTTCTCAGTATTTAGGTTGCTACATTTAGCTTTAGTTGAGACGTCATTTAACCCCATAGTTGCTGATTTGTTTTTCTTTTTCATGCCTACCGATTAGAGAGGCTTCTCACAAGCAATCAATAAAACGTGATTTTCTGAGGGTAATATAGTGTGAACATATAGGGAGAATACGAAGTAGATGATGACAGTACTGCAATGCTGTCTGTCTCTCCTTATTCACCCCACACTTCAGTAGCGACATAAACGCATTTGTGCCTCAGTGTCAACTCATGTGCAGATGCAGCATGGTCGGTTCATGTGTGTCTCAGCGTCAGCTCCTGTGCATGTGCAGTACACAAAGTGGGTAAAGGGGAGTGATTCATCCCGTCTGGTGTTGTATGTAGTAGTGTGCCTGTGTCTCAGTGTCAGCTCCTGTACATGTGCAGTACAGACAGAGGATAAAAGGGAATGATGCACTGGCATCTGGTAATGTATTGTTGGTGTGTATGTGTGTATCAGTATCAGCTGTTGCATATGTGCAGTACACACAGTGGTAAAAAGTGAATGATTCACTGCCGTCTGGTACTGTACTGCCTGTGTGTGTCTCAGTATCAGCTCTTGTCCATGTGCACAGTGCACAGAAGGGAATGATGGAGTTCCATCTTGTACTGCACGGTCCATGTGCGTGTATCTCAGTTTCAGCTCCTTCACATGTACACTAAACACAGTGGGTAAAAGGGAACGATTCACTCCTGTCTGGCAATATATGGTTCCGGTATTTATCTCAGTGTCAACTCCTCGCAATGTGTGCGTGTGAGAGAGAGAGATCACGATAGAGTGGCAGAGAGAGATAGAGGGAGAGAGAAAGATGGAATAAGATAGCAACAGAGAGCAATAGAGAAAGACAAATAGAGACAGACAGAGAGAAGATTAGAGACTGAGAGAAATAGAGAGAAAGCCAGAGAGTGCTTTTTGTTTCTATGATGTGGTTTCTCTCACCACGTGGCGCAGGCCCAGTCTGGTAGCTATATCCTTCAGTACTTGGCCAGCTAGGTGGCACTACCAATCAAATGTTAGTGATGGGCATTGAGGAACCCCCTCCACTATCAGAGTACATTCCTTATCGAACTTCTCACCCGCTGTTTGGAAAACCCTCCCCTGACCATCTCGGGGACCAGTGTTTCCCTGCTTGCTGAACTAACCACAGTTATCGAAACACTGATTTGCCTGTTTCGATGCCAAGTTGCGAAGTTCACTTTCGATGCCAAGTTGCGAAATCACAAAGGGTTTCCCCGTGATAATGTCTCCATGAAACATATACGGAGGACACTGTGCTCGACTTCTCACCTCCTACCTTCTGTAATATTCAGCTCATCCAAAACTCTGCCGTTCCCGTGTCTTATCAAACCATCGCCCCTGAGCTCGCTGACTCACACTGCTTCATATTCCACCATTTTGTGATGAATTCGTTCATGGAATGCTGGTATCGCTGGCAAGCCAGCATTTGTTGACCATCAGTAATTGCCCTTTTGGTGAGGTGACTCTTGAACCACTACAGTCGGTGTGATGTAAGTACACATACAGTGGAGTTTCCGAATTTTGACCCAGCCACGGTAAAGAAACGGCTGATATGGTTTCAAGTTAATATGGTGTGTGTGGCTTGGAGGCGAAATTGCAGGCGGTGGTGTTCCCACATATCTGTTCTCCTGTCCTTCGAGGTGGCAGATGCCATAGATTTGGGAGGCGTTGTCGAAGTAGCCTTGGCAAGTTGCTACAGGGCATCTTGTATATGGTACACACTGTTGCCCCGGTGTACCACCGGTGGCGGGAGTGCATGCCGAAGGTTGATCTGGTGCCGATCAAGCAGGTTACTTTGTCCTGCATGGTATCGAGCTTCTTGAGCATTGTTGATCTGCACCATCCAGGCAAGTGTAAAGTATTCCATCACACTCCTGACTACGCCTTGTAGATTGCGGAGTCAGGAAGTGGGTTAGTCAAAGAAGAATACCCAGCACCTGAGCTGCTTTTGTAGCCACAGCATTTATGCAGCTGGTCCAGTTCAGTTTCTGGTCAATGGTAACACCTGGGATGTTCAGGATAGGGAGTTCACAATGATAATGCCATTGAATGTCAAGAGGAGATGGTTAAATTCTCTCTTGCTTGAGATGACCATTGCCATGAACATATATGACGTGAATGTTAGTTACCACATATCATTCCAAGCCTGGATGTTGTTCACATCTTGCTGCATTTCTACGCGGACTGTTTCAGTATACAAGGGAATGCGAATTGGTATTGAACACTGTGCACTTATCAGAAAACATCCCCATATCTGACATTATGATGGAGGTAAGGTCATTCAGGAAGCAGCTGACGATGCTAAGGCCTAGGACCCTGAAAACACTTGCAGCGATGTCTTGCACTGAAATTATCGGCCTCAAGAAACCAGAACCATCTTCCTTTGTTCTCGGAATGAATCCAACCAGGGGAGGGGAGGGTGGTTCCGCTTGATGTCCAATGACTTCAAATTTAATCTCCCTCATTGATGCCACACTTGGTCAAATTCTGCCCTGATGTGAAGGTCAGTCACTCTGACCTGATATCTTTTGTCCATGCTTCGACCAAGGCAGTAATGAGGTCAGGGGCCGAGTGGCCCTGGTAAAACCCAAAGTGAGCCTCAGTGCGAAAGTTATTGCTGACCAAGTCCTGCTTGATCGCTTTGTTGACGACACCTTGCACAATTTTGCTGGTGATTGAGAGTAGACTGACAGAGTGGTACTTAGCCAGTTTGTCCTGCTTTTTAAGGAAAGGACATACATGAGCGATTTTTCACATTGCCAGGCCGATGCCATTATTGTAGCTTTATTAGAACAGCTTGGCTAGATGCACAGGTTGCCAGTAGTGGATACGTGGGAATAATTGGCCTAAAATTGCATAGACGCAGCATAGGTATCATGGGCCGAATGGCTTCCTCCTCTGCTCTATGTTTCGTACAATAAGCACTGCAAATAATTCCTTTAAACCTTCAGCAATTCATTCATTACTCAGACTGGTCCCTCCCTTTATTAATTTGAAAAGCAACCAGCTTAGGAGACACACTCAATGTTTGATTCCAGTTACTGTTTGTCCTAGTTAGTGCACTGCCCCTTTAACATGCCAAATATGGAGCCAATCGCCACCGTGTGTTGGTGTGGTTATTAATTACTGAATATTCTCTGAGCTCATATAAAGATCTGCTGTACTCCAGCCATCTCATTGTGACTGAGCAGCTCGACAGAAGATGATGAATACAGTGCTCTTGGTTCTTGGAGTCCTGGTGCTGGTACAGCCCATCACTGCGATAGAAGAGAATAAACATCTTCCAGCGAGAGGTAAGTAAATCTTGCACTAGCTAAATTTTAGGACCATTCGTAGGAAGAAAAGGAAGCCAATCAGCCCCTCAAGCCTCTTCCATCATACAACCAGCTCATGTTGATATGCATGCTAATTCCATCTATCCACCTTGGTGCTCTAACACTCCACTCCGTTTCCCAATGAGAATATAACCGTCTCCGTTTTGAACGTTTTCAAAAGATTGCAATTTTCAAATGTATTAATTATCCCCATCAACTCCACCTTTTTATCCCCCCCCCCCCCACCAAGGATTTTCCCTTCACTACCTCATATTTCACATCTTCAAACTACCCCTTGGTGACATCGCGCAAAGATGCAGCATTGGTTTTCACATGCATGTTGACGAAACCCTGCTCTACCTCACTACCACCACTCTCGACTCTTCCACACTCTCTACTTTATCATATTGCTTATCCGACACACAGTACTGGATGAGCAAAAATCTTCTTCCGTTAAATTTGTGAAGACTGAAGGAATTATCTTCTGTCCCCATCACAAACTCGGTTTCCCAGCTACTGATTCCATTCGTCTCCCTAAAAATTGTCTAAGGCTATACCCCGAGAAGAGATTCCATATACTTGAGTTCATCCAAAAAACTGCTGCCCCCAGATACTAACGTGCACTGTGCCCCATTCACCCTTCATCCCCTGTGATCGCTGATCTACAATTACTCTCAGTCCGCAGTACCTCAAAAATACCCATCCTCCTTTAAAAATACCTCTATTGCCCTAGCCACACTCCCTTTCTATGTGACTTCCTCCAGCTTCTGCAATCCTCTGATATCCCTGCACCCCTCCAATTCAGGGCTCCTCAGCAGTCTTCAGCTGCCTGGATCCTTAAGTTGTTGAATTTCCTCCCTAAACCTCTCTGTCTCCCTCTCTTCTCCTTTAAGAGGCTCCCTTAAACCGACCTCTTTGGCTGAGCTTTTGGTAGCCTGGTCCTAATATCTCCTGTCATGGCTCGGTGACTGATGTTTTTCGGCTTTTCTCCTGTCACACAAAGCATCGTGGGACACTTCACGATGTGCAGCGTGCGATATTAATTCACATTGCTGATGTTGCATAAGATACAGAAGACAGAGATAGGGCAGACGTAGGGAAGGCGTTTTCACTTGCGGGTGAGACTGGAACTGGCGGCATGGGCCCTCAACATAAGGCAGTCACTAATAAATCCAATGGGGAATTCAGGAGAAACTTCTTCACCCAGTGAGTGTGGAGACTGTGCAACTCGTTACCACAGGGAGTGTTGAGGTGAATAGTATTGATGTATTCAAGGGAAGTTAGTGAAGCACATGAGGAAGAAATACAATCTTGTGCAATACCACGACCTCCATGTGACTGAAACACTGATTAAGGACGTGTTCCTTATTGGGTTTCAGGTACGATTTTCGTAAGTGACAACATTGGCTGTACTGTGCAGAAGGCCTGTGTAAGCCAAATGAGCTCGATTTCGATCGGAGTTGTTTGGGCAATTTAAGGTGCTACAGGAGCATATGATGCACAATCCGGGGATATGTACCACTATGAAGCCCTTTAGAGGCATCCACAGAAGCTGACATTAATTCATGCTCTATTTGATTGTGCATCTCCCTCTACCTGTCACTCAGTACTGCCTGCATCATGGGAATAAAACACTTTGGGCTCAGCGTGCAGCCAGATTGACATTGAAATGAGTGTCAGTAATTGCTGGGCCCTCGTCAGTCTCAGGACAGGGCCACTGTAGCTGAGAAGGGACGGGGCATTCGGGAGACGGGAGCGTGTAGGGAGATGGAATTAAGAAATTGGGAGTGGGTTGGGCGTGGGGGAAGAGGTAAACGAAATGGCAGGCAGCTGGAATGGAAGGGAGAGATTGGACATGAGTGTGGAAGAGGGTTTCTCAGTGAACTCAGTCATTCCTGGGGTCGGGAGAATCTCACAGACTGCAACTAGTGATACACGTAACACACCCCATAAACAGGACACGGTTCCCTACACTGAACACAGCTCCTACAGTGAATGGTTGGAGGCGGTACAGTAGCATAGGGGTTAGTTTTGCAGACCATTAATCTTGAGGCCTGGAGCAGTGATCTGAAGACAAGATTTCAAATTCCATCAGGACAACTGAGGGATTTTAAATTCAGTTTATTCATACATCTGGAATAAAAACTACGATCAGTGAGGTGCCAATCAAAATACCAAATTGTCCGAAAAACCCATCTGATTCCCTAATTTTCTTTAGGGAAGTAAATCTGCCATCCTTACCTGGTCTGGCCTACATGTGACTCCGGACCCACTGCAATGTGATTCATTCTTAACTGCCCTGTGAAATAACCAAGTAAGACACTCATAGCATGAACCCCTGTGGACAATTCAAATAGAACTGGATACAACAGCGGATATGACATCAGCACCAAAAACGGCAATGGTTTGCACTGCCTAATCCACCCTGCAAAATCCTCATCACTAACATGCGGAAGTATGGGGTTGAAGGTGATTTAGAGCTTTGGATCAGATATTGGCTAGCTGAAAGAAGACAGAGGGTGGTGGTTGATGGCAAATGTTCATCCTGGAGTTTAGTTACTAGTGGTGTACCGCAAGGTTCTGTTTTGGGGCCACTACTGTTTGTCATTTTTATAAACGACCTGGATGAGGGTGTAGAAGGGTGGGTTAGTAAATTTGCGGATGACACGAAGGTCGGTGGAGTTGTGGATAGTGTCGAAGGGTGTTGTAGGGTACAGAGGGACATAGATAGGCTGCAGAGCTGGGCTGAGAGATGGCAAATGGAGTTTAATGCGGAGAAGTGTGAGGTGATTCACTTTGGAAGGAGTAACAGCAATGCAGAGTACTGGGCTAATGGGAAGATTCTTGGTAGTGTAGATGAGCAGAGAGATCTTGGTATCCAGGTACATAAATCCCTGAAAGTTGCTACCCAGGTTAATAGGGCTGTTATGAAGGCATATGGTGTGTTAGCTTTTATTAGTAGGGGGATCGAGTTTCAGAGCCACGGGGTCATGATGCAGCTGTACAAAACTCTGGTGAGGCCGCACCTGGAGTATTGCGTGCAGTTCTGGTCACCGCATTATAGGAAGGATGTCGAAGCTTTGGAAAGGGTGCAGAGGAGATTTACTAGGATGTTGCCTGGTATGGAAGGAAGGTCTTACGAGGAAAGGCTGAGGGACTTTGGGTTGTTTTCGTTAGAGAGAAGGAGGAGGAGAGGTGACTTAATAGAGACATACAAGATAATCAGAGGGTTAGATAGGGTGGATAGTGAGAGTCTTTTTCCTCGGATGAGGATGGCAAACACGAGGGGACATAGCTTTAAGTTGAGGGGTGAAAGATATAGGACAGATGTCAGAGGTAGTTTCTTTACGCAGAGAGTAGTAGGGGCGTGGAACGCCCTGCCTGCAACAGTAGTAGACTCGCCAACTTTAAGGGCATTTAAGTGGTCATTGGATAGACATATGGATGTAAATGGAATAGTGTAGGTCAGATGATCGGCGCAACATCGAGGGCCGAAGGGCCTGTACTGCGCTGTAATATTCTAAAAAAAAAATCTGCGGATCTTTGCGAAAATTGGAAGAAACGTCGCACAGAGTAGACAAGCAACAGCCTGCCCCAGTCATTCTCACCGAATGATATTTTACAGTCAATGTCACAGATTCCTCCATCACTGTTCCCGGGTATGTCCTGTCCCACTGGCAATGCCTACCAGAGGTGGTGGCACAGTGTTATACGCTCAGGAGGGTGTTGCCCTGAAATTTCTCCACATTGTTTCCTGATCCCATGAAGTCTCGTGGCATCCGGTCACACATTGGCAAGGAGACCACCTGCTGATTGCTACTTTCCCTACCTCAACTGATGAATCATGGCTCCTCCACCTTGAGTAACACTTCGGAAAAAAGCACTGAGGGTGGCAAGGGCATAAAATGTCTTCCAGTTTTAATGCTTCCAACCGATGATCGTTGGACACTCAAAAGTTGAGGCTTTGTGTATTGTCCACAGACAGGCAGTGAGGTGGTGATTCATATTCAGGGTAAATTCATTCCTCACACCGTGCTCAAGAGAGTCAGATTGGACAGCAACTGGAGGCCATTCAACTCTGCGTTACAGGCAAATGTTTAACAAAGCGACAATGGCTTCAAAATTGGAATAGTTCACCACCCCATTCAGGTGAATCAGGCAAGGTAACAGAGCACGGAGAGAGAGAGCATGAAGAGGAGATGAAGAAGGAAAAGGTGTCAGGTGGAGATGCAAATGATGAAAGAGTGGAACTGAGCGAGAGAAAGAAACCGTGACACAGTGAGTAAGATAGAGGGGTGACAGAAAGTGATGGAGAGACAGCGAGGGAGTAGAGAGTCCAATGGCATTTGCTACAGCCTTCTGACTCTCCGTTATTAGCACTGATATGCTGCGCTTGGAACATTACATCTTCGTTTGCAAGCTGGGCCCTGTAGTGTAACCAATGTGAATGCCTCCACACTGGCATGTCACCATTGGCTCTTTTGCCAATCGCCTTAAATCGGTTCCCTCTGGTTCTTGAGCCTTCCATCAATGGGAATATTTTCTCCCAATCTACTCTGAACAGACCCCTCATGGTTTTCAACACATCTATCAAACCTCCTCTCAACCATTCCCAAAGCTCACTGTGTGGTCCTCGTCTCCCTCTGTCTCTCTCTCTCTGTGTCTATGTCTGTCTCTCTGTCTCCTAACTTCTTAAATTATCAATTAAGTCAATTCATTACTTAAATTTGCGTCCAGTGGTACATGTTTCTCCTCATAATCTTTCATAATTTAGCACACCTCTATTAAATCTCTTCTGTTGCAACAGCATCTTTCCAGTAGTTTAGCTGGTTGGTACCATACCCAGTATAAAGAAAGATGGCCTGTTGAGTCACACATCCGGTGGTGATCTGGCATTCTTCTTAGCACTGGGCGGCTTTTGGACGGCTCTGGGGTTGCCTAGCTTACCAGGCCCCTGTTGGATGTCAGCCAGAGCCTCAAATCTGAGCCCAGAGTCTGCTCCTTAATAAGAACATAACATAAGAAATAGGAGCAGGAGTAGGCCATTCGGCCCCTCGAGAATGTTCCACTATGTAATAACATCATGGCTGATTTGATTGTGGCCTGAACTCCACTTTCCTGACGACCCTCAGAACCCTTTGACTCTCTTGTCGATCAATAATCTATCAAACTCAGCCTTTAATGTATTCAATGACCAAACCTTCGTTGCTCTCTGGGGAAGAGAGCTCCACAGGATTAATGACCTTCTGAGAGAATAACTTCCTCCTTGTCATCGTCTTAAATGGGAGACCCCTTATTCTGAATCTCTGCCCCTCTAGTTTTAGATTTCGCCAAGAGCGGAAACATCTTCTCAGCATCTCACCTGCCAAATTCCCTCAGGATGTTATAAGTTTCAATAAGAACATCTCTCATTTTTCTATACACCAATGAGTATAGACCCGACTGCTCAAACTTTCCTTTTGAGACAACCCCTTCATCCCAGGAATCAGCTAGTTACCTTCTCTGAACTGCCTCCAAAGCAAGTACATCTCGCCTTCAGTAAGGAAGCCAAAACTATAAACAGTACTCTGGTTGCAGTCTCACCTATACCTTTACTGTTGTAGCAAGACGTATCTACTTGTATACTCCATCCACTTGCAAAAAAGGCAAACATTCCATTTGCCTTCCGAATTACTTGCTCTACCTTTTACGTTTGTGATTCATGTACACGATCCCTGTAGAAGCCTGCAATCTCCCTCTATGTTAAAAAATCTGCTTTCATATTCTTCCTGCCAAAGTGGATAACCTGACATTTTCCCACATTATAATACATCTACCAAAGTTTTGGCCACTCACTTACCCTACCTTCATCCCTTTGCAGACGCTTTTGTGTCCTCCTCTCAACTTGTTTTCTTCCCTATCTTTATCTCTCTCTCTACAGAGGCTGCAAGAGCAGCCGAACAATTGCAGCATTTTCTGTTTTCGCTTCAGATTTTCTGCCTCAGCAGCACTTAGTTTTTGCCTGCTCAATATGCAGCTAACTCCCCCTCATTTACCCTGCATGTAATCCAAACCTCTTGACATAATGAGTTTGAAAATGAAAGGTCCAGCTCACTTCACCTCAACCAGTGCCAAAGAGACAATTACACTGCTAACGAGGTTTTATCCCGTCGACGGATCACGCCTAAGTTTGTACATGGAAAGGGTAGTAAAGGATGTGCCCATAAAATTGTAAAGGTGAAATAGGAAATCTGGCATTAACCTTAAACCCACATGGTGGTGGATTGTTTAAAGCACAGCAGGCACTGACTTGGACCCAAATGATTCTGCGCTGTTCTAATTCCAAAACTGAGTTGTCAGACAATTGGTGCTGCTCATTTCTGACACTGTTCCCGGCATTGAGTTCAAAATAGAAACAGGCAAAGAGGTTGCGCCCAACCTCGCTATTTCTTCTAAGACTGGTAAGTCATGAGCCACATGACTTTTAACAAATAAATCTACTTGCTATCTTGCAGTTAGTGCAATATTTTCTGAAGCAATATTCGTTCAAAAACTTCAAATCGGAGCTATCAGAGGAGCAGAGGAGATTCAAAAGCGGTGTGCTAAATTGTGAGGGTCTGTGAGGAGAAACTGGTACCAATGACAATCGGATCAGGAACCACTGAACACAGATTTAAGGAAAATAGTTGATTTAATTGATAATTTAAGAGAGCCAGGACAGCGAGAGAGAGGTGAGGAATGCACGGCGTGCTTGAGAATGATACCAGGGATGTGGGATTTCAGTTACGTGGATGGATTGGAGAAGCTGGGGCAGTTCTCCATGGAGAAGAGAAGGTTGAGAGGAGATTTGATAGAGATGTTCAAAATCATAGGGGATCTTGACAGAGTGGATGGAGAAAATCAACGGATACCTATTGAAGGCAAATGGCAAAAGAAGTATTGGCGACAAGATGATTTAATTTATTCAGCGAATGGTTAGGATCTGGGACGCACTGCCTGAGATTGTGATGGAGGAAGATTCAATCGTGGCGCTCAAAAGGTAATTGGATAATTATTTGAATAGATAAATTTGCAGAGCAATGAGGAAATGGCAGTGAAGCGGGATTGTCTGAGTTCCTCCTCCAGACAGCCAACACAGACAAGTGGGGCTGAATGGTCTCCTTCTGTGCTTTGACCGTTCTATAAATTTGGTGGCTGGAGCACACTGCAGAAATGGACAGTCGGAGGAAGAAAATGCGGCAGTGACTATTGAAAAGGCATTGGATAAACACTTGCAAAGGAACCTCATGCAGCGTATGGGGAAAGAACAGAGAGAATGAAACCTTATTGGATAGCCATTTCAAAGACCTATCACGGGCACGATGGACCAACTGGCCTTTCTGTGTGCTCTAAGAAGGCACAAAATCCAACATATTTAAAGGGGAACTTGCGTGGAAAAGTGTTGACATTATTTACCTGTACTGAAATGTGCTTAGACCACACATAGAGCAATGCACATATTTGTGGCCATCGCATTATGAGACGGATATGATGGCGTTCGAGATGGTGCAAATATTATTTACAGGGAGGCGGTGGCGTAGTGGTATTGCCACTGGTCTATTAACCCATAAACCCAGGGTACTGCTCTGGGGACATGGGTTCAATTCCCACCACAGCAGAAGTGGAATTTGCATCTGATTTATAAATGTGGAACGGAAAAGCTAGTCTAATGATGGCCATAAAACCATTGTCGATAGTTGCAAAAACCCATCTGGTTCATTAATATACTTTAGGAAAGAAAATCTGCTGTCCTTACCTGGTCTGGCCGACATGTTACACCAGACCCACAGCAATTTGGCTCACTCTTACGTACCCTCTGAAATAACCTTGCAAGCCACTCAGTCGTATGTAACCGCTACAATGTCAGAAAAAGGAGTGAAACCGGACGGACTACCCGGCATCGACCTAGGCACCGGAAATAACAACGGGAAATACAGCCCTGTCGACCCTGCAAAGTCCTCCTTGCTAACATCTGGGGGCTTGTGCCAAATTCGGGAGAGCTGTCCTAAAGACTAGTCAAGCAACAGTCTGACATAGTCATACTCACGGAATGCTATCTGACATCAATGCCCCAGAAACTACCATCACCATCCCCGGGGATGTCCTGTCCCACAGGCAGGGCAGGCCCACCAGAGGTGGTGGCACAGTGGTATACAGTCGGGTGGGAGTTGCCCTGGGTGTCCTCAACATGGACTCTGGACCCATGAAGTCTCATGGCATCATATCAAACAAGAACAAGAAAACCTCCTGCTGATTACCACCTTCCGCCCTCCCTCAGCTGTTGAGTCAGTACTCCTCCATGTTGAATGACAGTTGGAGGGAGCACTGAAGGTGGCGAGGGCACAGAATGCACTCTGGGTGGGGGACGTCAATGTCTATCACCATGAGTAGCTCGGTCGCACCACTACTGACCGAGCTGGCCGATTCCTAAAGGACATAGCTGCTAGACTGGGTATGTGGCAGGTGGTGAGGGAACCAACAAGAGAGGAAAACATACTTGACCTCATTCTCGCCAATCTGGCTGGTGCAGATGCATCTGTCCATGCATGGGTAGGAGTGACCACCGCACAGTCCTTGTGGAGACGAATTCCTGTCTTCACATTGAGGATACCGTCCATCGTGTTGTGTGGCACTACCACCGTGCGACATGGGATAGATTTCGAACATATATAGCACTGCAAAACTTGGCAACCATCAGGTGGTGAGGGGCATCAGCAGCAGATGAATTGTACTCAACCACAATCTGTGACCTCATGGCCCGGATATACCCCACTCTACCATTACCATCAAGCCTGGAAACAAACCTTAGGTCAATGAAGAGTGCAGGAGGGCATGCCAGGAGCAGCACCAGGCATACCTCAAAATGAGGTACCTGGGGAAGCTACAACACAGGACTATCTGCGTGACAAATTGCGTAAGCAGCATGTGATAGACAGATCTAAGCGATCCCATGACCAACGGATCAGAGCTGAGCTCTGTAGTCCTGCCACTTCCAGCCATAAATGGTGGTAGACAATTCAACAACTAACTGGAGGAGGTGGCTTCACAAATATCCCCATCCGCAATGATGGGGGAGGCCAGCACATCAGTGAGAACGATAAGGCTGAAGCATTTGCAGCAATCTTCAGCCCGAAGTGCCGAGTTCTTGATCGAAGCCGGCCTTCTGCTCAAGTCCCCGGCATCACATATGCCAGACTTCAGCCAATTTGATTCACTCTGCGTGATGTCAAGAAACGATTAACGGCACTGGATACTGAAAAGGCTATGGACAATATTCTGTCAATAGTACTGAATATCTGTTGCTGCAGAACTTGCTGCGCCCCTAGCCAAGCCGTTCCAGTACAGCTGCAACACTGGCAACTACCCTGCAATGTGCAAAATTGCCCAGCTATGTCCTGTACACAAAAATCAGGACAAGTCCAGCCTGGCCAATTATCGCCCCTTCAGCCTACTCTCAATCATCAATGAAGTGATTGAAAGAGTCATGAATAGTGTCATCAAGCAGCACTTGCTTAGCAATAACCTGCTTAGTGACGCTCAGTTTGGGTACTGCCAGGGCCACTTAGCTCCTGATCTCATTACAGCCTTGATTCAAACATGGAAAAAAGAACTGAACTCAAGAGGTGAGGTGCGAGTGACTGGCCTTGACATCAAGGCAGCATTTGACCGAGTTTGGCATCAAGGAGCGTTAGGAAATCTGAGGTCAATGGGAATCAGGGAGAAAGCCCTCCGCTGGCTGGAGTCGCACCTAGCGCAAATTAAGATGGTTGTGGTTGTTGAAGGTCAAACATCTGAGCTCCAGGACAGCACTGCAGGAGTTCCTCAGGGTAGTGTCCTCTGCTCAACCATCTTCAGCCGCTTCATCAATGACCTTCCTTCAATCATAAGGTCAGAAGTGGGGATGGCCGCTGATGAGTGCACAATGTTCAGCACCATTCGTGACTCCTCAGATACAGAAGCAGTCCTGTAGAAATACAAAAAGGCCGTAACAATATCCAGGCTTGGGCTGAGAAGTGGCAACTAACATTCACGCCACACAAGTTCCAGGCAATGACCATCTCCAACAAGAGTGAATCTAACCATCTACCCTTGACATTCAATGACATTACTTACCATGGCTGAATCCCCCACGATCAACATCCTAGGGGCTAGCATTGACCAGAAACTGAACTGGGTTTAGCCACATAAATACCATGGCTGCAAAAGCAGGTCAGAGGCCAGGACTCCTGAGGCGAGTAACTCACTCCTGACTCCCCAAAGCCTGTCCACCTTCTACAAGGCACAAGTCAGGAGTGTGATGGAATACCCTCCACTTGCCTGGATGGGTGCATCTCCAACAACACTCAAGAAGTTCGACGCCATCCAGGACAATCAGTTCGCTTGGTTGGCATCCCATCTACAAGCATTCACTCCCTCCACCACCGACGCATAGTGGCATCAGTGTGTATCATCTACAAGATGCACTGCTGCAATGCACCAAAGCTCCTTAGACGGAAACTTCCAAACCCGCGACCTCTACCAACTGGAAGGAAAGGGGCAGCAAATGCATGGGAACACCAGCACCTGCAAGTTCCACTCCCAGTCGCATGCCTTCCTGACTCGGAAATATATCGCCGTTCCTTCACTGTCGCTGGGTCAAAATCCTGGAACTCCCTTCCTAACAGCACTGTGGGTGTACCTACTTCACATAGACTGCAGCAGTTCAAGAAGGCAGCTCACCACCACCTTCTCAAGGGCAATAAATTCTGGCATAGCCAGTGACGCCCACATCCCATGAATGAATAATAATCAAAGAATATCCCGGAAATGCGTGGGTATACCTATCAGGAAAGGATTGAATAGGCTGGGGTTCTATTCTCATCGAACGTTAAGGCTGGCAGGTCATCTAATAGAGGTCTTCAAAATTATGAAAGGTTTTGATAGCGTGGATGCCAAGAGAAATATGTTCACCAGTGAAGACGTGCAAAACTAGCGTTCAGCATTGCAAGATCATTGACAATAAACCAAATCGGGAATTGAGAGGAACATTCTTTATCAAGGGAGTTGGAAAAATTTGGAATTCGCTGCCACAGGGAGTGGTTGAGGTGAATAGAATCGATGCATTTAATGGGAGACTGAGAAAACATGACGGAGAAAGGAATGGAGGATTACATAAGCACCTATAAAATAGGGCAGGAATAGACCATTCGGCCCCTCCAGTCTGCTTCATTCTTCATGGCAGAACTTTATCAGCTCAACTTCCCCGTTCACTCCAAAGATCTCTCGATTTCTTGACAAATCAAAAATCTATTAATCTCTGTCTGAAATATATGGAATACCCACAAGCCTCTGTTGTAGAGAATTCCAACAATTCACAGCCTTTGTTTGGGGGGTGTGGGTCGGTGGTAAATGACCTCATGTGCTGATGTTCCTGTGTTCTTTTGGAGCCGTTGTATGGAGCACCAATGTCGGAAATGACCTCCTGGACTGATTGGCTTAATTCTGTACCATAGTTAATCTGTAGTATTATGTAATATGATAAACCTTTATAAAACATTGGTTCGGCCACAGGTAGAATATTGCATCCAATTTTGGGCAGCGAACTTTCGAAAGGATGTCAAGGTTTTAGAGTGGGTGCAGAAAAGTCTTACAAGAAGGGTTCCAGGGATGAGGGATTTTGGTTACATCTACACATTGGAGAGCCTGGGGTTGTTTATTTATTTTTTGGTACAGCACTGAAACAGTCCATTCGGCCTACTGTGTCTGTGCCAACCAACAGCCACTCACCCATGCTAACCTTACATTAATCCCTTATTCCTACCACATCCCCACCAATTTACAACTATCAATTTACTTACCAACCTGCAAGTCTTTGGCTGTGGGTGGAAACCAGACCACCTGGTTTGCGGCTGACCAGCGGAAACCCACCTGATCACAGGGAGAACTTGCACACTCCACACAGACAGCAGCCAGAACTGAACACACGATGCCGGAGCTGTGATGCTGTGGTGCTAACCACTGCGCCACTGTGCTGCCCGCTTGGTGAAAGTTGGAGAAGAGACAGTTGAGCAAGATTTGTTGGAGGTATTCAAAATTAGGCGGGGTCTTGACAGAGCAGACAGCAACAAACTGTTCGCATTGGTGGAAGGGTCGAGAACAAGAGGGCAGTGCTTCAGGTAATGGACAACAGAAGCAATAACAGCACGAAAATAAATGTTGTTATGATGCTGAATATACTGCCTGAGAGTGTGGTGGCTTTCAAAAGGGAATTGAGTTACTATCTGAAGGGAAAAGAATACTGCAGGGCTATGGGGAAAGGCTTGAGGAGTGGAACTCAGTGAGTTATTCTTCTAGAGAGCTGGCTGACTTGTGTCTGTGCTCCACCGCCGCACTCCCGTCGCCACCCGCATCCACTAGATGATGAAGGATTCAACTGGAGAGCAATCTTTACACAATTTTGTTTATGTACAGAGATACACATTGCATGCATGCACCTCCTAATCCAGCAGCCAGAACTTCAGTCTGTTCCTATTTAAAGGGGCTCAGCTGAGTCCCATTTATTTTCAATTGCTTGTTTACAACTAAATACGCTGAACATACAATTAATAACCGCTTCTGCCAACACATCGACCAGTAAATGGATTATCTCTGTTCTCTTGCAGACGATAATGACACCTGTCTGATGTTGAATGCTGTGTGCCGCAGAGGTGCTTGTCAAAGTGAAGAGGTCGGAATTCATGCCATGTGCCATCACAGGATGCAGTGCTGTCGGAACAAAGAACTGATGAGGCTGGACGCCCTGACCGCCCAGACTCTCGCTGTTTTCAACTCATGAATCCTTCAATTGCAGCAAACAGCTCCTCCGCCCCCATACCCACCCGTTCAGCATGTTAGCACCCCCACTCCCTCGCCGCGACTTCTGATTCCTCGAGCGCCACTGCAACATGAAAGCCAATAAAAGCAAACTGCCTTAACAACAACCTCCTCTCTTGTATAATTCCTCGTCCCGATCATTGAGAGAGAGTTGAATTAGCAAGTGGGCCTGGACGTGGAGGAGCGGGGAGTGGGGGAGGGGAGTATGCGGCGTTTGGGCACGGCCGGGACAGTGAGGCACGATGAGATTGACAGCACATCCCCAATTGCATCAGCCTGTGGGTGTGAGATACCCATCCGAGTGTTGATTCATGTTTTATTCGTTCATGGGATCTAGGTGTTGTTCGCAACGCTGGCATCTATTTCCCATCCATAATTGCCCTTGCAATGGTGTTGGTGAGCTGCCTTCTGCCGCTCTAGTCAAATTAAGCAAGGAGTCAGGAAGGGGTAATGAAAAAGTCATTGGCAAAAAGGATTAAGGAGAATCCCAAGGATTTTATACGTATATAAAGAGCAAGAGGGTATCCAGGGAAAGGGTTGGTCCACTCAAGGACAGTGGAGAGAATCTATGCGTGGAGCGAGAGGGAATGGGCGAAGTACTAAATGAAGACTTTGCATCACTATTCACTGAATAGAAGGACTTGCTGGATGATGAGTCCAGGGAAGGGAGTGTAGATAGTCTGGGTCATGTCGATATCAAAAAGGAGGAGGTGTTGGCACTCCTGTAAAACATTAAGGTGGATAAGTCCCAAGGGCCTGATGGGATCTACCCCAGAATACTGAGGGATCAAAGGGAAGAAATTGCTGAGGCCTTGACAGAAATCTTTGCATCCTCATTGGCGACAGGTGAGGTCCCAGAGGACTGGAGAATAGCCAATGTTATTCCTTTGTTTAAGAAGGGCAGCAAGGATAATCCAGGAAATTACAGGCCAGTGAGCCTTACATCCGTGGTATGGAAATTATTGGAGAGGATTCCTCGGGATGCGATTTAATCCCATTTGGAAACAAATGGACTTATTAGCGAGAGGCAGCATGGTTCTGTGAAGTGGAGGTCGTGCCTCTCTAACTTGATCGAGTTTTTTGCGGGAGTGATGAAGATGATTGTTGAAGGAAGGGCAGTGGATGTTTTCTACATGGACTTCAGTAAAGCCTTTTACAAGGTTCCTCATGGCAGACTGGTAAAAAAGGTGAAATCACACGGGACCGATAGTGAGCCTGCAAGATGGATACAGAACTGTCTCGGTCATAGATGGCAGAGGGTAGCAGTGGATGGGTGTTTTTCTGAATGGAGGGCTGTGACTAGTGGTGTTCCGCAGGGATCAGTGCTGGGACCTTTGCTGTTTGCAGTGTATATAAAATATTTGGAGGAAAATGTAGCTGGTCTGATTAATACGTTTACGGATGACACAAAGGTTGGTAGATTTTCGGATAGTGACAAAGATTGTCAGAGGATACAGCAGGATGCAGATTGGTCGGAGATTTGGGCGGTGAAATGGCAGATGGAGTTTAATCCAGAAAAATGTGAGGTAATGCATTTTGGAAGATCTAATGCAGGTGAGACGTATACAGTAAATGGCAGAACCCTTAGGAGCATTGACAAGCAGAGAGATCTGGGCCTACAGCTCCACAGATCACTGGAAGGTGGATAATGTCGTGAAGAAGGCATATGGCATGCTTGCCTTCATCGGTCGGGGCATCGAGTATAAAAATTGGCAAGTCATGCTGCAGCTGTACAGAACCTTAGTTAGGCCACACTTAGAGTATTGTGCACCATTCTGGTCGCCACGCTACCAGAAGGATGTGAGGCTTTGGAGAGGGTACAGAAGAGTTTTACCAGGATGTTGCCTGGTCTGGAAGGTATTTGCTATGAGGAGAGGTTGGAGAAACTCAGATTGTTTTCACTGGAACGACGGAGTGGAGGGGCGACATGATAGAGGTTTACAAAGTTATGGGTGGCATGGACAGAGTGGATAGTCAGAAGCTATTTTACCAGGGTAGAAGGGTCAGTTACTTGAGGACATATGTTTAACGGGCGAGGGGCAAAATTTAGAGGGGATGTGCGAGGCAAGCTCTTTACACAGAGGCTGATGAGTGCCTGGAACTTGCTGCTGGGGAGGTGGCGGAAGCAGTTACGATAGCAACGTTTAAGAGCCATCTTGAAAAATTCATGAATAGGATGGGAATAGAGGGATACGGACCCCGGATGTGCAGAAGGTTTTAGTTTCGACAGTCATGAAGATCAGCGCAGACTTGGAGGGACGAATGGCCTGATCCTGTTCTGTACTGTTCTTTGTTCCTTGTTCGTTGTACCCCAGGATCAGTGAGACAGACACCGTGTGGCCTGTCCGCTCTCCACCAGGCTCAGTGATAAAGATACAGTTTGTCCAGGCTACTCTCCACCAGGGTTAGTGGGGCAGACAAAGTGCGGGAACGCTGTTCTCCCCCAGGCGCAGTGTCACAAACATACTAAAGCCGGTCTGCTCTCCCCCAAGCTTAGTCATATAGACACAGTGAGGCCGGTCTTCTCTCCACCAGGCTCAGTGTTTTCGACACAGTGGGGCCAGTCTGCTCTCCGTCTTGCTCAGTGATACATACTGAGTAGGGCCAGTCTGCTCTCCCTCTGGCTCAGTGACACATACAGAGTGGGGTCATTCTGCTCTCCCCTCACTCATTGGAGCCAGTCTTCTCTCCCCTGGATCAGCAATGCAGACACAGTGGAACAGGACGTCTCCCCACAGGCTCAGTGATACAGCCACAGTGAGTCCAGTCTGCTTTCACCCAGTCTCAATGATACTGTCACCGCGGGGATTGTCTGCTATACCCCAGTATCAGTGAAACAGTCACGGTGGGGCGGGTCTGTTCTACCCCAGGATCAGTGACACAGAGCACAGTGGGTCCGGTCTGCTCTACACCAGGCACAGTGACATAGACATTGTTGAGCCAGTCAGCTCTCCCACAGCTCAGTGATACAGACATGGCGTGAACAGTCTGCTCTCCCCAAGGCTCAGTAATAACGACACAGTTTAGATTAGATTAGATTAGAGATACAGCACTCAAACAGGCCCTTCGGCCCACCGAGTCTGTGCCGACCATCAACCACCCATTTATACTAATCCTACACTAATCCCATATTCCTACCAAACATCCCCATCTGTCCCTATATTTCCCTACCACCTACCTATACTAGTGACAATTTATAACAGCCAATTTACCTACCAACCTGCAAGTCTTTTGGCTTGTGGGAGGAAACCGGAGCACCCGGAGAAAACCCACGCAGACACAGGGAGAACTTGCAAACTCCACACAGGCAGTACCCAGAATCGAACCCGGGTCCCTGGAGCTGTGAGGCTGCAGTACTAACCACTGCGCCACTGTGCCGCCCAGTGAGCCGATCTGCTCTCCTCAAGGCTCAGTGATGCAGAAACAGTGGAGCCAGTCTGCTCCCCTTCGAGCACACTCATAAAAAGACAGTGGAGTTGGATTGCTCTTCCCCAAGAACAGACACACAGACGCAGTAGGACCAGTCTGCCCTTCCCCCCAGGCTCAGTAACGCAGATACTGGTGGGCCAGTCCACTCACCCCCAGGGTCAGTGTTACAGACACAGCAGGGCCAATCTGTTCCCACCCATGCTCAGTGACACAGAAAGAGCGGGGCGGGTCTTCTCTCCGTCAGGCTCAGTGATGCAGACAAAATTGGGCCAGTCTGCTCTCCCCAAGACTCACTGATACAGGCTCGTTGGGGCCAGTCTGCTCTCCCCCAATCTCAGTCATACAGACACAGTGGTGTCGGCCTGCTATTCCCCCACCCCCGGCTCAGTGATACAAACACGTCGGGGACAGTCTGCTCTCACCCCGTCTCAGTGATACAGACACAGTGGGGCTGGTCTGCTCTCCCCCAGGCTCAGTGATACAGACATAGAGGAGGCCAGTCTGCTCTCCCCAAGACTCACTGATACAGACACCTTGGGGTCGGTCTGGTCTCCCCCAATTTCAGTTATACAGACCGAATGGAGTTGGTCTACTCTCCCCAGGCTCAGTGATGCAGACACAGTGGGGAAAATCTGCTCTACCCCATGTTCAGTGATGCAGACAAATTGGGGCTGTTCTGCTCTCCACAGTCTTAGTGATACAGACACATTGGGATGGGTCTTCTCTCCGTCAGGCTCCGCGATACAGACACAGTGGGGCCAGTCAGCCCTCCTCACAGGCTCAGTGATGCAGACGCTGATCGGCCAGTCCGCTCTACCACCAGGCTCAGTGACACAGACACAGAATGGTCAATCTGCCCGCCCCCAGGCTCAGTGACACAGAGTGGGACGTGTCTTCTCTCTGTCAGGCTCAGTGATACAGACACAGTGGGGCTGGTCTGCCCTACCCCAGCTTCAGTGGTACAGATACAGAGGGGGCCTATCTGCTGTCCCCCAATATCCCTCAAACTAGCACAGAGAGTCCAGTCTGCGATGCCCCAGTCTCAGTGATGCAGACACAGTGCGGCTGGCCTGCTCTTCCCCACGTTCAGTGGTATAGACACAATGGCGCCCGTCTGTTCTCCCCAAGACTCACTGATACAGACACATTGGGGTCGGTCTGGTCTCCCCCAATCTCAGTGACACAGACCCAATGGAGTTGGTCTACTCTCCCCAGGCTCAGTGATACAGACACAGTGGGGCCGCTCTGCGCTCACCAAGGCTCAGTGATACAGCCACAGTGGAGGCCGTCTGCTCTCCACCATGTTCAGTGATGTAGACAAAGTGGGGCCGGTCTGCTGTCCCTCAGACTCAGACATACAGACACAGTGGGGCGGCTCTTCTCTCCGTCAGGCTCAGTGACGCAGCCACAGTGCGGCCAGTCTGCACTAACCCCGTCTCAGTGATATCGACACAGTGCGGCCAATCGACTTTCTCCCAGGCTCAGTGATATGGACACATTGGGGCCAGTCTGCACTTCCCCAGGTTCAATGATGCAATCACTTCCAGAACTCTGAGTAACAGCTTCCTCCATCACCTACCAACTGGACACTCGAGCTACAGTTCCATCAACCAGAAGGCAAGGTTGGACCTCCCATTAGCCCGAGCCGCCGCACACCCATTCTGCATTCCCCCTTGTTACTACGATGTCTCTCTATGTAGTGGGCATAGATGGTTCACCTAATTCCCAAGATTAAGCCTTGAATGCCCCAAGGTTCGAAACACAGCATCATAACTATCCATATTGTGACCTCCCCTTTAAAACATGTAACTAAGCATTGATGGGGAATTGAAGATCCTGTATCAGATCCAATGACCCCTACTCTTGTCCATATATGACACAATACTGCGTATTTTCCATGTTCTCCTGATCATTACAATGCATCTTTTCGAAATTATTACAGCAAATCAAGATGCTTGTGGCTTGTTTCAACAAACAGACCAACGACAGTTTTTGGGCGGCACAGTGGCACAGCCTCACTGCTCCAGAGACCCGGGTTCTCCCTTTGTCTGCGTGGGTTTTTGCTGGGTGCTCCAGTTTCCTCCCACATCCAAAGGGCTTGCAGGTGATAAGTAAATTGGCCATTGCAAATTGCCCGAGTATCAGTAGGGAATATGAGATTACTGTTGGATTAGTATAAATGGGTGGGTGTTGGTCGGCACAGACTCTGTTTCAGCGATGTATCTCTAAAAAACAAAAACAAAAAAAAATACCTTCCCCACCTACCCTGTCATTTGCCTCTTTCAATTATTCGGTCAAAGGTTGAGGCCAGGATGAGATGGAATTTACTCTGGATGGATGACAGACGAACTGAAACTGTCTTCTTTCACTCCCACAAAAAACTCCGCATTTTTGCATTGTTTGCATCAGATTTCGGCTGCTAAAAGGCAACTAAAAATCGCATCACATATTTGCCATGAAATGGCCTTGTCCAACAAGAGAGAATCTAACCACCTTCCCTTGATATTCATCTTCGTGGTCACTCGGCAATTACCATATTATTAATCGCATAGACGTTACCTTTGATTAGAAATTTAACTGGGCTAGACAAATAAATATTGCTGCTCCAGAGAAGATCAGACGCTGGGATATATGCAACAAATAACTCACTGATTGTTACATCCGCAATCGACAAGGCATAAGTCAGGAATAATGGAATACACTCCACTTACCTGGATCTGTGCCACCACCAAAGAAACTCAAGCGCCTCAGCAGGATCCATGCAAATGGGCTTGCTTGATGCACATCCGATGCACCAGACTAACACTTAACGCCTTCCACAACCAGCACACAGTGGCTGCCGTGTGCACCATATGTGACATGACACCGCAGGAGGTTACTAAATTTATTTCGACAGCTCCTTTCAAGCACGAGACCTCTAACACGTAAAAGGATAAGGGCGGCAGACGCATGGAAGTATGAACACCTGAATGCTCCCTCCAAGCCACAGACATCCTGAGTTTGAACGACATCGTCATTTCTTCACTATTGCTGGGTACAAAATGCTGGGACTTCCTTTCTAATTGTACTGCGGGTGTACCTAAAGCAGATGGAGTCTAGCGTTTCAAGAAGGTGGCCCTCCACCACGTTCCCAAGAGAAACTAAAGATGGATAACAAACCCCAGCCTCACCAGCAATACCCACATCCAAGGAACAAGAAGGAACTGCCTTCACCTTGCTACCTCAGTCTAAGCCCAGATGTGTGGTACATTGGTGCCGTGCCCGGCCCTGAGCTCAGAACATTCTCCACCGTTTAGGAATAAGCGGTCTCCCAATTAAGACAGTGATGAGGAGGAATTCCCTCCCTTGAAAGTTCCATTGCATTTAAAATCCACTTACACAGAAGTCAGTGGAGTCTGGGTCATTGAATATATTCAACGCTAGTTTAGACTAATTTTTCATTTACGAGGGAGTAAAGACTTACTGTTGTCTTGCAGAAAATTGGAATTACGGCAGTGGTCAGATCAGCCATTATGGCATTGAATGCAGAACCTGACCTAGGGGCTGAATGGCCTACTCCCACTTTTATTTCTAATGACCTTATGATCATCGGTGAAAGGAAATCTGTTGCATCTCTTGCATTTGCATAGAAAGGAGCTGCGGGTAAGCAAACCAGATCTTGGGTGTGATGGAAGAGTGAATACAGATATTTTGTTCGCGATTTTATGCGGACATGGTGGAAATGGAGGATCATGATGTGTTGAATGTGCAGGCGGTTGGAGTGGAAAGTGAAAATAAGCGATTTAATAGCATGCTTCTTGAAGGTAGGGAAGCAGGTGAGGACAGTCACTCAAGGTGACTCACAGATAAAGCTGAGACCTATGCAAAACTAATGTGAGGAATGCACGCTGAATGTGAAATGAAGAGACTGCAGAAGCTCTGGTATGGAAGATGGCACCGTTGGGACAAACAGAAGGCGATGAGGAAACTGAGAGAATGGAAGTTATTATTTATGCAAAATGGAGTTTGAGGAAGTGTGGGCAAGATCATTGTGGAAGTTGGTGGATCATAGTAAATATTGATGCAGAATCTGTCAACTTTTATTGAGGGAGGGAATTCGTGGAAGAGAAGTGAGGAGTCACAGATGGACCGTTTCAAGCGAGGGAGGAACAGCAAATTAAATGCAAATTTGATCAATTTTTCGAGCTCAATTTGAAAGAAGGGTTTGACACAACAACAATTATCGATGTGATGGATAAAAAGGTTGAAAAGGGAAACGGAGTACTTCGGACCGTGTGAGAGAGAGAACAATATTGAAAGTCCTGCCATTGTATCGGGTTCCAGGCACCAGAAAATGCTCAAGAGAAAATTTCTGGGGTGACAGATGTTTTATGCCGACAGATTGAAGAATCGGGCTTGTTCTCCTTAAAGAGGAAATTGAGAGAGTGTTTGATAGAGTTGTTCCAAACCATGGGCTGTTTAAACAGAGTCGACAGAGAGAAACTGCTCTCATTGGCAAACCGAGCGCAAAACAAAGGCCACAGGTTTAACGGATTGGCAATAGAATCAATGGCGACATGAGGGAAAACGTATGTTTCCACAGCACATGTTTAGGATATGAAATAAACTGCCTGAGAGTGTGGTGTATACAGATTCAATCAGAAGCGAACTGAATAAACAACTGAAGAGAAAAACAATGCAGGTCAGTGATGAGGGGATGTGGGAGTTCTGATTAGTTTCTTATTATGATCAGATTTGTCCAGTCTTAGGGGTGGGGCTTGGTCCAAAACAATCTTAGTGCAAAATATATTCCATCAACAGGGAATCAATACAGCTGTCATAATCTGTTTGTTCAAAGATTAAGAAAAATTGTTTGAACAATTTTGCAACCTCAGTATCCCCATGGAGCTCCGGGCCTGTATAAAGGTAATGCACTGGGAATGTGTCACGTCAGAATTTATTTCAGAGATATTACCTGCAGCATGAACAGACCGATAACTCCATGCAGAAAATGCACCAACCACTTCAATGGGTCAGGAACATATTCTATGTGATCCTTGCTACAGTTGGCGTTCCTGGTAATTACCTATAACCAATGAAGTTCTGCAAATCTGTGTGTGAGCTGGTTTCTTCCATTGCCATGGGAATATTAATATTACATGAGATCGAATGGTTACAGTTACACAGACACACATTCAATAATATAATTGCATTAATTTCCTGAATTATCGGTGCAGTTTTAATCTGTTGTCTCAACGGTTTCTAGCTCAAGGCACTCTGCATTGCAAAGTTATTGATTTATGTGGAATGTTGTGTTCTGTAGAATCGCAGCTCAAAGCAGGAAAACCTCAGAGGGGAAGGATTACTTGAGTTATCTGTTAATGTAGAAATATACTGTGTGTGCGCACTAACTGGAGTGGAGCACCTGACCTCAGCGATCATGTATGACTGGGAGTCTCTGTTACTCTAGAATTGCATTGATTGTGGCTGACTAACTGGTGTGGACAACGTAACACGGGGTACCATGTATTTCCTGGAGTATCTGTCATTGTATTCAATACAGGTCCCCATTTACTCTTCGTCGAGTTGTTGACAGCACAATGGGGTGCTGATTAATTTCCTTCCCGATCACAGTCCTGAGAAGCGTTTGGTCATAAGTGCACTGCAATAATAAATAATCCTCTTCAATATTACGAAAAAAAAGCACTGATGAGTATGACTTGTTCATAGACAAGTTACTGATTTTACAGCACAGAAACTGGGCATTCGGCACAACTAGATTAGGACTGTCTCCCTGCTCTTCACGAGCCTCTCTTCACTTCAGCTCATTTATCCTATCAGCATATTCTTCCAATACTGTCTCCCTCATGTACTAACCTCGCTTCTTCTTATTTTGTTTCCCATTGCAACTACTCCAAGAGGTCTCAATTCCACGTTCTCAGCACTCTGAGTAAATAAGTCTCTCTTGAATTCCATCGTGCATTTATTGATGATCGTCTTATTTTCAGGAAATGCAGAAACTGGTCACCAGCAAAGGTGGAAATATCAGGTCTGCGTTTTCCCTCTCTAACCCCGATAGTATTTTAAAGTCCTCTATTAGCTCAACACACATCCTTCTCTGAACGACAGATAGAACCACGACATATGCCAATAACTATAATCTTTCAGTTAAGGTATTATTTTTGGAATAATATATGAACCTGCTGGTTACTCTGTATATTTTTATCATTTGTAGACCAGAAGAGCTAACATTATTTATGTGCTCAATAACCACCTTTATAATAGGTTATTATAACATTTTTCTTTTAGTGATATTCCTGCAGAAATGAAACCTCGTGCTTTGATCACATTTGCATTGACTCATGAAACTCCCTTTTCACTTTAACTCATTTATACATCAGAGAGAGTTGTCCAATCTGGATGAGTGCCTCCGATCCGAGGGACTGGTTCGAGTCAGGAAGAAATTTCTTCGACCCTAGGGGTCGAGTCCGAGTCCGGGATGGGTTCCTACTTTGGGAGTGGTTGGAGACCTTTTCTCAAGTCTACTCGTTTTTTGGCTCCTCATTGCTACATTTAACGAGTTGACCAGCGTCCGGTGAGCGGGGTGCTGTACCTCCCCATCCAGGATTTGTTAAATCTGGAAGTGCTGCGGTTGGAGGCAGGTTGGGGTCATGGACCCGATCTGACCCGATCCCAACCCACACGGTTTTGATGCTAAAATCCTTCCTGCCTGGGTTGAGAAGCGGACAATATTTTTCAGCAATTTACAGCCACTTCTCCCTTCTCTCCTTTCCAGTTAATTTGGTCTCAATTGTGATCCTGTCCAAGGGAAATTGCGGACTCTCGACCTGCACCACCCGCTACCTGGTGGCCATGTCAACGGCGGATCTACTGGTCATTATCACTGAGATCATACTCTGGAGAATCAATAATCTTTATTTCCCATTAAATTTCCTGGACCTCACCTCTGTGTGTCGCTCTCGTTATGCCCTGACCCGTGTAGCCCTCGACTGTTCCGTCTGGTTCAACATCGCTTTCACATTTGATCGATTTGCCGCCATTTGCTGCCAGAAGCTGAAATCAAAATATTGCACCAGGAAAACTGCGACTGTGGTTCTGTCAACAACTGGCATTCTGTTCTGTCCAAACAATATTCACACCTACTTTAGATATAAACCTAAATGGGTAATCGACAATGTAGGATGGTGCTGTTCTAATAAGCCAAGCTATTTTACTGACCTTCGATGGATTGGATTCAGAATGTTTGAAAAAGCTTTAACACCATTATTACCATTCATTTTAATTCTGTTGCTGAATGCTCTGACGTTTTACTGAACAGTCGAGTTCGTCAGAGACTGAGGTGTCAGTGCAAGAAAGTTAATCACAGTGACTCTGAAATGGACAGAAGAAGGAAGTCCATGATTTTACTCTTCAGCATATCTGGCAGTTTCATATTTCTGTGGCTGGTGTATATTTTATATATCTTTGATGCTGGTGATCTCTTAGATGGTGAATCTTTTGATATATTTGAAGATGTCGTATATATGCTGCAGAATTTAAGTTGCTGTACAAATACATTTATTTATGTGGTCACTCAGTCCGAGTTCAGAGAGCAGTTAAAACATGCAGTGAAATATGGAGTTACATCAATTATTAAATTAATTAATTAACAAAGCAACTGAGACCAGCTTAAAGATCCAGTGGTTAATGGACAAGAGGTGACCACTGAAGGTCCAGAAGAAAATGGCCTGTAGGAGTGAATACAAACACTAGAGCTGAAGAGGGGGTCGAGAATAGGAGGATTGGAAGGAAATTAGCAGCGGCTATCTGATATACCAAAGACCAGTGAATAAAGAACAAACCGTGACATTCAGAGGACCTGAAGTAAATGAGCAGGAGTAGTCAGTCTTGCCAAGCAGTATTGGGAGAAGCGCAAGAAGTTACTTTCAGAGGATCAACAATAAATATGCAGCAGGAGTCAGACACAGCATAGAGCAGCGGGTCGGGGTGGATGGGGGGCGGGGGTGTGGGGGAGTGGGGGGGAGCGGGCGCCGAAAGGAGACACTGGGAGGACCGGAGGTACATTATCAGAAATCAAAAAAGTGGAAGAGCAGTGAGAAAAAATGGAAAGAGAGGACCTTCGTAAAGGGGTCAGGAGGAGAGTGATTGCGCTCCCTAAAGGAACTAATGTGAAAGAAGCTTGAACTGGACATGACTACTATCATTAAACAAGAACCATGCCATAATAAGTATGTTAAACTAACTTGATCAATTAACTATAGCTGTCGAAGCAAACATCTATTTCGAAAAAAATGCATTGTCTTCCTGATATTCCACTCGAAATATTTATTCTTAATTGCTTTGGCACCTTGGGAATTTTGAGGTGAATTATTTACAATAGTTGACATGGTTGATAAGAAGATGAAACATTGATGTACAACTGCTTTGTATCTGCAAGGATGTATTATTTGTTCACACAATGAAATGTTAACTCTGGGGGCCGAGGAAATAAGCGATGTACATGCTTTCAGTGCACACCACTCTAATTACAGAGGTGCCAAGACAGCAGATGAACCTCATGTTAATCTAGTGGAAGAGGTGGTAATCTAGTGGAAGGCATGATAATAGCTTAGCAATTAACTGCACTCCTGTGAAAGGATAATGACTGTCATTGACTGAGGTGATCAGCAGATGGGGTGACAGTCTTCAAAATGAGGAGTGTCAATGAAGTTTTAACAGATAATAACATTCTTCATCATCAGTAGTCATTTGGGGTAATGATAGTTTAGAAGATAACAACATGTAAAATTTGTGCAGATCACACCACTCATGAGCTACATAATAGAACGAGTGGTCAACAACAATAATGAGATAAAGCAGAAGGCAGATATTGTCCTCTGGGGAATTGGAGGTTCTTGGAATTGTGTTTTAAAATGACTAACGTTACTTAATCCTCATTAAAATTAATGAGTGGACTCATTAAGAAAGAAATTAGTCAATGTCATACTTTGTGAATGATAACATGATTAGGAAATGGCCTGAAACGTTTCATTGGATTCACAATTACACATTCATCTACAATACAAATGTGCTCAGGTGGGGTAAAGTCAGTTGCACTGCATGTATCTTTAAATAGACAACTATTGTGTTTCAACTTGCAATAAGTTATTTGAGTTATAAGAGAAACCACTTTCTATTTTAACCTCACTTATATTAAGCCAATAGGAGAGAAATTATTTGAGTATGACCACTGTGATTTAGAAGTGCAACAACGACTGAGACAAAGACAAAGGAATTATTATTGGAGGAATCAAAATAAAATAAAAGATGGTAAGACCTGGAATCAAATGGAATGTTGATTCTTGAAGTAAAAACAAACCATTTTAAATATTGTATTGGATAATAAAGTTTCTTCAACGCTCAACAGTTGGTGAATGACAGTTGTTGGAGAATAGCTCCAAATAGCTGGGTTGGTAACTAAAGGTAAAGGGACAGGTCTGCAGAATTTTTTTAATACAGGTAGGTTTGTTTTTAGGGAATCAAGGTCCATAGTTAATATAATATATGTTTTGGGAAATTAAAGGGGATAAATTAAGAGTAAGTCATGACAGGACAGCTCGACAACGTGGTGTGCGCCTCCTCTGTAATGTGTGACGTCAGGGACAATTCCAATGTCCAGGGCGAGCATGTGTACAGAACGTATCTCCAGCTGCAGCTACTCGAAATCCGCGTTTTGTATCTACAGCAGGCTGGGGAGCATCTGCGAGGCTGAGATCATCGTGGATGGCACATACATGGAGGGAGTCACACCGCAGGTAAGGACTGCTCATGCAGAAAGGAAATGAGTGACCGCCAGGCAGAGTAGAAGAACCAGGCAGGTAGTGCAGGAGACCCCTTGGTCCAGCTCCATATCTATATTCCGCTTTGGACACTGTTGGGGGAGATAGCTTCTCAGGGGAACGCGGCAGGAGCTAAGAGGGTGGCACCACGGGTAGCTCAACCACACAGCAGGGGAGGGAAAGGATTGGGGAACTATAGTAATAGGGGATTTTATCGTAAGGGGTACAGACAGGCGTTAATGTGGCTGCAAACGTGATTCCAGGCTGGTATGTTGCCTGCTTGGTGCGAGGGTCAAAGATATCATGGAACGGTTGCATGACATTCTGAAAGAGGAGCGTGAACATTCAGAGGTTGTGGTACTCATTGGTACCAACGATATAGGTAGAAAGAGGGATGAGGTCCTGCAACAAGTATTTCGGGTGCGAGGTAGCAGATTAAAAAGCAAGACTTCAAACGTGCTAATCTCTGGATATTGAGGTTAGGGACAGATGTTTGATTACTCTAGGTCAAGTCGGCATAAGGAGGGAGGAAGTGTTGGGTATTCTAAAAGGCATTAAGGTGGACAAGTCCCCAGGTCCGGATGGGATCTATCCCAGGTTACTGTGGGAAGCGAGAGAGGAAATAGTTGGGGCCTCAACAGATATCTTTGCAATATCCTTAAACACGGGTGAGGTCCCGGAGGACTGGAGAATTGCTAATGTTGTCCCCTTGTTTAAGAAGGGTAGCAGGGATAATGCAGGTAATTATAGACCGGTGAGCCTGACGTCAGTGGTAGGGAAGCTGCTGGAGAAGATACTGAGGGATAGGATCTATTCCCATTTGGAAGAAAATGGGCTTATCAGTGATAGGCGACATGGTATTGTGCAGGGAAGGTCATGTCTTACCAACTTAATAGAATTCTTTGAAGAAGTGACAAAGTTGATTGATGAGGGAAGGGCTGTCGATGTCGTATACATGGACTTCAGTAAGGCGTTTGATAAGGTTCCCCATGGTAGGCTGATGGAGAAGGTGAAGGCGCATGGGGGCCAGGGTGTACTAGCTAGATGGATAAAGAACTGGCTGGGCAACAGGAGACAGAGAGTAGCAGTGGAAGGGAGTTTCTCAAAATGGAGGCGTGTGGCCAGTGGTGTTCCACAGGGATCCGTGCTGGGACCACTGTTGTTTGTGATATACATAAATGATTTGGAGGAAAGTATAGGTGGTCTGATTAGCAAGTTAGCAGGCGACACTAAGATTGGTGGAGTAGCAGATAGTCAAGGGGACTGTCAGAGAATACAGCAGAATATAGATAGACTGGAGAGTTGGGCAGAGAAATGGCAGATGGAGTTCAATCAGGGCAAATGCGAGGTGATGCATTTTGGAAGATCCAATTCAAGAGTGAACTATACAGTAAATGGAAAATTCCTGGGAAAAATTGATGTACAGAGAAATTTGGATGTTCAGGTCCATTGTTCCCTGAAGGTGGCAACGCAGGTCAATAGAGTGGTCAAGAAGGCATACGGCATGCTTTCCTTCATCGGACGGGGTATTGAGTACAAGAGTTGGCAGGTCATGTTACAGTTGTATAGGACTTTGGTTCGGCCACATTTGGAATAATGCGTGCAGTTCTGGTCGTCACATTACCAAAAGGATGTGCATGCTTTGGAGAGGGTGCAGAGGAGGTTCACCAGGATGTTGCCTGGTATGGAGGGCGCTAGCTATGAAGAGAGGTTGAGTAGATTAGGATTATTTTCATTAGAAAGACGGAGGTTGAGGGGGGACCTGATTGAGGTGTACAAAATCATGAGAGGTATAGACAGGGTGGATAGCAAGAAGCTTTTTTCCCAGAGTGGGGGATTCAATTACAAGGGGACACGAGTTCAAAGTGAAAGGGGAAAAGTTTAGGGGGGATATGCGTGGAAAGTTCTTTTCACAGAGGGTGGTGGGTGCATGGAACGCATTGCCAGCGGAGGTGGTAGACGCGGGCACGATAGCGTCTTTTAAGATGTATCTAGACAGTTACATGAATGGGCAGGAAGTAAAGAGATACAGACCCTTAGAAAACAGGCGACAGGTTTAGAGGGAGGATTTGGAGCGGCGTAGGCTTGGAGGGCCGAAGGGCCTGTTCCTGTGCTGTAATTTTCTTTGTTCTTTGTCCTCCCGGTACAACGCGCTGGTGAGTAGAGGAACAGGAGGATAAAGCAGATTAATGCATGGCTGAGTAAATGGTGCAGGAGGGAGGGCTTTAGTTTCCTGGATCACTGGGTCTGTTTCTGCAAAGGTGGGACCTGTACGGATGATGAATTGAGGGCGCTGATTCGCACATGGTAATATATTATTGCTATCACTGTTGTTCGCTTTCTCTCTGTCTCCACATTCTTTCCCTCTGTCTCTATCTCGTTCCATGCTTTATCTTCTCTGCTTCTGTTTCACACGAGCCTTCTCCATTTGAACCTTTAATAAATAATAAAAAAAAACATGCCATACACTGCAATGTGATTTCTCCTTATTTGAAATTGTGAGGCAGATTCAGCAGCTTGTTGCCAGTTTAAAGAATGTGTTTCGCCCTGTTTGGGGACTGAAATCTGGCTATTGTCACATTGCTGCGTGTGGGATTTTGCTGTGCATCACGTACCCTGAAGCATTTCCTACATGACAACAATGAGGACACTTTAAAATGCAGCTTCCTGAGGCTCTGAGTTTTGATTTCACTGTGTTTTTACACGAAATTTACAACACTTGCAAGAGCTGAAGGTGAAGCTGTATAAAGGCTTGTAATAATTTTAAAGACGGATTTTCGCATTTTCTGAGGACTGTGATGGGATATCTGGCGATAATCACATTGTGGGATCCTGCTGTGCATCAATTCCTACATTACATAAGAGGCAGAAACAGAAGGAGAGAAAAAGAGGCTGAGTGAGAAACAGCTGGAGGTGGCAGGTTAAACGCAAACAGAGAGAGACAGGCATAGTGTGGGTGAGGGAGAGAAGGCAGAGAAAGATGGAGAAAAACAGAGTGTGAGAGAAAGAGAGAAAGCAATCAGCACTCAAAATCTTGGTAGACTGAATTTTGAAGTATCACCATTGCTGGGATCTTGCTGTTCACAGCTTGCCTGCAGAATTCCCTGCATTGTAACAGTGACTGCATTTTTGAAGTGAATTCATTGTGTATAAAGCTCCCATGAAAGCCTGGAATTAAAGTCCTGAGCTTCAACCCGGTATAATTCCCGAATAATGCCGGTATTTTGGGCAGTGCCATGATTTTGAGGTTGAAATGAAATAAGCAGCAGCCATTTGAATTGAGAGTGTAGTTCTGAGAGTAGATTTTTCTCTCTCTCTCCATCTGTCTGTCTGAATGAGAGTAACAGGCGGGAGAGAGACGCAAGGGAGTGAAGGAAACATGGAGGGAATCAGAGCGGGGAGAGAGGGGTATCCGGCTGTGATCACACTGTTTCTTGTGGGATCTTGCTGTGCACCAATGGCCGACACCATTTCCAACATTGCAACAGTGACGGCCACTTAAACATTAATTCATTTGATTGTCAAATGCTTCTGTGACTCAGCAATTAAATTGCTGAAATGCGAAGGTTTGTAAAGGCGTGTTTTCATTCCCAAATAATGCTGTTGTTTTCAGATGTGGGATGAATTTGACAGTGAAATGAAACGCCTGGGGGCCATTTGATTACAGATTTTCAGGGATGGGAATATGAATTTCTCTCTCTATCCTTCTACAGGAGACGGGGTGGTCATCAGCAGTGCTTGTGTGTTTTTACAATGAGGCAGAAACAGAAGTAGAGAGACACATTTGGGCGGCACAGTGGCGCAGTGGTTAGCACTGCAGCCTCACAGCTCCAGGGACACGGGTTCGATTCTGCGTACTGCCTGTGCGGAGTTTGCAAGTTCTCCTGTGTCTGCGTGGGTTTCCTCCGGGTGCTCCGGTTTCCTCCCACATGCCAAAGACTTGCAGGTTGGTAGGTTAATTGGCCATTATAAATTGCCCCTATTATGGGTAGGTGGTAGGGAAATATATAGGGACCTTTGGGGATGTTATTGGAATATGGGATTCGTGTAGGATTAGTATAAATGGTTGGTTGATGGTCGGCACAGACTCGGTGGGCCGAAGGGCCTGTTTCAGTGCTGTATCTCTAGACTAGACAGAGAGAGAGAGAGAGAGAACAGGAAATGACATGGTAAACACATTCCCACTTCTCAGTCTCTGGCTCTGTGTCGAGGATGTGCCTGTAAGATGGGGAGTCACTGAGAGATTGTTTGATGTCAGTGAGTGAGTGAAAGAGCACTGGGCTCTTGCTGTGCTTTATTTCTGTTCAAAAATGCTTTGCTTTGTTTGAATCAATTTTATTTCTCTTATTCCCAAGGAGAATTTTTTCGGAAGCTGCAGCTGTGATGATGCAGATGGAGAACCTTTTGGCCACGTGGAATCCTCAGACAACAGCTTTAGCCAGAGAGGAAAATAATAATAAATATATATGTGTCATTGTCAAATTCATTTCTGGACACATAAAAGAAGACAGTGTGTTTTCGGGGCTAACAGAAAAACAAAGTGTTGGGGCGGCACAGTGGCGCCATGGCTGGCATTGTAACTTCACAGCTCCAGCGACTCGGGTTCGATTCTGGGTGTTGCCTGTGTGGTGTTTGCAACTTCTCCCTGTGACTGCGTGGATTTTTGTCGGGTGCTGCGGTTTCTTCCCACAGTCGAAGAATTGCAGGTGACAGGTAAATATTGGCCGTTGCAAATTGCCCCTAGTGCAGGTAGGTGGCAGGCAATATGGGATTACTGTCGGGTTAGTACAAATGGGTGGCTGTTGGGCATCACATACTCGGTGGGCCGAAGGGCCTGTTTCATTGCTGTATCTCCAAATAAAATGCTCAGTATTTCCAGCACAGTTTTTATTTCAGATTTACAACATCCACAGTATTTTTATTTTGTGTTCTCAGAGGGTCTGTGGATTTTTTTTACCACAAGGCACGGGGTTGGAGGGTCTCCGAAGGAAATAGATTGGGAAGCGCTGCTCCAGAACAGTCAATGTAATTTTGTAGATTTCCCTCTCTCGCTGCAACTTGTTCCCTGTACCTTCCTTCGTGTTCCGAGCTCTGTTTCTTCACATCTCTAAATTTCTATCTCTGTATCTATCACCATCCTTTCTATCTCTGCCCCTCTCTGGAGTCTCACAGGTTTCCATTGTCACTCTTTTTCTGCGACGCTCTGCATCTTTATCTGTCTCTCTCAGTCCATTTCTTCTCTCACTCACCTCCAAATCGCTGAATCTTTCCATCTTTGCTCCTCCTTTCCTGCAAGATTATCTCTGCATTTCCCCCATCCCCCATCCTGGGACACCGCTCTCTATTCTGTAAACACATCTTACTTTGTATCTCTGCTCCTCCACATCTTTCTGTCTTTGCATCTCTCTTTGTCTGGGATCTTTCTCAATATCGTCATCTCTCTGTGTATGTCTCCTTTTTTCTCTCTCTCTCTGCCCTTCTCTATATTTATGACTCTCTGTTCTCAGTTTCTCTCTCACTGCTTTGTGACTTCCTGCATCTCATTCTCCATCTCACTTTCCATTTATTTTTCTCTCTCTCTGTTCTGTCCTAATCCCGGCATCTGTTTTCTGTATCTTTGCCTCTCTACCTGGGGGTGGATTTGAACTCGCTGCCTTGATGTTGTGCAGGGTGATTGTGAACCGGGATCCTGCTTCCCACCTCTTCCCAGTTTTGCTCCCATTGAAGTAAAAACAAGGGAGAGGTGCAGAACGGGCTGCCGATTCACAACCCTCCTCCCTTCCACCCTCCTTTGCGCAATTGGCACCAGGACCAAGTCTAGTCCAATGTTTCTTTGACGCTCTGTGTACCTGCTCCCCGACAGTCTCTGCCTGTATTCTTGTGGCTCAATGAGGCAAGGGACAGATCAACCATGATCTAACATAGGTGGGACAGGCTGAAAGGGCGGAATAGCCTCCTCCCGTCCCTGTGTCAGCCAGTATATGCGTTAGTGCGTGTCTCCCTCTGTTTGATTTCCTGACGCCGATGGGGGGAAAAGGTGAAGCACTTTTCTGCAGAGAGGGAAGTGTCTGGGCTGGGATGTTCCTGCGTGTTAAAGGCTCAGAATGCCAGTTAGCCTCTGGATGTCCTTGCTCTATGCCCGGCTTTGTGTTTGGCCGGACAGCAGTTCAATGCCCTGGGGTCTGGAAATGTCCTGGGGAAAATTGATGTCCAGAGAGATTTGGGTGTTCAGCTCCATTGTTCCCTGAAGGTGGCAGCGCAGATCAATAGAGTGGTCAAGAAGGCATACGGCATGCTTTCCTTCATTGGATGGGGTATTGAGCACAAGAGCTGGCAGGTCATGTTACAGTTGTATCAGACTTTGGTTCGGCCACATTTTGAATACTGCGTGAAGTTCTGGTCGCCACATTACCAGAAGGATGTAGATTCTTTGGAGAGGGTGCAGAGGAGGTTCACCAGGATGTTGCCAGGTATGGAGGGCGCTAGCTATGAAGAGAGGTTGAGTAGATTAGGATTATTTTCATTAGAAAGACGAAGGTTGAGGGGGGACCTGATTGAGGTGTACAAAATCATGAGAGGTATAGACAGGGTTGATAGCAAGAAGCTTTTTCCCAGAGTGGGGGATTCAATTACTAGGGGTCACGAGTTCAAAGTGAGAGGGGAAAAGTTTAGGGGGGATATGCGTGGAAAGTTCTTTACGCAGAGGGTGGTGGGTACCTGGAACGTGTTGCCAGCGGAAGTGGTAGACGTGGGCATGATAGCGTCTTTTAAGATGTATCTGGACAGATACATGAATGGGCAGGAAGCAAAGAGATGCAGACCCTTATAAAATAGGCGACATGTTTAGACAGAGGATCTGGATCGGCGCAGGCTTGGAGGGCCGAAGGGCCTGTTCCTGTGCTGTACTTTTCTTTGTTCTTTGTTATTTGTTCAGCTGATGGAATTACAGTGGCTTATCCAGACCAGGAATTAATGTGAATTAAAGATTGCCGGGAATCAGAGCAACACCCAGGAAAGTGATGGAGGATGTAATAACACAGGGGTTGGGGGTGGTGATGTGCGGGCTGTTCACGGGAGAGATGAAACAGGAGGGGAATTAGTAGAGTGGGGGCTTTTACAGGACAAAGAGCGTATTAAGAAAGGGGGGAGTGTTTACAGTGGGGGCAGGGGGGAGAATTAGAGGGGAATAATCAAAGAGAGAATAAGTTATGTTAAAAATAGGAGGGAGGGGGAGGATTCGCCAGGTTTAAAATGGGATTGGGCAGTGGGGAGTCTCCAGGTTTAAATTGAGAGGGGGATGATTCTCCAGGTTTAAAATGTGAGGGGCAGTGGGGATTCTCCAGGTTGAAAATGGGAGGTGGCGTTGTGGATTTGCCAGGTTTAAAATGGGATGGGATAGTAGGCATTCTCCAGCTTTAAAATGGGAGGGTGCAGTGGGGATTCTCCAGGTTTAAAATGGGAGGGGGCAGTGAGTATTATCCAGTCCGTTCATGGGGGGACGGGGTGGGGGGGAGGGGGGAGATTGGTGGGAGGTGGTTATATGTGGGACTCTTCACAGGGTGGATGGGGTTAATTACTTGGGGTGATGTTCACAGGAGGAGTATTAGATGGGGGTCTGTTCCTGGGGTTCTTTAGATTGAGGGGTCTGGTCACAGGAGGGTTATTGGATGGGGTTCTGTTTCTGTGGGTACTTAAATGGGGGTCTGGTCACAGGAGGGATATTTAAATGTGAGTCTGTTCCTGGTACTTAGATGGGGACCTGGTCACAGGAAGGGCATGGGATGCGAGTCTCTACACAGGGGGGATTTAGATGGGAGTCTGTTCACAGGAGGGGTGTGTAGATGGGCATCTGTTCCTGGGGATATTTAGATGGGAGTCTGTTCACAGGAGGTGTATTCAGTTGGGAGTCTGTTCGTATGAAGGGTATTAGATGGGAGTCTGTTCACAGGAGGGGTATTTTGATGGGAGTCTCTTCACAATAAGGGTATTAGATGGGCGTCGCTTAGCATGGGGACATCATATAGGGTTCTGTAGACCAGGGGTATTTACGTGGTGGGTGGGGGGCGCTATTTGCAGATGTGAATAAATTACAGGGGGATATAAATTGTGGGGGGATTAATTGCGAGGGGATATAAATTGCAGGGGGTTATAAATTGTGGGCGGTGGAATGTAAATTGCCAGGGGGTATAAATTGTGGGGGGATATAAAAATTGCGTGGGAGATATAAATTGTGGGGGGACATAAATTGTGCGGGGATACATTTCGGGCAGGATATAAATTGCGGGGTGGGATAAATTGCGGGGGGGTAAATTGCGGGACGGGATATAAATTGCGGGGCGATACTAATGGCGGGGGGTTAGGGTTAGAAAAAGAAAGAGAAAATGAAAGTCTGAAATAGTGATAAAGAAACAGAAAAGACAGAAAGAGAGATAAAGAAAGAGAGAAAAAAAGAAAGAGAGGAAAGACAGATAGAGACAGAGGAACAGAAAATAGAGAGAATGTCAGGCAAATAGAGACAAGACAAAGTCAGAAATATAGAAACGACAGAAATTCAGAAATGGAGAAAAGACAGAAAGTCAGAGAAATAGAGAAATGACAGAAAGTCAGGGAAATTGAGAAAGGCAGAGCCAGACAGAGAAATAGAGACAAGACGGAGGGAGACAGAGAAATGGAGAAAAGACAGAAAGAGAATAAGAAAGAGAGAAAAAGAAAGAGAGAAAAGACAGAGACAGAGAAGCAGAAAAAAGGGAGAAAGTCAGGCAATTAAAGAAAAGACAAAGTCAGAAATAGAGAAAAGACAGAAACTCAGAAATAGAGAAAAGACAGAAACTCAGAAATAGGGAAAAGACAGAAAGTCAGAGAAATAGAGAAAAGGCAGAAAGTCAGAAATCGAGAAAAAACAGAAATTCAGAGAAATAGAGAAAAAAACAGAGGGAGGAGTAGAGAAAAGACAGAAAGTCAGAGAAATAGAGAAAGATAGAAAGTCAGAGGAATAGAGAAAGGACAGAAAGAGCCAGAGAAAAAGAGGAGGCAAAAAGTGGAGGGAAAGAACAGAGAGAAAAATAAATTACAGGCAGCAAAGAGACAGACAGAAAGCCAATGAGAAAGGCACACAGAGAATCACAGAGAGGTTGTGAGAGGGAAGGACAGAGAAAGCCATTGAGACAGAAAGACACACAATCACTCAGAGAGAAACACAACGTGAGAGAGGGAGGGACAGAGAGAGATGGAGGTACACAGAGAAGGCGAGAAACAGAGGTGGAGAGATAAACAGAGACTGATAGCGAGAAACAGAGACTGAGAAACCGGGAGAGAAAGAGAGAGAGAGAGAGAGAGAGATTGAGTGAGAGAGACTGAGTCAGACGGACGGAGAAAGGCACAGAGAGACAATAAAGACGTGATACTCACTATCCCACATGGTATGGGCTCCATCGTTGGACTCCAACACCTTCCCTCCATCAGCTCGTCCATGGGGAAAATATCCTGGAGAGGGGCATCGGGTTGGGAATTGGAGAAAAGGGTCAGGACTGGGGCAGAGAGAGGGGGATTTAGACTGAACTCTCTCTCTCTCTCTCACACACACACACACATGCACACACACACACACACAGACACACACACACACTGTAATCAGCTTGCAATTCACCTGTTCACAGAGACTGAGACACAGGAACTCACTTTCACTAAGCAGCTGCATGGAAAGAAAGAATGGAGGCTGATGTTGTCCGAATAATTCCCAGAACCTGTCACTCAGAATAGACACTCCTCCCAAAATACAGCTCATCCAACCAGCTCTCAGCTTCCTCCTTCTGTACACTGCCTCCCAGGTTTGGGACATTCCAAGGTGAGTCTCTTTGCAAACAGGGAAAGGGGGAAAGAGGGATATTCCAGCCGTATCACAAATGGACCATTCCAGACAGAAACCTGTCTGTATGTCTCTCTGTCTCTCTCTCCCCTAAAAAACCTCATTAACAGAGCAGAAAAGCTGCTGTAATCTAAAACCTGAAGTGTTTGCATAATGACTATTTAACACTAATTGCATTAGATGTCTTTCACTATTCACCTTCAGTTCACAGAACGTTCAGAAAACGACTGAAAATGTCTCACTGCAGTTACCTTGAAATTCTGGCAGTGCGTTTTTGCTGGAGAGGCCAGTTTGACTGCAGTTTTAACAGGCAGTTTTTATTCGAATTTTCAATTTCACCGTGTGATAAAGACTGAAAGTAGAGTCAGGTTAATGAAGCAGCCAAGAGAACCTTCACATCTGATGACATTTCACACAACAGTTCTGACCCATATTTACAGTTATATTTGTCAATGATTCTTTGTAATATATCTGATGCTGCTGTATTTATGCAATAGCCTGTAATCAATGGAAAAAACCTTCTTAACAGTTACAACTTTAATGTCACAAGGGGTTACAAAGTTGGGAAATGGACATTTATCACAACATTGTATGAAATATCTTCGCTTTTCACCTCCAGTTTGTATAAAGCTCAGCGATAACACCTGCACATTCTGACAAAGAATTTTTACTGCTTTAATAAAGTGTCACTTGTTTCCATTTGCTTCCTGACTTTTTCTTTCCTCTGCTGTCCTGGGGGATTCAGAAATGATTTTTGTTCATCGCTTGTCCACATTCAGGAGGTTCCAGCTCCTCTGCAGCTACTGTCCTGGAGAAAATAATTGTATTCAAAATATTTCCCTTGGTTTGGGGACAAGAGGAGAGACTGTTTACACTAACAGAGGGTGAATAAAATAGTCAGGGAGTTGTTATGGTCTGGTATTCACTGTCTGACAGGTTCTGAAAGCAGATTCCATGTTAAAATACAAAAGACAATCGGATCAAAACTTCAATTACTCTGAGTTATAGTGCAGAAGATACCAGCATAGAGAGACATGTGAGAGCGAAAGAGAGATGTCATAACGTTAGTGATGAAGAATTCAACACAACTTATTAGGAGAGTTTTTATTTGTGTAAATTGTTGTTGAGTTTTATTTCATGCTGTTGTTTTATTTATGAATTATCTTTAATCACTCAAAATATTTTTCGAAATAGGAACCAGTTTAATGTTACATAGTAGGAAAATAGCCATTTAACAACGATTGTATTGAAATTATTTTATTCAGCATCTCTAGTTTTCAGAAACTAAACTTCTCAAACCTTTTGAAACTTTCAGGCTCTCAGGAACACTGAATGTCCCATCAGCAATGGCCCATCATCGCCATCTGCTGGTGTTCCTGACTCATTGCAGTTACTGCCCCCTCTCACAATCTCCATCTCCTGGTGTCCCTGACTCACTGCAGTTGTTGTCCCCCCTCTCACCATCTCCATCTGCTGGTGTGCCCGGCTCATTGCATTTACTGTTCCCCTCTCACCATCTCCATCTGCTGTGTCCCTGTATCACTGCAGTTACTGTCCCACCCGGCTCACCATTTCCATCTGCTGGTGACCCTGTCTCACTGCAGTTGCTGTCCCCGCTCACCATCTCCATCTGCTGGTGTCTATGTCTCATTGCAGTTACTGTCCCTCTCTCACCATCTCCATCTGCTGGTGTCCCTGTCTCACTGCAGCTATTGTCGCCCCTCTCATCATCTGCATCTGCTGTTGTCCGTATCTCACTGCAGTTACTGTTTCCCCTCTCGCCATCACCATCTGCTGGTGTCCCTGTCTCACTACAGTTACTGTCCCTCCTCCCACCATCTCCATCTGCTGGTGTCCCTCGATCGCTGCAGTTACTGTCCCTCTCTCACCATCTCTTACTGCTGGTGCCCCTGTCTCACCGCAGCTACTGTCGCCCCTCTCATCATCTCCATCTTTTGGTGTCCCTGTCTCACTGTAGTTGCTGTCCCTCTCTCACCATCTCCATCTGCTGGTGCCCCTGCCTCACTGCAGCTACTGTCGCCCCTCTCATCATCTCCATCTGTTTGTGTCCCTGCATCACTGCAGTTACTGTCATTCTCTCACCATCTCCATCTGGTGGTGTCCCTGTCTCACTGCAGTTACTGTCCCTCCTCTCACCACCTTCATCTGCTGGTGTCCCTGTCATGAGGGTGCGATGGCTCCCACAGTGGCATAGCATGTTGGATGTTTAAAATGGAGGGTACTGTTTCTGGACGCTTCCAGTTGCATAGACGACCACATGTTCAGGGAGTGTCACCAGCTACAGAAAGTGATCTCCTGGGATTTGAACTTGTGCCATGGCAGGAGACACTGTTTCGCATCCGTGAGGCTGAGAACCATTTAGATAGCATGTTTAGAGATGCATTCACACTGTAGGTGAAGAGAGTGCAGGCAGAGAGGGGATGGGTGACCACCAGAGAGACTAGGAGGACCAGGCAGGTAGTCCAGGTGTTCGCTGAGTCGATCTCGCTCACTGATAGATTTCCCACTTTGCATACAGGTGAAGATGATGGTTCCTCATGGTTTTGCAACCACAGCTAAGTGCGTGAAACCACGGACAGCTCAGCAGCACAGGACAGGAGGAAGAGAGGTGAAACAGTGGAAGTTGTAGGGGATTCAATAATTAGGTGAACAGACAGGCATGTCTGCGACCATAGATGTGACTCCAGGATGGTATGTTGTCTCCCTTGGTGACAGCATCAAGGATGTCACTGTGCAACTTCAGGGTGGGTGAACAGCCAGAGTTCATGGACCACATCTCTACGAAAGACAGATAGAAAGAGGAGTGAAGGCCTGGAAACAGATTTTAGGGAGATAGGAAAGCTATTAAAAAGCAAGACTTCAAAAGGAGTCAGTTCATGATTACTCCCAGTGCTGCACGCGAGTGAGTACAGAAATAGGAGTGTGGAGCAAATGAAGGTGTGGCTGGAAAGGTGGTTCAGGTGGGAGGACTTTAGATACTTGAGGCATCAGTACTCGTTCTGGGCAGGTGGAAACTCGACAAGAAGGATGGATTATACCTTAGCAGGACTGAGACCAATATTCTCGCAGGACGATTTGCTGGTGATGCAGGCGAGGTTTGACACTAGCTTGGCAGAGGATGGGAACCTGAGAGGGATTTCAGATAGGAGAAAACGAAGCTGGTAATTGTAGTAACAAAGGAAGTAAGCGAAAGGGCAAGGCAGCAGAAACAAAGGGCAGCATCAAATCGGGTCAAAATATGGGGAAACAAGTTATGAAAGGCCAAATGTAAGGCACTCTGTCGACTGCATATAGCATTCGCATTAAGTTAGAATCTATGAATTGATGGTACATTAATTACCAAGGATGTTCTTTAACGGACATGTGGCTGCAGCTGACCAAAGCTGTGAACTGAAATTTCAATTTTATTTACCATTTAGGAAGGATAGGAAAAAGGAAAAGGATGTGGGGCTGTATTGGTAATGAAGGATGAGATGCTGCATTAGTTCAATTCTGCAATGCATAGTCACAAATAACTATTTTAATCACTTAATTGAAAGTCCACAGTTGAAGAAGCAGCCATATCCCACAATGAAGAAAAGCAGCTTTGAGAGAGATTCTCCACAAAGTTAAAGGGGACATCCACAATCCACAGTGAAGTAGAGCAGCCCTGAGGGAAACATCCACACATTGGGTGTTAAATTGCTGAATGGTCACAGTCGAGTGAAGGACATCACTGAAACAATATGAGACGAGAGAAATAATAGATGATGTTTGAAAGAACAACCTCATTGCTAGGAGAATAAGCTTCTAATTTCCATGAGTTAATTGATGTGATTAGAATAGTCCATTCTTAGCAGTTTTCCAGTTCAACTTCAGAAACATATGTATTTTATTAGAATAGGGATGGAACTCGATGTCGTAATCTGTTTGTTCAATTTTTTTTTAAAGTTGCAATTTCAATTTCCCCGTGGAGATCCCACAGGGTATAAATTATAGGCTCTGGGAATGTATCAACTCAGAGTTTAATATAGAGAGATTGCCTGCAGTACAAAGGGACAGATCATTTCATACAGAAAATGCTTGAAACACTGATCAGTATCAGGAAAATATATTACCTGATCCTTGCCATCATTGGTGTTCCTGGTAAGTGATTATTATCATTGAAGTTGTGTAAAACTGTGTGTGAACTGGTCTATATTTCTTCTCTGATAAAGAATGTTATTTGGTGATCTAGTGGGCAGCGATATACAGACAACCGATCACTGATATCATTTTCTTATGTCAAGTATCCTGCATTATCGCTGCGGTTTTATTGTAATCCCTTAACTGATAATAAAGCTCTGATTGTAACTGATAGGCTCTCTGAATTGTCAGGTTATTGCATTTAGTGGAAAATCGTGTAATGTTAACTTAGATATCACTGAAACCAAATCTTTAAAAGAAGGTATTATTGGAACTATCAGTCACTGTAGAATTATACTGAGTGTGGGTCACTAACAGGAGCGAAACATCTGATTCCAGTGTTCATGTACTATTGGGAGTTTCTGTCATTGTGGAAATGTGCGGAGTGTTGGTCATGAACTGGAGTGGGACACCTGATCCCAGTGAGCATGTTTTACTGTAATGACTGCAATTGTCCAATCCGTTTCAATTTTGAAATATTTGCTTCAGATGATAGATTTCTCTATGGAGATGCCTTTGGGTCTTGCGAATTGATTGCCAAGCGGAAGATGTTTACTGAGGTCTTCTAATCCATGTATAAATTTAAATGTATTAATATTTCTCTGTTTCCTTTTGAACTGTTCTGACTGAAACAGATTTAACTATTTACCGACAATTAAACCGCGGGTCAGCACTGAGACAGCATTCTAATACTGTAATAATGAATTACTCACAAGCTGAGTATAGTTACTGTAAACACTATTTATTTTACTGCTGATTAATACCTTCACCCAACATAGTCCTGCGAAGCTGTGGGTCACGTGTGCTGAAGCCAATTACCTAATAATGGCACAGGATAAATATTGGGCTGTGTTTGATGAATCGTCCACTGCTGTAACAGATTAAGATTTGACGGATCAGTTCATATCTCAGTTTCAGAATCTCACCAGATGTAACCTGTACCAATCTCTGTCCTTGGTTCAGTGAGTTGTGTCCCTGTGAGGAAATACCTAGAGCTAATGAACATACATCTCCGGTTTTCAAAATACAGAGATCAGTGCAAGGGAGGTAAATAATAACTTAGTAAAATATGAATGGTGAAATAAACAGTACACTTCTCTCAGCTCTGGTATTATCTGATTAAAAATAATTGCACCATCTCGAGTGCATCAGTATCCTTTTTGTAACATGGAGAATAGAACAACCCACAGTACGCTAAGTTTTGTAAAACCTTGGTTCTATTTCAGTATAAGATCAGCTCTTTGTTTTTTTTTTAATTCCAATCCTCTGGAATTGAGCTCCTGTGATTGTTTTGTATTTTACGGGCCCGGTAACATGTGTTGCTACTTTAAATGATTTGAGAATCTGTCCCCTGAACCTCTTTCCCCTTTGACTCCATTCAGACTCTTGTCGTCCAAGCATTATTTCAGATGCTTATTTATCAGAACAAAATTAAGCAGCTCACACTTTGCACTCCTCAAAATAATTAGGCATTTAAATGCCCTTTGTGCAACTTTATCATTTCTTATTAATAATGTTTTAAGGTATTTGGTTGAATTCTTACTCGGTATTAACGGTACTCTGAATTTGGACTTGGCTGCAAACTGTGAAATTGTGCTTCTGCTTCCCACATCCATATGGTTTATTTAAGTGTTGAAGGACAGTACTTGCAGTGCTGATCTTTGTGGAAAACCACTTCCCAACTTCTGCCAGTCTGACAAAATACCTTTAACCCTTATTCCCTGTTTTCTGTTTTTGTAGTCAGATTGATGTCCATTCTGCTACTTGTCCCCTAAATTCATTTGCTCTGTGATTAGTCATCAGCCTGATACATGGTCCCTTATTGAAGACCTTTCGAAAATTATAGGCCATTCCATCAACTGTATTACATGTATCTAAACTTTCTGACATTATTCAAAAATCCAATAAGGTTGGTCAAGTATGACCTTCATTTTGGAATATGTGCTCTTCTTTATTCAGGTGTTTCCAGGTGTTTATCCGTTACATCTCGGAAAAGGGATTCCAGAAACCTCTGTGCCACTGACGCTAACTGTTATATAGTTATTTGGACATGCTCTGCCTTACGTGTGAAATATAACAGCCACATTAACTGTCCACCAGTCCTCTGAGACTATTTCCTGACCTGATGATTATTAATGATCCGATAATAATGCCTCTTGTGCTTCTTCCCTATCTTTTTAGTATGTTTGGACACAAAGAATCCGAACCATAGACTTTTCCCACTCTTTGATTACTTTATCGAATATTTACTACTTTCTACCTTAAATGTTGCGAGATTTATTTTATTGGAATTTATTCACTATTATTGGACAGTTATTTCTTCCCCTCAGAGACCTATCTTCCCCTTCTTCAGGCTCTGAATCCTCATTCACTGGCTCATGTTGCCCTGAGTGTCCCCAAAACACATGAGACTTCCTATCTTCTGAGATCACAGATGTGCTCCTGAAATCCATTTCCATGTTTGTCCATGTCAGTTTGTCCTGGCTGCTCCAAAGCCCAGTAAATGCGAGCTGTCCCTAAACTCAGTGGATGGGATCATTCCCGACAGACGCGATGGGCTGGGTCCTGTGCAGGAGGCAGGATTCCCGGATTCGGCCTGAAATGTCACCCCTCACTCATCCCCCTCCCCCGCCGCCGCCCCCAGGACCGACCCTCCTGTCTTTTAGTGTAAAGTTTAACGAGACGGAATCCCCATCCCATTAAAGGCTTTATAGGGCCGTGGGTTGCATAATCACAGGGCTGGCAGCTCAGCAGTAACGGCAGCACCACCGGGAGCCGTGGCCACTACCGGTACTAGAAACAGAAGAGCAGCAGTAGGCAATTCGGCCCTTCGGGCCTTCCCCACCATTCAGTACGATCATGGCAGATAATCCACTTCAATGCCTTTTTTACACACTATCCCGATATCTCCTTATATCATTCGTATTTCGGAATCCCACAATTTCTGCTTTAAACATACTCAATGACTAAGGTTCCACAGCCCTCCAAGGCAGGAAATTCCAAAGATTCACAACCTTCTGAGTAAAGGAATTTCGACTCATCTATCTCCTAAATGATGTCCTTCTTATTTTGAAATTGTGTCTCCTGGTTCTAGACTCCCCACCCCGGGGGTAAAAAAAACATTACTTGCAACTACCCTGTCTGTCCCTTTATGTATTTTTTTAGGTTTGAATGAGATCACCTCTCATTCTTCGAAACTCGAGAGAATACTCGCCCAGTTTCTGCAATTACTCTTCATAGGACAGTCCCGCCATCCTGGGAACAAGTCTGGTGAACCTTCGTTGCACTCCCCCTATGCCAACAAGATCCTTCCTCGGGTAAGTGGACCAAACTGCACACAATAATATTGGTGTGGTGCAACCAAGGTTCTATACAATTGAAGCAAGACTTCACTATTCCTGCACTCAAATCCTCTTGTGATAAAGGCGAACATGCAATTAGCCTTCTTAATTGCGTGATGCACCTGCATGTTAGCTTTCAGTGACTTATTGACAAACATATGGAGGTCCCTTTGTACGTCTGCACTTTCTAATCTGTTGCCATTGAAGATAAACTCTGCACATCTGCTGCTCCTGCCAAAATGGAGAACCTCACACTTTTCCACATTATATTCTATCTGCCAATTTCTTGCCCACTCTGTCGATCGGATCAAATCCCCTTCAAGCCAATTAGCACATTCCTCACAAAGCACATTCACACCTAGTTTTGTGTCATCCACCCACTTGAAAATATTACATTTGGCCCCCACATCCAAGATTAAGATTCATTGTGAACAGCTGGAGCCCGAGTACTGATCCCTGTGGTACTTCACTATTTGCAGCCTGCCAATGGGAGCCTGCCAATGCCAATGACACGTTTATTCCGACTCTGTTTTCAGCCTGTTAACTAATCCATAATCCATGTCAATATATTGCCTCCTATTCCACGTGCTTTAATTTTGCTATCAATCTGCTGTGGGTAACGTTTTCTAAAGCCTTCGGAAAATTCAAGTATACCAGGTCCACCGACTCCTATTTCTGAATTCTGCTGATAAACTGTTCAAAAAGCTCCAACCGGCTCGTCAAACATGATTTCCCATTCATGAAACCATGTTGACCATGCCCAATCAGATAATTATTATCCGAGTCTCCATTTATCACATCCTGTACAATAGATTTTTATATTTTCCCTAACTACTGATGGAAGGCTAACAGGTCTATAATTCCCTGTTTTCTGTCTCCCTCCCTTCGAAAATAGTGTTGTGACATTTGCGACCTTCAAATATGCAGGAACCTTCAGCCCCATTCATTTCTCCAATACAGCCGTCATACTCAGACTAATTTCCATCATATTCCCTTTCTCCCGAGTCCCTTGGATCTCTAATTTTGGGAAATTTCTTATATCTTCCTCAGTGAAGAAAGGCACAAAGAAATCATTTAGCTTCTCTGCAATTTCTTTGTTCCAATGATAAATTTTGCTGACACGGCCTGCAATGGACCCACATTTGACTGAGACAAACGTTTCCTTTTTATGGACATAGAAGCTTTTGCAGTGCATTACTTTGTTTGTTTTTTGACTATTATATTCATATTCTATTCCGTCTCTCTTTATTAGTTTTTGTTCCTACTTTTATGTATTCTCAAATCTTCCCATCCCACTGGTTTAATACTATTTCTGGCAACTTTATAGGCATTTTAGTTTAATTTTATACAACCATTAACTTCCTTTGTTAGCCACTGTTGACTGCCTTTACATTTGTTTTTTTTTTTGAACCTTGAAGTAATATACGGTTGCTATAAACTATGAAATATTTCTTTGAAGACTATCCATTGCGTTTGTACTGTCAGACCTTTTAATGTATTTTCCCAAACCACGGCAGCCAATTTGCCCCTCATAGCTTCATAATTTCCTTTGTTCAAAATTAACACCCTGGCTTCAAGTTGAACTACCTCACTTTCAAACATAACGTAAAATTATATCATATATGGTCATTCATCGTGGAAGCATCTTTACCAACAAAAGTATTAATTAGCCCTTTATGGTTATCTAATACTAGATCTAAAATAGCCTGTTCTCTGGTCTGTTCCACAACATATTGCTCCAGAAAACCATTCCTAACACTCCAACGACTCGTCCTCCACAGCATTAGTGTTCATTAGATTAACCCTGTCTATCTGCAGTTTGAAGTCACCCAGAATCACTGCATTACCCATGCTAGATATTTCTAATCTCCTGATTAACACCTTGACCCACACTGTCACGACTGCCTGTTGGCCGATAAGCAACTTCTACCAATGTTTGCTACCCCTTTCTGTTTCGCAGCTCCACCCAAACACCACATTTTGTTTTTACGATCTGAGACCATCCCTTACTAAGATACTAATCCCATCCCATATTATCAGCGCTAAACCACCTCCTTTGCCTGCTTTCCTTTCCTTTCCAAATGTTGAATCTCTTTGAATCTTCAGTCCCCGGTCTTGGTCACCCGATAGCCACTAATGACAATGCGATCATGACCATTTACCTCTATCTGTGCCTTTAAATAACCTACCTTGTTTCGAATGCTGCTGGCATTCAGGTAGTGTGCCCTTAACCTTGGATTCTTAATATTATTCTGCATTCAAAAACTAGTTGAGGCTTGCCTTTGTTTCGCCTATCTTCTAATGCTCTGTTGTCTACTTTTCTACATGATGTTTTAAGCTCTAGTTTCTTCCAATTTGAGCTATGCCTCCGGTTCCCATCCCACTTGCAAGATTGTTTAAACACTCCCTAGCAGCGCTACCCAATCTCCCTGTGAGGATATTAGTTGCAGTCCTGTGAAGCTGTAGCCCCGTTAATAGGCCACTCAAGGACCTCAGTTGGCCTCTGGGTGTGAAGGCATCATTTGGCCTATCCAGCTCCCGGGAGAATCAGAACCTGCAATCCTGATTCTACCTGGATTCTCCAAACCCGCGTAATGAAACCCGACCTCGGGAGGAGAACAGGCTCCAGCACAATGAGCCCGATTCCCACCTCGTTTCCTTCCAGCATCTTTTGCTGGTAGATTCCGAGGGTCCCATTTGAAATTGATTGGTTTTGTGTCATTCGCTCACCATTTCCACTGGGACTCCACTCGTTGTCAGTGACTCTGGCATGGGAATCAAAACCAACCCCGTTTTGTGATCCTGACCCCTGTGCAGGAACTCTGTCGTAAATTAATGGTGTGTGGACCTCGGGTGTAAATAATCCTATATTACACACTCAAATAATGTCTCTGGAAGACTGTAAGTGTTAAGCTGTGCTTCATTTGCTTAGAATACGGGGACCATTCTTTGTTCCCTTCCTTCACATTTTTCCCGTTAGTTTGCTGACTGCACTGCTGCCTTTTTACTTCCTTTGCCTTGAACTGGAACATTTGCGCAAATTTTTCTCACAATGCCATCCGTCCCTGGGCTTCTCATAGCCGTCTCTGACACTTCCCTTTCCTTCCTCGACCATACTGCCTCTATTTCATGGATTGCCTATCCACGAATATCTACAATAATCCCACTAACTCCCACAGCTACCTTGATTACCTTTCCTCCCATCCCACTTCCCAGAAAGACTCTGTGCCATTCTCCCAATTTCTCGATCTCTATTCCATCTGTTCCGAGGATGTTACCTTTCACACCAGTGCTTCAGAAATGTCGACATTATTCGTCATCCAAGGATTACCCTCCACTGTGGTTAATAGCAACTTTCATCATGTTTATCCTATTTTCCGTGTTACTGCCTTCACCCATTCCCCTCCCAGCCAAAGCCATCATAATGTTCCCCATGCCCTCACTTTCCTCCCCACTCGCCTCCGCAATGAACACACCATCCTCCAACATTTCCACCATATCCGGTTAAGTCCAGCACTAAACATATATTTCGCTCCCCTTCTACCACCCTGTTCCCTGCACCCTGGTCCACTCCTCAATTACCCACAATATCAGATGATTTTCCCTGTCACATTCCCATGCAAGAGGTATCCAGGGCCCCACACAATCCTTCCCGGTTAAACAATGTGCTGTACTATTTACCATTTAGTAATAGTATTCAGTACGCATGGTGAAATCTACTGGACATTGGGACAGGAGCAAATGCAGATTGGATGATTGCATTGCATGACTACTCCGTTCAGTCTGCAAGTGTAACCCTGAGCTTCCAGTCACTTATCACTTTAATTCTACACCCTCCTCCACTCTGACCTCTCGACAGCTGACCCCCACCCCACCCACCCCCCGCCCCCCATCCTCTTCCACTGCAGCTCAAGTTCGAATAGGTGTTTTATCGCATCTCGAGTTCAACACTGAGATTAAAATATTCAGATAATAAACACTTTCTCGGACAGCCTGTGCTGTTATTGAGGGATGGTTACACCAGAGTCAGTCATAGTGAAGGTGGTGTAGGGATTCTCTATTAATAAACAGCTGCTGGGTTTATCCACCATTCTGAGTCACTTTTTCTGGCTCGTCTTTGCCAGATTTTCGAGGTTCCTCCCTCCTTCTGTAATCTGCTGTAACCATTTAAGCCACCCACGTTTTAATCCTTTCCTTTTCCTTTGTCCCATTCGCCAAATGGTTTTTTGCCATTGTATCATTCCTGCCCTCCAACTGATCACTGACCTTCCCCGTTGTTCTTTCCACTCCCATACCCGACTTTTCACAGAGTCGATCATTGCTTTAAAACCGTTAATCTCTAATATCGGCCAGTACTGGAGAAAACCTTTCAGATTGAATCGTTAACTCCCTTGCTGTATCCACAAATGTTGTTTGCCCTGCTGAGTGTTTTCTTTAATTCTTCCACGGGATGAGTGTGCTGCTGGTAAGGCCAGCATTGATTGGCCATCCCTTATTTCCTTTGACAACTGAGTTATTTGCCAGATCAGTTCAGAGGGAAGCTAAGAGTCAACTAGATTGCGCTTGGACTGGAGTCATATGTAGTCCAGGCCAAGTAAGGATGGCAGATTTCCTTCCCTACAGGACATTAGTGAAGCAGATAATTTTTGACAATAAAAATGCTGGTGTCACTATTACTGAGACTAACCTTCAATTCTTGCTTTTTGTTGATTTGCTGACTGTATTAATTACATTGAATCTGAATTCAACTAACTGCCATGGTGGGATTTGTATCCGTGCCCCCGGGGCATTAGCCTGTTCCTCCTGATTACTAGCTTACTGGCACTACAACACATTTTCCTCTTCAATATTGTCCTATTTCCAATCAGATTTACAGCAGTGTCAATATTTTGTTTTTACTTTGGTATAGATATTAAAGAGTGAATGCCGTAGGTGAGGTTAGGTGTTCTGGAGTTTTAACTACATACCCTAACTTTTTAATCCTTGACAGTACACCACCTGATGTCACACCAACAGGCTTTGCTTCCAATTGGGCAGGAAGGAGTCTAGACCTGATCTTCGGAACAGGGTTGTTCAAATACTGACTCCGGGGTATGGGAGGAGCTGCCTGACATTGGGGTCTCCGAAGGTTAACTCTAGAGCGAGGTAGAGTCTTGAAATTTCCGATCACTGGGTTGCCAATACTGAAAGCAGGGGAGGGGACTCCTATCCTGAAGTGTGATCTCAGGCCAGGGAAGGATGGGTCCTGTAGATTATGTTATCCAAGAGACGACATATGGTCTGATCAAGAGAGAGGGGTCCAATCCTGGAGGGAATTCTGATCCTGGAAGGGCGGGTCTAATTCCAGGAGAGGGGTCTAATCTCGCCGTTCAGGGTCCAGTTCTGGTGGGGGTCGATTAGAATGGCCAAACCCGGCTTTCTTTGTACATGGGGTTCCACATGCAAATGTTCCCTATGATAACAGGGAAAGCGGGCCGGCCAGAGTTAAACATGTCAAACACAAAAAATCAGAAATTTCCAGCATGAGTAAAGTATTCCAATTGCTAACCTGCCTCCTTGGAACGTGGGTCTGCCCGTCCCCTGTCACAGCGCCATTAAAACCAGAAATGGACGGGTCAGAGTTGGGTGGTAATCGGAGTTGAGATTTTTAAAATTTTAACCTCCAACACGCCAGCAACTCACCTATCTGAGGTGATAAAATCCTGCCCTTACTGTCTGAAAAATGTTAATCATTAATTTTCAGTCACTATTCCCTGGTCTCTCTTAAAGTTAATTTAGTGGCGATTGTGATCCTGGCTCGGGGAAAATGCCAACTCCTCCACCTGCACAACTCGCTACCTGGTGGCCTTGGGAACGGCAGATCTGCTGGTCATGATCACTGAGGTCATACTGTTGTGGATCAGTACTTATTATTTCCCAAGTTCCTTCCTGAAAATCACCCCTGTGTGTCGTGTTAACATTGTCCTGTTAGGTGCAGCGCTGGACTGTTCTGTCTGTTTCACCGTCACTTTCACCTTTGATCGATTTGTGGCCATTTGCTGGCAGAAGCACAAAACAAAATATTGCAATGAGAAAACTGCGGCTGTGGTTCTAGCAACAACTTGCATTCTGCTCTCTTCACAAAACATCCCTACTACTTTATCCTTGAACGTCGATGGATCATGGAAAACGTACCGTGGTTCTGTGCTATAAAAGCAAGCTATTATACTGAGCCCGGATGGGTGCGATTTGACTGGTTTAATACGCTTTTAACCCCATTTCTCCCATTCACTTTAATTGTGTTGCTCAATGCTCTGACAGTCAGACACATTTTAGTGGCCAGTCGAGTCCGTAAGGGACTGAAGGGTCAGAGCAAGGGGGAGAATCGCAGTGACCCACAGATGGAGAACAGAAGGAAGTCTGTGATTTTACTCTTCTCCATGTCAGGCAGCTTCATACTTCTTTTGTTGGTGCATGTTATACATTTCTTATATTATAACATCACAGTATCTGATCCCAGGGATTACAACAGTTCTGAATCTATATTTCAACAAGTCGGATGGATGTTGCAGATTTTAAGTTGCTGCACAAACGCATTTATTTATGGGGTGACTCAGTCCAAGTTCAGAGAACAGTTCAAGAGCGCAGTGAAATATCCAGTTACATCAATTATTCAACTAATGAATAAATAATACCACTGCGAGCAGCCCAGAGGCGGGTCCCAGTATTTCTCGTGCATGAATATAATATTTATCTGCAATGGGAAAGAGATAGTGACAGCGGGTTGAGACACAATACATTGGTGGGTTGGGGTCATGAAGAGACACACGCCGAAGAGCAGTGCAGCAGCAGAGAAGATATGACAGAGAGCACGATGACTGAAAAACCACTGGTGTTGGGGTTGTCACAGACACCAAAGGGCAGCTGGGCAGCGTGCCAGAAGTGAACAGTTGGATACCGGAAATACACTAACCGGGTTTGGCGAGGTGGATGGTTGCACATGACAAATAACAGTGTGCAGGTAGGCATGAATTAACCTTCGGAGCACCGACAGAAAAGGGGAAAGATAGAGAGTCAGAGTTCGCTCTGTAGAATATGAAGGGAAATAGCAATCGCAGTCGCCCCTCAATCACCACTGGTTCCATTCACAGTTCATCAGTGCAACTCAGAAAACAAAACTTAGTCGGACACAAGCAAAATGCTCTCTCTCTCTCTCTCTCTCTCTCTATCCATGAGTCAGACGTTGGTGTTGTTGGGAGCATTATTGGGAAATACTCAAGGTGTCATAATTGTCGGAGTGCAGAATCTCGGAGAGTGGTAGTGGCTGGAGGAGTTTCCATCGATAGGCGGGGTGATGGGCTCGATTAGGAAACAGAGATGGGGATTGGTTGTAGGGTTTGTAAATATTAAAGGGATAGGGAGGATTGTAGGGGCTTGAGGAAGTTAGAGAGATTTGACGGGCTGGAGGGTTGGAGGATTTTACCGAGGTAAGGGAGAAGATGGATAATTTTGGCTCATTCCTTTCTCCTCCCGGATTGTCTTTGCCAACAATAACGGCGATGGCCTGTCTTGTTGTCTGTCAGCGGCCGCCATCTTTGTAAGAGGCAAAGACAAAAAAAAACAAATGAACTTCAAATGAGCCACATTAAAATACTGACCATTCCCAATGAATGAAAGAAAACTGAAAGTTCTTAAACTAATAATATTTTTAGGAGCCACATGGGTTAACACATTTACCCCAAACTCCACTCAATGCGACATACGCACAAGTACAAATGCGCAGTCACATTCATAAACACCATCTCAAACACACACACACTGATACTAATTAAATATCACCGTGTCATTCTCACAAGCAACTAGACATGGGCAACAAATGCAGGCCTAACTAGCCACGCCCACAGCGCATTAAAGAATAAAATCAAAGCACACTCACATTCACACACAGAAACGCTCACATACATATACACACACACACACATACATAAATACACATGCACGCACCCCCCCCACCCCCACCCCCCCCCCCCCCCCACACACACACAATCCAGTGTGAGTCTTGTGGCAGTAGGAACTGACTTCTCGTGGAAAAAATGTTGCTGAGAAGAGAATGAGGAGAAATGAGGAGGAGAGGATGTTGGCATGAATGTGATAATCGTAGGTAGCAATCCTCAATCCACTTGGCGAGAAAAAAAAAACTCTTAATGGCTTAATGGGCGAAGGGACAGATCAGCCATGATCTAACACGGATGGGACAGGATCAAAGAGCCGAATGACCTCCTTCCATCCCTGTGCCAGTCAGTGTGTGTCTGTATGTGTGTGTCTGTTTGATTCCCTGAAGCTGATGGGGAGCAGAGGTGAAACGCCTTTCTACAGAGACGAATGTGTCTGTGCTGGGATCTTACTGTGCGTTCAAGGCTCAGAATGCTGTTAGCCTCTGGGGGGTGGGGGACGAGGTCATTGCTCATTGCCCGGCCCTGCTGTTGGCTGGACAGGAGTTAAAGGTGCAAGTGTCCTGGGAGCCCGTTGATGGAACTCCAGTGGCTGATCCAGACGAGGACTTAAAGTGAATTAAAGACTGTCAGAAGATGGGGCCAAACCCAGGAAAGTGATGGAGGTTGGAAATACACGGGGGGCGGAGGGTGGACAGTTGACTGGGATGGGAGTTACACAGGGAGGCTGGCAGGGGTGCCTGTTCACGGGGCAGATGACGCAGGGTGGAAATTAGTAGAGGGGAGGCATTTACAGGACAGGGAGGGTATTTAGAAAGGGCGAGTTTTTATTGTGGGAGGGCAGGGGGAAAATTAGATTGGTGTCAATTAGCGGGGGTATCAGATGGGGATCTGTTCCCGGGGGTCGGGTGTGTATTAAGATGGTATCCTGTTCCTCGGGGATATTTGCATGGGGGTCTTTTAATAGGGGGGTATTTAGATGTGAGTCTGTTCCTGGGGGGGATGCAGATGTGGGTCTGTTCACGGCGAGTATTTAGATTGGGGTCTTTAACAGGGGATATTGAGATGGGGGCCTGGTCTGAGGGGGGATAATGGGGGTCTTTTAACAGGTGGTATTTAGCTGGGAGACTGTTCCCGGGGGGTATTCAGATATGAGCCTGTTTCCAGTGGGGTATTTAGATGGGAGTCTGTTTATGGGGTGTAATTAGATGGGGGTCTTTTAACAGGGGTGTATTTAGATGGGAGCCTGCTCCGGAGGGGAGGACACGGGGGGACGACGGGTGTCTTTTAACAGGGGGTATTTAGCTGGGAGTCTGTTCCCGGGGGTTATTTAGATGGGAGCCTGTTCCCAGGGGGTATGTAGATGGGGGATCTTTTAACAGTGGGGTATTTAGCTGGGAACGCGTTGCAGGGGGTATTTAGATTGGGATCTTTTAACAAGTCTGTATTTAGACAGGAGCCTGTTCTCAGGTGGGTATATAGATGGGGGTCTTTTATCAGTGGGGTATTTAGATGGGAGCCTGCTCCCGGGGGGAATTTAGATGGGAGTCCATTCACTGGGAGTATTTAGATGGGGGTATTTTAACAGGGGGAATTTAAATGGGAGCCTACTCCTGGCGGGGGGGGGGTGTTAATTGGATGGGGGTCTATTAACAGGGGGTATTTAGTTGGGAGTTAGTTCCCAGGGGGTATTTAGAAGAGACTGTACTCCCAGGGGGCATTTCGACGGAAGCCTGTACTTGGGGGGCAGGGCGAGTAGTAATTAGATGGGTTCTGTTTTTACGGGGGGGAGGTGGTATATAGACGGGAGTCTGTTCCTGGGGAGAGGTATTTAGAAGGGAGACTGCTCCCAGGGGGTAATTACATGGGAGTTTGCTCCTATGGCGTATTTATATGGGAGCATATACCCCAGGGGGGAATTAGATGGGTGTATGTTCATGGGAGGTATTTAGATTGGCATCTTTTAACAGGGGGTATTTAGATGGAAACCTGTTCCCGGGCGGAATTTAGATGGGAATCTGTTCCGGGGTCGGGGGGTATTTAGATCGGGGTCTGTTTCTGGGGGTATTTGATCGGAGTCAGTTCACTGTGGGTTTTTAGATGGGGGTCTTTTCACAGAGGGTATTTAGATGGGAGCCTGTTCTCTGGGGGAGGTATTTAGATGGGAGATGCTCCCAGAGGGTATTTAGATGGGAGACTGTTCCTGGGTGGGGGGGCGGGAGTCGGGTAGCAATTAGATGGGTTGTGTTTTAACAGGGGTGTATTTAGATGGGAGTCTGTTCACAGTGGGGTATTTAGATGAGAGCCTGCTCCAGGGTGGGTAATTAGAAGGGAGTCTGTTCCTGGGGGGGGATATGTACATGGGAGACTGCTCCGAGGGGGTAATTAGATGGGAGTTTGTTCCTGGGGGGTATTTAAATGGCAGTATGTTCACGGTGGATATGAAGGTGGGGGTCGTTTAACAGAGTGTATTTCGCTGGGAGTCTGTTCCCGGGTGGTATTTAGATGGGAGTTGTTCCAGGGGGGCGGGGGAATTACATCAGAGTCTGCTCCGAGGGGGTATTTAGATGGCAGTCTGTTCTTGGGGGGGAAGCATTTAGATGGGAGTCTAATACCGGGCGGGGGTGGTGGGGGGTATTTAGATGTGAGCCAGTTCCCGGGGGGTAATTAGATGTGAGCCTGTTCCCTGGGGGTGGGGGCATTTAAATGGGAGTCTGCTTCCAGGGGGTAATTATATGGGAGTCTGGTCCTGGGGTGGAATATTTCGATGGGAGTCTGTTACCATGGTGGGGGGGAGTTATTCAGATGGGGACCTGTTCCCGGAGGGGGGGGAGTATTTAGATGGGAGTCTGCTCCCTGGCGGTAATTAGATGGGAGTCTGTTCCTGGGGGGGAATATTTAGATGGGAGTCTGTTACCTTGGGGAGGGGGGGTGGGGAGGTATTCAGATGGGAGACTGTTCCCCGGGGGGTATTTAGATGGGAGTCTGTTCCCGGGAGGTATTTAGATGGCAGCCTGTTCCCAGGGTGGTACTCAGATGGGAGCCTGTTCCTGGGTTTTATTTTAGATGGGAGCTTGTTTCCTGGGGGGTATTTAGATGGGAGCCTGCTCCAGTGGGGTATTTAGATGGGAGCCTGTTCCTGGGTTTTATTTAGGTGGGACTCTGTTCCCTTGGGGGTATTCAGAAGGGAGTCTGTTCCCAGGGGGTATTTTGATGGGAGTCTGTTCCTCGGTAGGAGTATTTAGATGGGTTGTCTTTTAACAGGGGTGTATTTATATGGTTTGTCTTGTAACAGGGGAGAGGGGATAATTAAATGGGAGTCTGTTCACCGTGAAGGTATTAGATGGCGGTCAGTTAACAGAGGATATCATATAGGTGTCTGCAGACAAGGATTATTTAGTTGGGTGGGGGCGGGTGTCTGTCCAAGGGGGGATGGTTCCCAGGAGGGAAAATATTGGAGGGAAAAACGTTTGTGTGGTGGATTAATATTGCAGGGCAGAGAATTTGCCGGGGGGGGGAGGGAATTTGGGGGCGGGTAAAAAAATTAGCATTGGGAAATTTGTGGTGGCAAATTTTGCATGGGGGAAATATGGCACCAAAATTTTGCGGGGGGAAAAGTCACGGGGCGGGTAAGTGTTGTGGGGCAAAACATTTGCAGGGGTGCAAGTTTGTGGGGGAAGAATTTGCGGGGGGGATATTTTGTGGGGTAAACAATTTGCCAGGGGGAAATTTTGTGGGGTAAAACATTTGTACGGGGGGGGGGGTAATTTTGAAGGGGTAAAAAAGTTGGGGGGTGATATTTTGTGGTGTGAGGAAATATGCGGGGTGGGTAAATTTTGTGGGGTGAGGAAATTTGCATGAGGGATATTTTGTGGGGGTATAAATTGCAGGGGTATAAATTGCGAGGGGTATAAATTGCGGGGGGTGAAATTGAGGGGAAATATAAATTGCGGGGGGAATATAAATTGCTGGGGGGTATAAATTGCTGGGGGGTATAAATTGCGTGAGTGTATCAATTGCAGGGGGGGAATTGCGGGTGGGAATTGCGGGGGTGGAATAAATTGCGGGGGGAAATTTGTGTGGTGGGGATAAATTGAGAGGGGGTATAAATTGTGGGGGTGATAGAGTCAGGAAAAGAACGAGGAAAAGAAAAATTCGGAAAGAGATATAAAGAGCGAAAAAAGAGAGAAAGAGAGAAGACCGAAAGAGACAAATAAAGAGAGAAAAGAAAGAAAGAGACTAAGAAAACGAGACAAGATAGAAAGAGACAAAGAAAGAGAGAGAGAAAGAGAGAACAAATAGAAAGAAACAAAGAAAGAGAGAAAAGGAAAGAGAGAAAAGATAGAAAGACACAGACAGATAGAGAAAAGACAAAGTCAGAGAAATAGAGAAAAGACAGAACGTCACAGAAATGGAGAAAAGAAAAAGTCAGCAGACAAAGTCCAACTGTCCTATTATCTCAGGAATCTGTGGACATTTAGTCCAAGATCCTTCTGTTCCCAGACAGAGAGATTGTTCGGTTAGATTGAAATAGCAAATGTAAAACATAATATTTTGATGTAATCCTTCACTGCAGTATACAAAGACATATCAGAGAGTGTCACGGAGTGTGAAACATCGGGGGAGAGGGAGAACATAGATGAAGAGGGTAATAAATAGGAAAAGAATGATAGGCACGGAGGGAGAGGTAATCTCTGGTTATTTCTCCCTTAGTAATCTCCCTCCACTTTTATCTCTCTCATCCCCTCTTCCACTCTCTGAAACCCAATTTCTTCTCTCTGTTACTCACTTTCCAATTCTATCTCTCCGCTTTTCTCTCTCTAAATCCATCTCCCTCTGTACACTATCTCAATCTCTACGTCTTGCTCTGCGGATGAGAAGAGGGAGAAAGAGTGCAGAGAAAGAGTGTCGCAGGCAGTAAGAGATGAGGAGAAAGAGAAAGAGGAAAAGTGAGGCTTGCATTGGTAGATGGAACTTTACTTTGCATCCAACCTCTGCTGCAAATGCCCAGGGAGTGTTTGATGGAGACAGTGTAGAGGGAGTTTTACTCTGTATCTAACACTGCACTACACCTGTCCGGTGACTGTTTGATGGGGGCAATGCAGAGGGAGCTTTACTCTGTGTCTAATACTGACCAAGACACAGAAAGCAGAGAATAGTTGCGAACGGTTGTTTCTCCGACAGTGTAGAGATGTACAGCAGTACCTCTAATTGTGCACAGCAAGATCCCACAAATAGCAATATGATAATGAGCAGAGCCTTATTTTAGTGATTTTGGTTGTGTGATAAATATTGGGCAGGACACCAGGGAGAACTTCACTGAGCCCACACGGGCACGATGGGTGACTGACCTCTTGCTGTGCTGGAGCATTCTGTGATTCGGTGAGTTCACAGCGGACTCTCCTTGATCACATATAAAAAGTGTTTCCTATGGTTTGTGATTATCCCAGTTAGCTTAACCCTTGGAGTCCAGGTATCATTCCAATCTGTTTAGACTATCCAATATTTCACACTCCTCATTGACCCTTAACCACAACGTCGGCATCGGCCCCCTCTTTTCTGACTATTTCGCAATATTGTTGCTCCTGTGATTAAAAGGACAGTGACAGAGAACAACCAACAGAAGAACAAAGAAACTAACAGCACAGGAACAGGCCCTTCGGCGCTCCAAGCCTGCACCGATACAGATCCTCTATCTAAACATGATGCCTATTTTCTAAGGGTCTGTATCTCTTTACTTCATGCCCATTCATGTATCTGTCTCGATACATCTTAAAAGACGCTATCGTGCCCGCGTCTATCACCTCCGCTGGCAACGTGTTCCAGGCACACACCACCCTCTGCGCAAAGAACTTTCCACGCATATCCCCCCTAAACTTTTCCCCTTTCACTTTGAACTCGTGACCCCGAGTAATTGAATCCCCCACTCTGGGAAAAAGCTTCTTGCTATCCAACTTGTCTATACCTTTCATGATTTTGTACACCTCAATCAGGTCCCCCCTCAACCTCCGTCTTTCTAATGAAAATAATCCTAATCTACTCAACCTCTCTTCATAGCTAGCGCCCTCCATACCAGGCAACATCCTGGTGAAACTCCTCTGCAACCTCTCCAAAGCATCTACATCCTTTTGGTAATGTGGCGGCCAGAACTGCACGCAGTATTCCAAATGTTGCCGAACCAAAGTCCTATTCAACTGTAACATGACCTGCCAACTCTTGTACTCAATACCCCGTCCGATGAAGGAAAGCATGCCGTATGCCTTCTTGACCACTCTATTGACCTGCGTTGCCACCTTCAGGGAACAATGGACTTGAACACCCAAATCTCTCTGGACATCAATTTTCCCCAGGACTTTTCCATTTACTGAATAGTTCACTCTTGAATTGGATCTTCCAAAATTCATCACCTCGCATTTGCCCTGATTGAACTCCATCTGCCATTTCTGTGCCCAACTCTCCAGTCTATCTATACTCTGCTGTATTCTCTGACAGTCCCCTTCACTATCTGCGACTCCACCAATCTTAGTGTCGTCAGCAAACTTGCTACTCAGACCACCTTTTCTTTCCTCCAAATAATTTATGTATATCACAAACAACAGTGGTCCCAGCACGGATCCCTGTGGAACACCACTGGTCACATGTCTCCATTTTGAGAAACTCCCTTCCACTGCTACTTTCTGTCTCCTGTTGCCCAGCCAGTTCTTTATCCATCCAGCTAGTACACCTTGGACCCCATGCGCCTTCACTTTCTCCATCAGCCTACCATGGGGAACCTTATCAAACGCCTTACTGAAGTCAATGTATATGCCATCTACAGTCCTTCCCTCATCAATCAACTTTCTCACTTCCTCAAAGAATTCCATTAAGTTGGTAAGACATGACGTTCCCTGCATAAAACCATGTGGCCTATCACTGATGAGCCCATTTTCTTCCAAATGGGAATAGATCCTATCCCTCAGTAACTTCTCCAGCAGCTTCCCTACCACTGACGTCAGGCTCACCGTTCTATAATTACATGGATTATCCCTGCTACCCTTCTTAAACAAGTGGAAAACATTAGCAATTCTCCAGTCCTCCGGGACCTCACCCGTGTTTACGGGTGCTGCAAAGATATCTGTTAAGGCCCCAGCTATTTCCTCTCTCGCTTCCCACAGTAACCTGGGATAGATCCCATCTGGACCTGGGGACTTGACCACCTTAATGCCTTTTAGAATACCCAACACTTCCTCCCTCCTTATGCCGACTTGGCCTAGTGTAATCAAACATCTGTTCCTAACCTCAACGTCCTTCATGTCCCTCTCCTCGGTGAATACCGATGCAAAGTACTCGTTTCGAATCTCACCCATTTTCTCTGACTCCAAGCATAACTTTCCTCCTTTGTCCTTGAGTGGGCCAATCCTTTCTCTAGTTACCCTCTTGCTCCTTATATATGAATAAAAGGCTTTGGGATTTTCCTTAACCCTGTTTGCTAAAGATATTTCATGACCCCTTTTAGGCCTCTTAATTCCTCATTGCAGATTGGTCCTACATTCCCGATATTCTTTCAAAGCGTTAGAGTTAGGGTTAGGGTTAGGGTTAGGGTTAGGGTCTTTCTTCAGCCACCTAGACCTTTTGTATGCTTCCTGTTTCCTCTTTGCTAGTCTCACAATTTCACCTGCCATCCATGGTTCCCTAATCTTGCCATTTCTATCCCTCATTTTCACAGGAACATGTCTCTCCTGCACGCTAATCAACTTCTCTTTAAAAGCCTCCCACATATCACATGTGGATTTACCTTCTAACAGCTGCTCCCAATCTACATTCCCCTGTTTCTGCCGAATCTTGGTATAGTTGGCCTTCCCCCAATTTAGAACTCTTCCTTTCGGACCACTCTCGTCTTTGTCAATGAGTATTTTAAAGCTTACGGAATTGTGATCACTATTCCCAAAGTAGTCCCCTACTGAAACTTCAACCACCTGGCTGGGCTCATTCCCCAACACCAGGTCCAGTATGGCCCCTTCCCGAGTTGGACTATTTACATACTGCTCTAGAAAACCCTCCTGGATGCCCCTGACAAATTCTGCTCCATCTGGACCTCTAACACTAAGTGAATCCCAGTCTATGTTGGGAAAATTAAAATCTCCTATCACAACCACCCTGTTGCTCCTACATCTTTCCATAATCTGTTTACATATTTGTACCTCTATCTCACGCTCGCTGTTGGGAGGCCTGCAGTACAGCCCCAACATTGTTACCGCACCCTTCCTATCTCTGAGTTCTGCCCATATTGCCTCACTGCTCGAGTCCTTCACAGTGCCTTCCTTCAGGACAGCTGTGATATCCTCTTTGACCAGTTATGCAACTCCTCCACCCCATTTACCTCCCTCTATATCCCGCCTGAAGCATCGATATCCTGGGATATTTAGTTGCCAACCATGCCCTTTTCTCAACCAAGTCTCTGTAATAGCAATAACATCATACTCCCATGTACTAATCCAAGCCCTAAGTTAATCTGCCTTACCTACTACACTTCTTGCATTAAAACAAATGCAGCTCAGACCACCACTCCCTTTGCCTTCATCATCTGCTCCCTGCCTACTCTTCCCCTTAGTCACGCTGACTTCATTATCTAGTTCCTTACAGGCTTTCGTTACTACCTCCTTACTGTCCACTGACCTCCTCATTTGGTTCCCATCCCCCTGCCACATTAGTTTAAACCCTCCCCAACCGCGTTAGCAAAAGCACCCCCCAAGGACATTGGTTCCAGTCTGGCCCAGGTGTAGACCGTCCAATTTGTAATTGTCCCACTTCCCCCAGAACCGGTCCCAATGTCCCAGAAATCTGAACCCTTCCTTCCTGCACCATCACTCAAGCCACGCATTCATCCTGACTATTGTTTCATTTCTACACTGACTATCATGTGGCACGGTAGCAATCCTGAGATTACTACCTCTGAGGTCCTACTTTTTAACTTGGCTCCTAACTCCCTAAATTCTGCTTGTAGGACCTCATCCCGTTTTTTACCTATATCATTGGTGCCTATGTGCACAATGACAACTGGCTGTTCACCCTCCCCCTTCAGAATGTTCTGCAGCCGATCTGAGACATCCCTGACCCGTGCACCTGGGAGGCAACATACCATTCGGGAGTCTCGTTTTCGACCACAGAACCGCCTATCTACTCCCCTTACAATCGAATCCCCAATGACTGTAGCCCTTCCACTCTTTTTCCCGCCCTTCCAAAAAGCAGAGCCAGCCACGTTGCCATGAATCTAGCTACTGCTGCCTTCCTCTGGTGAGCCATCTCCCTCAACAGTATCCAAAATGGTATGCTTGCTATGGAGGGAGATGACTGCAGGGGACTCCTGCGCTGCCTTCCTGCTCTTTCCCTGCCTTTTGGTCACCCAATCCCTTTCTCTCTCAGCAATCCTAATCTGCGGTGTGACCAATTCAGAAACGGCCCAAATATATAAGGGTTTTCTTACCCAGCAGCCCCCTTGTCTCCGCCGACAACAAAAGGAAATTAAGTTTACTTTGAAACTGACCTTCCCAGCTGATCACTCGTTCGCACTCTCTGCTCCCGAATAAGCTGCTGCAATGAAAGGCAAGTTATTTTAAACGGCCCAAATATATAGGGTTTTACTTACCCAGCAGCCACCTGGTCTCCGCCGAAAACAAAAGGAAATTAAGTTTACTTTGAAACTGACCTTCCCAGCTGATCACTCGCTCACACACTCTGCTCCCGAATAAGCTGCTGCAAAGGGGTCATGACATTGGGGAAGAGACAGAACACAGAGAGTAGTGGTGAACGGTTGTTTCAGACTGGGTGGCGGGTGCAGAGTGGTGTCACCCAGAGGTTTACATTGGCACCGCTGCTCTTTTTGATATTTATGAATGAGCTGACTTGGGTTGCCAGAGCAGAACTTCAAAGTTTGCAGTTGACACAAAACTTTGAAAATGTCGTAAAGAGGGAAGAGAATAGTAGCGAATTTCAGGAAGCTATTGGCAGCCTGGTGAATTGAACAGACACATGGCAGGTTAACTTCAATGTTGAGAAATGTGAAGTGATGGATTTTGGAAGGAAGACTGGGAGAGGCAATATAAACAAAATGGTACAATTTTAAAATGGGTGCAGGAACAGAGAGACTTTACACATGCAAGAGCTAACAGACTCTCTCTCACTCTCTCTCTCTCTTTCTCCCCATTTCACTCACTCTCTTTCTCTTTCAATACCGATCCTGGCTTTTCTCGGAATCCTTCTTGGTTGAATAGTACCCTGAAATGTTTCAATCTCCCTGTTGCAAAGAACAAGTCACATTTCTGCGGTATTTTCTATATCTTAATGATTCAATTTGGAGCTTGGATTGTGTCAGGTAAATGTAGTTTCTCATTAGGACATTCCTGCATTGTGGAACTGTCAGTTATCTGTGCAAGGACAGGATATCGGGGTGTTTGAATGGAGTTGAAGATTTTGGTTGCTTCAATAGGGTGTGAATTAGCTTGTGGATTGTGTCCCTGAAGGTCTTTTCGCCGATGTCCTGAGAGAATGAAGTGGTTTACCATTGTATGAATAAAATCAAAGTCTTTAGACACATGAAAGAACAGGATTGGGGACAATATGCAAAAGCTGAGACAGGAGGAAGGTGAATGTCTTTTGCAGTTTGTAATTAGAAAGCCTGTGCTAATGATTGAAAAAGCACGAGTTCAAATCCCATTTTGGGCTCTTGTGAATTTAAATTTCACTGAAAATAAAAAACAGCTAAATCTGGAATAATAAATTCCGCAAGATAAAATGATTCATTATCACTGCTTTGACACTGATGTACCTTCAATAAGCTTTTTCCAGTCCAGCTTTGCTAAATCGCCTTCCACCGGCCCATCATTATTCCTGAAAAGTAAGTGTAAAACTGACCCGTCTCTTGTTGGCCTTGCTACATACTGGCCTAAAAAAGTTCCAGTGAATACATATTTAGAATTCTGTATTCTCGATACCTTTTACACAGTTATCAATGCATTAGTTAGGTCTGCATTAGACACCTTCCCTATTTATATTACATATAGCCTTATCTCTGCTATAAAAGTGGTTTAAAAAGTGGAGAGAACACTCTCCATTTTTACACAAGATCATAAGAAATCGGAGAAGGAGTAGGCCATTCATCCCCTCGAGCCTGTTCTGCCATTCAATACGATCATGACTGATCTGATTGTGGCCTTATCTCCACTTTCCTCTCTGCCCCCCCACCCCCACCCCATAACTCTTGACTCCCTTGTCGATTATCAATCGGTCTCACTCAGCCTTGAATATATTCAATGACCCAACCTCCTCAGTTCTCTGGGGAAGAGAATTCCGAAGTCAAACCACCAACTGAGAGAAATAAATTCCTCCTCGTCTTTGTCATAAATGGGAGACCCTTTATTTTTAAACTCTGCCGCATATTTCTCGACTCTGCCACATGGAGGGACATCCTCCCATCATCCATCCTGTAACGTCTCCTCAGAATCGTGTATATTTCAATATGATCACTTCTCATTCTTCTAAACTCCAATGAGTATAGTCCCAACCTTTTCAACCATTCCTCATAAGACAAACCCTCCATCCCAGGAATCAGCCTAGTGAACCTTCCCTGAATTGATTCCAATGCCTTCAGGCCTGACCATTCATCCAATTTCAAAGAAGCCAAACACCTAATATTTCCCCTCTCATTCTGTTTATCACATTCAATATTTCACACGCCTCCTCTTTAGCTACAATATCTTCATCGTTCCCACTCTTTTATGAACAAAGGCACAAGGTATTCATTAAGAACCATGCCCACATCTCCCACCTCCAAACACACATTTCCTATTTGGTCAATAATACTCTATCATTAGTTATCCACTTGCTCTTTGCGTTTTCCTTGATTTTACTTGGTAATATTTTTCTAGCCATCTCTTTGCTTTCCTAATTTAATTTTTAAGTTGACCCCTGCACTTTCTTCACTCCTCTCAGCTTACTGTGGTATTGAGCTCTCGGTATCTGACATGAGCTTCCCTTTTGTGCCTTATCCTACCCTGTTTTCTCCTTGACATCCAAGGCGCTCTAAATTTGGGAGTCCCACCCTGTTTGTCTTTGTTTGAACATATTTGTTTTCAATCCTCACTACCTCTCACTGCTCTGCCACACATTTACATTCAGGTAGCTGTTTCCAATCCACTTTGCTAAAATCCCACGTCCCTGGAACTACCATCTCCTCAGATGCCCACCTGTGTTGAGTGTTTACTTGTACAAATGAATTGGCCATTTAATATTTTAACTTATTTAACCCTTGTGGTCACACGAAGTTCAAGCTATGAAATTTAGCAGTGTCCAATGTGACTTGCTGGCATCTTGGCAATTTTACATTCTTACAGGATGGCAGGTACAACTGTCGTCATAGGATTTCAGTCCATATTTACAGTGCACACGGTACCTTACTGTTGTAATAAGGACATATAGTATCAATCAATCCTACTGGGGCAAAATTTCCCCTACCCCTGTCTCTCCCTCTCTCTCTCCCTCACCCTGTGCCTCTCTCTCCCACCCTCACCCTCTCTCTCTCTCTTTCTCTCTCTCTCTTCCCACCCCCTCTCTCTCTCTTTCTTTCTCTCTGTCTCTCTCCCTCACACTGCCCCCTCTCTCCATCACACTGTCTCACTCTCTCTAGCTCCCCTACCCTCTCTCTCTCACTCTCACTCAGCCTCTCACACTCTGCCCATCACCTTCTCTCACTTCTTCACTTTTTCTCCCCATCACCTTATCTCTCTTTCTCTCTCTCTCTCCACATCCTCTCACTCTTTCTCTCTTCCCTCAACTCCTGTCTCTCTCTGCCTCACCCTCTCTCTCCCTCACCCTTAACCTGTCTCTCTCTCTCTCCTTCGCCCTCTCCCAGTCTCTCTCTCCCTCTCACTCACCCTGTCTTTCTCTCTTTAATTCCCTCACCATGTCTTTTTCTTTCTCCATTTCTCGCTCTCACCATGTCTCTTTCTATTACTCTCTCCCCCTCACCCTGTCTCTCTCTCTGCCTCACCCTATCTCTCTTTCTGTCCCTCACCCTCTCCCTCTCCTCCACTCTGTCTCTCTGTATCTGTCTGTCTCTCGCTCTCTCAACCTGTCTTTCTCTTTCTCCCTCTTTCCCCTCACCCAGTCCCTCCCTCCCTCTCCGTCACTGTGTGTACGTCTCTCTCTCACCCTCACCGTCTCTCTCTCTTTGTCATTCACCCTTTCTCTCTCTCATTCAGTCTGACTTCCTCTCCCCCTCTCTCTCTCTGTCTCTATTCTTCACCCTCTCTCTGTCTTTCACCCTCACCCTGTCTTTCTCTTTCTCCCTCTTTCCTCCTCACCATGTCTCTCGCTCACTCTGTATGTGTCTCTGTCTCTCCCTCACCCTGTCTCTGTCTCTCTCCCTCACCCAGTCTCTCTCCCTCTCTCTACCTTCCCCATCATGGCCTCTCTCTTTTTTCTCTCTCTGTCTCTCCTTCATTCTGTCTCTATCATTCTCTCTCTCTTTCGCCCTCACCCTGGCTCTCTCTCTCTCTCTTTCTTTCCCTCTGTCCCTAATCCTATTGCTCGCTCTCTCTCCCTCACCATCACTTTAGACGTCGAGTGGGAGCTCCCTCCATTTAATACATAGAGAGGGAACTCCCTCCACTTTATCCACGGATAGGCTGCTCTCTCCATTTCATACGTAGAGAGGAAGCTCCCGCCACTTTATACATAGAGTGGGAGCTCACTTCATTTTATACAGCTGTCATGCTGAGATTTGAGCCCCTGTCCCCAGACCTTTAGGTTGGCCGTCTGGATTACTAACCCAGTGATAATATCACTCTGCGACTGCCTTCCTAATGGACGTGGACAGTGTCTGTCACCTGATATCACCCACAGTAGTTGTTAGCCTGTAGCCCTGAACATGGTCCTGAATCAAGGACTCAGAGTTCGCATTTTAACTGGGAAAAGGCAGAAACACGGGATCGCTTTTGTTCCTGGATTCAGTGGCTACTGCAGACAGATCAGTTACATTTACAATAGAAACGCCAGGAGTGAACAAGATCAAGAGAATAATATGGAAAATGTTCATGACGCCACTCATAATTGTAGCATCTATCCCGAATGAGTACAGATTTCAGGTTTTTTCCCGAGAGAGGTCTCACAAAGAAAATGTCATTGAAATTGAAATGATTGTGTTTTATCCACCACATTATTTACATCAATTTCAAAGATGCTATTGTCATGTTGTTGTTCAGGTGAGAGTAACTAATAGCAATGATCAGGGGTATAACCGTGTCAGTGGAGACTTATCCCCTGTATAAATCAGGACCCATTGGAGTGGATCAGCTCAGAGTGCCAGCTGGAGCTGTGGATTCCAGGCTAACAGACGTCTCAGCTTCTCACAGAAATGGGACATCCAGTAATGTATCAGATAGCAAGAATTTATTACCCAGTAATTACAGCAATTGGAGTTCCTGGTAAGCCAGTATCTCACCTGTTAATGGTGTAAACCGATGCTGTGCTGCTGTAATCGGTATTATTTCTCACGGTGTGTGTTACTCAGCCACCTGTTCTTTTCCAGCAATTTACTGATGGAAACTCCTCATTGTCTATTCTTTCAGTCTTGCAGGAGTTGTATTATGTCTTTGATGGCATTGGTTTCAGTAACTGTGACATTGTTATTGGATTATTCTGTGTATTGACTGCATTCAAATCAAGAATCTCGGTTAGGGTCAATAATCAGACCATCAGGAGCTTTGAACAGTTTCATGATGTGGATCTAACCGGTCCTGAAATATTTTTATGAACATTTCTTTTCTTTGATTGATAATGAGACATCACACGGTCTCAATGTTCAAAGGGGACAGCGCAATGCCCTCCCTCCCCAATGCCATGGTTCAGTTCAACGGGGATTTCAATGTATTTATTGGTTATCACTGTTATGAAACACTATTTCTCGATGTCTGAGTCTGACGTTGCTTCAGAGGTCTGTCTACTGATCTGAGTTTACTGCTGACACTTTCGCATCTCCTTCTCTGCTTCACTGTGGACCTTCACTGTCACTGGACTACATTGTAAAATAGAAAGAATTGATGTGATGTTTTGTTGGTTTACACACTATCAGTTGGTATCAACAGTCTTTCCATTTATCTGCAGATTATCAGCTACGAGGAGATCTTGGTGTTTGATTAATTAAACAATCCCACATTCCAACAGATTACTTTGTAATTCCAGGAGAAGGAATTTCAATAATTGTGATTTTTGTCAGGAAGAAGCTTTTTATCTTGTTTATTCCAGGCATTGTAGATGAAGTGAAGAGTCTAGGTGTACATGTGGAGACTTGGGTGTTCTCTAGATGCATTAAATTATTCACAGACGTTTCACCATTGAACAAACTGACCCTGAAAATAGAATCATTGCGCCAGGAGCTGGTGAACAGAACACAGGTGCAAAATGTTAGGAATAAACTGTCTGTGGAAAGTAGCATTAAGTAACAGTTTGCAGAGTGTGAGTACTCCAGAGAGATAGGGAAGCAGAAAAAGAGCAGAGAGAACGGAAGCTTGGGAACGAGATAAGTAGAAGTAAAGACTTAGAGAGAAAAGCAGCAGTATGAATAATTCACCATCATAAAGTGCTGGAATGTCCAGAATAATTAGTGAGAGAAACTGTGAGTTGAAGTTTCTGTTGTCAGATTGTGTTCATTTTCCTGTTGAACTTGATCCTCTGTATTGATTTCTGTCAGGTCCACATTTTGTTTTGGAGAACCTTCCTATTCCTTACTTAGTGACTGAATAAACAGAATAGAATCAGTTCTTCACTGATGGTAATTCATTATTGAAATACTGCACTTTAAAATCGCTGTGACTGCTGAATTCAATAGGAGCGAGGCTGATATCAGAAATATATTTAAATTTATATTTAATAGCCTGTACAAATTAAATACATTGACGAAATTCAATAAGCAATGAACTGTTCTCCAACACCAATAACCATAGGGATAATTGTTCGAATGTATGCATTGAGTTGTATTACCGGGATCTATGGATTATATTTCTCTAACACTATGTCTCTCCCTGTGAATCTCAGCCTCTCCTCTCACTGCGTTGAATCTTCAATCTCCTCATTCATTGCTTCAGTTTATCCAAATTCCCAAACCATCTGCTCCAGTCTCCCCTCCTGCTCCAACATGTCTTTCTCTCTCTCCCAATCTCACTCACTGGCTCCACCTCCAGCTGCCTCGTCCAACCTGATAGGAACATAGGAGCAGAAAGAGGCAATTCAGTCCTTCGAGCCTGCTCCGCCTTTCTCGATCATGGTTGATACTCATACTCAACGCTTCAGTTTTCAGTTTTTCCCCATTTGGTAACAGTCCCTGTCGGTTCCCCGCCCCCAGAACAACAAACCAGCTGTACTTCCCGCTCTTGCCAAACCTTCGCAAACAACAGACTGGAGGAAAACTTCACAATTAACCCATTGGATTATATCTGTGCAAAACCCCTTCCCATTTCTCCACAGCACTGCATCCTCACTGAGTACTTGCAATGGATCCGGTGCTCACTTTATTCACTTTCTGTATCAATTTCCCAATTCATGATTAATAATTGTATTTTCAAACATTTCACTGCGGAAAAGCACTGCCCAGGTCAATGAATCAGTTTTGACTCCTCGATGCTGCAACAAAGCTGGAAATTTCAGCCCAGATCCTGTCAAACTGTTGTTTTGTCTCCAGGTCTGATCAGCAACTTCTCTGCTTCCTTTTCTCTCTCTTCCAGTTAACTTCGTGGCGATTGTGATCCTGTCCCGAGGAAAGTGCGGTCTTTCCAAATGTATCACTGTCTACCTGGTGGGAATGGCAGTGTCTGATTTTCTGGTCGTTATCACTGGTCCCATATTGACTGATATTGTTTTAATTTATTTCCCAGATTCATTCCTGTATATTACTCCTGTGTGTTCTCTCATTAACACTCTGCTTTGTGCGTCCATAGATGTTTCTGTCTGGCTCACAGTCGCTTTCACCTTTGATCGATTTGTGGCCATTTGTTGTGAGAAGCTAAAAACAAAATATTGCAGCGAGAAAACGATGGCTGTGGTTGTCGGAACAGTGAGTGTGCTGTGATGTTTAGAGTCTCTGCCCTTGTACTTTACACGGGAACAAGATTACATTGTTGATAATGTTCCCATGGGTTGTGATTATAAACTGAGCTTCTATACTTCCCCCATATGGGGGGCATTTGAATTGATTCAACTTATTTTATCCCCTTGTGTCCCGGTCTTTCTGAATTTGCTCCTCAATGTTCTGACTATCAGACGGATTTTATTCTCCAGTAATGACCGCAGGGGATTCTGGCATCACAGCAATGGAGAGAAGCACAAGGGCCCAGAGATGGAGAATCGCAGAAAATCAATAATTTTACTTTTCACTATTTCCGGCAGTTTTCCATTGTTATGGTTGACACTGATTGTGTTTATCATTGATAGGCGAATTGCAGATATTCAATATCATTCTTCTTACACTGACCCTTTCTGTATCATAAATCACACATCAGAAATGCTGCGGCTTCTCAGTTCATGCACCAACACATGTATTTACACTGTGACCCAGACGAAATTCAGACAGGAGGTTAAGAGTGGGGTGAAATACCCTCTCAATCTCATTGTTAAATTAGTGAAATCATAGAAAGAGCTGAATTGTTTCAAACACTGGAATGGTGGTGGTGGGGGGCAGTAACTGAAGTGAGAAATGGGCACCAGCAGATGAAGATGGTGAGAGGGTCAGTAACTGCAGTGTGACAGGGACACCAGCAGATGGAGATGGTGAGAGGGGATATTAACTGCAGTGAGACAGGGACGCCAGCAGAGGAGATCGTGACGGGGTCAGTTACTGCAGTGAGACAGGGACACCAGCAGATGGCGATGGTGAGTGGGGGACAGTAATTGCTGTGAGAGACAGTGCCACCAGCAGATGGAGTAGGTGAGCAAGGGTCAGTTAGTGCAGCTTGTCACGGACACCAGCAGATGGAGATGATGGTAGTGGGACTGTATCTGCAGTGAAACAAGGACACCAGCAAATGGAGATGGTGAGAGGGAACATTAACTGCAGTGAGACAGGGACACCAGCAGATGGAGATGGTGAGAGTGGGCAGTACCTGCAGTGAGACGGGGACACCAGCAGATGGAGATGGAGAGAGGGAGAAGAAACTGCAGTGAGACAGGGAGATTCTGGGTCACTGAGTTTGTTGGTTTTCACATGTTTGAGCAATTTACTTTCTGTAAACATGAGATGCTTAGTAAAATAATTTCAATGTAATTTGCCTAAAATGGCTATTTTCCAACTATGTGAACACTTGTAACATTAAACTCACTCATGTGTAGAAAATTATTGTGAGTGACTAAAGTTAATGCATAAATTAAAAAACAGCATAAAATAAAAGTCAGACAAACATTTATAAATAAAAACGTTCTAAATAAGTTGTGTTGAGTTCTTCATTAACAATGTGATGACATCCCTCTATCTCTCACCTGTCTTTCTATGCTGGTATCTGGTCTGGAGTTGAAAAGTGGAAGATCTTTCGGATAATTTATGTTAAATGGCCATTTTGCAGCTTTGTAAAGCCTTGTCACATTAAAGTGGTAAATGTTAAGAAAGTTTTTTTGTTCCAATGATGACAGGGTACTGCATAAATACAGCAGCATCAAATAAACTACAAACAATCATTGACAAATATAACTGTAAGTATGGGTGAGAATTGTTGTGTTAAATGTCACCAGTTGTTAAAGTTTTCTTGGCTGCATCATTAACCTGGCTCTAGTTTCAGGCTTTGTCACACCGTGGAATTGAAAATCCGAATAAAAACTGCCTGTTTATATTGCAGTCAAACCGGCCTCTCCAGCAAAAACTCGTTACCAGAATTTCAAGGTAACTGCAGTGAGACATTTTCAGTCATTATCTGAACTTTCTGATATCTGGTGGTGAAAACTGAAAAACATTGAATACAATTTGAGTTCAATGGCCATTATCCAAACCGGCCCCTCCAGGTTTTAAAATAACAATAGCTTTTCTGCACTGTTAATGAGTTTTTGGGGAGGGGAAAGAGCGACACACACACACACACACACACACACACACACACACACACACACACACACACACCACACACACACACACACACACACACACACACACAGGTTTCTGTCAGGGACGGTCCATTTGGGATATGGTTGGAATATCCCTCTCTCGCCCATTCCCAGTTTACACAGCGACTGACTTTGGACTGTACCATACCTGGGAGGGAGTGTCCAGATGGAGGATGCTGAGAGATGGTTGGATGAGCTGTATTTTGGGTGGACTGGTTACTTTGAGTGACAGGTTCTGGGATATATTAGGACAACATCAGCCTCCATTCTTTCTTTCCATGCGGCTGGTCTGTGAAGGTGAATTTCTGTGTCTCAGTCTCAGTGCCCAGGTGAATTGGAGCTGAATACAGTGTGTATGAGTGAGAGAGTCCAGTCTGAATCCGCCTCTCTCTGTCCATGTCCTGATCCTTTTCTCCTATTCCCACCCCAATGCCCCTGCTCAGGATCTTTTCTCCATGGGCGAGCTGACAGAGGGAAGATGTTAGAGTGCAGACTGTGTTGGATTGTGAGTAACACATCTTTATTGTTTCTCTCTGCCTTTCTCCCTCCTTCTGCCTCAGTGTCTCTCACTCAATCTCTCTCTCTCTCTCTCAATCTCTTTCTTTCCGACTTTCTCAGTCTTTCTTTTTCTCTTTCTCTTCTTTCTCCATTTTTTCTTTCTCTGCATTCTCTCTCTTTCTTTGTCTACCCCCTCACCTGGCAAGTATTTTTCTCACCCCCACCCCCTGCAAATATTGCCCGCCCTCAGAAAATTCTCCCCCAGGCTAATTATTTGCTCCCATCAATTCGTTGACACTGTAATGTTTCCCCGACTGGAAAACATTCCCCCCACCCCGTGAAGACACCACCATAGCTGCAGATCCTTATCTGATATCCCTCTGTTGACTGACGCTTACTGTGAACAGACCGTCATCCCAATACCCCTCATGTGAACAGACCCCCATGTAATTAGACCCCCCACCCTCACCGTGAACAGGACAACATCTAAAACCGCAATGAACGGAATGGAGAATCCTCTACCGCTCCCATTTTAAACCTGGAGAATCCCCCCCACACCCCCCTACTCCCATTTTAGAGTCAAAAAGTCGTACAGCATCGAAATAGACCATTTGGCCCTCCGCATCCATGCCGACCATGATGCCTATCTGTACTAATCCCACCTGCCTGCATCAATTCCATATCCCTCTATGCCTTGCTCATTCAAGTACCTGTCCAGATGCCTCTTAAATGTCGCTACTGTTACTGCCTCCACCACCTCCTCAGGCAGCTCATTCCAGATTCCCACTATTCTTCGTGTGACAAATTTACCCATTTGTTCCTTTTTAAACCTCCTCCCTCTCACCTTAAATCTATGCCTTCTAGTTTTAGTCACCCCGACAATGGGAAACAGGCTGTGGATATCCAGCCTATCTATGCCTCTCATAATTTTGTATACCTCTATCATGCCCCCTCTCAGCCTTCTTCACTCCAGGGAAGACAGGCACAGCCCATTCAATCTCTCTTTTAACTCAAGCCCTCCAACCTAGGCAACATCCTTGTGCCCCTTTTCTGCACCCTCTCTAGCTTAATCAGATCTTTCCTGTAGTGCGGCGATCAGAACTGCACACAGTATTCAAAATGTGGCCTAACCAACGTTACGTGCAACTGTAACATGACATCCCAACTCTCGTACTCAGTGCCCCGGCCGATGAAGGCAAGCATGCCATACGCTTACTTCACCACCCTGTCTACCTGTGTTGCCACTTGCAAGGAACTATGGACTTGCACCCCAAGGTCTTTCTGCTCAACCACTCTCTCCAGGGCCCTGTCATTCACTGCATATGTCCTGCCCTGGTTTCGTTTCCCAAAATGCATCACTTCACTCTTGTGTGCGATAACTTCCATTTGCCACTCCCTTGGCCACTTCCCCAGTTGATCTATATCCTGTTGTAACATCAGAAAACCTACTTCACTGGCCACTATACGACCAATTTTCTGGTCATCTTAAAACTTACCAATCATGCCCTTTACATTCACATCCAAGTCATTAATATAGATGACAAACAACAGAGGACTCAAATCCGATCCCTGCAGCAAACCACTGGTCACCAGCCTCCAATCTGAAAAAGAACGCTCCACTACCACTCTCTGCATCCGATCAGCAAGCCAATTTTGTACCCAATTTGCTAGCTCACCATGTATCCCATGTGTTTGAATTCCCTGGACCAGCCTACAGTGTGGGACTTTGTCAAAGTTCTTGCTAAAGTTAATGTCGACAACGTCCATTGCCCTGCGCTCGTCAATCCTCTTGGTCACCTCCTCGAAAAACTCCACCAAATTCGTGAGACATGATTTCCCACGTACAAAGCCATGCTGACTGTTCCTAATCACACCATGCCTTTCCAAATGCATATAAATCCTGTCCCTCAGAATCTCTTCCAATAACATTCCCACCACTGAGGTAAGGCTCGCTGACCTGTAGTTCCCTGGCTTATCCCTGCTGCGCTCCTTAAATAAAGGCACAACATTAGCTATCCTCCAGTCTTTGGGTACCTCACCCGTGGTTAACGATAAAAGAAAAAGCTCTGCCAGGGCTCCAGCAATCTCCTCCATTGCTTCCCAGAGCATCCTAGGATACAGCTGGTCAGGCCCTGGGGATTGTCCACCTTAGCCAATGTTGTTCCTTTGTTTAAGAAGGGTGGTAAGGATCATCCGGAAATTATAGGCCTGTGAGCCTGACGTCAGTGGTAGGGAAACTATTAGAGAGGATGGTTCGGGATAGGATGTACTCCCATTTGGAAACAAACGAACTTATTCGTGAGAGACAGCATGGTTTTGTAAAGGGGAGGTGGTGTCTTACTAATTTCATTGAGTTTTTTGAGGCAGTGACGAAGATGATTGATGAAGGAAGTGCGATGGATGTTGTCTATATGGACTTTAGTAAAGCCTTTTACAAGGTCCGCATGGTAGGCTGGTGCAAAAGGTGAAGTCACACGGGATTAGAGGTGAGCTGGCAGGATGGATAGAGAACTGGCTCAGTCACAGAAGACAGAGGGTAACAGTGGATGGGTGTTTTTTTCTGAATGGAGGGTTGTGACTAGTGGTGTTCCGCAGGGATCAGTGCTGGGACCTTTGCTTTTTGTAGTATATATAAATGATTTGGAGGAAAATGTAGCTGGTCTGATGAGTAAGTTTGCGGACGACACAAAGTTTGGTGGAGTTGCAGATAATGATGAGGATTGTCAGAGGATACAGCAGGATATAGATCGGTTGGAGACTTGGGCGGAGAAATGGCAGATGGAGTTTAATCCGGACAAATGTGAGGTAATGCATTTTGGAAGGACTAATGCAGGTGGGATGTATACAGTAAATGGCAGAACCCTTAGGAGTATTGACAGGCAGAGAGATCTGAGCGTACAGGTCGGCAGGTCACTGAAAGTGGCAACGCAGGTGGATAAGGTAGTCAAGAATGTATCCGGCATACTTGCTTTCATCGGTCGGGGCATAGAGTATACAAATTGGTAAATCATGTTGCAGCTACACAGAAACTTAGTTAGGCCACACTTAGAATATTGCGTGCAATTCTGGTCGCCACACTACCAGAAGGACGTGGGGGCTTTGGAGAGGTTTACCAAGATGTGGCCTGTTCTGGTGGGTATTAGCTATGAGGAGAGGTTGGAAAAACTCGGATTGTTTTCACTGGAAGGACGGAGGTGGAGGGGTGACACGATAGAGATTTACAAAGTTAAGAGAGGCATGGACAGAGTGGATAGTCAGAAGTTTTTTTCCCAGGGTGGAAGAGTCAGTTACTAGGGGACATAGGTTCAAGGTGCGAGGGGCAAAGTTTAGAGGGGATGTTCGAGGCAAGTTTTTTGCACAGAGTGTGGTGAGTGCCTGGAACCTGCTGCCAGGGGAGGTGGTGGAAGCAGATACGATAGCGAAGTTTAAGAGACATCTTGACAAATATATGAATAGGAAGGGAATAGAGGGATATGGGCCCCGGAAGTGCAGAAGGTGTTAGCTTAGGCAGGTTTCAAGATTGGCGAGGGCTTGGAGGGCCTAATGGCCTGTTCCTGTGCTGTACTCTTCTTTGTTCTTGTTCTTAATGCGCTTCAAAGCCTCCAACACCTCCTCCTTTGTAATGTTGATATGCTCCAGGATATCCTTTGATCTCACTAGCTTCCATGACCTTCTCCACGGTAAATATGGACGAGAAATGTTCATTTCAGATCTCGCCCATTTCCCGTGGCTCCACGCATTGATTGCCACACTGATTCTTGAGATGACCTACTCTCTCCCTCGCCATCCTTTTACTATGAACATACTTATAGAATCTTTTAGGATTCGCTTTTATCTTATCTGCCAGGGAAATCTCATGGCCCTTTTTCGTCCTCCTAATTTCCTTCTTAAGTGTAGTCCTACATCCCCTATACTCGTCGAGGGACTGGCTTGATCCCAGCTGCCTATACCTGACATATGTCTCCTTCTTTGTCCGAAACAGACCCTCAATATCCCTCATCAACTAAGTTTCTCTAAACTTGCCAGGCTCGCCCTTCCATGCAACTGAACATGCCGGCACTGAATTCCTCCGATCTCACTTTTAAAAGCCTCCCACTTGCCAGACGTCCCTTTCTACATGTAAACTGCCTCTCCCATTCAACTTTTGAGAGTTCCTGCCTGATGCCATCGAAATTAGCCTTACCCCAATTTAGGAATTCAACCTGAGGACCAGTCCTTTCCTTTTCCTTAACTATCTTGAAGCTGATAGAGTTATGGTCACTGACACCAAAGTCCTCCCCCACTGACACATCAACCACCTGCCCATCCGTATTTCCTAAGAGGAGTTCGAGTGTAGCTCCTGCAGAAACCTATCCTGGACACACTTAACAAATTCTTCCCCATCTGATCCCTGAGCACTAAGGCAGTCCCAGTCAATATTAGAGAAGTTAAAATCACCTACAATTACGACCCTATAATTCCTACACCGATCTCTGATTGCCCTAAATATATGCTCCTCCAATTCCCTCTGACTATTGTGGAGCCGATAGTACAATCCCATCAAAGTGATCACCCCTTTATTGTTGCTAAGTTCTACCCATATGGCCTCGCTGGACATTGCCCCAGGGATATCCTCGCTGAGTACTGCCGTGATGTCCACCCGAATCAATGGTGAAACTCGCCCTCCTCTCTTACCTCACCTCTGTCACGCCAGAAAGATGGGTATCCCGAAACATCGAGCTGCCAGTCCTGCCAATCCATCAAGAACGTTTCTGTAATAGCTATAATATCACAATCCAAAGGACCGATGCATGCTCTGAATTCATCTGCCTTGCCTGCAAGACATCGTGCAGTAACGTAAATGCAGTTTAGCCTACCAGACCTTCCACGCTCCCTCTTCTGTCCCCGCCCGGCCTGCCTATTGGACTTGCTTGCTTTAACCTCTGCATTTGCCTCAATTATCTCATTGGAGAGACTACTACATTGGGTCCCACCCCCCCTGCATGATGAGTTTCATCCCTCCCGAGTAGAAAAGGCAAACCTCCCCCGAAGGGTTCTGATCCACCTGCTGTTTGGATGTAACCCGCCCTTCTTGTACAGGTCAACTCTGCACCAGAAGAGATCCCAATGATCCAACTAGCTGAAACTCTTCCTCTGTCTCTGTCTCACTGCAGTGACTGCTCCCCCTCTCACCATCTCCATCTGCTGGAGTTTCTGTCTCACTGCAGTTACTGCCCACTCTCACCATCTCTCTCTGCTAGTGTCCCTGTCTCACTGCAGTTACTGTTCCCCTCGCACCATCTCCATTTGCTGGTGTCCTTGTCTCACTGCACCTACTGGGCCCCTCTCCCCATCTTCCTCTGCTGGTGTCCCTGTCTCACTGCAGTTAACGTCCCCCTCGCACCATCTCCATCTGCTGGTGTCTCTGTCTCACTGCAGTTAATGTGTTCTCTCAGCATCTCCATCTGCTGGTGTCCCTGTCACACTGCGGTTATTGCCCCCTCTCAGCATCTGTATCTGCTGGTGTACCTGTCTCACTGCAGTTACTGTCCCCCACGCAACATCTCCATCTGCTGGTGCCCCTGTCTCACTACAGTTACGGCCCCCTCTCACCATTACTGTGTTTGAAATCCTTCAGCTCTTTCTATGATTTGATTCATTTAACAATGAGATTGAGACGGTATTTGACCGCCTTCTTCAGCTCCTGTCTGAATTTAGTCTGTGTCACAGTGTAAATACATGTGTTGGTGCAGGAACTGAGACGCTGCAGCAACTTTGATGTGTGATATGTGATAAGGATAGGGTCGGTGTCGGAGGAATAATCCTGAATGCTTGCGATTCGCCTATAAAGGATAACCACAACCCGGGTCATACATAACAGAATAAAACTGCCCGATATACTGAAGAGTAAAGTAATTGATTTCCTGTGATTCTCCATCTTTGGTTCCTTGTGATTTTCTCCATTGCTGAGGCGCCGGAATTCCCTGCGGACTTGACTGGAGAATTGGACGGCACACTGGTGCAGTGGTTAGCATCGTAGCCTCAGAGCTCCAGTGGCCCGGGTTCAATTCTGGGTGCTGCCTGTGTGGAGTTTGCAAGTTCTCCCTGTGTCTGCTTGGTTTTACGCCGGGTACTCCTGTTTCCTCCCACCACAAAAGACTTGCATGTTGATAGGTAAATTGGGCATTATAAATTGCCCCTAGGTATGTGGTAGGGGAATATCGGGACAGGTGGGGATGTGGTAGAAATATGGGATTAGTGTAGGATTAGTATAAATGGGTGGTTGATGGTAGGCACAGACTCGGTGGGCCGAAGGGCCTGTTTCAGTTCTGTATCTCTAAATATAAAAAATATAATATAAAATCTGTCTGACAGTCAGAAGATTGAGCAGTAAGATCACAAAGTCCGGGCCACAAGGGGTTAAAATTCAACTGCCCCCCATATGGGGGAGGTATCGAAGCTCAGTTTATTAACACAACCCATGGGAACATTATCAATAATGTAAATTGTTCCAATGTAAAGTACCAGGTGAGAGACTCTAAACAGCCCAGCACACTCACTGTTCCTGCAACCACAGCCGCCGTTTTCTCGCTGCAATATTTTGTTCTCACTTTCTCACAACAAATGGCCACAGATCGATCAAAGGTGAGCCAGCCAGAAACAACTGTGGCTGCAGAAAGCAGAACGGCAATGAGAGAACACACAGGAGTAATTCTCAGGAATGAATCTGGGAAATAAATTGAAACAATTCAAGTCAATATGGGTTCAGTGACAACGATCAGGAGATCAGACACTGCCATTCCCACCAGGTCGACGGTGATACTTTTCGCGAGACCGAACTTTCCTCGGGACAATTTCACAATCGCCACCAATCTAACTGGAAGAGAGAGAAAAGGAAGCAGAGGAATTACTGATCAGAACTGGAGACAAATCAGCAGTTTGACAGGATCTGGGCTGAAATTTCCAGCTTTGTTGCTGCATCGGGCAGTGAAACTGGTTCATTGACCTGGGCAGTGCTTTGTCACAGTGAAATGTTTGAAAACACAATTATTAATAATGAATTGGGAAATTGATACAGGAAGTGAATAAAATGAGCACCGGATCTACTGGAAGTACTGAGTGAGGATGCAGTGCCAGTGGGGAAATGAGAAGGGATTTTACAGAGATGGAATCCAATGGGTTAATTGGGAATTTGTCTCCAGACTGTTGGTTGGTAAGGTTTGTGGAGAGCGGGTTAGCTGGTTTGTTACTCTGGGTTCAGGGAACTGACAGAGACTATTACCAAATGGGAAATGACTGAAAACTGCAGCGCTGAGTTTGACTCTCAGCCATGATCTAGAATGGTGGAGCAGGCTCGCAGTGCTGAATGGCCTGCTCCTGCTCCGATGTTCCTGTATCCCGATCAGGTTGGACGAGGAAGCTGGAGGTGGAGCCAGTGCGTGAGATTGGGAAGGAGAGATGGCAAAGGACATGTTGGAACAGTAGGGGACACTGCAGCAGATGGTTTGGGAAAGAGGATAAAGTGAAGCAATGGATGAGGAGACTGAGGATTCAATACACTGAAAGGAGAGGCTGAGATTCACAGAGAGAGACTGCAGCAGAGTGTTAGAGGAAATCTAATCTGTAGATCCCAGTCAGTCAACTCAGCTAATACATTCATACAAGAATCCCTGTGGTTACTGGTGTTGGAGAACAGTTCATTGTTTATACAATATAGTCGATATATTTAGTTTGTACAGGCAATTAAATATAAACTTAAATATATTTCTGATGTCAGCCCCGCTCTTTATTGAATTCAGCAGTCACAGAGATTTTAAAGTGCAGTATTTAAATAATGAATTACCATCAGTGATGAACTGATTCTGTTGTTTATTCAGTCACTAAGTAAGGATTATGAACTTTCTCCAAAACAAAATGAGGACCTGACAGAAATCAACACAGAGGATCAAGTCCAACATGAAAATGAGCACAATCGGACAACAGACAACTTCAACTCCCAGTTTCTCTCACTAATTGTTCTGGACATTCCAGCACTTTATGACAGTGAATTATTCACACTGCAGTTTTTCTCTTTCTCTTTACTTCTGCTTATCTCTTTCCGTCGGTTTCGTTCTCCCTGCTCCTTTTCTCCTCCCCCATCTCTCTGGAGTATTCACACTCTGCAAACTGTTATAAAATGCTGCTTTTCACATATGATTTATTCCTAACATTCGGTGCCTGTGTTCTGTTCACCAGCACCAGGTTCAATGATTTTATTTTCAAAGTCAGTTTGTTCAACTGTGAAACCTCTGTGAATAATTTAAATTACCTACAGAACACTCAAGTCACCACCTGTCCACCTACACTCTTCACTTCAGGAAGGTTCCAGATTCAATTTGCATTCTGTGCTATGTTAGTTAATCTCAGCTGGCATGGTGGTGGGATTGCCATAATTGGCCTCACCTACTCTTTAATTAGGGTGAGCAAAATGATCATGGCCCTTGCTCCTGATTGCTATTTAGTAACATCCATGTGTTTGTATGACACGTGTTTGGTGTCAGTTGGGTTGGTGATCTTTGTCTTGCTTCTCCCCTCTGCTCTCAGTGTGGTCAGTTAGGCTGCGAGCATTCACTGTCCTGGCTCAAACGAAAATGGCTGCTTTGGAGAAGTGCCTCAAAGCTACAGGTACATGGAACCGTGCCACAGAAGGAGTTAATCCTTTCTTTGAGTGGAGGGAGGAAAATGGGCAGGAATGGAAGAGAAATAATCTATTATCAAAGTGTTGAAATGGATTTCTTCTACTTTTGAAAATGACTTCCCTACAGTAGACGTTTGTATGACAATTAAAAGTCACCCTCAGGTTACTGGTACAGATAGAATAATCGTGATAAACAGCTGGCATCATGTTGGGATTGTCCTCCTCCTCGAGCCCCCCCGCACTCCCACCCACAACCCACCCTGACCCCACCACCAAGCGCTCGCTGCTCTCCATCCACACATGACTCGCCTAAAGGTAATGCACCTCCAGTTTTGTTGGAATCATACAGAGCAGCAAGAGGACATTCGGCCCATCGGAACATTGCCAGCTTTTTGCGAGAAATAGCCAATTGGTCTAATTCCCTGTTCTTTCCCCGTAGACCTGCAGAGTTTTCCTTTTCAAGCGTACAGCCAATTCCCCTTCAAATGTTATGACTGAATCGGCTCCCGCCAATCTTGGACAGTAGATTCCAGATCATAACCTGCAACGTTTATTCAAAAAATGCTAATTCTCCTTCATGCCCACTGCAACCCGGCCCCAACACCCCAGAATTTTTGCCAATTAACTTACATCTGTGCCATCTGTTTCGCATCATTATTTACTCCATCAAAACACACCAAAGAAGAACATTCCTAGCCTCTCCAGTCAAACTACTTTGTAAGATATTTAAATTGACACACTAACATGCGAGATATTCCAATACATATTTATGTCTCGGCGGCAAAAGAGGTAATTTCCACTCAATCCCTCAAGTTTGCTTTTTGCAATTGTATCAAAACTCTTGGTCATATTGAATGTCATTATCTAGTAAAACATAGGGTTCTCTAACTGAACATTGGCACAGGTGCTCTGTCAAATGCTATCGGGGATGAAAGGTGAAATATTCCATCAACCTCACAGCATATAACTGTTCAAGTATATTTCATTTCTTTGCTACCAATGTTTATATTTAAATGCAATAAGTTTTGGTCCTGCACATTGTGCAGCTGACCTCACAACGGTCTGGCTATGACAGCATAAACCAGTAACCATGTCAACACAGTTTATACCTAAGGATAGCTGTGAAGTGCCTCCATATCATCCAGAGTCAACGTGTGGAAACATCGTCGACTTCAGTGCTGCTTTATTTAAGCGTCCATCACTTTTTTTATCGGAATAGTTGTTGATGTGATTTGCACTGGCACCCATTTTAACATTGTACCATTTCCTTTGAATCGTTTCTCCTCAGCCTTCCTTCCAAAATGCATCATTTCACATTTCTCAGCATTGAGGTTAACCTGCCATGTGTATGACCATTTCACCCGACTGCTTCTATCCTCCTGAAGTCTACTACTGTTCCGTTCCCTGTTTATTACATTGCAGATGTTATGCCCTGTAAACCCAAGTCCAAGTCATTAATATATATCAAAAAGATCAGTGGTCCTAATTCAAAGCCCTGGGAAATACCCCTGTACCACAATGTGCTCTGTATACAGTGAGTACAAAGGCAGGGAGGGTATGCTGAACATTTATAAAGCTCTGGTTAGGCCCCAACTGGAGGATTGTGTCCAGTTCCGGTCACCACACTTTAGGAAAGAGGTGAGGGTCCTTGAGAGGGTGCAGGGATTTACCAGAATGGTTTCAGGGATGAGGGATTTTAGTTACAAGGTTAGGTTGATAAAGTTGGGTTTGGTCTCCTGAGCAGAAAGCAGATTGAGGGGAGATTGAATAGAAGTGTATAATATTCTGTCAGGCAAAGATACCGTCCTCCAGTCTGAACAAACCATTCACCATTACTCTCGGTGTTCTGTCCCTAAGCCAATGTTGTATCCACTCTGTCCCTGTCCCGTTCATTCCATGAGCATTCATTTTGCGAATATGAGGCACCATTATAACGTCCCCATGAGGAAATTGATCCCAGAGCACAGAAAAACACACACACACATAAAAGACACACAGACAGGCAATAAGCAACTGCAACAAGAGATAATCCAACAAACTTCCCTTGGCATTCAAAGCATTATCCCACCGCTGAATCGCCCAGCATCAACATCCTGGGGAAACATTGACCAGCAACTGAACTGAAGAAATCACATCAAAACTGTGGCTACAAGTGACACGCCCCCTGACTCCCCAAAGCATTTACACCTGCTACAAGATACAAATCAGGTGTGTGATGGTATCTCTCGACTTGATTGGATGAATGCAGCACCTACAACGCTCCATATAAACTGGAGGGAGCTCCCCCTCTACATATAAAATGGAGGGATATACCCCTCTACGTATAAAATGAAGGGAGATACTCCTCTAAGCATAAAATGGAGGGATCTCCCCCTCTTGTATAAAGTGGAGGGAGACACCTCTCTACGTATAAAATGGAGGGATATACCTCTATACATATAAGTTGGAGGGAGATGCCCTTCTGTGTATAATTTGGAGGGAGATACACCTCTACATATAACGTTGAGGGATGTGCCCTTCTGTGTATAAAATGGAGGGAGATCCCTGTCTATATAACAAATGGAGGGAGCTCCCTCTCTGTATACAAAATGTTGGGAGTGCCACCTGTACAATTAAAATGGAGGGAATCCCATTTAAAAAAAAATCTTTTTAACCATTTTTATACCAGAGACAGAGCCGAGTATAATATGTACACCCTGTCTATGTATAAAGAGGAGGGATTCCCCTCTATATGCATAAAAAGGAGGGAGCACCCTCTCTATGTATAAAGTGGAGGGAGCTCTCTCTCTCTCTCTGTATAAAGTGGGGGGAGCACCGTCTCTCTGTATCAAGGGGAGGGAGCTCCCTCTCTATGTATAAAATGCAGGGAGCTCCCTCTCTATGTATAAAGTGGAGGCAGCACCCTCTCCATGTAAAACGTGGAGGGAGCACCCTCTCGAAATATAAAGTGGAAGGAGCTCTGTCTCTATGTATAAAGTCGATGGAGCTCTGTCTCTGTGTGTAAAGTGAAGGGAGCTCCCCCTCTATGCATTAAGTGGATGGAGCACGCTCTCTCTAAATAAAGTGGAGGGAGCTCTGTCTCTATGTTTAAATTGGAGGAAGCTCCCTCTCTATGTATAAAGTGGAGGGAGCTCCCGCTCTCTGTATAAACTGGAGGGAGCTCTATCTTTCTGTATAAAGTGGAGGGAGCTCCCCCTCTATGTATAAAGTGGAGGGAGGTCCCTCTCTTTGTATAAATTGGAGGGAGCTCCCTCTCTGCGTAGAAAGTGGAGGGAGCTCTCTCTCTATGTATAAAGCGCAGGAAGGTCCCTCTCTATGAATAAAGTGGAGGGAGCTTGCTCTCTATATATAAAGTGGATGGAGCTCTGACTACTTACAAAGTGGAGGGAGCTCTCTCTCTCTGTATAAAGTGGAGGGAGCTGAATCTCTACTTACAAATTGGAGGGAGCTCCCTCTCGATATATGAAGTGGAGCGAGCTCCCTCTCTCTGTATATAAAGTGGAGGGAGCTCCCTCTCTATGTATAAAATGTAGGGAGCTCACTCACTGTGAAAAAGTGGAGGGAGCTCCCTCTCTATGTATAAATTGGAGGGAGCTCCCTGTCTGTTCATAAAGTGGAGGGAGCTCACTCACTATGTGTAAAGTGGAGGGAGTTCCCTCTCTATGAAAACGATGAGGGAGCTCCTGGAGTGTCAGATTAACCCGGGTCACTCACTGTGCCCGGCTCAGCCTCAAGACTCATCTGCTTCAGTCACTGAGACGCTCATCTATCACTTGCATTAATGTAAGCAGATGCCGGGTTTGGGAGCAGGACAGGCACACAGGATGAGGACGACTGCTCATGTGGAGGATAAGCATCAGTAATCCCTCAGAGAATCAGAACAGACGAGCAAGACTCAGAAAAGGAAACTTGTGTTGAATTTGTGAGCCTTGTATTGTGGAATGTTTTGGTGTTGGGTGAGCATGTTAGCCAGTGAAATCTTGCCCCAGTGGGATGGATCGATATTATATGACTTTATTACAACAGTAATGTGCCGTGTGTACTTTAAATATGGACTGCAATGACTGAAATAACAATGTAACTGATCAATTTTCAGCTGAATACTATGACGACAGTTAGAGTCATGGAGTCATAGTATTAGACAGCACAGAAATAGGCCCGTCGGCCCATCGTGTCAGTGCTGGCCATCCACCAGCTACCTATTCTAGTCCCATTTTACAGCACTTGTCCCGTCGCCTTGTATGTAATTGCATTTCAAGCGCTCATCTAAATACTTCATAACTGTTTTGATGGTTCCTGCCTCTACCACCTCTTCAGGCAGTGTGTTGCAGTTGCCAATCACCCTCTGGGTGAAGAATATTTTCCTCAAATCCCCTCTAAACCTCCTAACCCTTACCTTAAATCTATGCCCACCTTTTATTGACCCCTCTGCTAAGGGAAAACGTTTGTTCCTATCTAATCTATCACGTCCCCTCATAATTTTGCACACCTCAATCAGGTCACCCCTCAGCCTTCTCTGCTCTAAGGAAAACAACCCTAGCCTATCCAGTCTCTCTTCATAGCTGAAATGCTCCAGCCCAGGCAGCATCCTGGTGAATCTCCTCTGCTCCCTCTCCAGTGCAGTCACATCCTTCCTATAGTGTGGTGCCCAGAACTGTACACAGTACTCCAGCTGTTTTATAAAGCTCCATCATAACTTCCCTGCTCTTATATTCTATGCCACGGCTAATAAAGGCAAGTATCCTATACGCCTTCCTAACCACCCTATCTATCTTTGCTGCTGCGTTCAGTGATCTATAGACAAGTACACCAAGGTCCCTCTGACCCTCTGTACTTCCGAGGGTCCTATTATCCATTGTTTATTCCCTTGCCTTGTTAGTCCTCCCAAAGTGCATCACCTCACAATTATCAGGATTGAATACCATTTGCCACTGCTCTGCCCATCCAACCAGTCCATCTATATCGTTCTGCAATCTAAAGCTTTCCTCCTCACTATTTACGACACCACCAATTTTCGTGTCATCTGCAAACTTAATGATCATGCCTCCTATATTCACATCGAAATCATTAATGTACACTATTAACAGCAAGGGTCCCAGCACCGATCCCTGCAGTACAACACTGGTCAGTTATACCTGCTAACCTGTGAGACTGTACATCAGACACGATGTGATGAAGTCAAAGTGGACTTTGTTGAATTTGCTAACTTGATCTTTGTGGGAACACAAGTGTTAAGTAGTTAAAAATATTAAATGGTCAGTTCACTTGTACAAATAAACACTCAACAGAAATGGGTCTGGAATGTCCTATGTGCTGCACTCCTAGGACAAGATATGGACAGTAAATTACCAAAGACCTGGAATTGCAAGAAGGCAGGATATGGATAATAAAAAGGAGTCTTTTAATGACAAGAAATAAGGTATGGGTGAGGCTTGGAATGTAGAAGCAAATGCAATGTGTGTGTGGGGTGATCCAGGCAGTAAAGAAAAAGATCACACACAGTGATTGATCATGCAGGGAAAGACCCTAACACTGAGCCCAGTGACACGGTGCACGAGGGGAGAGTGAGGGTCAGTCCCGGATATAAGGGGGGTCTCTTTCCTTTATCTGACACTGCAGTCCGGATAGCCAGGCCAGCTATTGGAAGAGGATCCCTCCTGGTCATCGATCAGTGGGAACTTGGTGATATTAAAGACACAGACAAGGTGAGAGCCTGTGGGGATCATTTGCAGCATTGATTTTTCCAGGAATATTCACTCGGATTTTAGTGTTATTTTACTGGGATTCTATGTAACCTAACCAAAGTGTAATCTTTAATCTTGTAGTGCATGTGTAATGTTTAATTTCTGAAATCCACACAGAGTAAAGCTTAAGGTACTCCAACAAACTCAAGAGTGTTGGCATTTATTATCTTATCGGGTCGAATCTGCTGTTCAGTTGGACTAGACTTGTGAATAATTGTTTTGAAGTTGTTTGTCCTAACGTACAAGTGTAAATTGATTTGCAGCATCCCATCATGTAACATACTTTGCTGTCTATATTGTCCGAATACAAACAGAAAATAGCCACAAATGTTGCTGTTCATTTCGGGGCAGAAAGGTGAAGTGTTTATTTTGTCTGTGATTTAACTCAACCCCTAATGATAACCCGGTCAGAACACAAATCCGAGGCAGATGCCACCCAACAGAAAATCAGAACAGACCAGCCAGACTCAGAAAAGGAAACTTGTGTTAAATTTGTGATCCTCGCATTTTGGAATGTTTTAGTGTTTGAGTAAATTTTTAATATTTACTGATGATTTCAAACTTGGGAGGAGATGCAAAGAGTGAGGATGATACCAATCGACTGCAACAGGACAGAGATAGTTGAGCAGAATGGGCAGGCAACTGGCAGTTGGAATTTAATACTGGGAGATGTGAGGTACTGTATTTTGGCAGAAGTGATTGGGAGAGACAATATAGACTTAATGGGACAGTTCTAGAGAGTGTGCAGGGACAGAGGGACCTGGGGGTACAAGTAAATACATCTTTGAAGGTGGCAGGACATATTGAGGATGTATTCAGTAAAGCCAATGGGATCCTGGGCTTCATAAATAGAGGTGTTGAGCACAAACTCACGGAAGTTATGCTGAACCTTTACAAAGCTCTGGTTAGGCCACAACAAGAATATAGCACCCAGTTCTGGTCACCACACATTAGGAAGGATGTGAGGGTCCTTCAGGGGATCAGAGAAGATGGTAGTTTCAGGGAGGGGAGGGTTAAGCAAAGTGGACTTGAAACAGCTACCTGAAGGTAAATGAATGTCAGAGCAGTGAGAGTTAGTTAGGGTTGAGAACAAATATTTTCACACAAATACAAACAGGGCGAGACTCCCAAATCTAGAGCCCTTTGGATGTCAAGGATCAAACCGGGTGGGATAAGGCACAACAGGGAAGCTTATGTCAGATACCGAGAGCGCAATACCACAGAATGCCGAGAGGAGTGAAAAAAGTGCAGGGGTGAAATTAAAAAGCAAATTAGGAAAGCAAAGAGATAGCCAGAAAATAATATTCCCAAGTGAAATCAAGGAAAACACACAGATGGTTGATAAATACATGAAGAACAAGAGGATAACTAAGGATAGAGTATTAGGGATCAAAAAGGGAATGTGGGATTTGTGGGCACGGTTCCCCTTAAAATCACAACAACTTTGATCAAATCACCTTGATCCTCCTTAATTCCAGGGAATACATCCCTAGTTTGTGTAATATCACCACGTAATTTAACCCTTGGAGTCCAGTTATCATACTGGCAAATCTACACTGCACTCAAATGGACATGGAACCCCCCACCCCCCAAGTCTCTTTGGACCTCCAGTGTTTGTAGTTTTTCACCATTTATAAAGTACTCTGTTCTACTCTTTTATACTGACATTGAAATCTATCTACCACAGTTTTGTCCATTTGTTTAAGACATTAATATCTCTTTGTAATTTGATGCCTCCAGCTGCACTGCTTACAATGCTGCCTATTTTTGTGTCATTGGCAAACTTGGGTATGTGGCATTCTACCCCAGCATCTTAAATCGTTAATAAATACAGCAAAACTGAGACACACACGGACTTTGCACTCGTAGACAGGAGTGAATCAGTCCATCCTAGAGGTTTTTTAATCCCAGATTTATGTTTTTCTTTTAAGAAAATAACAGAATTCAAATGCACAACAGCCCAGTGTGGGATTTGAACTCCTGGATTTTCAATCATCAGCTCAGCCCTTCAAATTAAAACCCACAAAAAGAGATTCATTTTCCTACTGCTGTTGTCTGACCATCTCGGGTTTTGTATGTTGTTCCCTTCTCCTCTTCTTCCATGTGTCTGAAATCTTTGAAGTTTGTCAGACATTGACAAACTACTTCATGTGGTGTTCTGTAAATACCTTCAATTCTGTGTATCTGCAAGGGACACAATTAAAATTCTCACCTTATTGCATCAACCAAAAGCTGCAGGTCCATTCAAACATCCCTATTTCCTGTCTCTGCAAAGATAGCTCACACTTCCACAATGCAGGAATGTCTGAATGGAAACAGCTTTTGACACATTTCCCAACACGTTTACTAACACTTTTCAGGATGAAACTAAATTCAACTGACAAGATTCCAAGCCCCAAATTGAATCTTTCAGATATAAAAAGTGACACAAATGCAATCCCAGATCACTCTGTCCTGGCACACATTTTAACATTGTACAATTTCCTTAATGTCACGTCTCCTCAGCCTTCCTTCCAAAATGCATAATTTTACATTTCTCAGCATTGAAGTTAACCTGCCATGTGTCTGACCATTTCACCAGACTGCCTCTATCCTCCTGAAGTCTACTACTATTCCCTTCCCTGTTTATTGCATTGCAGATGGCACAATGTTGAAGTTGTGCCCTGTAAGCTCAAGTCCAAGTCATTAATATATATCAAAAAGATCAGTGGTCCCAATCCAAACCCCTGGGGAATATCGCAGTCCCACAATGTACACTGTATACAGTGAGTTAAAAAGCAGGGAGGTTATGCTGAACATTTAGAAAGCTCTAATTAGGCCCCAACTGGAGGATTGCGTCCAGTTCTGGTCACCACACTTTAGGAAGGAGGTGCGGGTCCTTGAGAGGGTGCAGAGGAGATTTACCAGAATGGTTCCGGAGATGAGGGATTTTAGCTACATAGTAAGGTTGGAAAAGCTGGGTTTTGTCTCCTTATAACAAAGCAGATTGAGGGGAGATTGAATAGAAGTGTATAAGATTATGTCAGGCATAGGTACCGTCCTCCAGTTGAACCAACCATTCACCACTACTCTCTGTGTTCTGTCCGTTATCCAATGTCGTGTCTACTCTGTCCCTGTCCCGTTCATTCCATGAGCATTCATTTTGCTAACTGGTCAATTATGAGGCACCATTATGACGTCCCCATGAGAAAATTGGTACCAGAGCACAGAAGAACACAGACATATAAAAAGAAACACACAGACAGTCAATGAGCATCTGCAGCAAGAGGGAATCCAAACACCGCCCCTTGGCCTTTAAAGCATTATCCCATCGCTGAATCCCCCAGAATCAACATCCTGGGGAGACATTGACCAGGAACTGAACTGAAAAAATCACATCAATACTGTGGATACAAGTGACTCTCCCCCTGATTCCCCAAAGCCTTTCCACCACCTGCAAGACACGAGTCAGGTGTGTAATGGTGTCTCTCCACTTGCCGAGATGAATGCAGCACCAGATGCTCGACACCATTTAGGACAAAGCAGCCCACTTGATTGGCACCCCATCCACCTCTTTAAACTTTGATCAGATCACCCCTTAACCTTCTAAATTCCAGGGATACAGAGTAAAGCTCCATCTACAATGTCCCATCAAATGCTGCCAAGGTATTAGTGAGCTATTGAGCAAATCTCTGTCTTCTCTGTTCTATCAGACACTCCCAGGGCAGGTACAGTGTGGGATTAGATACAGACTAAAGCTGACTCTATATGTGCCTCTCTTTCTATTCCTCCATCCAGATGGAGAGAGTAACAGTCAGAGAGACAGGGATAGATATAGAGAGAGTATAACAGAGAGAGGGAAGGATAGCAATGGGGAGACAGTAGCAGTGAGAAAGGGGAAAAGATTGGGATGGAGAGTGTCGGTCAGTGTTCCTGCAAATCTGTGTGCAGCAGACTGTAAGGTATGACACAGCGGGAGATTGGGCTAGAGAGAGTAGAGAGTGACATAGAGATAGAGAGAGAAGAGGAATTTGATAAACATGGAGATAGTAGCAGAAAGGGGAACTAGTGATTGTGTGAGTAAGAGAGAGGGGAAGACGGAGATGGAGAGAGATTACCAGTAAGAGTCGCTCTCCACTTCTCTCTCCACGCCTTTCTCTCCCTTTCTCACTGTTACCCTCTCGTCATCTATATTTTCCTTCTCTCCTGATATTTCACACTCTATGCCTATTTCTTGCACGTCTGTGTATCCAGGATTACATCAAACTATGATTATATTTGACATTTGCCCTTTCGATCTAACCTAACAACGTGACCGTCTCCAACATTATCTCTGTGTCTGTGAACAGAGGAGTGAATGTTCACTGATTCCTGAGGCTGACAGGACAGGTGTGATAAGCTGGTTAGGAAGGGATAAGGGAGACTTTCAGTTCCCGACCAGCGGAAATAAACTCTCAGTGTCGACCCTATCCAGTCCCTTTAGAATCTGATATGATTCAATGCGATCACCGCTCATTCTTCTAAACTCCAGAGAATACAGGTCCAATTTACTCAGCCTCTCATCACAGGACAATGACAGAGAAACTAAACAAATACTTTGTGTCTGTCTTCACAGAGGAAAATACGAAAAACCTCCCAGAAATAATGGAGAATCAAGGATCTAGTGTAAATGACGAACTGAAAAATATAAATATCAGTAAAAAGAAGTACTAGACTAATGAATGGGACTAATAGTAAATAAATCCCCTGGACCTGATGATCTACATCCCAGAGTGTTGAAAGAGGTGGCTGTAGAGATAGTTGATGCATTGCTGGTCATCCTTGAAAATTCGATAGACTTTGGAATGGTTCCTGCAGATTGGAAGGTAGCAAATGTAACCCCACTATTTACAAAAGGAGGGAGAGAGAAAATAGGGTACTACGGACCTTTTCGTCTAACATCAGTCAAAGGGAAAATGCTCGAATCAATAATAAAAGATGTGATTACCGGACACTTGCAAAATAATGGTCGGATTGGGCAGAGTAAACATGGATTAATGAAAGGGAAATCATCCTTAACAAAGCTGTTGGAGTGTTTTGAGGATTAGCTGGCGAAATAGATAAGGGGGAACCGGTGGATGTGGTAGATATAGATTTTCAAAAAGCTTTTGTTAAGGTCCCACACAAGAGTTTAGTAATCAAAATTAGAGCACATGGGATTGGGGGGTATATACTGGCATGGATTGAGAACTGGTTAATTGACAGGAAACAGAGGGTAGGGCTAAATGGGTCATTTTCAGGTTGGCAAGATGTGGCTAGTGGGGCATTGCAAAGAGAGAGCAAAATAGATTGAGAGAGGGGAGAGAATCACAGACAGAGGCAGAGATAGAGAGAGACAGTGATAGAGGAAGAGACAGAGACAAACAGAGAGAGAGAGCAAAAGGGAGAGAGATGGAGAGACAGAGAGAGAGGGAGAGTTGGTGTTAGAGAGACACAGAGTAATGTACAGAGGCAAAGAAAGAGAGAGGGAGAGACAGAGAGAGAGAGACAGAAACAGAGAGGGAGGGGGGGAGATAGAGAGAAACAGATAGGGAGAGTCAGAGAGAGAAAGAGAGAGAGAGATAGACAGAGAAGGAAGGAGAGTGAGACAAAGAGAGGGAGTGTGAGAGAGATGGAGAGACCAGTGAGAATTAAAGAAGGAAAGGACTGGAGGACTGCTAACGTTGTACCATTGATTAAAAAGGGAGAAAGGGATAGACAGTAATACCGCCACTCAGCCTAACCTCAGTGGAGGGCAAATGATTGGGATAAATTCTGAGAAACAGTAGTAATGGTCATTTAGAAAGATGCAGATTAATCAAGCATAGTCAGCATGGATTTGTTAAGTGAAGATCGTGTCAGACTAGCTTGACTGTATTTTTGTGGGGGTAACTAGGAGGGTCGATGAGGGGCGCAGCTCATCACAACATTCTCAGGGAAATCAGACAATAAATGCTGGTCTTGTCAGTGATGCCCAGATCCCAGGAATTAATTTAATACAGTGTCAGCGCCTGTATACATACAGTTCACAATGGGTACAAGGGACTGATTCACTCCTTTCTGATTCTGTGTGTCTCAGTGTCTCCATGTCTGTGTCTCTGTCACGTTTAAAGCACTAACAGTACATTAGTGAGGAATCAGTCTTTGAAATAAATGTCCCAGTGCTGTGGTAACATAAAATGGCCACCGTGAACAAACCTAAAATGGCTGACTGTTGTTTGTGGATTTCTAAAGATGTTCTGAGAGAAGAGGGAGAGAGAGAGAGACAGACAGACGGAAAGAGAAACAAAGAGGGAGACACAAACCGAGACGGTGACCCAGACACAGAGATTGATAGCAGGATATTTGTCAGAGGACATTGGAAGAGGAGGAGGCCACTTGGCCCCTCAACCCTGTTCTGTCATTCAAAAAGATCATGGCTGATCTGCGATCGAACTCCATATACCCGTGTTGGCCCTATATCTCTTCATACCTTTAACAAAAAAAAAATCTAAAAATTAACAATTGTATCAGCAGTAATTGCTGCTTGTGGAAGAGAGTTTCAAACTGATACCACACCTGGCGTGTTGAAGTGTTTCTTCATTTCACTCCTGAATGGTTTTAGACTATGTTTAGATTTTTAGAATATGCCCACAAGTTCTAGACTCCGCAGCCAGTGCGAATTGTTACTCTCTGTTTCACAAAGCGTCCTTGAATCCAAGGTTGGACATTCCATGCTGTCACTTTTCCTTATTATTCTGAAAACTTTGATCAAATCACCCCCTAACGTTCTAAGTTCCAGGGATTCAGAGTAAAGCTCCATCTACACTGTCCCAATTTACACTTCCAAGCCAAGAACACTGTGAAGTTAGACACACACTAAGTTTCCCTCTGCACTGTCCCATCACACACTCCCAGGGCAGGGGCAGCATGGGGTTAGATACAGAGTAAAGGCAGGGCCCATTATATTATAAACAGAGAAATGGCGTTGTGCTGTACAAACTGAGACCGGATGAAACGCAGCATAAGCAAAGACGACTCCCAGGGCAGGAACATCATGGGGTGGATACAGAGTGAATCTCACTCTACACTGTCCGAAACAGAGAGAGAAAGACAGAGAGAACGACAGCGAGCCAGGCAGGATGACTGGGAGTGAAAGAAGGATATTTAACATCGGACATAGGAAAATGTGGAGGCAATTCAACCCCTCAACCCTGTTCCAGCATTCAATGAGATCAGGGCTGATCTGTGATCTAACTAATGCCATATATCCCACGTTTGTCCCTTGTCTCTTAATCCCTTTGGTTAACAAGAATCTATCAATCACAGATTTAAAAAATAACAATTAAGCCAGCATGAATTCCTGTTAGCAGAAGAGCGTTCCAAAAATGCAAAGAAATCCAAAGGAATGATTGGACAGGCTGGGGGTTGTTTTTTTGGAAGAGAGGAGGCTGAGGGGAAATTGAGTTGAGGCTTATAAAATTATGAGAGGCGTCGATAGATTGGGTAGGAAGGAATTATTTCCCTTAGCACCGAGGTTCATAAGCAGGGACATAGATTTCAAAATTTCCACAACCTATATCATGGTGGGGTGATGGCTCCCACAGTAGAATAGCTTGATAGATGTTTAAAATGGAGGATATTTCCTCTGAGTCTCTCCTGATGTTTCACTCTCCGTACCTATCTCCTATATGTTTGTGCACACAGCAGTGAAGGATTATATCACATTAATATATCTTACATTCTCCCTTTCAATCCACCCCAACAATCTCTCTCGCCAACCCTGTCCCTCTCCGCAGCAGTCTCTCTGTCTGCATATCTAACCCTCTCTCCCTCTGTCTCACTCCTAGTGTCAGAGATAGCAGAGGGAGAGACAGAGGGAGGAAGTTTAGATAGAATGTTGAAGGAACTGTACTCTGTTCCGAAGCTGTGCTGAACCTGCTCTCGGAGTGTTTAATGGGCTACATTAATCGGCTGTGTACAGTCCTGGATCAGGCTGTGAAGAAGCAGAGCATGTTCAGTGCACAACGGGTCAAAGGGAACGATTCACTCCTGTCTGCTACTGGGAAGAGAGACTGACCTTAACATCAAGGCAGCGTTTGACTGAGTGTCGCATCGAGGAGCCCGAGTAAAAATGAAGCCAGTAGGAATCCGCTGTTTGGAGTCATACCGAGCACGAAGGAAGATGGTTGTGTTTGTTGGAGGTTAATCATCTCAGTCCCAGGACATCACTGCAGGAGTTCCTCAGGGTAGTGCCCTCAGCCCAAGCATCTGCAGCTGCTTCCGCAATGACCTGCCCTTCATCGTAAGGTCAGAAGTAGGGATGTTCACTGATGATTGCACAGTGTTCAACTCCATTCACACCTCCTCAGATAATGAAATCCCAGCAGGAAATGCTGGAAATACTGAACAGGTCAGGCAGCATCTGTGGAGGGAGAAATAGAGTTAGTGATTCAGCTCGATGGTTTCTAGATTTGCAGCATCCACTTTTCCTCAGATAATGAAACAATCCATAGCCACAAGCACAAGACCTGGACAACATTCAGGCTTGGGCCGACCAGTGACAAGTAACATTCACGTCACACAAGTGCCAGGCAATGACCATCTGCAAAAAGAGAGAATCCAACCACCTCCCCTTGGCATTCGAAGCATTATCCTATCGCTGATTCCCCCAGCATCAACATCCTGGGGAAACATTGACATCAAACTTAACTGAACGAAGCACATCAATAGTTTCTTCACCCAGTGGCTGGTGGGTGTCTGGAACTCACTGCCTGAAAGGATTAGTATAAAATGGGTGGTTGATGGCCTGCACAGACTGTGTGGGCCGAAGGGCCTGTTTCAGTGCTGTATCTCTCTGTGGCTCTATGACTCTAAACGATGGTCGAGGCAGAAACCCTCACCACATTTAAAACAATCTCTTGGATATGTACTTGAAAGAATAACTTCTCCATATTTAAAGTGGTTAAGGAATAACTCTCCTCACTTGCACTGCCCCATCGAACAATCTCAGAGAAGGTCCAGCACGGGTTAGGTACAGAGTACAGCTCCGTAAGCAGATAACGGGTTTGGGAGCAGGACAGGCACACGGGATTAGGACGAATGCTCATGTGGAGGATTAGCATCAGTAATCCCTCAGAGAATCAGAACCGACCAGCGAGACTCAGAAAAGGATACTTGTGTTGAATTTGTGAGCTTTGTATTGTGGAATGTTTTAGTGTTTGGTGAGAATGTTGAGCCAGTGAAATTTTGCCCCAGTGGGATGAATAGATACTATATGACTTTATTACAACAGTGAGGTACCGTGTGTACTGTAAATATGGACTGAAATGACTGAAATCATAATGTAACTGATCAATTTTCAGCTGAATACTATGACTACAGTTATTCCTGCTGTCCTGTGAGAATGTACATAAGACACGATGGGGTCAAGTCAAAGTGGACACTGTTGAACTTGCTAGCTTTATCTTTCTGGGAACACAAGGGTTAAGTAAGTTAAAAATATTAGATTGTCAATTCACTTGTACAAGTAAGCACTGAACAGAAATGCGTCTGGAATGTCCTATGTGTTGTATTTCTACTCCGACATCTACTCTGTCCAGACCCCTCATGATTTTAAACACCTCTATCAAATCTAATCTCAGTTTCTCTTCTCTATGGAGAACAACCCCAGCTTCTCCAATCTATCCACGTAACTGAAGTCCCTCATCCCTGGAACCTTGCTCGTGAATCTTTTCTGCACCCTCTCTAATGCCCCCACATCCTTCCTAAAGTACCTTGTCCAGAATTGGACACAATATTAGTTGAGGATGAACCAGTGCTTTCTAAAGCTTCATCATAACCTCCTTGCTTTTATACTCTAAGCCTTTATTTAGAAAGCCGTCTTCAAAGATTCTTCAAATATTTAAAGGCACAACACACGAAAAACTAACTGGCCCTGCACAACAACTGAATTTTCTGGGAACATTGGAGACAGCTGTGGCTCCGTGGGTAATAATCCTGCCTCTGAAGTATACGTTTTTGGGTTCAGGTCAGAACACAAAACACAATCTGATGCCAACCAACAGAAAATCAGAACAGACCAGCGAGACTCAGAAAAGGAAACTTGTGTTAAATTGTGAGCCTCGCATTTTGGAATGTTTCAGTGTTTGAGTAAATTTTCAATATTTAGCGATGATTTCAAACTTGGAGGAGATGCAAAGAGTGAGGGTGATACCAATCGACTGCAACAGGACATAGATAGTTGAGCAGAATGGGCAGACAAGTGGCAGTTGGAATTTAATACAGGAAAATGTGAGCTATTGTATTTTGCCAGAAGTGATTGGGAGAGGCAGTGTAGACGTAATGGCACAGTTCTAGAGAGTGTGTAGGGACAGAGGGACCTTAGTGTACATGTACATACATCTTGGATGGTGGCAGGACATATTGAGAGAGTAGTCAGTAAAGCCAATGGGATCCTGGCTTCATAAATAGAGGTGTTGAGCACAACATCAAGGAAGTTATGCTGAACCTTTGCAAAGCTCTGGTTAGGCCACAACTAGAATATTGCATCCAGTTCTGGTCACCACACATTAGGAAGCATGTGAGGGTGCTTCAGGGGGATCAGAGGAGATGGTAGTTTCAGGGAGGGGAGGGTTAAGCAAAGTGGACTGGAAACAGCTACCTGAAGGTAAATGAGTGTCAGAACAGTGAGAGTTAGTGAGAGTTGAGAACAAATATTTTCACACAAATGCAAACAGGGTGAGACTCCCAAATCTAGAGCCCCTTGGATGTCAAGGATCAAACCGGGTGGGATCAGGCACAACAGGGAAGCTGATGTCAGATACCGAGAGCGCAATACCACAGAATGCCGAGAGGAGTGAAGAAAGTGCAGGGGTGAAATTAAAAAGCAAATTAGGAAAGCAAAGAGACAGTCAGAAAATAATATTCCCAAGTAAAATCAAGGAAAACACAAAGATGTTTTCTCAATACATGAAGAACAAGAGGATAACTAAGGATAAAGTATTAGGGATCAAAAAGGGAATGTGAGTATGGAGCTGGGATTTGTGGGCACGGTTCCCCTTAAAATCTCAACATCTTTGAGCAAATCACCTTGATCCTCCTGCATTCCAGGGAATACATCCCTAGTTGTGTAATATCACCTCGTAATTTAACCCTTGGAGTCCAGTTATCATTCTGGTACATCTACACTGCACTCAAATGGACATGGACCCTCAAGTCTCTTTGGACCTCCAGTGTTTGTAGTTTTTCACCATTTATAAAGTATTCTGTTCGACTCTTTTTTTTACTGACATTGAAATCTATCTACCACAGTTTTGCCCATGTATTTAAGACATTAAAATCTCTTTGTAATTTGATGCCTCCAGCTACACTGGTGCATTGCTGCCTATTTTTGTATTATTGGGAGGGTATTTAGATGGGAGTTTGTTCCCGGGAGGTATTTAGATGGGTGTTTGTTCCTGGGCGTGTATTTAGATGAGAGTTTGATCCTGGGGGGGGGGGGGGGGTATTTAGATGGGAGCTTGATCCTGGGGGTTATTCAGGTGGGAGTTTGTTCCAGGGGGGTATTTAGATGGGAGTTTCTTCCCGGGGGGTATTTAAATGGGCGTTTGTTCCTGGGTGGTTATTCAGATGGGAGTTATTCCCTGGGGGTGTCGAGCTGGGAGCTTGGTCCCGGGGGTATTTAGATGGGAACTTGTTCCTGGGGGGGTATTCAGATGGGAATTTGTTCCTGGGGTTGTTTAGATGGGAATCTGTCCCTGGGGGAGCGGCATTTAGATGGGAGTTTATTCCGGAGGGGAGGTTATTTCGATGTGAGTCTGTTCCTGGGGGTATTTAGATTGTGGTCTGTTCCGGGGGTGGTGGTTGTATTTAGATGGGAGTTGTTCCTGGGGGGAGGGGTATTCAGATGGGGGTCTGTTCCCGGAGGGTATTTAGATGGGAGTTTGATCCCGGGGGGAGGGGTATTTCGATGGGAGTCTGTTCACGGGGGATATTTAGATGGGGGTCTGTTCAGGGAGATATTTAGATGGGAGTCTGTTCCTGGGGGATATTTGGATGGGAGTTTGTTCCCGGAGGGTAATTAGATGGGACTCTGTTCCTGGGGCTTATTTAGATGGGAGTTTGTTCCGGGGTGGGGGGGACATTTAGATGGGAGTCTGTTCACCGGGGGTATTTAGATCGGGATTTGTTCCAGGGGGATATTTAGATGGGAGTCTGTTCCTGGGAGGGTATTTAGATGGGAGTTTGTTCCCGGGGGTGTATTTCGACGGGTTGCCTTGTAACAGGGGGAAGGCAATAATTAGATGGGAGTCAGTTCATAGTGAGGGTATTAGATGGGGGTCAGTTAACAGGAGATATCAGATAGGGGTCTGCAGACGAGGAGAATTTAGATTGGGGAGGTCTGTACAAGGGGGGTATGTTTTCCGGGGGGGGGAAACATTGCAGGGATAAAAATTGCGGCGGGGGGTGGGGTGGGGGGGATATAAATTGCGGGGGGTTGGGGGATAATTTGCGGGGGAAGGGATAAATTGCGGGAGAGAAACACAAAGTAGGGCGGCACAGTGGCGCAGTGGCTAGCACCGGACCCTCACAGCTCCAGGGACCCGGGTTCGATTCCGGGTACTGCCTGTGTGGAGTTTGCAAGTTCTCCCTGTGTCTGCGTGGGTTTTCGCCGGGTTCTCCGGTTTCCTCCCACAAGCCAAAAGACTTGCAGGTAGGTAAATTGGCCATTATAAATTGTCACTAGTATAGGTTATTGGTAGGGAAATATAGGGACAGGTGTGGATGTTTGGTAGGAATATGGGATTAGTGTAGGATTAGTATAAATGGGTGGTTGATGTTCGGCACAGACTCGGTGGGCCGAAGGGCCTGTTTCAGTGCTGTATCTCTAATCTAAAAAAAGTGAGAGAGAGAGAGAGATGAAGGAACACAGAGGGAGAGAGAGAAGAAAAACAGAGAGAGAGAGATAAAAAAACAGAGACATAGAAACACAGAGAGGGAGAAAGAGAGAAAAAAACAGAGAGAGAGAAACACACAGAAAGAGAGAAAAACAGAGAGCGAGAAAGACGGAGAGAAACAGAGAGATAGAGAAAGAGAGAGAGCGAAAAAAAGCAGAGATCGAGAGAGAGAAAAACAGAGAGACAGAAAAAAACAGAGAGAGAGCGAGAGAGAGATTGAGAGAGAGATTGAGGAACAGAGAGAAAGACTGGAGATTGAGAAAGAGAAGTAGAGAGAGAGAAACAAAGAGAAATAGACACAGAGATTGAGGGAGAGAGATTGAGAGAGAAGAAAAGAGAGAGAGTGAGGGCGAAAGATTGAGTCAGAAGGAGAGAGAAAGGCAGAGAGAGAGACAATAAAGATGTAATCCTCACCATCCCACACGGTCTGCACTCAATCGGTGGACTCTGACACCTTCCCTCCATCAGCTCGTCCACGGAGAAAGGATCCTGGAGTGGGAGATTGCGGTGGGAATTGGAGAAAAGGGTCAGGACTGGGACAGAGAGAGGTGGATTCAGACTGGACTCTCTATCACAGACACACACTGGAATCAGCTTGAAATTTACCTGGGCACAGAGACTGCGACACAGAAGCTCACCTTCACAAACCAGCTGCATGGAAAGAAAGAATGGAGGCTGATGCTGTCCTCATATATCTCAGAACCTGTCACTCAAAACAGACAGTCCTCCGAAAATACAGTTCACCCAACCAGCTCTCAGCTTCCTCCACCTGGACACTGCCTCCCAGGTAGAGGACAGTCCAAGGTGAGGCTCTGTGTAAACAGGGAGTGGGGGAGAGAGGGATATTCCAGCCATATCCAAAATGGACCCTTCCGGACAGAAACCTGACAGTCTGTCTGTCTCTCTCTCTCTCTCACTCTCTCCCAAAAACCTTATTAACAGAGCGGAAAAGCTGCTGTTATTTAAAACCTGGAGGGGCCGGTTTGGATAACGGCCAATTAACACTAATTGTATTAAATGTCTTTCACTATTCATCTCCAAGAACAAAGAACAAAGAACAGTACAGCACAGGAACAGGCCATTCGGCCCTCCAAGCGTGCGCCGATCTTGATGCCTGCCTGAACTGGCACCTTCTGCACTTCCGGGGCCCATTTCCCTCTATTCCGCTCCTGTTGTTAAATATATATTCATATATTTAAGATGCCTCTTAAACGTCGCTATCGTATCTGCTTCTACCACCTCCCCTGACAGCATGTTCCAGGCACTCACCACCCACTGTGTAAAAAACTTGCTTCGCACATCCCCTCTAAACTTTGCCCCTCGCACCTTAAGCCGATGTCCCCTAGTCACTGACACTTCCACCCTGGGAAAAAGCTTCAGACTATCCACTCAGTCCAAGCCGCTCATAACTTTGTAAACCTCTATCATGTCGCCCCTCCACCTCCGCCTCTCCTCATAGCTAATGCCCTCCAAACCAGGCAAAATCCTGGTAAATGGGGCGACACAGTGGCGCAGTGGTTAGCACCGCAGCCTCACAGCTCCAGCGACCCGGGTTCAATTCCGGGTACTGCCTGTGTGGAGTTTGCAAGTTCTCCCTGTGTCTGCGTGGGTTTCCTCCGGGGGCTCCGGTTTCCTCCCACATGCCAGAGACTTGCAGGTTGATAGGTAAATTGGCGATTAGAAATTGCCCCTAGTATAGGTAGGTGGTAGGGAAATATATAGGGATAGGTTGGATTGTGATAGGAATATGGGCTTAGTGTCGGATTAGTGTAAACGGGTGGTTGATGGCCGGCACAGACTCGGTGGGCCGAAGGGCCTGTTTCAGTGCTGTATCTCTAAACTAAACTAAATTCCTCTGTACCCTCTCCAATGCCTTCTGGTAGTGTGGCAACCAGAATTGCATGCAATATTCTATGTGTGGCCTAACCAAGTTTCTGTACAGCCGCAACATGACTTGCCAATTTTTATACTCTGTGCCCTGACCGATGAAGGCAGGCATGCTGTATGCCTTCTTGACTACCTTATCCACCTGCGTTGCCACTTTCAGTGACCTGTGGACCTGTACGCCCAGATCTGTCTGCCTGTCAATACTCCTACGGGTTCTGCCATTTACTGTATACATCCCTCCTGCATTAGACCTTCAGAAATGAATTACCTCACATTTGTCCAGATTAAACTCCATCTGCCATTTCTCCGCCCAAGTCTCCAACCGATCAATATCCTGCTGTATCCTCTGACAATCCTCATCATTATCCGCAAATCCACCAACCTTTGTGTCGTCTGCAAACTTACTCATCAGACCAGCTACATTTTCCTCCAAATCATTTATATCTACTACAAACAGCAAAGGTCCCAGCACTGATCCCTGCAGAACACCACTAGCCACATCCCTCCATTCTGAAAAGCACCCATCCACTGATACACTCTGTCTTCTATGACCGAGGAAGTTCTGTATCCATCATGCCAGCTCACCTCCGATCCCGTGTGACTTTACATTTTGTACCAATCTGCCATGCGGGAACTTGTCAAAGGCGTTACTAAAGTCCATATAGGTAACATCCACTGTCCTTCCTTCATTAATCATCTTCGTCACATCCTCAGAAAACTCAATCAAATTAGTAGGACATGACCTTCCCTTCACAAAACCATGCTGTCTCTCGTCAAAACGTTCGTTTGTTTCCAAATGAGAGTAAATCCCGTCCCGAATAATCCTCTCCAACAGTTTCCCTACCACTGACGAAAGGCTCACCGGCCTATAATTTCCTGGATTATCCTTGCCACCCTTCTTAAACAAAGGCATAACATTGGCTATTCTCCAGTCATCTGGGACCTCACCGATCGCAAATGAGGATGCAAAGATTTCTGTCAAAGCCTCAGCAATTTCTTCCCTTGCCTCCCTCAGTATTCTAGGGTAGATCCCATCAGGTCCTGGGGACGTATCTACCTTAATGCTTTGCAAGACACCCGACACCTCCACCTTTTTGATAATGAGATGACTGAGACTATCTGCACACCCTTCCCTAGGCTCATCATCCACCAAGTTCTTCTCTTTGGTGAATACTGATGCAAAGTACTCATTTAGCACCTCGTCCATTTCCTCTGGCTCCACGCATAGATTCCCATCTCTGTCCTTAAGGGGGCCAACCCTTTCCCTGGTTACCCTCTTGCTCTTTGTATGCGTATTAAAAGCCTTGGGATTTTCCTTAATCCTGTTTGCCAATGACTTTTCATGACCCCTTTTAGCCCTCCTAATTCCTTGTTTAATTTCCTTCCTACTGTCTTTATATTCCTCAAGGGATTCATCTGATCCTCGCCTTCCAGCCCTTACAAATGCTTCCTTTTGCTTTTTGACTAGGCTCACAATATCACTTGTTATCCAAGCATCCAGAAACTTGCCAAACTAGTCTTTCTTCCTCACAGGAACATGCTGGTCCTGGATTCTAATCAGCTGACGCCTAAAAGAATCCCACATGTCTGATGTTGATTTACCCTCAAACAGCCGCCCCCAATCTAAACTCTTCAGTTCCTGCCCAATATTGTTATAATTAGCCTTCCCCCAATTGAGCACCTTCACCCAAGGACTACTCTTATCCTTATCCACAAGTACCTTAAAACTTATGGAATTATGGTCACTGGTCCCGAAATGCTCCCCCACTGAAACTTTGAATACCTGGCCGGGCTCATTCCCCAATACCAGGTCCAGAAGGGCCCCATCCCTAGTTGAACTATCTACGTACTGTTTCAAGAAGCCCTCCTGGATGCTCCTCACAAATGCTGCCCCATCCAAGCCCCTAGCACTAAGTGAGTCCCAGTCAATATTGGGGAAGTTAAAATCACCCACCAGCACAACCCTGTTACCTTTACATCTTTCCAAACTCTGTCTGCATGTTTGCTCTTCTACCTCCCGCTGGCTGTTGGGAGGCCTGCCGTAAACACCTAATATCGTGACTGCACCCTTCCTATTCCTGAGCTCCACCCATATTGCCTCGTTGCATCACCCCTCTGAGGTGTCCTCTCGCAGTACAGCTGTGATATTCTCCTTAACCAGCAATTCACCTCCCTCACCCCTTTTACATCCCCCTCTATCCCGCCTGAAGTTTGTAAAGCCTGGAACATTTCGCATCCAATCCTGCCCTTCCCTCAACCAAGTCTCTGTACTAGCAACAACATCATATTTCCAAGTACTAATTCAAGCTCTATGTTCATCTGCCTTCCCTGTTATACATCTCGCATTGAAACAAATGCACTTCAGACCACCAGTCCCGCTGTGCTGATCAACATCTCCCTGCCTGCTCTTTCTCTTAGTCCTACTGGCCTTATTTACTATGTCCTCCTCATTTAATTCACTAGCTGTCCTACCGCCCTGCCACACTAGTTTAAACCCTCTCGAGTGACGCCAGCAAACCTTGCAGCCAGGATATTAGTGCCCTTCCAGTTTAGATGCAACCCGTCCTTCTTGTACAGGTCCCATCTGTCCCTGAAGAGAGCCCAATGGTCCAGATATCTGATACCCTCCATTCTACACCAGCTGCTCAGCCACGTGTTTAGCTGCAGTATCTTCCTATTTCTAGCCTCACTGGCACGTGGCACAGGGAGTAATGCAGAGATTACATGCCTAGAGGTCCTGATGTTTTTAACTCACTCCTAAGTCCCTGAACTCCCCCTGCAGGTCCTCATCACTCTTCCTGCCTATGTCATTGGTACCGATGTGTCCCACAACCTCTGGCTGTTCACCCTCCCCCTTCAGAATGCCCCCTGTCCGTTCATAAACATCCTTGACCCTGGCACCAGAGAGGCAACATACCATCCTGGAGTCTCTTTCACGCCCACAGAAGCGCCTATCTGTGCCCCTGACTATAGAGTCCCCTATAATTATTGCTCTTCTGCGTTTTGTCCCTCCCTGCTGAACAACAGTGCCAGCCGTGGTGCCACTGCTCTGGCTGCTGCTGTTGTTTTCCCCTGATAGGCTATCCCCCCAACAGTATCCAAAACTGTATACTTGTTAGAGAGGGGTATAGCCACAGGGGATTCCTGCACTGACTGCCTGCCCCTTCTAGCGGTCACCCATCTCTCTGCCTGCACCTTGGGTGTAACCATTTCTCTAAAACTCGTGTCTATGACACTTTCCGCCACATGCATGCTCCGAAGTGCATCCAGTTGCCGCTCCAACCGATCCATGCGGTCTGTGATGAGCTGCAACTGGGTACACTTCCTGCAGATGTGGTCGGCCGGAACGCTGGAAGCGTCACGGACCTCCCACATCTCACAGGTGAAGGACTTCACCCCTCTAACAGTTATTTCTAGCACTAATTAGTTAATTAATATAAAATAAATGAATACTTATTAAATCCTTACTAAATTATGATACACTTAACTATATGGTCCATCGTGCTAGATTTCTACAATAAATACTGAATTAGAACTAAATACATTAATCTCCTCCATCTGGTTTAGTTGCTCTCCTTACTAATTAGTTAATTAGTGTTTTAATCATTTTTTATCAGTTAACAGAAAGTTCAGAAAATGACTCACGACAGTTATCTTGAAATTCTGCGTTTGTGCTGGAGAGGCCGGTTTGACTGCAGTAGAAACAGGCGGTTTTTATTCAGATTTTCAATTCCACTGTGTGACAAAGACTGAAATTAGATCCAGGTTAATGATGCAGCCAAGAAAATTTTAACAACTGGTGACATTTCACACAACAATTCTCACCTATATTTACAGTTATATTTCTCAGTGATCCTTTGTACTTTATTTGCTGCTTCTGTATTTATGCATTATCCTGTATTCAATCCAAAAAAACATCTTAACATTCACCAGTGTATATATCTGTGAAACGGACATTTAATACAAATTGTATTAAAGATTTTCCACTTTTCACCATCAGCTTATATAAAGCTCAGCGATTACGACCTCTACATTCTGACAAAGAGTTTTTTGCTGCTGTAATAAAGAGTCACGTGTTTCCATTTGCTTCCTGAATGTTTCTTTCCTATGCTCTCCTGGGGGATTCAGAGAATATTTTTGTTCATCGCTTGTCCACATTCAGCAGGTTCCAGCTCCTCTGCAGCTGCTGTCCTGCAGAAATTCATTGTATTCAAAATCGTTCCCGCAGTTTGGAGACGTGAGGAGAGACTGTTTACACTAGCAGAGGGGAGAAACAAATAGGCAGGGAGTTGTTCTGGTCTGAAAGGTTTCTGAAAGCAGATTCAATATTAACTTTCAAAAGACAATCGGATCAAAACTTCAATTACTCTGAGTTATAGTAGAGAAGATACCAGCACAGAGAGAGAAGTGAGAGCGAGAGAGATGTCAAAACGTTAGTGATGAAGAACTCAACACAACTTATTTAGAGAGTTTTTATTTGTAAATGATTGTTGAGATTTATTTGATGCTGTTGTCCGCCTCCTGGCTCCCGCCCTACACCCACCCCAAACCATCCTTACCCCACCACCAAGCCCTTGCTGCTCTCCATCCCCACATGACTCCGCTAAAGGTAATGCACCTCCAGTTTTCTTACAATCAAACAGCGCAAGAAGAGGCCATTCGGCCCATCAGAGCAGTGCCAGCATTTTGAGAGAAATAACCAATTGGCCTAATTCCCTATTATTTCCCCGTAGCCCTGCAGATTTTTCCTTTTCAAGTGCACAGCCAATTCCCCTCTTCCTGCGCTGCATGATTCTAAGAAAACTGGAGGTGCATTACCGTTAGCAGAATCAGGTGGGGATGGAGAGCAGCATGCGTTTGGTGGAGGAGTAAGTGTGGGTTGGGATGGGGGGGTGGGGTAACGAGGAGGCGGACAATCCCAACATGATGCCAGCTGTTTATCACGATTATTCTACCTGTACCAGTAACATGAAGGTGACTTTTCGTTGTCATACAAGCTTCTACTGTAGGGAAGTCATTTTCCAAAGCAGAAGATATCCGGTGCAAAACTTTGATAATAGATTATTTTTTCTTCCGTTCCTGCCCATTTTCCTCCCTCCACTCTCCTTTTCGTTGTGCAGCTTTTCCAGGAGCACAGGCATTACGAGCGAGGAGGGAACAGCTGGGAAGTCAATTTCATCGGGAGTTTCGGTGGAGCAGGGACTGCTGGGTAAGTAGAAACCTATATATTTGGGCTGTGTAAATTCTCTTACCTTTTCGTTGTGCAGCTTTTCCAGGAGCACAGGCATTGCGAGCGAGGAGTGAACAGCTGGGCAGTCAATTTCATCGGGAGTATCGGTGGAGCAGTATTCAGGGACTGCTGGGTAAGTAGAAACCTATATATTTCGGCTGTTTCTGAACCCGTGACACTACTCTTGTAGTTTCTCCCACCCACCCTCCTCCTCTTACCAAAAAAAAGGACTCGGTTGTGTGTAGGCAAGGTAAGGCTTTTTTCTATTTCTCTTCTTGTTTTATCGTGTGATTGGTTAAAAACTTGGGAATTTAGAATAGAGGGAATGGAGGTTAAGGCAGTTGAATGTTCCTCCTGCAGAATGTGGGAGGTGAGGGTCGCCAAGGGTGTCCCTGCTGACTGCATCTGCGGGAAGTGCACCCAGATCGAGCTCCTCGAGGACCGCGTTAGGGAATTGGAGCTGGAGCTGGAGGAACTTCGGATCATTCGGGAGGCGGAGGGGATTATTGAGAGGAGTTATCGGGAGGCAGTCACACCTCAGGTAAAAGAAGAAAGTAGATGGGTTACCGTCAGGGGAAGGAGAGGGAACCAGCAGGCAGTGCACGGATCCCCTATGGCCGTTTCCCTCAACAACAGGTATACCGTTTTGGATACTGTTGGGGGAGACGACTTACCAGGGGTAGGCAATGGGATACAGGTCTCTGGCGCAGAGTCTGTCCCTGTTGCTCAGAAGGGAAGGGGAAAGAGGAGCAGAGCATTATTCACTGGGGACTCCATAGTTAGGGGAACAGATAGGAAGTTTTGTGGGAACGAGAGAGACTCACGGTTGGTGTGTTGCCTCCCAGGTGCCAGGGTACGTGATGTCACGGATCGTGTTTTTGGGATCCTCAAGAGGGAGGGGGAGCAGCCCCAAGTCATGGTACACATAGGCACTAACGACATAGGTAGGAAGACAGATGGTGAGTTAAGGCAGAAATTCAGGGAGCCAGGGTGGAAGCTTAGAGCGAGAACAAACAGAGTTGCTATCTCTGGGTTGTTGCCCGTGCCACGTGCTAGCGAAGTGAGGAATAGGGAGAGAGAGGAGTTGAATACGTGGCTGCAGGGATGGTGTAGGAGGGAGGGTTTTGGTTTCCTGGATAATTGGGGCTCTTTCTGGGGTAGGTGGGACCTCTACAAACAGGATGGTCTTCACCTGAACCAGAAGGGTACCAATATCCTGGGGTGGAGATTTGCTAGTGCTCTTCGGGGGGGTTTAAACTAATTCAGCAGGGGGATGGGAACCTAAATTGTAGTTCCAGTGTGCAGGATGTTGAGACTAGTGAGGTCAGGGATAAGGTTATAAGGACACAAGAGGGCACTGGCAAGCAAGAGCTTGGTTTAAAATGTGTCTACTTCAACGCCAGGAGCATCCGGAATAAGGTGGGTGAGCTTGCAGCATGGGTTGGTACCTGGGATCTCGATGTTGTTGCCATTTCAGAGACATGGGTAGAGCTGGGACAGGAATGGATGTTGCGGGTTCCGGGATTTAGATGTTTCACTAAGAACAGAGAAGATGGTAAAAGAGGGGGCGGGGGGTGTGGCATTGTTAATCAAGGAAAGTAATACAGCGGCAGTAAGGACGTTTGAGGACTCGTCTACTGAGGTAGCATGGGCCGAGGTTAGAAACAGGAGAGGAGAGGTCACCCTGTTGGGAGTTTTCTATAGACCTCCAAATAGTTCCAGAGATGTAGAGCAAAGGATAGCAAAGATGATTCTTGACAGGAGCGAGAGTAACAGGGTAGTGGTTATGGGGGACTTTAACTTTCCAAATATTGACTGGAAATACTATGATTCGAGTACTTTTGATGGGTCTGTTTTTGTCCAGTGTGTGCAGGAGGGTTTTCTGACACAGTATGTCAACAAGCCAACCAGGGGCGATGCCACATTGGATTTGGTACTGGGTAATGAACCCGGCCAGGTGTTAGATTTAGAAGTTGGTGAGCACTTTGGTGATAGTGATCACAATTCGGTTAGGTTTACCTTAGCGATGGGCAGGGACAGGCATTTCCCGCAGGGCAAGAATTATAGCTGGGGGAAAGGAAATTATGATGCGATTGGACAAAATTTAGGATGCGTAGGATGGGGAAGGAAACTGCAGGGGATGGGCACAATCGAAATGTGGAGCTTATTCAAGGAGCAGCTACTGCGTGTCCTTGATAAGTATGTACCTGTCAGGCAGGGAGGATGTTGTCGAGCGAGGGAGCCGTGGTTTACAAAAGAAGTTGAAGAGCTTGTCAAGAGGAAGAAGAAGGCTTATGTTAGGATGCGACGTGAAGGCTCAGTTAGGGCGCTTGAGAGTTACAAGATAGCCAGGAAGGATCTGAAGGGAGAGATAAGAAGAGCAAGGAGAGGACACGAGAAGACATAGGCTGATATGATCGGTTGTGGGTAAAATGTTGGAAAAGGTTAGAAGAGATAGGATTTATAATCATCTTGAAAAGAACAAGTTCATTAGAGATAGTCAGCACGGTTTTGTGAAGGGTAGGTCGTGCCTTCCAAACCTTACTGAGTTTTTTGACAAGGTGACCAAACAGTTGGAAGAGGGTAAAGCCGTGGATGTGGTCTATATGGATTTCAGTAAGGCGTTCGATAAAGTTCCCCACGGTAGGCTATTGCAGAAAATACAGAAGTATGGGATTGAAGGTGAATTAGTGCTTTGGATAAGAAATTGGCCAGCTGAAAGAAGACAGAGTGTGGTGGTTGATGGTAAATGTTCATCCTGGAGTATAGTTTCTAGTGGTGTACCGCAAGGATCTGTTTTGGGGCCACTGCTGTTTGTCATTTTTATAAATGACCTGGATGAGGGTGCAGAAGGGTGGATTAGTAAATTTGCGGATGACACTAAGGTCGGTGGAGTTGTGGATAGTGCCGAAGGATGTTGTAGGTTACAGAGGGACATAGATAGGCTGCAGAGCTGGGCTGAGAGATGGCAAATGGAGTTTAATGCGGAAAAGTGTGAGGTGATTCACTTCGGAAGGAGTAACAGGATTGCAGAATACTGGGCTAATGGGAAGATTCTTGGTAGTGTAGATGAGCAGAGAGATCTTGGTGTCCAGGTACATAAATCCCTGAAATTTGCCACCCAGGTTAATAGAGCTGTTAAGAAGGCATATGGTGTGTGAGCTTTTATTAGTAGGGGGATCGAGTTTAGGAGCCACGAGGTCATGATGCAGCTGTACAGAACTCTGGTGCGGCCGCACCTGGAGTATTGCGTGCAGTTCTGGTCACCGCATTATAGGAAGGATGTGGAAGCTTTGGAAAAGGTGCAGAGGAGATTTACTAGGATGTTGCCTGGTATGGAGGGAAGGTCTTACGAGGAAAGGCTGAGGGACTTGAGGTTGTTTTCGTTAGAGAGAAGGAGGAGAAGAGGTGACTTAATAGAGACATATAAGATAATCAGAGAGTTGGACAGGGTGGATAGTGAGAGCCTTTTTCCTTGGATGGTGATGGCAAACACGAGGGGACATAGCTTTCAGTTGAGGGGTGATAGATATAGGACAGATGTCAGAGGTAGTTTCTTTACACTAAGAGTAGTAGGGGCGTGGAACGCCCTGCCTGCAACAGTAGTAGACTCGCCAACTTTAAGGGCATTTAAGTGGTCATTGGATAGACATATGGATGAAAATGGAATAGTGTAGGACAGACGGTTACACAGGTCGGCGCAACATCGAGGGCTGAAGGGCCTGTACTGCGCTGTAATGTTCTATGTTCTATGTTCTATAAAAAGTTAATCCCTTCTGTGGCACGGTTCCATGTACCTGTAGCTTTGAGGCACTTCTCCAAAGCAGCCATTTGTGTTTGAGCCAGGACAGTGAATGCTTGCAGCCTAACTGACCGCACCGAGAGCAGAGTGGGGAAGCAAGAGAGAGATCAGCAACGCAACCGAACCCAAACTCGTGTCATACAAACATCAGAGAGCAATCAGGAGCAAGGGCCATGATCATTTACCTCTCCCTAATTAAAGAGTAGGTGAGGCCAAATGTGGTAATCCCACCAACATGCCAGCTGAGATTAACTAACGTAGCACAGAATGCAAATTGAATCTGGAATCTTCCTGGTCTGCACTGAGTACTGCTGGAGGGCACAGAGTGTGAAGAAGGGAGTTCGGAAAGGAGGGGAACTATAAATTAATTGAGAACAAATAAATTAAAGTAACACAATAACGATGGCAGGAAAGGTTATGAGCCACGGATATAGTATGTGGAAGCTCCGGAATGCCACGGTAATCCATGGCAACCATGTCTGGGGTAAGTGTCTTTGGCTTGAGGAGCCTCGGCTCAGAGTAGTTGAGTTTGAGCCGGAGCTGTAGATGCTATGATGCATCAGGGACGGGGTAAGTTAGCTGAACTCTTTGTTCCAGAAGGTAGTCACACCCCTTCGGATAGGGTCTTTTGTTTTGATCACTGGTCAGGGTCAGGAGGGTGCGACTGCGAATGAAGCAGGTAAAGGGATCAAGAAGGTGGGAGTGGAAGAGCTTCAGCCCTTGCAATTGAGCAGCAAGTTTGAGGTTTTTTGGCTTGCATGGACAAGAGCGAGGGCTATCGTGTGGATGAACAGACTGACTGTGGTACCATGGCACAGGAAACAGTTCAAGTGGGGGGAAAAAAAGAATATAGTGGTAGTAGGAGACAGTATAGTGAAGGGGAATGACACTGTTCTCTGCAGCAAACTGCGAGAGTCCAGAAGGCTGTGTTGCCTGCCTCGTGCCAGGGTTCAGGACATCTGCTTAGGGCTAGATAGGAACTTACAATGGGATGGGGATGATCCTGCCTTCATGGTCCATGTAGGTACCAATGACATAGGGAGGACAAGGAAAGAGGTTCTGCATAGTCAGTATGTGGAGCTAGGCACCAAATTAAGAAGCAGAACCGCAAAGGTAATAATCTCTGGATTATTACCGGAGCCACGTGGAAATTGAAGTAGGGCAAATCAGATTAGAGAAATGAATCTGTGGCTCAAAGACTCGCGTGGTATAAGTGGGTTTCGGTTTGTGAGGCAGTGGCACCAGTACTAGTGAAAGTGGGGGCTATACCGTTGGGACGGTCAACATCTGAACTGTGCTTGGACCAGTGTTCTAGCTAGCCACAAAACTGGAGAAGTAGCGAGGGTTTGAAGCAAGGGATCAAATTTAGGTAGATGCAGTTAATCAAACAGTTGAGACAAGGCCAGAGATAAAGGTATGAAAATGGGAAAAGATAAATACACACCAAGACAGGAAGGGACAGTGAGTACAAATCGAAGAGTAAATCAGCAGACAGACTAGAGGTTACAAAAATAATAAAAGGACAAAACTAAAGGCCCTGTATCTGAATGCATGTCGCATTCAGAACAAAACAGATAAACAGATGGCGCAAATAGAAATAAATAAGTACCATCTGATAGAAACATGGCTGCAGGATGCCATTGATTGGGACCTGAATATTGAAAGGTATATGACATTGAGGAAGGAAAAGGAAGGTGGGAAAAGGTCGAGGGGTGGCTCTGTCAATTAATGATGGTATGAACACAATAGAAAGGGATGACTTAAGTTCAAGAAACCAGGATGGAGAAGTGATTTGGATTGGAATGAGAAATGATGAAGGCAAGAAGTCACATGTGGCAGTAATATACAGGCCCCCTAATCGTAAGCACATGATAGATATGAAGGAAGAAATAATGGGTGCTTTTGCCAGAAAGGTGCAGCGATAATCAGTGGGGATTTTAATCTACATATAGACGGGAAAAATTAGATGGGCAAATGTAGCCAAGATAAAGAGTTCATAAAATGTTTTCAGGATAGTTTCTGAGAACAGCATGTTCTGGAGCCAACCAGAGAGCAGGCTATACTAGACCTGGTACTGTGCAACGAGATAGGATTAATTAATGTCGGAATAGTGAAGGCGCCCCGAGGCAGCAACAATCATAATATGATTGAATTTTACATTCAGTTTGAGGGAGAAAAGTGTGGGTCTGAAACTTAAATAAGGGCAATTATAAAGACATGAAAGCAGAGCTAGTAAAAGTCAACTAGCAAAGTATGTTAACGGATAGATCAATAGAGATGCAGTGGCAGACATTTAAGGGAATATTCCCGAATACACAGAATAGATACATTCCAATAAGGAAGAAAAATTCCAAGGGGAGGACCCACTATCTGTGGTTAACTAAAAAGGTTAAAGATGGTATCAAACTTAATGAGAAAGCATATAGTTGCACAAACATGGATGGCAGGCCTGAAGATTGGGCAGAACATAAAAAGGAGCAAAGAACGATTAAAAGAGTAATGAGGAGGGAAAAGTTAGAGCACAAGAGAATAATGGCAAGAAATATAAAAACAGATAGAAAGAATTTCTGTAGATATTTTTTAAAAAAACGAATTTAATAAAGTGAGTATTGGTCCAATAGTAAGTGAGTCTGGGGAATTAATAAGGGAAAATAAGGAGATGGCAGATGAATTGAACAGGTATTTTGCATCGGTCTGCACTATAATGGATACAAGTAACATCCCAGAAATAGCTCTAAATCAGGAAATGGAAGTGATGGGGGAACTCAAGAAAATTACAATAACCAGGAATGTAGTACTGAGCCAATTGTTGAGCTGCTGGATGCCAAGTCCTCGGGTTCTAATGGACTTCATCCTAGGGTCTTAAAAGAAGTGGCTAGCGAGATAGTTGATGCGTTAGTTTTAATTTTCCAAAATTCCCTCGAATTGGGGAAGATTCCATGAGACTGGAAAATAGCCAATGTAACTCATATACTCAAAAAGTGAGGGAGACAGAAAGCAGGAAACGACAGGCATGTTAGCTTAACATCTGTCATCGGGAAAATGTTAGAAGCAATTTTGAAAGACGTTATAGCAGGGCACTTAGAAAAAATCAAGGTAGCCAGACAGAGTCAGTTTGGTTTTGTGAAAGGGAAATCATGCTTAACCAATTTATTGGAGTACTTTGAAGAAGTAACGTACTGTGGATAAAGGGAAACTGGTGGATGTACTGTACTTAGACTTCCAGAAGGCATTTCATGAGGTGCCACATCAAAGTTTATTGTGGAAAATAACAACTTCATGCGTAGGGGGTAACGTTTTGGCATGGATAGAAGATTGACTAGCTGACATGAAACAGAGAGTAGTATTACAAGAGGCTTTATTTTTGTACCAAAATCTTCGTATTCGATGTGTTTTAAAAACAGAAAAAAGGATTTTCAGTGGACTTGGACACCTGCAAGGAGCTGGAATTTTTGGATGTTGACTTTGCATACAAGGATAGGAAAAACAAGCAATTTCAAAGAAACAGCAAGGGATTTTGACTTCCTAAGAGCAACAATTTGAATGACGGGGAGACTGCGATGATATTGCTTTCACACAGCTGATTTATTTTCCACCGATCTGTGGTGTCAATCAAATAATTTACTTGACCCACTCTTTTGACCACTTTATATGGACCATACTTTTAATTGTTCACCCTGTGAAGTTAATAATGCTAATACTTCATCCTCTGGTTGAAAAGTTTGGGTCTTTGCATTCCTGTCTGACCATGTTTCATAGTGGTTTGGGATGCTTTGAGGTGTTCCTGAGCCATATTTTAAGCTTTAATGAGCCCTTCCCGGAACACAGATACATAGTCTAGTATCTAAGATTAACTCCTTTGTTCTAAGAACCTGTCTTTGATTAGTTTTAGAGGACCCCTCATCACATGTCCGTAAACCAATTCGAAAGGAATAAAACCTGTAGAATCATTTGGTGAAACTCTCGTGGCATTTCTCTCTCTCTCCTTCCCCCCATCTCTCTCTCTCTCTCCTTCCCCCATCTCTGTCTCTCTCCCTCCCACCCATTTATCTCTTTCCCTCCCCCATATATCTCTCTCTCCCTCCCCTAATCTCTCTCTCTCTCCCTCCCGCATCTCTCTGTCGACGAATGTTTTTGCGAAAGGATTGCTGTTTCCAGTGCTGTTCCACAGGGCGCACTGATGGGTCCCTTGCTTTCTGTGGCATATATTAATGATTTGGAGATAAATGTAGGAGGCATGATTGATAAATTTGTCAATGACATAAAAATTGGCTGTGCACTTGATAGTGAAAAGGATAGCAGTGGACTCCAGAAAGATATCCATGGTTTGGTTGAGTGGGCAGAAAAGTGGCAAACGGAATTCAGTCCAGAGAAGTGTGAGGTAATGCTTTTGGGGAGGGCAAATAAAGTGAGGGAATACACAATAAAAAGGAGAATAATGAGAACAAAGAACAAAGAACAAAGAAAATTACAGCACAGGAACAGGCCCTTCGGCCCTCCAAGCCTGCGCTGATCCAGATCCTCTATCTAAACATGTCGCCTATTTTCTAAGGGTCTGTATCTCTTTACTTCCTGCCCATTCATGTACCTGTCTAGATACATCTTAAAAGACGCCATCGTGCCCGCATCTACCACCTCCACTGGCAACGCGTTCCAGGCACCCACCACCCTCTGCGTAAAGAACTTTCCATGCATATCCCCCCTAAACTTTTCCCCTTTCACTTTGAACTCGTGTCCTCTAGTAATTGAATCCCCCACTCTGGGAAAAAGCCTCTTGCTATCCATCCTGTCTATACCTCTCATGATTTTGTACACCTCAATCAGGTCCCCCCTCAACCTCCGTCTTTCTAATGAAAATAATCCTAATCTACTCAACCTCTCTTCATAGCTAGCGCCCTCCATACCACGCAACATCCTGGTGAACCTCCTCTGCACCCTCTCCAAAGCATCCACATCCTTTTGGTAATGTGGCGACCAAAACTGCACGCAGTATTCCAAATGTGGCCGAACCAAAGTCCTATACAACTGTAACATGACCTGCCAACTCTTGTACTCAATAGCCCGTCCGATGAAGGAAAGCATGCCGTATGCCTTCTTGACCACTCTATTTACCTGCGTTGCCACCTTCAGGGAACAGTGGACCTGAACACCTAAATCTCTCTGGACATCAATTTTCCCCAGGACTTTTCCATTTACTGTATAGTTCACTCTTGAATTGGATCTTCCAAAATGCATCACCTCGCATTTGCCCTGATTGAACTCCATCTGCCATTTCTCTGCCCAACCCTCCAATCTATCTATATTCTGCTGTATTCTCTTACAGTCCCCTTCACTATCTGCTACTCCACCAATCTTAGTGTCGTCTGCAAACTTGCTAATCAGTCCACCTATACTTTCCTCCAAATCATTAATGTATATCACAAACAACAGTGGTCCCAGCACGGATCCCTGTGGAACACCACTGGTCACACGTCTCCATTTTGAGAAAAAGAAGGGCAGAAGAAGTGAAACACTTTAGAGTGCATGTTCACAGATCCCTGAAGCTGGCAGGACAGGTAGATAGAGTGGTGAAGAAGACATATGGAATTCTTTCCTTCATTTGCCGTGGTATAGAATACAAAAGCTGGGATGTAATTTTGGAACCGTGTAAAATGCTAGTTGGGCCACAGCTGGAGTAATGTGTACAGTTGTGGTCACCGCATTGCGAAAAGGACATAATTGCTCTGGAGAGACTATGGAGGAGATTAACAAGACTGTTGCCAGGGCTTGAAAGTTGCAGTTATGAATAAAGATTGGATAGGCTAGGGTTGTTTTCCTTAACACACAGGAGGCTGAGAGGTGACTTAATTGAGGTGTACAAAATTATGAGGCGCCGAGATAGATTAGACAGGAAGAACCTGGCTCCCGTAGCGGAGAGGTCAATTACCAGTGGGCACAGGTTTAAGGCGATTGGTAGAAGAATTGGAAGGGAAATTCGGAAAACCCTTTACACCCAGAGGGTAGTGGGTGTCTGGAATTCGTTAGCAGGAATGGTGGCAGAGGCAGAAACCCTCAATTATTTTAATAAGGTACCTGGTAATGCACCTGGAGTTCTGTAACCTGCAAGGCTATGGACCAGGTGTCGGACGGTGGGATTAAATTGGGCGGCTAGTTTCTTCGGCCAGCACAGACAGCATGGGCTGAATGGCCTCCTTCTTGCCATAATTGTTCTATGGTTCAACGGTACAAAGCAAAATTGTATTAACTACCAGTAGAGTGAGTTAGGGGCATGAGTGCAAACAAATGTTTAAAAGGTTTTCATCTTCTGTTTTTACATTGTAATGAAATGCATTCAAGAATGGCGTTTCATTTCACCAAGGGCAGAGGTGTTAAGATAGGTTTTATTTTTGCAATAAAATCTTCAAATTCTGTGTGTTTTAAAAAACTGAAAAAAGAATTTTCAGTGGACTTGGACACCTGCAAATAGCTGGAATTTTAGATGATGAATTTGCACACAAAAATAGGAAAAGCAAGCAGTTTCAAGGAAACAGCAAGGAGTTCTGACCTCGAAGAGCAACACTTTGAATGACAGGAAAGACGGTCTGGTCACGTGATCAGCTCACAAAGGCTTTTTAATTTCTCTTTGAACTTATAAAAATCAGTGAATTGGACAGAGACCAGGCATTTAAATCTGACCTGCCTGGAAGGCTGGAGAAAATGACCTCTCTCTGTGAAGGAAACCTGCATCTCATGAAAAGAAATCCTGAATTTGAAAGGTGGCAGATTCCTCTTGCTTCCTGTCGCTGATAAATTCCGGCAACCAGTGTGTGGTTCCTGTTGCCTGCTGTAGTTGCTGATATGAGTCCTGAGCAGACTGGTTGCTGCCCCACTGCTGAAAGACCTGTGTGATGCCTTCTGTAATCGAATTGCGTTGAGCACCAAACCATCAAAGACTACTCTTATTGGTGATCTCTCTCCATCTCTGTCTTCCCCCCTCTCTTACTCACTCAATCACTAGTTCCGCTCTCTGCTACTCCCTCCATGTTTATCTCTCTCCTCTTCTCTGTCTATCTCTATCTCCCTATGTACCCTCTCAATCCCAATCTCTTACTGTGTCATACCTTCCAGGCTGCTGCACAGAGCTTTGCAGGAACACTGACCAACACTCTCCATCCCAATCTCTCCCTCTTTCTCGCTGGTACTGTCTCCCTCTCCTTTAACATCAGAATCCCAGTCTCTCACTCTGTGTTACCCTCTGAATCCCTGTCTCTCCCTCTCCGTTGCCCTCTGAATCCCAGTCTCTCCCTCGCTGTTAGCCTCTGAATTCCAGTCTCTCCCTCTCTGTAACTCTCTGAATCCCAGTCTCTCCCTCTCTGTTACCCTCTGAATCCCAGTCTCTCCCTCTCTGTCACCCAACCAGAGCTTTATAAATGTTCAGCATAACCTTCCTGCTTTTGTACTCACTGTATACAGTGCACATTGTGGTCCAGGTGTATTTCCCAGGGCTTTGGAATAGGACCACTGATCTTTTTGATATATATTAATGACTTGGACTTGGGTTTACAGGGCATAACTTCAACATTGTGCCATCTGCAGTGTGATACACAGGGAATTGAATAGTAGTAGACTTCAGGAGGATAGAGGCAGTCTGGTGAAATGGTCAGACACATGGCAGGTTAACTTCAATGCTGAGGAATGGAAAATGATGCATTTTGGAAGGAGGGCTGAGGAGAAGCGATATAAACTAAATGTTACAATGTTAAAATGGGTGCAGGGACAGAGCGATCTGGGATTTCATTTGCGACACTTTTTATATCTTAAAGATTCAATTTGGGGTTTGCAATCTTGTCAGATGAATTCAGCTTCATCCTGAAACGTGTTAGCAAACGTGTTGGGAAATGTGTCAAAAGCTGTTTCCATTCAGACATTCCTGCATTGTGGAAGTGTGAACTATCTTTGCAGAGACAGGAAATAGGGGTGTTTGAATGGACCTGCAGGTTTTGGTTGATGCAATAAGAGGAGAATTTTAATTGTGTCCCTTGCAGATACACAGAATTGAAGGTATTTGCAGGACACCACATAAAGTAGTTTACCAATGTCTGATAATCGTCAAAGACTTCAGACACATGGGAGAAGAGGAGAAGGGAGAAATATACAAAACCTGAGACAGTCAGACAACAGCAGTAGGAAAATGAATCTCTTTTTATGGGTTTTAATTTGAAGGCCTGAACTGATGATTGAAAAAGCAGGAGTTCAAATCCCACACTGGGCTGTTGTGAATTTGAATTCTGTTTCTTCTAAAAAAAAACATAAATCTGGAATTAAAAAACCTGTCTACGAGTGCAAAGTCCGTGTGTGTCTCAGTTTTGCTGTATTTATTAACGATTTAAGATGATGGGGTAGAGTGCCACATACCCAAGGGCATTTATACACACATCACTGAAGGTGGCAGGGCAGCTTGAGAAAGTGGTTAAGAGGTATAAAGAGTCCTGGGGTTTATAAATAGAGACAGAGAGTACAAAAGCAAGGGGGCTATGCCAGACCTGTGTAAAACACTGGTTTGGCCTTCTTTCTCTGTCAGTCACCCTGTCACTCGATGTCTCTCTGTCCCCAGGACATTAGGTTGAGCCACTAGATTACAAGCGCCATGATATTATCACTACGTGACTGCCTCCCCAATAGACGTGGACACTATGTGCCCCTAATATTACCCACAGTAGTTTCTGGGCTGTAACCAAAACGTTCCAGGCTGTAACCAAAACATGGTCTCGATTCGGTTCCTCAAAGTTCACATTTTAACTTGGAAAATGCAGGAACAGAATGAGATGGGATTGCTTTTGTCCCTGGATTCAGTGTCCACTGCAGACAGATCAGGTACATTTACAACAGAAACGCCAAGAATGAGCAAGGCCAATACAATAATATGAAAAATGCAAATGACGCTACTCATAATTGTAGCATCCATCCCCGTATGAGTACAGATTTCAGGTGAATTCTCCAGAGAGTTCTGACTCAGAAAATGTCATTGACACAGAAATGATTGCTCCACGTTATATATAGAGAGGGAGCTCCCTCCACTTTATATATAGAGAGGACACTCCCTCCACTTTATGCAGAGTGAGGGAGCTCGCTCCACTTTATATATAGAGAGGGAGCTCGCTCCACTTTATACAGAGAGAGCGGGCTCCCACCACTCTATATATAGAGAGGGAGCTCCCTCCACTTTATGCACAGAGAGGGAGTTCGCTCCACTTAAAACATAGAGAGGGGGCTCCCACCATTTCACACATAGAGAGGGTGCTCCCTCCACTTTATACATAGATAGGGAGCTCCCTGCACTTTATGCTCCGAGGGAGCTCGCTCCACTTTATTAATAGATAGGGAGCTCCCTCCACTTTATACATCGAGGGAGCTCCCTCCCCTTTATGCAAAGAGGGGGAGCTCCCTCTACTTTATACATAGAGAGGGAGCTCCCTCCACTTTATATACATACAGAGGGAGCTCCCTCTACTTTATACAAATAGCGGGAGCTCCCTCCACTTGATATGTGGAGAGGGAGCTCCCTCCACTTTACACATAGAGAGGGAGCTCCCTCCACTTAAATCATGGAGAGGAAGTGCCTCCACATTTCACATAGAGGGGGATCATCCTCCAAATTATACATCGAGGAAGCTCCCTACACTTTATATACAGAACGGGAGCTCCCTCCACTTTATATGCTGAACGGGAGCTCCCTCCACTTTATGTACAGAACGGGAGCTCCTTTCACTTGATATACAGAGAGAGGGCTCCCTCCCCTTTACACGTAGAGAGGGAGCACCCTCTACAATATACGTAGAGCGGGTGCTCACTCCACAGTATACATTGAGATGGAGCTCACACCACAGTATACGCAGTGAGGAAGCGCCCTCCACTTTATACATAGAGAGGGAGCATTCTCAATGTTTGCAAAGAGAGGGAGCTCCTTCCACTTTATACATAGAGAGTAAGATCCCTCCACTTTATGCATACAGAGGGTGCTCGCTCCACTTTATATATAGAGAGGGTGCTCGCTCCACCTTATCTATAGAGAGGGAGTTCGCTTCACTTTATACATAGAGCGGGAGCTCCCTTTACTTTAAATATAGAGATGGATCTCCCTCCACGTTATGCACAGAGAGGGAGCTCCGTCCACTTCATACAAAGAGAGGGAGAACCCTCCACTTTATATACATAGAGAAGGAAGCCACTCCATTGTATACATTGAGAGGCAGCTCACTCCACTTTGTATATCGAGACGGAGCTCCATCCACGTTATACATCGAGCGAGCTCCCTTCACTTTATACATAGAGAGGGAGCTCCCTCCACTATGTACATCGAGTTCCCTCCCTCCACATTATACATAGAGCGGGTGCTCCCTCAACTTTGTATATGGAGAGGGAGCTGGCTCCACTTCATGCACAGAGAGGGAGTTCCCTCCACATTAAATATAGAGAGGGAACTCGCTGCACTTTATTCATAGAGAGGGTCACCCTCCACTTTATACATAGATAGTGTGCTCACTCCACTTTATACATAGAGAGGGAGCTCCCTTCACTTTATATATAGAGAGGGAGCTCGGTCCACTTTATACATAGCGAGGGAGCTCCCTCCACTTTATACACAGAGAGGGAGCTCCCTCCACTTTACATATAGAGATGTATCTCCCTCCACGTTATGCATAGAGAGGGAGCTCCCTCCACTTTATACATAGAGAGGGAGATCCCTCCACTTTACACATAGAGAGGGAGCATCCTGCAAGTTATACTTCGAGGAAGCTCACTCCACTTTATAAACAGAACTGGAGCTCCCTCCACTTCATATACATAGAGGGAGCTCCCTCCAATTTATACATAGAGAGGGTGCTCGCTCCATTTTATACACAGCGAGGCAGCTCCCTCCACTTTATATACAGAACGGGAGCTCCCTCCAATTTATATTTATAGAGAGAGATCCCTCCACGTTTTACGCAGAGAGGGAGCTCCCTCCACTGTATACGAAGAGAGGGTGCTCACTCCACATTATACATTGAGAGGGAAGTCACTCCACAGTATTCGTCGTGATGGAGCTCCCTCCACTTAATACATAGAGAGGGAGCTCCCTCCACTTTATACATAGAGACAGTGCTCCCTCCACGTTATACGTACAGAGGAAGCTCTCTCTATTTTATGCAGCTGTCATGGTGAGATTTGAACCCCTCTACCCAGACCATCAATTTGGGCCTCTGCATTCCTTGACGAGTGATATTATCACCGTGCGACAGCCTCCCCAATGGACGTGAACAGTGTCTGTCTCCCAATGTCACCCACAGTAGTTTCGAGGCTGTAACCCTGAACATGGTCTCGAATCGGTTCCTCAAAGTTCACATTTAACTGGGAAAAGTCAGGAACAGAGTGAAACGGGTTTGCTTTTGTCCCTGGATTCAGTGCAAACTGCAGACAGATCAGTTACATTTACAATAGAAACCTGAGAGTGAACAAGGTCAATACAATAATATGGAAAATATAAATGTTGCCACTTATAATTGTAGCATCTATCCCGAATGAGTACCGATTTCAGGTTTATTCCCGAGAGAGGTCTTACCTCGAAAATGTCATTGACATTATTTACATCAGAGTCAAAGCTGCTGAAAAAATGTGTTTGTTCAGGAGAGTGTAACTAATAACAATGATCAGGGCTATAACCGTGTCAGTGGAGACTTATCCCCTGTATAAATCAGGACCCATTGGAATGGATCAGCTCACAGTGCCTGGTGGAGCTGTGGGTTCCAGGCTAACAGAAGTCTCTGCTTCTCACAGAAACGGGATATCCAGTAATCATTCAGTTCATCTTGATTTACTATCCTGTACTTGCAGCAATTGGAATTCCTGGTAAGACTGTATCTCAGTTTTTCATGGTGTCAATCGATATTAACCCACAGTGCTGTTAGGAAGGGAGTTCCAGGATTTTGTCCATGCGACAGTGAAGGAACGGCGATATGGTTCCAATTCAGAATGGTGTGTGACTTGGAGGGGAACTTGCAGGTGGTGATGTTCCCATGCATCTGCTGCTCTTGTCCTTCGAGGTGGTAGAGGTCGCGGGTTTGGAAGGTGCTGTTGAAGGAGTCTTGGAGCGTTTCTGCAGTGCATCTGGTAGATGGTACACACTGCTGTCACTGTGCGTCTGTGATGGAGGGAGTGAATGTTTGTAGATGGGGTGCCAATTAAGCGGACTGCTTTGACCGGGATGGTGTCGAGCTTCTTGAGTGTTGTTGGAGCTGCACCCATCCAGACAAGTAGAGACTACTCCATCGCACTCCTGACTTGTGCCTTGTAGATGGTGGACAGGCTTTGAAGAGTCAGGAGGTGTGTTACTCGCCTCAGGTTTCATGGCCTTTGACCTGCTATTGTAGCCACGGTATTTATATGGCTCCAGTGCAGTTTCTGATCAATGGTAGCTCCTAGGATGTTGCTCATGGGGATTCGGCGATGGTAATGCCGTTGAATGTCAAGGGGAGATGGTTAGATTCTCTATTGTTGGAGATGATCATTGCCTGGCACTTGTGTGGCGCAAATGTTACTTGCCACATATCAGCCCAAGCCTGGATATTGCCCATGTCTTGCTGCATTTCTATGCATGGTAATTCAGTATTTAAATACTGCATCTTAAAATCTCTGTGTCTGCTGAATTCAATAAAGAGCGAGGCTGATATCATAAATATATTAAAATTTATATTTAATTGATTGTATAAACTAAATATATTGACTATATTGGATAAACAATGAACTGTTCCCCAACACAAATAACCACAGGGATTATTGTTTAAATGTATGAATTGAGTTGTATTACTGGGATCTATCGATTAGATTTCCTCTAACACTCTTCTGCAGACTCTCCTTGTGAATCTCAGACTCTCCTCTCACTGTTTTGAATCCTCAGTCTCCTCATCCGTTGCTTCAGTTTTTTCACTTCCCCAAACTATCTGCTCCAGTATCCCCTCCTGCTCCTACTTGTCCTTGACCTTCTCTCCCTCCCAATCTCACTCACTGGCTCCACCTGTAGCTGCCTCGTCCAACCTGATAGGAATACAGGAGCAAATGAGAAGGAGGAGGCCATTCAGCTCTTCTAGCCTGCTCCACGTTTCTGGATCATGGCTGATGCTTAACTCAGCGATGCAGTTTTCAGTTTTTTCCCGTTTGGTAACATTCCCTCCGGTTCCCTGAACCCAGAGCAACAAACTGGCTACACATCCCACTCTCTACAAACCTGACCAACCAACAGTCTGGAGAGAAATTCCCAATTAACCCATTGGGTTCCATCTCTGTAAAACCCCTTTCTCATTTCCCCACTGGCACTGTATCTTCATTCAGTTCTTCCAGCAGATCCGCTGCTGACTTTATTCACTTTCTGTATCAATTTCCAATTCATTATTAATAATTGTGTTTTCAAAAATTTCACTGTGTCAAAGCACTGCCCAGGTCAATGAATCAGTTTTCACTGCAAGATGCAGCAACAAAGCTGGAAATTTCAGCCCTGATCCTGTCAAACTGCTGCTTTGTCTCCAGGTCTGATCAGTAAATTCTCTGCTTCCTTTTCTCTCTCTTCCAGTTAACTTGGTGGCGATTGTGATCCTGTCCCGAGGAAAGTGCGGTCTCTCCAAATGTATCACTGTCTACCTGTTAGGAATGGCAGTGTCTGATTTCCTGGTCGTTATCACTGATCACATATTGAGATGGATTGCTTTCATTTATTTCCCAGATTCATTGCTGAACTTTACTCCTGTGTGTACTCTCAATGCCGTTCTGCATTCTGCATCCACAATTGTTTCTGTTTGGCTCACAGTCACTTTCACCTTTGATCGATTTGTGACCATTTGTTGTGAGAAACTGAAAGCAAAATATTGCAGCCAGAAAACGGCAGCTGTGGTTGCAGGAACAGTAAGTGTGCTGGGCTGTTTAGAGTCTCTCCCCTGGTACTTTACACTGGAACAATATTACATTATTGATAATGTTCCCATGGGTTGTGATTATAAACTGAGCTTCTTTACTTCCCCCATATGGGGGGCATTTCAAATGTTTGACCTCATTTTAACCCCTTGTGTCCCGGTCTTTCTGATTTTGCTGCTGAATGTTCTGACAGCCAGACGGATTTTATTCTCCAGTAAAGTCCGCAGGGGATTCCGGCACCATAGCAATGCAAAGAATCACAAGGACCCAGAGATGGAGTATCGCAGGAAATCAATTATTTTACTGTTCAGTATATCCGGCAGTTTTATACTGTTATAGGTGACCTGGGTTGTATTTGTCATTTATAGGCGAAGTGTAGATATTCAGTATTATTTCACCGACACTGACCCTCTCTTTATCACAGATCAGACATCAAAGATGCTGCAGATTCTCAGTTCCTGCACCAACACATGTATTTACACTGTGACCCGGACTAAATTCAGACTGGAGCTGAAAAAGGCGGTGAAATACCCTTTCAATCTCATTGTTAAATTAGTGAAATCGCAGAAAGAGCTGAATGGTTTCAAACATTGGAAGTAAATCCAATTTCGCCCCCCCCCCCACCAACACCCCACCCCCGCCCCGCTCCACCACCCTCCTCCCCTCCGCCCCCACCCGCCTTTGATTATTTTACCGGCGCCATCTTTAGTCCTGGCAGCTGCCTGAACGTGGCAGTCCAAGACGTTTCGCCGCAACAGGCTGCATTTGCGCATGTGCTAGTACAGCGCCACCTAGTGGTTGAGTTGTCAACGAAGGCAGCCAGTGGGCAAATCTGCAAATCGCAGCGATTGTGAGGTGGTGAGAGGGGGATAGTAACTGCAGTGTGCCAGGGACACCAGCAGATGGAGATGGTGGGAGGGGGCAAATACTGCAGTGAGACAGGGACACCAGCAGATGGAGATGGTGAGGGGGGGGACAGTAACTGCAGTGTGTCAGGGGCACCAGCAGAGGGAGCTGGTGAGAGGGGGACAGTAACTGCATTGAGAAAAGGGCACCAGCAGATGGAGATGGTGAGAGGGGAACAGCAACCGCAGTGCACCAGGGACACCAGCAGATGGAGATGGTGAGAATGGGGCATTAACTTCAGTGAGACAGGGACATCAGCAGATGGAGATGGTGAGAGGGGACAGCAACTGCAGTGTGACTGGGGCACCAGCAGATGGCGATGGTGAGAAGGGGACAGTAACTGCAGTGTTTCAGATGCACCAGCAGATGGAGATGGTGAGGGGGGGACAGTAACTGCAGTGAGACAGGGGCACCAGCAGATGGAGATGGTGAGAGGGGGACAGTAATTTTAGTGAGACAGGGCCACCAGCAGATGGAGATGGTGAGAGGGGACAGTAACTGCAGTGAGACAGGGACACCAGCAGATGGAGATGGTGAAAGTGGCCAGTACCTGCAGTGAGACAGGGACACCAGTCGATGGAGATGGTGAGAGCGGGACAGAAACTGCAGTGAGACAGGAACTCCAGCAGATCGAGATGGTGAGAGTGCACAGTAACTGCAGTGAGCGAGGCACACCAGCAGATGGAGATGGTGAGCCATTTCTGCTGGGAGAATCTGTGTTACTGGGAATTTTAAAGTTTTAACAAGTTTGAGGAATTTACTTTCTGTAAACTTGTGATGCTGAATAAAATGATTCCAATACAGTTTGTGTTAAATGCCTATTTTCTACTATGTAAGCACTTGTAACATTAAAATGATTCGTGTTTGGAAAATTATTTTCAATGATTAAAGGCAATGCATAAATAAAACAACAGCATCAAATTAAACTGAATCATTTACAAATAAAAACTCTCTAGATAAGTTGTATTGAATTCTTCATCACGAACTTTATGACATCTCTCTCTCGCTCTCACTTCTCTATGCTGGTATCTTCTCTACTATAATTCAGTGCAATTGAAGTTTTGATCCGATTGTCTTTTGTAAGTTAATATTGAATCTGCTTTCAGAAACCTGTCAGACAGTGAATTCCAGACCAGAACAACTCCCTGACCATTTGTATCTCTCTTCTGCTAGCATAAACTGTCTCTCCTCACGTCTCGAAACTGCGGGAAAAATTTGAATACAATTAATTTCTGCAGGACAGCAGCTGCAGAGGAGCTGGAACCTGCTGAATGTGGACAAGCGATGGACAAAAATCATCTCTGAATCCCCAAGGAGAGCAGAGGATAGAAAAAGCCAGGAAGAAAATGGGAACAAGTGACACTTTATTACAGCAGCAAAAACTCTTTGTCAGAATGTGGAGGTCGGTATCGCGAAGCTTAATATAAACTGGAAGTTAAAAGTGGAAGATCTTTAATACAATTTGTGCTAAATGTCGGTTTTCCAGCTTTATAAACCCTTGTAGCATTAAACTGGTACATGTTAAGAAGGTTTTTTTGATTGAATACAGGCTAATGCATAAATACAGCAGCAGCAAATAAAGTACAAAGAATCACTGAGAAATATAACTGTAAATATAGGTGAGAATTGTTGTGTGAAATGTCACCAGTTGCTAAAGTTCTCTCGGCTACATCATTAACCTGGCTCCAGTTTCAGTCTTTGTCACACAGTGGAATTGAAAATCCGAATAAAAACTGCTTGTTTATACTGCAGTCAAACCGGCCTCTCCGACAAAAACTTTTTCAGAATTTGAAGGTAACTGCAGTGAGACATTTTCAGTCATTTTCAAAACTTTCTGTTAACTTGAGGTGAATAGTGAAAGAGATTTAATACAATTCGTGTTAAATGGCCATTATCCAAACCGGCTCCTCCAGGTTTTAAATTACAGAAGTTTTCTGCTCTGTTAATGAGGTTTATGGGGGAGGGAGTGAGAGAGACAGACAAACATAAAGGTTTCTGTCTGGAATGGTCCATTTGGGATATGTTTGGAATTTCCCTCTCTCCCCCACTCCCTGATTACACAGAGACTCACCATGGACTGTTCCAAACCTGGGAGGCATTGTCCAGATGGAGGAAGCTGAGAGCTGGTTGGATGACCTGTATTTTCGGTGGACTGTCTGTTTTGAGTGACAGGTTCTGGGATATATTAGGGCAACATCAACGTCCATTCTTTCTTTCCATGTGGCTGGTTTTTGAAGATGAGTTTCTGTGTCTCAGTCTCTGTGTCTCTGTGCCCTGGTGAATTGCAAGCTGATTGCAATGTGTGTGTGTGAGAGACAGTCCAGTCTGAATCCCCCTCTCACTGTCCTGACCCTTGACTCCAATTCCCACCCCTATCTCCCTCTCCAGGATCTTTTCCCTATGGATGAACTGATGGAAGGAATGTGTTCGAGTCCAACGATGGAGCGCAGACCGTGAGGGATGGTGAGTACCACATCTTTATTGTCTCTCTCTGCCTTTCTCTCTCCTTTTGACTCCATTTCTCTCTCTCAATCTCTCTTACTCAATCTCTCTCTCTCAATCTCTCTCTTTCAATCTCTTTCTCAATCTCTTTCTCAATTTCTCTGTCTATTTCTCTCTGTTTTACTCTCTCTCTCTCTCTGTTTCTCTCTCTCTCTCTCTCTCTCTGTCTCTCACTCTCTCTGTTCCTCAATCACTCTCCCTCAAACTCACTCTCTCTCTGTTTCTTTCTCTCTCTCTCTCTGTGTGTGTGTTTCTCTCTCTCTCTGTGTTTCTGTCTCCGTGTGTTTCTCTCTCTCGCTCTCTGTTTTTCTCTCTCTTTCTGTTATTTTTTCTCTCTCTGGTTCTCTCTCTCCCTCTGTGTTCCTCCATCTCTCTCTCTCTCTCACTTTGTGTTTCTCTCTATCTCTCTGTTTCTCTCAGAGTGATTGTGTGTCTTTCTGTCTCAATGGATTTCTCTGTCCTTCTCTCTCTAAATCTCTCTGTGATTCTCTGTGTGCCTTTCTCACTGGCTTTCTGTCTGTCTCGTTGCTGCCTGCAATTACTTTGTGTCTCAGTTCTTTCCCTCCACTTTTTTCCCTCCTCTTTTCTATGTCTCTTTCTGGCTTTCCTCAATTTCTCTAACTTTCTGTCTACTCTATTTCTGACTTTGTCTTTTCTCTATTTATCTGACTTTGTCTTTTCTATATTTCTGACTTTCTGTCTTTTCTGCATTTATGACTTTCTGTCATTTCTGCATTTATGACTTTCTGTCATTTCTCTATTTCTGACTTTCTTTCTTTTCTCGACTTCCCTGGCTTTCTGTCTTTTCTCTCTTTCTCTGACTTTCTGTCTTTTCTCGACTTCTCTGACTTTCTGTCTTTTCTCTATTTCTGACTTTCTGCCTTTTCTCTATTTCTGACTTTCTGTATTTTCTCTATTTCTGACTTTCGATCTTTTCTCTATTTCTGACTTACTGTCTTTTCTCTATTTCTGACTTGCTGCCCTTGCTCTATTTTTGACTTACTGTCTTTTCTCTATTTCTGACTTTCTGTCTTTTCTCGACTTCTCTGACTTTCAGTCTTTTCCCTATTTTTGACTTTCTCTATTTTCACTATTTCACTTACTTTCTGTCTTTCCTCTATTTCTGACTTTCTGTCTTTTCTCGACTTCCCTGGCTTTCTGTCTTTTCTCTCTTTCTCTGACTTTCTGCCTTTTCTCTATTTTTGACTTTCTGTCTTTTCTCTATTTCTCTGACTTTCTGTCTTTTCTCTATTTTTGACTCTCTGTCTTTTCTCTATTTCTCTGACTTTCTGTCTTTTTTCTCTTTCTCTGACTTTCTGTCTTTTCTCACTTTTTCTGACTTTCTGTCTTTTCTCTATTTCTCTGTCTGGTTCTATCTTTTCTCTCATTCTTTTTCTCTCCCTTCTTTGTCTCTTTCTTCATTCTCTCTTTATTTCTCTCTGTCTATCTTCTTTCTTGCTCTTTCCATCTTTTCTCCACTTCTTTCTCTCTCTTTCTTTGTCTCTTTCTCTTTCTATCTTTTCTCTCTTTCTTTTTCTCTCGTTTTCTTTTTCTAACCCCATTCCCCCCCCGCAATTTATACCCGCCGCAATTTATATCCCCCCACAATTTATCCCCCCGCAATTTATCACCACCCGCAAGTTATCTCCCCCCCACAATTCCCTCCACCAATTTATCTCCCCTGCAAAATTTGCTCCCCGTGCAATTTTTATCCACCACCCAAATTTTTATCTCTGCATTATTTCCCCACCCGAAGACATCCCCCTTGCACAGACCCCCACAACCGAAATAATCCACGTCTGCAGCCTCCTATCTGATATCTCCCTGTTAAATGACACCCATCTAATACAGTCACTATAACAGACAACCATCTAATTATCCCCTTAGCCAGTTACAAGACAACCATCTTAAAACCCACCCCCCACCCCCAGAACAGACTCCCAGCTATATAACCACCCCCAAAAACAGATTCCCATCTAAATACAACCCCCCCCCCCCCCAGGAACAGACTCCCATTTAAATACCCCAGGGACAAACTCCAATCTAAATACCCGCCCCCCCAAACAGACACCCATTAAATAGCCCCAGGAACAGAATCCCATCTAAATACCCCCCACTCCCGAAACAGACACCCATCTAAATACCCCCGGGAACAGACCCCCATCTAAGTACCCCTGGGATCAAATTCCCATCTAAATACCCCCCAGGAAGAAACTCCCATCTAAATAACCCCCAGGAATAGACCCTCATCTAAATACCCCCTGGGAACAGGCGCCCATCTGAATAGACCTCCAGGAACAAACTCCCTATGAAATAGCCTCCAGGAACAGCCTCCCATCTAAATACCCCCGGGAACAGGCTACAATCTAAATAACCCCCAGGAACAAACACACATCTAAATACCCCCCCCCCCCCCAGGAACAAACTCCCATCTAAATACCCCCCACAGGAACAGACTTCAATTTAAATACCCCCCGGGAGCATACTCCCATCTGAATACCCCCCACCCCCCAGGAACAGAACCCAATCAAAATACCCCCTCTCTGTGAACAGGCTCCCATCTAAATGCCACACCAAGAGCAGACTTCGATCTAAATACCCCCGGGAACAAGCTCCCTTCTAAATACCCCCCTCCTGTGAACAGACGCCCATCTAAATACGCCCCATCAACTGACCAAATCTAATTCTCCCCTGCCCTCCACTGTAAACACTCCCCCTTTCTAAATACCCTCCTAGTCTTGTAAAAACACCCCTCTACAAATTTCCACCCTGTAACATCTCCCCCATGAACAGCCCCCTTCCCACCCCCCATGTTATTCCCACCTCCATCACTTTCCTGTGTTTGGCTCCATCTCCCGACAATCTTTCATTCACTTTAATTCCTGGTCTGGATAAGCCACTGGAATTCCATCAACTGGATCCCAGACCCCTGGCACATTAACTCCTGTCCGATCAAGCACAGGGCTGGGCATAGAGCAAGGCTCTCCAGAGGCTAACTGGCATTCTGAGCCTTTAACGCACAGGACGATCCCAGTGCCAGACACATCCCTCTCTGCAGAAAGGTGTTTCACCTGTTCTCCCCATTGGCTCCAGGAAATCAATCCGGGGGAGACACACACAAACACACACACACTGCCTGTCACAGGGACGATGTTAGATCATTGCTGATCTGTCCCTTTCCCCATTGAGCCATAAGGAGACAGGCAAAGACAGTCGGGAGCAGATACACAGAGAGGCAAAGAAACACTGGGCTGGACTCGGACTTGGTGCCAATGGTGCAAACCATTGTACAACACCAAGGCAGCGAGATCAAATCCACCCCCAGACAGAGGGACAGAGACACAGCAAACAGATCCCAGGATTAGGACAGAACAGAGAGAGATAAAGAAATAAATGGAAAGGGAGATGGAGAATGAGATGCAGGGAGTGAGTCCGAACCAAGGTGCGAGAAACTGAGAACAGAGGAGCAGAAATACCGAGAATGAGAAAGAGAGAGAGAGAGAGAGAGAGAGAGAGAGAGAGAGACAGACAGACAGACAGACATGGAGACATATACAGAGAGATGTCGATATTGAGAAAGATCCCCAGCAAAGAGAGAGATGCAGAGTCAGAAAGACGTGGAGGGGCAGTGGTACAAAGTAAGATGCGTTTACAGAATAGAGAGGGGTGTCCCGAGACAGGGGGAGATGGGGGAATTGCAGACATAATTTTGCAGGAAAGGAGCAGCAGAGATGGAATGATTCTGGGATTTGGAAGACATAAAGATGCAGAGTGTAACAGAAAGAGAGTGAAAATGGAAACTTGTGAGACGCTAGAATGAGGCTGAGATAGAACGGATGTTGAGAGATACAGGGATAGGGATTTAAAGATGTGAAGAAACAGAAATTAGGAACAAGGAGGAAGGTGCAGGGATCAAGTTGCAGCAAGAGATGGAGAGAGGGAAATCTAAAGGATTGCATTGACTATTCTGGAGCAGCGCTTCCAAAACTATTCCCTTCGGAGCACCCTCCAGCCCCCTCCCTTGTGGTAAAAAATCCACAGACCCCGAAAACACAAAATCAAAATACTGTGGATGCTGGAAATCTGAAATAAAAACCGTGCTGGAAATACTGAGCATTTCTATCAGCCCCGAAAACACACAGCCGTCTTCTCCGTATTTAGAAATGAATTTGACAATGACACATATATATTTATTATTATTTTTCTCTCTGGTTCAAGCTCTTGTCTGAGAGTTCCACGTGGACAAAAGATTCTTCCTCTGCATCATCACAGCTGCAGCTTGCGAAAGATTCTCCTTGGGAATAAGAGAAATAAAATTGATTCAAACAAAGCAAAGCATTTTTTAACAGAAATAAGACACAGCAAGAGCCCAGGGCTCTTTCTCTCAATCACTGATATAAAACAATCTCTCAGTGACTCCCCGTCTTACAAACACATCCCCCTACACAGAGCCAGAGACTGGGAAGTTTGGATGTGTTTACCCTGTCATTTCCTGCTCTCTGTCTGTCTATTTCACTGTGTGTCTCTCTACATCTGTTTCTGCCTCATTGTAAAAACACACAAACACTGCTGACCACCATCCCCTCTCCCGTAGAATGATAGAGAGAGAAATCCACATTCCCATCCCTGAAAATCTGAATTCAAATGGCCCCCAGGCGTTTCATTACACTATCAAATTCAGCCCACAGCCAAAAACACCAGCAATATTCGGGAATGAGAACAAGCCTTTATAAACCGTCACATTTCAGCCATTTCATTGCTGATTCACAGAAGTATTTGACACTCAACGAATTAATTTTTAAAGTGGTCGGTAATGTTGGAAATGCTGTAGGCCAATGGTGCATAGCAAGATCCCACAAGCAGCAGTGAGATGACAGCCGGCTACCCCTCCTCTCCCCCTCCCATTCCCTCCATGTTTCCCTCACTCTCCTGCGTCTCTCTCTCTCCTGTTACTCTCATTCAGAGAGACAGATGGAGAGAGAGAGACAGACAGACAGAGAAATCCACTCTCAGAACGTCACTCCCAATTCAAATGGCTGCTGCACATTTCATTTCACCCTCAAATTCACGGCGCTGCCCAAAACACCAGCATTATTTGGGAATTATACCGGCTCCAAGCTCAGGACTTTAATTCCAGGCCTTCAGGAGAGCTTTACACACAATGACTTCACATCTAAAATGCAGTCACTGTTACAATGCAGGGAATTCTGCAGGCAAGCTTTGCACAGCAAGATCCCAGCAACGGTGAACCTTCAACATTCAGTTTACCAAGTTTTTGCGTGTGGATCTCTCTCTCTCTCTCTCTCTCTCTCTCTCTCTCTCTCTCTCTCTCTCTCTCTCTCTCTCTCTCTCTCTCTCTCTCTCTCTCTCTCTCTCTCTCTCTCTCTCTCTCTCTCTCTCTCTCTCTCTCTCTCTCTCTCTCTCTCTCTCTCTCTCTCTCTCTCTCTCTCTCTCTCTCTCTCTCTCTCTCTCTCTCTGTCTCTCTCTCTCTCACAGTGGGGGCAGTGGGGATTCTCCAGGTTGAAAATGGGAGGGGCAGTGGGATTCTCCAGGTTTAATATGGGAGGAGGCAGTAGGGATTCTCCAGGTTTAAAATGGGAGGGGCAGTGGGATTCTCCAGGTTTAAAATGGGAGGGGCAGTGAGATTCTGCAGGTTTAAATGGGAGGGGGCAGTGGGGATTCTCTAGTCCGTTCATGAGGAGGGTTTATATGTGGGACTGTTCACAGGGGGATTGGGGCAAATTACTTGGGGTGCTGTTCACATGGTGGTCAGCAGTGTTCACAGGAGGGATATTAGATGGGGGTCTGTTCCTGGGGATATTAGATGGGGATCTATTCACAGCAGGGGTATTTAGATGAGGGTCCGCTCCTGGGGTTAATTCGATGGGGGTCTGGTCACAGGAGGGGCATTTAAATGGAAGTCTGTTCCCAGGAGGGGTATTTAAATGGGAGTCTGTTCCTGCTGGTACTCAGATGGGGGTCTGGTCACAGGTAGGGTATTTAGTTGGGAGTCTGTACACAGGGGGTATTTAGATGGGAGTCTGTTCCTGGGGGTATTTAGATGGGCGTCTGACCCTGGGGGGTATTTAGATGAGAGTCTGTTCACAGGGGTTATTTAAAGTGCGGTCTGCTCCAGGGGGTATTTAAATGGGATTCTGTTCACAGGAGGCGTATTTAGATGGCAGTCTGTTCACACGAAGGTTATTAGATTGGAGTCTGTTCAAAGGAGTGATATTTAGATGGGAGTCACTTCAGAGGAAGGTATTAGAAGGAGGTGTGTTTACATGGGGATATCAAAGAACAAAGAACAAAGACCAGTACAGCACAGGAACAGGCCATTCGGCCCTCCAAGCCTGCGCCGATCTTGATGCCTGCCTAAACTAACACCTTTTGCACTTCTTGGGCCCATATCCCTCTATTCCCTTCCTATTCATGTATTTGTCAAGATGTCTCTTAAACGTCGCTATCGTATCTGCTTCCACCACCTCCAATGGCAGCATGTTCCAGGCACACACCACCCTCTGTGTAAAAAACTTGCCTCGTGCATCCTCTCTAAACTTTGCCCCTCGCACCGTAAACCTGTGTCCCCTAGTAACTGACTCTTCCACCCTAGGAAAATGCTTCTGACAATCCACTCTGTCCATGCCACTCATAACTTTGTAAACCTCTGTCATGTCGCCCCTCCACCTCAGTCGTTCCACTGAAAAGAATCCGAGTTTTTCCAACCTCTCCTCATAACTAATAACCTCCAGACCAGGTAACATCCTGGTAAACCTCCTCTGTTCCCTCTCCAAAGCCTCCGTGTCCTTCTGGTAGTGTGGCAACCAGAATTGCACGCAATGTTCTAAGTATGGCCTAACTAAGGTTCTGTACAGCTGCAACATGATGGCCAATTTTTATACTCTATGCCCAGACCGATGAAGGCAAGCATGCCGTATGCCTTCTTGAGTACCTTATCCACCTGCGTTGCCACTTTCAGTGACCTGTGGACCTGTACGCCCAGATCTCTCTGCCTGTCAATACTCCTAAGGGTTCTGCCATTTATTGTATGCTTCCCACCTGCATTAGACCTTCTAAAATGCATTACCTCACATTTGTCTGGATTAAACTCCATCTGCAATTTCTCCACCCAAGTCTCCAACCTATCTATATCCTGCTGTATCCTCTGACAATCCTCATCATTATCCGCAACTCCACCAACCTTTGTGTCGTCCGCAAACTTGCTAATCAGACCAGCTGCATTTTCCTCCAAATCATTTATATATACTACAAACAGCAAAGGTTCCAGCACTGATCCCTGCAGAACACCACTAGTCACATCCCTCCATTCAGAAAAACACCCATCCACTGATACCCTCTGTCTTCTGTGACCGAGCCAGTTCTGTATCCATCTTGCCAGCTCACCTCTGATCCCGTGTGACTTCACCTTTTGCACCAATCTGCCATGCGGGACCTTGTCAAAGGCTTTACTAAAGTCCATATAGATAGCATCCACTGCCCTTCCTTCATCAATCATCTTCGTCACTTCCTCAAAAAGCTCAATCAAATTAGTAAGACACGACCACCCCTTCACTAAACCATGCTGTCTCGCGCTAATAAGTTCGTTTGTTTCCAAATGGGAGTAAATCCTGTCCCGAATAAGCTTCTCTAATAGTTTCCCTTCCACTGATGGAAGGCCCACCGGCCTATAATTTCCTGGATTGCCCTTGCCACCCTTCTTAAACAAATGCACAACATTGGCTATTCTCCAGTACTCCGGGAGCTCACCTGTCGCCAATGAGGATGCAAAGATTTCTGTCAAGGCCCCAGTAATTTCTTCCCTTGCCTACCTCAGTATTCTAGGGTAGATCACACCAGCCCTTGGGGACTTATCTACCTTAATACTTTGCAGGACACCCAACATCACCTCCTTTTTGGTACTGAGATGACTGAGACTCTCCCTTCCTTAGGCGCATCATCCAACAAGTCCTTCTCTTTGGTGAATACTGATGCAAAGTACTCATATAGCTCCACGCTCATTTCCTCTGGCTCCACAGATAGATTCCCATCTCTGTCCTTGAGTGGGCCTACCCTTACCCTCTTGCTCTTTATATATGTTTAAAAAGCCTTGGGATTTTCCTCAATCCTGTTTGCCAATGACTTTTCATGATAGATCAGACAGCGGTCTGTGGACGAGGGGTATTTATATGGTGGTTGGGGAGTTATTCACGGTCGTGAATAAATTGCAGAGGGGATATAAATTGTGGGGGGATATAAATTGAGGTGGGGATAAATTGTTGGGGGGTGGGGGTTAGGGTTAGCAAAAGTAAGAGAAAATGAAAGTCAGAAATAAAGGCAAAGAAAGAGAAAAGACAGAAAGAGAAAGAGAAACAGAAAAGAAAGAGAAAGTCAGACAAATAGAAAAAAAAACAAAGTCAGTAATAGAGAAAAGACAGGAAGTCAGAGAAATAGAGAAAAGACAGAAAGAGAGAAAAGACAGAAATTCAGAGTAATAGAGAAAAGACAGAGAGAGTGAGAAATAGAGAAAGGACAGAAAGAGCCAGAGAAAAAGAGGAGGGAAAAAGGGGAGTGAAAGAGCAGAGACACAAAGAAATTGCAGGCAGTAAAGCGACAGACAGAAAGCCAGTGAGAACGACACGCAGAGAATCACAGAGAGATCGAGAGAGAGAAGGACAGAGAGAGCCATTGAGACAGAAAGACAGAGAAGGCGCGGCCGCGCCTTCCATTTTATATGTAGAGGGGGAGTTCCCTCCATTTTATATGGAGAGTGGAGCGCCCTCCATTTTATGTGCAGAGGGGGAGCGCCCTCCATGTTATATGTAGAGGGGGAGCGCCCTCCAGTTCATATGTACGGGGGAGCGCCCTCCATTTCATATGTAGAGAGGGAACGCCTTCAATTTTATATGTAGAGGGGGAACGCCCTCCATTTTAGATGCAGACAGGGAGCTCCCTCCATTTTATATGTAGAGGGGTAGCGCCCTCTATTTTATATGTAGAGGGCAGCACCCTCCATTTTATATGTAGAGGGGAACACCCTCCATTTTATATATAGAGGGGAACACCCTCCATTTTATAGTGAGAGAGGGAGCTCCCTCCATGTTAGATGTAGAGGGGAAGCTCCCTACATGTAATTTGTAGAGGGGGATTGCCCACTATTTCACATGTAGAGGGGGAGCGCCCTCTATTTCACACGTAGAAAGTGAACTCCCTCAATTTTTTTCGACAGACAACGGTCTCCCTCCATTTTACACATATAAGTCTCTCTCTCTCTCTCTCTCTCCCTCTATCTCTCTGTGCATGACTCTGTTTGTGTCTCTCCCACACCATTTCTCTCTCTCTCTGTCTCTCTCTCTGCCTCTCCCTTACTGTCTCACTTTCTCTGCCTCTACCTATTACTCTGTATCTCTCCCCCTCGATCTCTCTCTCTCACCCTGTCTCCCTTTGTCGCTGTCTGGCCCTATCCATCTCCCTCTGTCTCCGTCCATCTCCCTTTGTAGTCTATTTCAGTCCTCCTCACTGCTCACATTCCCACCTAACCTTGTATATCTCACCTTTATCCGGTTCACTCTCTTTGCCCCTCACCCCAATGTTAAAACAGTATTTGTCCATCCCTCGGTTTATGTTATCCTGGCCACTGTCTCTGGTATAAAATGGAAAAAAGTGTTTTGAAATGGGATCCCCTCAATTTATCTTGACAGGTGGAGCTCCCACCATTTTATATATAGCGAGGAAGCCCCCTTCATGTGTTATAAAGACAGTGATCCCGCGCCATTTTATACACAGAAGAGCATCTGCCTCCACGTCATATGTAGAGCGGTAACTCCCTCCGTTTTATACGTAGCGAAATATCTCTCTCCATTTTGTATATCGAGGAGGAACTCCCTCCATTTTGAACGTAGAAGGGTATCTCCCTCCATTTTATATGTAGAGGGTAAGCTCCCTCCGTTTTATGCATAGAGGGGTATCTCCCTCGCTTTTAAACGAGGAATAGGGAGAGAGAGAGGAGTTGAATACGTGGCTGCAGGGAAGGTGTAGGAGGGAGGGTTTTGGCTTCCTGGATAATTGGGTCTCTTTCTGGGGTAGGTGAGACCTCTGCAAACAGGATGGTCTTCACCTGAACCAGAGGGGTACCAATATCCTGGGGGGAGATTTGCTAGTGCTCTTCGGGGGGGTTTAAACTAATTCAGCAGGGGAATGGGAACCTAAATTGTAGTTCCAGTGTACAGGATGTTGAGAGTAGTGAGGTCAGGGATAAGGTTACAAGGACGCAAGAGGGCACTGGCAAGCAAGAACTTGGTTTAAAGTGTGTCTACTTCAACGCCGGGAGCATCCGGAATAAGGTGGGTGAGCTTGCAGCATGGGTTGGTACCTCGGATCTCGATGAAGTGGCCATTTCGGACACATGGGTAGAGCAGGGGCAGGAATGGATGTTGCAGGTTCCGGGATTTAGATGTTTCAGTAAGAACAGAGAAGATGGTAAAAGTGGGTGGCGGGTGGGATGTGGCATTGTTACAAGAGCCGCACATGACCAAATAAAACAAATTGCCACAGTATTTGTTTTCAATTTTGCATTTAAATCAAAGTTTTGCACATGTCCCACCTGGCAATTTAGAAGACGTGTTAATCAGATGCAAGATATTATAAAACCAATGTTTTCTGAGGGCGAAAGAAAGGATAATTGTTCCCTGTTTAATATTGATGCAATGTACAATCAAACCAACAGCCCAAGATTCGTATTCAACGTGAATTCTACAAATGAGATAAACTATTTCAATATTCGCTTCATATGATAGCAATGAATCACAGTGTTTTTTGTCATAAAGCATGCCTGCTTTTTAAAAATGATTCTGAGCAACTAGCGATTGGAGAAAAGGATACAGGGAGTTATGTGCAATTCATTGTTTATCTTTTCATGTTTCTTGAATAGAAATGTATTTAAATAATCCACAAAACAGGCTTTTACGATCCAATTCATCAATATTCACGGAAATACAATTCGTTAAACACATAAAGTATCTGATAACACTGGGACTAAGCTGGCCTGTCAGCAAACCAATAAAGTTTGTAACAGACAGAGATTAATAAATGCAACCAGACACACACGGGAAATAGTGAGAAACAGAATGGAATCTTCAATGGAATAAAACAACAAATTTCGAGCCGTTGGAACAATCATAAAGAACAATATCGCTAACTCTTTACACACAACATGACACTGTGTGAAAGTATGTGATTAGGAAAACTTAACTATCTTTAGGCACTGTACAAAAAAAATGGAGGCATTAGAATAATTAATTTAATAATAGATACTAATTTTGAAGATCATCACTAACTGATCAATAATACAGAGCAAATTCCCCAACGATTTACGAACTTTTAGTAACATGGGTAGAGCAGGGGCAGGAATGGATGTTGCAGATTCCGGGATTCAGATGTTTCAGTAAGAACAGAGAAGATGGTAAAAGAGGGGGAGCGGTGTGGCATTGTTAATCAAGGAGAGTATTACAGCGACAGAAAGGACGTTTGAGGACTCGGCTACTGAGGTAGTATGGGCTGAGGTTAGAAACAGGAGAGGTGAGGTTACCCTGTTGGGAGTCTTTCATAGACCTCCGAATAGTTCCAGAGATGTAGAGGAAAGGATAGCGAAGATGATTCTCGATGGGGGTGAGAGTAACAGGGTAGTTGTTATGGGGGACTTTAACTTTCCAAATATCGACTGGAAATACTATAGTTCGAGTACTTTAGATGGGTTAGTTTTTATCCAGTGTGTGCAGGAGGGTTTTCTGACACAGTATGTGGACAGGCCAACCAGGGGCGATGCCACATTGGATTTGGTACTGGGAAATGAACCCGGCCAGGTGTTAGATTTAGATGTAGGTGAGCACTTTGGTGATAGTGATCACAATTCGGTTAGGTTTACCTTAGTGATGGGCAGGGACAGGTATATACCGCAGGGCAAGAATTATAACTGGGGGAAAGGAAATTATGATGCGATTAGGCAAGATTTAGGATGCGTAGGATGGGGAAGGAAACTGCAGGGGATGGGAACAATCGAAATGTGGAGCTTATTCAAGGAGCAGCTACTGCGTGTCCTTGATAAGTATGTACCTGTGAGGCAGGGAGGAAGTTGTCGTGCGAGGGAGCCGTGGTTTACTAAAGAAGTTGAAGCGCTTGTCAAGAGGAAGAAGAAGGTTTATGTTAGGATGAGACGTGAAGGCTCAGTTAGGGCGCTTGAGAGCTACAAGCTAGCCAGGAAGGATCTAAAGGGAGAGCTAAGAAGAGCAAGGAGAGGACACGAGAAGTCATTGGTGGATCGGATAAGGGAAAACCCTAAGGCTTTCTATAGGTATATCAGGAATAAAAGAATGACTAGAGTTAGATTAGGGCCAATCAAGGATAGTAGTGGTTAGTTGTGTGTGGAATCAGAGGAGATAGGGGAAGTGTTAAATGAATATTTTGCGTCAGTATTTACTGTAGAGAAAGAAAATGTTGTTGAGAATACTGAGATTCAGGCTACGAGGCTAGATGAGATTGAGGTTCACAAGGAGGAGGTGTTAGCAATTTTGGAAAGTGTGAAAATAGATAAGTCCCCTGGGCCAGATGGGATTTATTCTAGGATTCTCTGGGAAGCTAGGGAGGAGATTGCAGAGCCTTTGTCCTTGATCTTTATGTCGTCATTGTCGACAGGAATAGTGCCGGAAGACTGGAGGATTGCAAATGTTGTCCCCTTGTTCAAGAAGGGGAGTAGAGACAGCCCTGGTAATTATAGACCTGTGAGCCTTACTTCGGTTGTGGGTAAAATGTTGGAAAAGGTTACAAGAGACTGGATTTATAATCATCTTGAAAAGAATAAGTACATTAGAGATAGTCAGCACGGTTTTGTGAAGGGTAGGTCGTGCCTCACAAACCTTATTGAGTTTTTCCAGAAGGTGACCAAACAGGTGGATGAGGGTAAAGCAGTGGATGTGGTGTACATGGATTTCAGTAAGGCGTTTGATAAGGTTCCCCACGGTAGGCTATTGCAGAAAATACGCAAGTTTGGGGTTGAAGGTGATTTAGAGCTTTGGATCAGAAATTGGCTAGCTGAAAGAAGACAGAGGGTGGTGGTTGATGGCAAATGTTCATCCTGGAGTTTAGTTACTAGTGGTGTACCGCAAGGATCTGTTTTGGGGCCACTGCTGTTTGTCATTTTTATAAATGACCTGGAAGAGGGTGTAGAAGGGTGGGTTAGTAAATTTGCAGATGACACTAAGGTCGGTGGAGTTGTGGATAGTGCCGAAGGATGTTGTCGGGTACAGAGAGACATAGATAGGCTGCAGAGCTGGGCTGAGAGATGGCAAATGGAATTTAATGCGGCAAAGTGTGAGGTGATTCACTTTGGAAGGAGTAACAGGAATGCAGAGTACTGGGCTAATGGGAGGATTCTTGGTACTGTAGATGAACAGAGAGATCTTGGTGTCCAGGTGCATAAATCCCTGAAGGTTGCTAACCAGGTTAATAGGGCTGTTAAGAAGGCATATGGTGTGTTAGCTTTTATTAGTAGGGGGGTCGAGTTTCGGAGCCACGAGGTCATGCTGCAGCTGTACAAAACTCTGGTGAGACCGCACCTGGAGTATTGCGTGCAGTTCTGGTCACCGCATTATAGGAAGGATGTGGAAGCTATGGAAAGGATGCAGAGGAGATTTACTAGGATGTTGCCTGGTATGGAGGGAAGGTCTTACGAGGAAAGGCTGAGGGACTTGAGGTTGTTTTCGTTGGAGAGAAGGAGGAGGAGAGGTGACTTAATAGAGACATATAAGATAATCAGAGGGTTAGATAGGGTGGATAGTGAGCGTCTTTTTCCTCGGATGGTGATGGCAAACACGAGGGGACATAGCTTTAAGTTGAGGGGTGATAGATATAGGAGAGATGTGAGAGGTAGTTTCTTTACTCAGAGAGTAGTAAGGGCGTGGAACGCCCTGCCTGCAGCAGTAGTAGAGTCGCCAACTTTAAGGGCATTTAAGTGGACATTGGATAGACACATGGATGAAAATGGAATAGTGTAGGTCAGATGGTTTCACAGGTCGGCGCAACATCGAGGGCCGAAGGGCCTGTACTGCGCTGTAATGTTCTAATTCTAATTCTAATCATTTTTTGCAGAGTGCTCTTGATAATTATACTAATTATGAAAAAGAATTGAAAAATATTGGTTCCACCTCCAGTTGAGTGGTTATTATAGATTGAAGGTAACACTTCAACATTGAACAAATTATTTTAAAATATTTAGTTTCATGAACTATTTCACTAGGAGAGTAGACAACACTTGTGTTGAGAAACATCTGTGACAGAATTGATGTGTGGCGGTTCATGGCGGCAGTAGATGTAGTTTTGACTGGTGATCTACACTCAGTGAGATAACTTACACCCAGACTCTGATACACTCTATTCAAACAAAGACGGCGCTCTACTTCTATCAGACTCGCTTTAAATACTCAGATTAGAATTTCAATTCCAGCTGGCTGTGTCAGTATAAGAAACACAGGGGAAATATAAAACTAACTCCTGCAGTATTTGTGTTCGATACAAATTCACCTGGGAAATTAAAATACCTGTTAATTATTTGTAGAATATTCCAAACTCGTTTGCTGTAACCAAAACAATATTGCTGTTAGCAATAGCTCAATTGCTAGCACTCTCGCCTCTGAGTCAGGAGAGGGTGGGTTCAAGTCTAATTCCAGAGACTTGAGCACAGAATCTCGGCTGCCACTCCAATGCAGGACTGAGGGTGTGCTGCACTGCCCAAATGCTTTCCATCGGAGGAGAAGTTAAACCGAGGCTCCGTCGGCCCTTTCAGGTGCACTATTTGGAGGAAGGGCAGGGGAATTATCCCCAGTGCTCTGGCGAATGTTGATCCCTCAATCAACATGTCACACACAAAAAAAACATTCTGGTCATTATCACATTGCTGTTTGTCGGCGCTTGCTGTGTGTAAATTAGCAGCCACGTTTCCGATATTACAGTATGGACAATACTACAAAACAATATCGAATTGACAGCAAAGCCCTTTTGGACGTCCTGACGTCGTAAAATGCGCTATATAAGCGCAAGGCATTTTAATATAAATGGAGGTTTATTCCTATTTGTAGTTGAAAGAATTTAAAATTGAAACATTCAATCCAAAATTTGTAGTAAATGAAACTACTACAAATTATATTACACAGTATCCATTTCATACCATCCCAATGAATGACAACTGTAAATAAAATAGATCTGTTTTCCGTAAATTGATCTCAGACACTGACATATTCTATTCTAACAGCGAAGTGGCTATTTTTCTCACAGACCCTGCTTAAATCGACCCATGAGATTTTCAACGCCTGTCTGCTCTGTACGAGTGGCTGGTAGAAGGGAATAGGCAAGTGCCGATATTTCATTAAACTCTACACAAGAAAATTAAAATGTATAAAGCATTATTTACTTTCTACATCTCCTGAATTTGTTCTGTATTAAAGATGATAATTAGATTAATAATATACATCTTGTAATAATAATCAGTGTATCAGTAAATAACATAATGCATTCAATAATGTGTAACTTACAGTTGAAAAGCTGCAGTGGAGACAGAGTCAGGACGGTTTGCATCATGGTTCTGGCGCTGGGTACAGCGATGAGAACAGAACATTACCCGAACGCTGTTCTCAGACACTAAGAGCTCCTGACAGCAGCTTCTGAAACTTTGGCTGTTGTGGAAATTAATACTTTGATAGAGGTTTCTGCAGAAACCAATGTTTCCTTCCAAATAACCAATAGATTTTGACTTGTGTGAACCGTGAATTACAAGCTGGTAAAATACATCAATGAGACGAAATGTGACCATTAATGAATAAAATGAACCTTGGTTCCAACTACCAGCCGATCCTGCGAGGATAATGACGTGTGACTGTGTGAAAAGTAAATGAATCACTGATCTGGCGTCCAGATCATCGATGCACAGGAACGGCCATTCGGCTACTTTAGTCAGAGTCGTCCCTTTGAAAGAGCTGTCAAATTTATTGTCACATATGTAGCTTTTTCTCGTAACCCTGCAAATTATTCCATTGCAAGCACTCGTTTAATTGTCTTTATAAATTCCTCTGGAATCTGAATTCATCACTCTTTCGGGTCGTGCTTTCCAGATCTAAAAAAGCCTCAGTGTGAAGAAATGTCTCTTCACTACCTTTCTAGTTATTCTTCCGGTTCTACAGAAGGTCTCGGACCTAGGCCCATCTCTGGAACCGCAGAGAAGAGGTAGGTGAGGCGGTGTCACCAGAGCCAGTACGCAAGGCCCCGGTGAGAGGGCCTGGGCGGTTTTCCTGTGGGGCAGGTGGAGGGAGGTCCCAGGGAATGAACTGGTTCCTGGTGAGGGTGCTCTTTGCGTCACAAATAGGCCATGAAGGAGGCAACGCCCCACCCCACCCACAGGGCCACAGGGAGAATGCTTCGTTTTACAAGGTGTCCTCTCCATATGGTGGAGGACATCGCTGCTGGTAAGATCCCAGCGGCGGTAGAATGATCCCATAATTGCCCCTTAATTGGCCACTGAAGATCCTCAATCTGCCACTGGGCGAGAAGGCTGTTGTCGGCCTATCCTGCCTCCTGGATCACTGGAAGACGGTGAGGCGATGGGATCTCCATCCTGCCAAATCCCTTGTCACATAACACATTTCTCCGTGCCCCTTCCCCACCCCTCCCGGCTTCCAATCACGCCTCTGGGGGCCAGTAAAATCATGGCCATGATCTCTGGTGACAAACTTATTCATGAGAGGAAATAATTTCCTCATTCTTACTCTACCATAACCCCTCATTATTTTGAACTCTGTTAGATCTGGGATGGCGGGACTGACGTATGAGGAAAGATTGAGTCGGTTAGGATTATATTTGCTGGAGTTCAGAAGAGTGAGGAGGGATCTCATGGAAGCCTACAAAATTCTAAAAGGACTTGACAGGGTAGTTGCAAGAAGGATGTTCCCGATATTGGGGGAGTCCAGAACCAGGGGTCACAGTCTAAGGATACAGGTAAGCCTTTCAGGACAGAGTTAAGGAGAAATTTCTTCACCCAGAGAGTGGTGAGCCTGTGGAACTCGTTACCACTGAAAGCAGTTGAGGCCAAAACATTGTATGATTTTCAAGAAGGAGTGAGATACAGCTCTTGGGTCTAAAGGGTTCAAAGGGTATGGGGCGAAAGCGGGAACGGGTTACTGAGTTGGATGATCATCCATGATCATAATGAATGGCGGAGCAGGTTCGAAGGGCCAATTGGCCTACTCCTGCTGCTATTTTCTATGTTTCTATTCCACTGAACTTTCCCTGCTCCAATAAGAAACATCCAAGCTCCTGAATTCTCTCCATGTAAATGAATTCCCTCACCCGTGGTGCCTTCTTGATAATCCTCATTTGTACGTTTTGCAGGGCCTTGAAATTCTTCCAAGGTATTCATGCCCGGAATTGCACACAGGACGCCAGCTGAGTCATAACAATTGATCTATAAAGTAGCAGCTTGATGCCCGTTATGTTTGAATTCAATAACCCCATTTTCAAATCAAATATCTCGTACACTTTCTCAATCAGCTTCTCTACTTGCCCTGCATTCCTTAAGGATTTATGAACATGCATTCCCCTGTCCCTCTGTTCTTGCACCTCCTGAAAATGGTACTATTTATGTTCTATCGACATGATGTTTTCACAATGAACATCACTTCTGACTTGACCACAATAAGTTGCATCTACCGTTGATCTGCCCATTTCAGCAGAATGTCTACCCTGAAGTCTGCTATAATAATATTCACGATTTAATGCAGAGCCATGTTTTTCACTATCCACAAATGTAAAAATTATACATTCTAAACCGAAGTCTATGTAATTTGCATGTCGAAGGAAAAAACAGCTGTCTCAAAACCAACCCCCGGTCAACAGTCACTCTCGCCTGTCAGAAGAACATCCATTCACCACTGTTCTCTACCTCCTATCTCTTACCCAATCGACTACTCGAGCTGACATCGTCCCTTTAATGATATGCATTCCCATTTTCTGAATAGGTCTGTTATGAGGTACTTCGTCAGCATTGGATGCCCAAATACACAAGGCCTACTTCAGTCTCTTACTTGATTAAAGAACTCAATCAGCTAAGTTACACGCAATTGACCTTCAACAAATCCGAGATGGTTTGCTCATCTTACTCCATGCTTCTGCCAGTGAGAATTAATTTTGTCGTTGATGAAAGCCTCTAGTAGATCTCTCAACCTTCACTGTGGTTAGACAGATGAGCGTGCAGTCACAAGGTTTGCCCTGTCCTCTCGTTTTGAAAAGGAGTCTAACATTTGCCAAATTCCAGTCCTTTGGCCCCAGTGCGATATACAAGGAGGATTGAAACATTGTGGTCGGAGCTGATCTTATCTCCAACCCAGCTTCCTTTATCTCCCAGAATGCTTCCCATCTGGACCAGGGATGTTGTCAACATTTAGTGACAAACTGTTTAGCAACGCGTTCCCATCTATTTTATCCTCTGCAGGATCTCTACTTCCCTCTCCTCGATTGCGACGTTAATTTCAGCCTCTTCTTTTTTGAAGGCAGTTGCAAATTACTCATTCTGTACCTCATTCACGACCTCTGCCTCGACAGGAATATTTATTTGCTTCTCCATAATCGGCTGCACCATTCCTTTATCTTTACTTGTATATGTTTTAGAAGATTTCTGATCCCCTTTACTGTTAGCTGCTAATCTTTTCTATGCTTTCCCTTTGTCCTTCTGGTATTCGTTTCCAATTCTCCCTGTGCACTCTGCTTTCTATTTGGTTTGAGATTATATTCTTGAATTGGAATTTGTAATGAATCTCTTCTTTCTCTTTTCCTTTAACTGACAATTCATTTTTCATCCAGAGATGCAGCATTTAATTTCCCATCTTCACCTCTGGATTTGAGTATTCCAACCTCCCTGTTTGCATCCTCAGTCATTCTGAGGACATCCAAACCTCTGCTGCCGATATACAACTCTCGCAAGGAGACATTCATCCATCACCTCTGCACTCGCATTAGCTTCTGGTCATGCACCTTAACAATATTGAAATTCCCACGTTTATTTTATAATCTCCCATGAGCTCTTCTCTCCCTATCTCTGTAATCTCTTTCAGCCCTATGAGATATTTGTGCTCCTTCAATTCCGGATACCTGAGCATTCACAAATTTAATCGCTCCACCGCTGGTGGTCTTATTTTCATCTGCCAAGATCCGAAATTCTGGAATTCCCACCATAAACCTCTGCCTCTCGACATATTTTTCCTCCTTTAAGATGCTGCTTAAAACTTACCACCTTGACGAAGCATTTGGTCATCTGCCATAATATCTGTTAATGCTGCTCGCTATCAAATTGTGTTTGATAATATGACTTAGATATTTTAACTATGTAAGGGCACCTCATAAATAAGAAGTTGTTGATCTTGTTTTCCACCTTCTCCTTTACTCTTCTCCAGTTAGAAGTGTGCTTTCGAATGAAGTGTATTTGGCTCTCGGTGGCTGAAAGGGCCTTTGAACCTCTCCATTCCAGTTCCACTATTATTCCTTCCATCCTTCCTTAACCATAATGAAGTTGCCCTTACCCTCAACTTTCACTCCACCAGACTCTACATTCAATTAAATATCCTCCATCACTTCTGCCAACTTCACCACAATGCTACCACCAGACATCCTCTACTCCATTTTCAACATTCTGAAGGTACAGCTTGACCCACTGTTCCTTCACTCAAAACACCCACTACTCTCCCAATGTCACCTTTCCATGCAAGTGTTGGTGATGCATGACCTGCCCTTTCACCTTCTCTCCTTCAACTGTCAGGACCACAAACAGTGATCTTTTTGTATTTTTGTTTTTGTTTAATCAATGTATTAATTCTCAACAATTGTCCTCGACACCATGGAGATGAAGCATATCTTCTGCAATTACTTTGCTGAGTACTTCCTTTAAGTCCCTGAGCTTCCATTCACTTGCCATTGTAATTCGCTGTCCCACTCACAGCTGACCTCTCTGCACTCAGCCTCCTACATTGTTCCAATTTTTCTGACTCAGCATCAACTTCAAAAATAAAAACACGTGGGAACTACTGCCACCCATTTGTTTTTGACAGCAGGTTCTGGTAATGATTCTGTTCTTCATTTAATCACTACTGCCTTCCACCCCATCACAGTTTCTCTCTTTATCTCCTTCCTCTGTTCCCATTTTCCCAGCCTCTGTCCTTACTGAAACACTGTTACAGCACAAACCTTTCCTGTTCTGACGAAAATTCTCTTTCTCAAAATGCTACCTGGCCTACTAAGTAGTTCCAACATTTTCAGTTCATGATTTAGATTCCCAGCATCTGCAGTATTTTGACTTTTTAAAGAAGTTGATGTCATAGAGAAATGTGGTGAGGTTGCAATTGAATGTAAATACATACACACAATAGATAAATAACTTCGGAGAGAGTGGCAAATGGGAATATGATGGGATCAGGAAAGTAATCTTCTTCGGCACACACTTGGTCAAATGTTGACTTGTTGCCGAGGGCAGTCACCTCGATTACCATTACCACCATTACCAGCAATACAACAATCACTGTTTTTCTGCTCGGTTTTGCTGTATTTGCCCACTGTAGAACAGCAGAGTGTATCTGAGCCATTCCTCTCAAAACTGTTGCACTCCTTATAAGGACTGTGCAGTTTTTTTGGGAAAACTGTCAAATATTTGAGGAAATGTGATCTCTAATTGAGACTGTCGAGAGACACAGAACACACTGAGACACTGACTGGTCATGATAAGTTGTGAATATTCACCATCAATGAACTATACAGGGAGGGATGTGATGTGTTTCCTCTAAAACAAAGGAATTTGTTTTCTGGAAGGTGATCACTTGGAGTCAGGAACGGCTTTCCATTGCCGAAATATGTGAAAAGCAGCTCACCGTCTGCAGAGCCTCAGAAAAGTCACTGTGTGTTTTTCTGTTCTGTTGAAATGAGAGGAAGCACCTGGCATTGCGGTGATTTCTCTGCTTCCGTTTTTCTTGCCTGCTGCTCTGTAATGTCAAGATACTGCAGCAGCATATTAAAACTCGGAATTTGAAATTACATTGTTTAAAATCCAGAAGGCCAAAGTATCGGGGGAAGCATTTCAATGCAATATCATTAATTCATTGGAAATATTTGACAGCTTAGTGTCTGCAAATAAACGTAACTCATCACAAAAACTGAATCACAGCACAGAATATCTGTAATCTGCGTACAATTTCCAAATGTATAACACACAATATCAACAGGCCATGATAAATCACTCTGTGTACAAATCAATCAGCAAAGTCAGATACACCAATGCATCAATTCTCCCTGTGGTTTTAATTTAAAATAGAAGACGCCATGAGATGTTGAGGCTGTTTCCTGTGTAGGTTAATGAAGCAGGAATACTGTTAACAATCAAATACAATCAGGAGGATTGAGCCTGTGTTAATGTAAAGTGTTAACTCGCTGTGATCCGATCACTGGAAATGCAGCCTGTGTCAATGTCAGTAGTTAACTTGCTGTGATTCAATTCAAAGAGGGGATCTGAAGGTAGACAGTTGCATCAATAAATTGTCCACTGTGCCCCAATAAATAACATTTAATGTCAGCCTGATTTCTCTGGGAATGAAAGTAAATCTGGGGAATGAAAATAGTCTGAAGAACTAAAACAGATCAATAAATGAACACAGCTGAGCAGCCACTGTAAAGTTATCACAGGTAGAAAATGTTCAAATGATTAATTCCTCTGAATCTCACAGAGAATGAAACAAAAACTCCCCTGAAATGGACATTTAATAAAAGATTTCCACAAACTGCCTCACACTCTGGTTTCTGAGGATGTGTCTGGTCCTTTCCCAATCTGAAAGACTTGTCCCCCTGAGGTGTGTTTTGCAGATATCACAGACTGACAATTTCAGTATGAGCCACGGGTGTTGACAGCAACTGGTTGTCAGAGAAACTTGAAACACACGCACAGAATGGTGGGGATTGAAGATATTTGGGTCAATCTCTTGTATCTGTGAGGAGCTGATCAATCCTGTAAACAGTGGCACTAACACATGAACATACTGAGAAATGGTAGCACTAACCAAGGAAATTGCAGTAAGCACTGATACTCAGCAAAGAACCTAGGTAAATTATGTTACACATGCAAGGTCTCCTCAGACTTTTTCAAATACTTAAGAGAATGCAGTATGAAAGAAATAGAGACATAGAAGATAATCGGAGGGTTAGATAGGGTGGCTAGTGAGCGTCATTTTCCTCGGATGGTGATGGCAAACACGAGGGGACATAGCTTCAAGTTGAGGGGTGATAGATATAGGACAGATGTGAGAGGTAGTTTCTTTACTCAGAGAGTAGGAAGGGCGTGGAACGCCCTGCCTGCAGCAGTAGTAGATTAGCCAACTTTAAGGGCAATTATGTGGTCATTGGATAGACATATGGATGAAAATGGAATAGTGTAGGTCAGATGGTTTCACAGGTCGGCGCAACATCGAAGGCCGAAGGGCCTGTACTGCGCTGTCATGTTCGAAAAAAAAGTCTGAGGATCTCTCTGCCAATACTGTCATTTTCTGGTATCCCTGTTAAAATGTGACACTCAGGCAACCGAATAAACACTGACCTTAAATTAGAAAGTGCTGGAAATACTCAGCTGATCTGACAGCATCTGTGGAAACAGAGTTAGCATTTCAGGTTTGTTACCTTTCATCAGAACTGGAAAAGGTTAGAAATGTAATAGTTTTTTTTACAAAGTGAAAAGAAGGCGGCAAGAAGAAATAAAATTTCGATGTATGATGGGACGGAGGGCAGGAGAGATTTTTTTGTTGTGATTATTCATTCATGGGGAGTCGGCGTCGTTGGAGAGACCAGCATTTATTGACCATACTTGATTGCCTTTGCGATGGTGTGAGTTGCCTTCTTTAATTGCTGCAGTCCTTGGGGTGTAGGTACGCCCTGCAGTGCTGTAAGGAAGGGAGTGCCAGAACTTTAATCCAGCGACAGTGAAGGAACAACGGTCTTGTTCTTAGTCAGGATGGTGAATGGCTTGGAGGAGAATATTAAGGTGGTGGTGTTCATCTGCATCTGCTGCCCTTGTTCTTCTAAGTAATATGGGTAGCGGCGTTGGTATGCGCTGGGTGTGTTGCCACAGTGTACCTTGTTCTTGATACACATTGCTTCCACTGTGTGTCGGTGGTGGAGGGAATGAATGCTGGAGGTTGTGAATAGGGTGCCAATCAAGCGGACTGCTTTCCTGGATGGTGTCGAGATTCTTGTGTGTTGTTGGAACAGCACCCATTCAGGCAATTGTAGAGTATTCCATCATACTCCTGACATGTGCCTTGTAGATGGTGGACAGGCACTGGGGAGACAGGATATGAGTTACTTGCGGCAGAATTCCTAACATCTGACCTGTGTCTGTAGCCACAGTGTTTACCTGGCTGCTCCAGGTCAGTTTCTGGTCAACGGTTATGCACTGGGTATTTATAGTGGGGGATTCAACAATTCTAATACCAGTGAACATCAAGGGGAAATGGTTAGATTACCTCCTGTTTGAGATGGTCGCTGACAAGCTCTTGTCTGGTGCGAATGTCACTTGCAACTCATTAGCACAAGGCTTGATGTTCTCCATGTCTTGCTGCATATGAACACAGGCTGCTTTGGTATATTCTGATTCACAAATGGTGTTGAACATTGTGCAATCAGCAGCAAATATCCCCACTTCTGACCTTATCATGGAGGGATGGTCATTGATGAAGCAGCTGAAGATGGTTGAGCCGAGCACACTGCCCTGAGGAACTTCTGCACTGATGTCCTGGGGCTGAGATAATATACCTCCAACAACCACAACCAACTTTCTTTGTGCTAAATAATAATCTAACCAGTGGAGAGCTTTCCCTCTGATGTCCTTTGGTTCCAGTTTTGCTGTGGTTTCTTAATGCCATGCTCAGTCAAATGTTGCCGTGATGTCAAGAGCAGTCACGCTCCCCTCACCTCTAGCATTCAGCTCTTTTGCCCATGTTTGGACCAAGGCTGTAATGGGATCAGGAGCTGAGTGGCCCTGGCGGAAACTAAACTGAGCGTCAGTGAGCATATTATTGCTGAGCAAGTGCTGCTTGAAAACACGATTGATCAACCCTCCCATCTCTTTGCTGATGATCGAGAGTAGCCTGATAAGGCGGCAATTGGCCAGGTAGGATTTGTCCTGCTTTTTGTGCACAGGACATACCTGGGCAACTTTCCACATCGCCAGATAGATGTCAATGTTGTAGCCGTAATGCAACAGCCTGGTTCGGCGTATGGCTAGCTCTCGAACACAAGTTATCAGTACTATTACCAGAATATTGCCAGGGTCCAGAGAATTTACAGTATCCGGTGCCTTCGGCTATTTCTTGATGTCAGGTGGGTGAATAAGATTGGCTGAAGACTGACATCTGGGAGGCTGGCGACCTCAGCAGGAGGCCGAGATGGATCATCCACTCTGCACTTCTGGCTGTAGATGGATGTATATATTGCAGCCCTGTCTTTTGCACTGATGTGCTGGGCTCCTCTATTAGTGAGGATGTGGATATTTGTGGAACCTCTTCCTCCTGTCAGTTGATCATTTGTCCACCACCATTCGCGACTGGATGCGGCAGGACTGCAGATCTGTTTCAGTGTTATTGGACCTGCACTCATCCAGGCAAGTGAGTGGGGACAGTATGAAGAATGATTTTTTAATTGTTAGCTTGTAGGTTTAAGAGCGTACACAAAGCTTGTGGGAGGGGGAAGGAGGATTTTTATATGAACTATGGGGAAAATGGAGTTCCTCGACCAAAGGACTTACCTGTTTTCTCCACAAGTTATTTTATCTGGTGTGTCATGTGGCTGGAAGCCTTGCCTGATTCAACAGGCTGGATTTTTCAATCGTTTTGGAGATGGCCTGAGAGTCAGGATGGTTGGCAATACGGGTGGGGAAGGCATCGGGTTGGGAGCTGATCTGTGTGTTGTGGAATTGTTTAACTCTATCTATCACATGTTGCTTCCACTGTTGGGTATGCAAGTAGTCCTGTGTTGTAACTTCACCAGGCTGACACCTCATTTTTAGGTATGCTTGGTGCTGCTCCTGGGAAGCCCTCCTGCATTCTTATTGTACCAGGGTTGATCCCACGGCTTGATGGTCATGGTAGAGTGGGGGATATGCCGTGCCATGAAGTTGCACATTATGGCTGAATATAATTCTGCTGTTGCTTCTGTTGCCTATGGCACAAAGCGTCTCGCGGATACCCAGTTTTGAGTTGCTAGATCTGTTTGCAATCTATGCCATTTAGCGTGGTGGCAGTGCCACACACTACAATGGTGAGTACACCTCAATGTAAAGACAGGACCTTGGCTCCAGAGGGACTGTGCGGTGGTCAATCACAGAGCCATAGAGTAATACAGCACAAAAACAAGCCCTTTGGCCCAACTTGTCTGTGCTGGCCATCAAGCACCTAACCATTCTAATTCCATTTTCCAGTACTTGGCCCGGACCATTGTATGCTGTGGCGTTTCAAATGCCCATCTACATAATTCTTAAATGTCGTGAGGGTTCCTGCCTTTACCACATCTTCAGGCAGTTCGTTCCAGACTCCAAAGACCCTCTGGGTTCAAATTCATTTCCTCAAATCCCCTCTAAACTCCCTGCCCCTTACTTTAAATCTCTGCCCCCGGTTATTGATCCCTCAGCTGAAGGAATACGTTTCTTCCTATCGAACCTATAAATGCCCTCAGAATATTGTATACTTCAATCACGTCCCCCCTCAGCCTTCTCTGCTCTATGGAAAACAACCCGAGCCTTTTCAGTCTCTCTTCATATCTGAAATACTCCAGCACAGGCAACATCCTGGTGAATCCCCTCTGCAATCTCTCCAGTACTATTACATCCTTCAAATAAGGTGGAGGCTAGAACTGTACACAGCACCCTAACTGTGGCCTAACTTATATTTTATACAGCTCCATCATAACCTCCCTGCTCTTATATTCTATGCTTTGGCTAAAAAAGGCAAGTATCCCATGTGCCTTCCTAACCATCTTATCTACCTTTGCTGCTGCCTTCAATGATCTTTGGACAAGTACACCAAGGTCCCTCTGACCCTCTATTTTCAAGTGTCCTACCATCCATTTTATATTTACTTGCCTTGTTTGCCCTCCTGTGCATCACCTTTTCAGGGTTAAACTCCATTTGCGATTGCTCCGCCCATCTCACCAGCACATCTATATCGTCCTGTAATCAAAGGCTTTCCTCCTTCACTTTTTACAATATCATCAATTTTAGTGCCATCTGCAAGCTAACTAATCATACTTCCTATATTCACGTCTGAATCATTAATGTACACTACAAATAGCAAGGGTCCCAGCACAGATCCCTGCGGTAACAACACTGGTCACACGTCTGAATCCCCAAAAACAAACCCACGGCCATCAGCCTCTACCTCCTGCCACTCAGCCAAATCTGGATCCAATTTGCCAAATTACCCTGGATCCCATGGGCTCTTACCTTCTTAACCAATCTCCCATGCGGGGCCTTAGCAAAAGCGTTGCTGAAGTTCATGTAGACTACAGAATCCACTTTACCCTCATCTACACATCTAGTCACCTCCTCGAAAAATTGCAATCAAGTTTGTTAGACAAGATCTTCCCCTGACAAAGCCATGCCGATTATCGCTGATTAACCACTGCCTCTCCAAGTGAAGATTAATCCTGACCCTCAGAATGTTTTTCCCAATAGTTTCCATACCACTGATGCAATTATCTGTTAGATCCCTGCTCCCGTTCTTGAATAATGGTACCACATTCAGTGGCCTCCAGTCCTCTGGTAACTCTCCTGTTTCCAGAGAGGATTTTAAAATTTGAGTCAGGGCCCCTGCTATCTCCTCTCTTGCTTTATATAACAGCCTGGGATGCATCTCGTCTGGGCCTGGGGATTTAAATCCCACTAAAACAGCTAATACTTCCTCCGTTTCAATGCTAATTTGTACAAGTATATCACAATCCCCCTGCCTGATCTCTATGCCTACATCCTCCTTCTCCATCGTCAAAGCAGATAAAAACTAATCACTTAAAACCGTACCTATGTCCTCCGGCTCGACACACAGATTGACACTTTGGTCCCTAATGGGCCCGACTCTTTCCCTAGTTATCATTTCGCCCTTAATATACTTATAAAACGCCTTGGGCCTTTTCTTTCCCTGCACATTCTGCAGGCTCGAGGGGCAGAATAGCCTACTCCTGCTCCTATTTTCTATGTTTCTATTCTCCTCTACGGCCGACACTGTTTTCAGCGCTCGAAATAGGCCATAAGCCCTCCTTTTTCCTGATCCGATCCTCGAGATCCTTTGACATGCAGAGTTCCCTGGGCTTGTTAGACCTACCCTTCACCTTTACGGGTACATGCTGGCTCTGAACTCTCACTATTTCCTCCTTGAATGACTCCCAATGGCCTGATGTAGACTTTCCTTCAAGTAGGTGCTCCCAGTCCACTTTAGCCAGATCCTGTTTTTCATATTGATATTGGCCTTCCCCCAATTCAGTGCTTTCATTTCCGGTCCCTCCTGATCCTTTTCCATAGCTACCTTAAATCTTACAGATTTATGACCACTAAGCACGAAATGCTGCCCCACTGATACTTCTATTACTTGTCCAGCTTCATTCCCCAGGATTAGGTCCAGGACTGCCCTTTGTCTTGTCGGACGTTCTATGTACTGGCTCAAAAAACTGTCCTTTATGCATTTTAAGAAATCCACCCCCATTCAGCCTTTTGCATAAAGAATATCCCAGTTAATATTGAGGGCACATGAACTCCCCTACTATAGCCCTATCAGTCTTACACCTGCCTGAGATTTGCCTACGTATCTGCTCCACTATCTCTCACTGACTGTTTGGAGGCCTGTAGTACACTGCCAGCCAAGTAATTGCCCCTTTTTTTGTTTTGAAGTTCTACCCATATGCCCTCATTTGAGGATCCCTCTAAGATATCATCCTTCCTTACTGCAGTAATTGACCTACTTGATCAACAGTGCAATGCCACCTCCTCTTTTACCCCCTCGTCTGTCTCGCCTGAAGATTCTGTATCCTTGAATACTGAGCTGCCAGTCCTACCATTCCCACAAATATGTTTCTGTGATAGCATCAATATCAAAATCACATGTGCTAATTAATGCCCTCAAATCATTTGCCTTTCTAGTAAGACTCCTCGCATTAAAAAAATGGATGCAATCCATCCTTGCATTATTCGCTCGTGCCTTAACAGGTCTGTATTTGCTCTGCCTTCCAAACTGACTTAGATTTTCTTCTTTATTTGACTGCATCATCCCGACTGTACCTCCAGTCATATACCATTGCGCTGCCAAATTAGTTTAACCCCCAACAGCAACTCCACACCCCCCCCCCCCACCAACCACCCCAACAGCACTAGCAAATCTACGAGCAAGGATGTTGATAAAACACACACACAGGCACACACACACCGATCAGTCCCCAGGCACTGAGCGAGACAGATGTACAACGCCATACACAGACTGACAAAGAGAATCACACACACACACACACCGACCACACCCCAGGTTCTGAGCCACACAGATATACAAACAGACATAAACAAACAGAGATACACACAAACACACACACACACAAACACACGGAGGGATGGGAACCTTTGCAAAGAGTCAGAGGAGGGACGAGCAAAGACAAGGACAAAAGCCAGTAAGGGGAATAGGAAACGTGAAAGGCAGAGAAATCAAGGGCCAGAATCAAACATGGCCGCAGTGAAATATAGTGGGAAGGGGCCAACTAATGTTTTAAAAACAAGCCTTAAGGCTGTGTGCCTTAACACGTGGAGCATTCACAATAAAGTTGATGAATTAATTGCTCAAATAGATATTAACGAGTATGATAGAGTCGGGATTATGGAGACATGGCTGCAAGGTGATCAAGGATGGGAAATGAACATCCAGGGCTATTCTGTATTTTGGAAGGACAGATAAAAAGCAAAAGGCATTGGAGTTTCATTGTTGGTTAAAGAGGTTTTTAATGCAATAATCAGGAAGGTTATTAGCTCTGACCATGTGGAATATGTATGGGTAGAGCTGAGAAGCGCTGAAGGGCAGAAATGGTTGGTGGGGGTTGTATATAAATCCCCAAACTGTAGTGGTGATGTTCGGAATGGCATTAAACAGGGAATTAGAGACGCATGCAATGCAGCAACATTTGTATTTTCGGGTGTCTTTAATCAGCCTATAGATTGGGCAAATCAAATTAGTCACAATGCCGTCGAGGAAGAATTCTTGGAGTATATACGGGGTGGTTCTCTGGACCAATGCGTTGAGGAACCAACTGGAGAAGAGGCCATCCTAGACAGGGTAATGTGTTATGACAGAGGAATAATTGATAATCTGGTTGTGCGAGACCCCATGGGGAAGAACGACCATAATATGATAGAATTCTTCATCAAGATGGGGAGTGACATAGTTGATTCTGAGACGAGGGCCCTGAATCTTAGTAAAGGAAACTATGATGGTATAAGGCGCAAATTGTCCATGATGGACTGGGAAACGTTACTTCAAGGGACGACGGTGGAAAAGCAATGGCAAACATACAAAGTGTGCATCGATGGACTACAATAATTGTTTATTTCTATCTGGCGCAAAAGTAAAACGGGAAAGGTAGCCAATCCATGACTTACAAGGGAAATTAGAGAAAGAATTAGATCCAAGGAAGGTGCATATAAATTTGCTAGAAAAAAAACATCAAACCTTAGGATTGAGAGCAGTTTAGAATTCAGCAAAGGAGGACCAAGGGATTGATTAAGAAGGGGAACATAGAGTATGAGAGCATGCTTGTGGGGAACATAAAAACTGACTGTAAAGGTTCGTGAAGACACATGTAGGTCCCTTCCGGTCGGAAACAGGTAATTTATTATGGGGAACGAAGAAATGGCTGACCAACTAATTGTATACTTTGGTTCTTTCTTCACAAAGGAGGACACAAATATCATACCCGAAATGTTGGGGAACACAGGGCTTAGTGAGAGATGGGAACTGAAGGAAATCAGTATTAGTAGAGAAATGGTGTTGGGAAATTGGTGGGATTGAAGGCTGATAAATTCCCAGGGCCTGATGGTCTGAATCCCAGAGCACGTAAGGAAGTGCCCGAGAAATGGTGGATGCATTGGTGGTCATCTTCCAAGATTCGATGGACGCTGGAACAGTTCCTTCAGATTGGACGGTAACTAATGTAACCCCACTATTTCAAAAGGGAGGTAAAGAGAAAGCAGGCTATTATAGATCAGTCAGCCTGACGTCGGTAGTGGGGAAAATTCTAGATTCCATTATTGAGGATGTTGTAGCAGAACACTTGGAGAACAGTGGTCGAAACGGCCAGAGTCAGCATGGATTCACGAAAGGGAAATCATTCTTGACAAATCTACTGGAATCCTTCGAGGACGTAACTAGTAGACATGATGAGGGTGAACCAGTGGATGTGGTTTATTTGGACTTTCAGAAGGCATTTGAAAATGTTCCACATAAGAGATAAGCATGTAAAATTAAAGCTCATGGGATTGGGAGAACTGTATAGCGATGGAGAGAAAATTGGTTGGCAGACAGGAAAAAATTAAGTAGGGATAAATGGGTCTTTTTCTGAATGGCAGGCAGTGAGTAGTGGGGTACAGCAGGGATCAGAGCTTGGACCCCAGCTATTCACAATATATATTTATGATTTAGATGAGGGAACTAAATGTAATATCTCCAAATTTGCAGATGACACAAAACTGGGTGAGAGGATGAGTTGTGAGAAGGATGCAGAGCGGCTTCAGTGTGATTTGGACAAGTTGAGTGATTGGGCAAATGCATGGCAGATGCAGTATAATGGGGATAAATGCGAGTTTATCCAGTTTGGCAGCAAACACAGGAAGGCAGATTATTATCTGAACGGTTAAAAACTGAGAGAGGGGAATATGAAATGAGCCCTGTGTGTTCTCATACATCCGTCGCTGAAGGTTAGCATGCATGTCCAACAGGTGGTATCAACTCAATGGTATGTTGGCCTTCAGAGCGAGAGGATTCCAGTACAGGAGCAGGGCTGTCTTGCTGCAATTTTCAGGGCCTTGGTGAGGACGCACCTGGAATATTGTGTGCAGTTTTGATCTCCTTATCTGAGGAAGGATGTTCTTGCTATCGTGGGAGTGCAGCGAAGGTTTACCAGACTGATTCCTGGGATGGCAGGACTGACGTATGAGAGGAGATTAAGTGGGTTCAGATTATATTCGCTGCAGTTCAGAAGAGTGAGGGGGGATCTCATAGAAACCTATACATTTCTAACAGGGCTTGACTGGGCAGATGTAGGAAGGATGTTCCCGATGGTGGGGGAGTCCAGAACCAGGGGTCATTGTCTAAGGATACGGGGTTAACCTTTCAGGACTGAGATGAGGAGAAATTTCTTCACCCAGAGAGTGGTGAGCCTGTGGAATTCGCTACCACAGAAAGCAGTTGAGGTCAAAACATTTTATGTTTTCAAGAAGGCGTTAGATATAGCTCTTGGGTTTAAGGGGATCAAAGGATATGGGGCGAAAGCGGGAACAGGTTACTCAGTTGGGTGATCAGCCATGATCATAATGAATGGCGGAGCATGCTCGAAGGGTCGAATGGCCTGCTCCTGCTCCTACACACATACACACAGCGATCACGCCACAAGCACTGAGCCAGACAGATATACACACACACACATGCACTGATCAGACTCCAGGCACTGAGCTAGAGCGATATAAAAACACACACTCGCAAAGAGACAGACAGACGCAAACACACAGCACACACACATACATTAACACACACACACACGCACAGGCACACACCGATCAGACCACAAGCACTGAGCCAGACAGGTATGCAAATACAGACACACACACGCGCACACACACACACACACACACACACACACAATCACTGATCAGACCACAGGCACTGAGTTGGAGCGATATACAAATAAATGCACACAAACAGAGGCAGACACAACACACCCACAGACACACAGCAAACAGACTCCCGGCACTGAGGCAGACAGTTACACAAACATTTAGACACAAACAGAGACAGACACAAACACACACACACCGATCAGAACACAGGCACTGAAACGGACAGATGTAGACACACTCACAAAGAGAGACAGACAGGCACACATACACGTGCACTCAAACGCAGATCAGACCACAAGCACTGAGCCAGACAGATATACATACACACACAAATACACACACACAAACACTGATCAGACCCCAAGCACTGAGCCAGACCGATGAGCAAGCACATACAGTCAAACACAGTCACACACCACACACCCACAAATGCACACCGATCAGACTCCAGGCACTGAGCCAGACAGATATTCAAACACACAGACACAGGCACACACAAACACACACACAGAGAGATCAGGCACCAGGCACTGAGCCCGACCGATATACAAACACACACACACACACCCACACACACACATAGACAGACAGACAAATACTCGCCATACACACACCAATCAGACCACAGGCACTGAGCCAGACAGATATGGAAACACATACATATGAACACAGACACACATATACACAATCGCGCACACACACTTATCAGAGCCCAGGCACTGCGCCAGACTGATATACAACCACATACACACAGACAGACAGAGAGAGAGACACACACGCACACACACGCACAATAACTCCAATCAGAAACCAGGCTGTGAGCCAGACAGATATACAAAGAAGCACACACACATGCACATGTACATACACACACACACACACACCGATCAGAACCCAGGCACCAAGCCTGACAGATCTACAAACGCAAACACACACAAGTGCACACAGATGCAAACACAAACTCACACACACACCTACCAGACCCGAGGCACTGAGCCAGACAGATATCCAAATACAGACATGCGCCACACACACACACCACACACACACACACACACCAATCAGAACGCAGGCTGTGAGCCAGACAGACATACAAAGATTCACACACACACGCATACATACACACACACACACACACACACACACACATACACAAACATACCGATCATACCCCAGGCACTGAATCGGACAGATATACAAACACATAGACACAAACAGAGACAGACAGACTCACACACAAACACATACACACAAGGATCAGAACCCAGGCGCCAAGCCAGACAGATCTACACAGACAAATACAGACAGACGCCACACACACACCACACTCACCGATCAGAACCCAGGCACCGAGCCAGGCAGATATACAAACACACACGCACACACACACACAAACAAACATACACCAACACACACAGGCCAGATTTGATTAAAGCCTAACCTGCTGCTGTTGGGGCACTGGCTTCCACAATCCCTTCCAGCCTCGAAAAGTGGAGAGGCAGCATTGACAGATTTAGTGGTTCGAATGGAGAGGAGCTTTGGTCGGATCACTGCTGTCCTTTAGTTTTCTCTCATGCAGATCAGTGATAGATAATGTGCAGCCCATGGGAGCAGACTGGCGCTATGGGAGCTGCAGGCGGTGTCCTCTTTCAAGAAGGAAGTGCATCTGCGCCCTTGACAGGCCCTCGTTCGATGCCCATGCAGTCAACACCAAGTTAGTCCAGATGCACCAACCAGAAGTCGGTCCCACTCTCGGTTGCACTGCCGAAAATTCTGGTTGTAAATATCTGCAGTGCCAATTTTATTACTGCAGTAAGCGTCCACCACGCTGAGGTCAAAGGGGCAGCTCTAGAATTAGAAAACACACAGCCTTCAGGAAAACACTATTCGGTGGCCCATGAATGAATATTAATTTGAGTGCAATTTGTGAACGTAATATTAGTTAAAAGTTTATCCATGTCAATTTATGCAGATTGTTTTGTGAATAACTTTAGTTCCTTCACAGTGTGTGGGCATGTGAATGCCTCATGGAGGGATTTTCTCTGTCCAGGTTCAGTGGAGATCTGAGCTAAATGTGAGAGAAGAATGATGTTCTTGGATCTCTGGGTGCAGGGGTGGGAGGAAGGGGTGTGGGTAGCATTTGAATACATCCGATGTTTAATCACATGTTCTCAGACTTCTCATGTTACTCGCTGCTTCACCGTGCCATGCCAGGCACCACATGGTCAGCTTTCGGTGTGGTCTCCAATTCTGCCTTCACGATGACAGTGCAGTGACTGGCACGACAGAGTCATCTCTCAGTGTGGGCTCCAGGTCTGGCTGCTGATACAGCGCAGTGGGAGGGAAATATAAAATATTTGTCAAAGAGGAGAATTGCTTTTGTCATCTCCCAATGTGATGTCCCTGTCTCACTGCAGTTACAGGCCCCCTCCCACCATCTCCATCTGCTGGTGTCCCTGTCTCACTGCAGTTACTGTCTCCCCTCTCACTATCTCCATCTGCTGGTGTCCCTGTCTCACTGCAGTTACTGTCCCCTCTCACCATCTCCATCTGGAACTCTGCCACACTCTCCTTGGTTTCTGCAAGTGTATCCGGTCCTTTCTCAATCTGATAGATTCCTCCCCTTGAGGTGTGTTTTGCAGATATCACAGACTGACAATTTCAGTATGAGACATGAGTGATGACAGCAACTGGCTGTCAGACAAACTTGAAGCACACGCTCAGAATGGTGCATGTTTATGATACTTGGGTCAATTCCTTGTGTCTGCGAGGAACTGATCAATCCTGTAAACGGTGGCACTTACACATGAACATACTAAAAATTGTAATAATAACCAAGGAACTTGCAGTAAGCACTGATACTCAGCAAATAACTTATATAAATTATGTTACACATGCAAGATCTCCTCAGAATTTCGCTTCAGAGGATGTCGTATGAAAATAGAGAGCTGAGGATCTGTCTGCCAACACTGTCATTTTCTGGGATCCCTATTAATAATCTGACACTCGGGCAAACCAATGAATACTGAACTTAAATCAGAAAGTGCGGGAGATACTCAACAGATCTGACAACATTTGTGGAGACAAAAGTAGCATTTCAGGTCTTTGACCTTTCATCAGAACAGGGAAAGATGAGAAATGTCATAGTTTATTTTTTGAAAGTGAAAAATGTGTCAAGAAGAAATAAAGTTAAGATGTGCGATAGGACGGAGGGCAGGAGAGATTATTTTTTTTAATTATTATTCATTTATGGGGAGTGGGCGCCCCTGGCGAGACCAGCATTTATTGACCAGCCTTGATTGCTTTTGAGATGATGTGAGTTGCCTTCTTTAACTGTTGCAGTCCTGGGAGTGTAGGTATAGCCATAGTGCTGTAAGGAAGGGAGTGCTAGAATTTTAACCCAGCGACAGTGAAGGAACGATGATACAGTTCCAAGTCAGGATGGCGTGTTGCTTGGAGGGGATTGTTTCAGGTGGTGGTGTTCATATGTATCTGCTGCCCTTGTTCTTCTAGGTAGTAATGGTAGCGGCTTTGGTAGGTGTTGTTCGAAGGATACTTGCCACAGTGTACCTTGTTCTTGATACAAACTGCTTGCACTGTGCGTCGGTGCTGGAGGGAATGAATGCTGAAGGTTGTGGCTGGGGTGCCAATCATGCTGGCTGCTTTGTCCTGGATGGTTTCGAGATTCCTGTATGTTGTTGGAGCTGCACCCATTCAGGCAAGTGAAGAGTATTCCATCATACTCCTGACATGTGCCTTGTCGATGGCGAACATGCATTTGGGGGACGGGATATGAGGTACAAGCGGCAGAATTCCTAACCTCTGACTTGCGCCTGTATCCGTAGTGTTTACCTGTTTGGTCCAGTTCACTTTCTGGTTAATGGTTACCCACTGGATTTTGAAAGTGGGGGTTTCAACAATTCTAATGCCATTGAACATCAAGGGGAGATGGTTAAATTATCTCATGTCTGAGATGGTCACTGACTGGCACTTGTGTGGTGCAAATAGCACATGCCTCTTATTAACACAAGACTTGATGTTGTCAGGTCTTGCTGCATATGGACACAGGCTGCTTCAGTATATTATCTGTCACAAATGTTGTTGAACATCAGCGAATATCCCCACTTCTGACCTTATAATGGATGGAAAATCATTGATGAAGCAGCTGAAGATCGCTGAGCCGAGCACACTGCCCTGAGGAACTCCTCATGGTGGGGTTGAGATGATTGACCTCAACAACCACAACCAACGTTCTTTGTGCTCGGTAATACTCCAACATGCCCATTGATAATAGTTTTTCTAGAATTTCTTAATGGCATGCTCAGTCAAATGCTGATGTGATGTCAAAAGCTGTCACACCCCCCTCACATCCGAACTTCAACTCTTTTGCCCATGTTTGGACCAAGGCTGTGATCCGGTCAGGAGCTGAGTGGCCCTGGTGGGAACCAAATTGTGCGTCAGTGAACAGGTTATTGCTGAGCAAGTGTCGCTTGATAACAATGACCACCCCTCCCCACCATCACTTTGCTGATGATCGAGAGTAGACTGATAAGGCGATAAGTGGCCAGGTTTGGGTTGTCCTTTTTTGTGGACAGGACATACCTGGGCAATTTTCCACATTGCATGGTGGATGTCACTGAAAACAATCCTTGAGACTTAAGGTCAGCATTCAAGCAACGAAGGCAACTGGATCATGCTGCGGAGCTGGTCACGATGTGGAAAGGAACATTGCATTTATGGATGAATTGGGAGTGCACATTGGGATGCGTTTGGGGAACATTGAACAAGAATAGACTGAGCTCAGACTCTTGTGACTTTACCTTCTTCACATGGACAATACAGTCCTGGAATAGAGAGCCAAGCGTTCATTCACCACAAGGCTCTCCAGGAACAACCTCTTTAGCTGTGCATAGCAGAGAATCGGCCTGTCTGTGTAACGGGAATGCTGGAAACACAACACTCATGTATCCATGCACAGCAGTTCCTCGGATGCTTAATGAACTTAATAAAACTTCTCAATAATTAACCCTAGAATTGTTGAGGCTTTGTTTTGGATGCTATTTCCCCGACTTTGCAACTGCACTTCAGATATTCAACTGTGGTGGAGGGATGGAGGTTGGGGGTTAGAGGGAGGGGTGGAGGTGGGGGGGTAGAGGGAAGGGCGGAGCTAGGGGGGTAGATGGAGAGGGGGAGGGGTGGGGAGATCAGGCTGGGGTGGGGAGAGGGAGCAGGCAAAACGCAGGGACCAGACAGTTTCAATGCCTGAAGTACTGTGGAGAAGTAGGGGAGAAGCAACTGGATTGGGCATCCGCAGCTGGAGGGAACGGCTGAATGGAGAGGGCCGGATGCAAGATGCCATAGAGAGCTGCAGGGAGTGAGTGTGCGAAGACCTCGGTGTCGCCGGGTCCAGGGACTGGCCGGTAAGCCTTTTGCTGTTGCGTTTCTGGCACATGCACAGAAAGAGGCACTGCTCTTACGCTCCGCTGCTCCACCCACTCTCCCCCACTCCAGCCCTTCACCCCCACCCCTCCCTCTCTTACCCCTCCCTCCTCATTCCCCCCTCCCTCCCTCCTCTCTTTTCCCCCATCCCTGCTATCTTTCCCCCTCCCTCCTCTCTTTACCCCCCTCCCTCCTCTCTTTTCCCCCTCCCCCTCTCTTTTCCCCCTCCCTTCCACCTCTCTTTCACACCCCCTCCCTCCTCTCTTTCCCCCATCCCTCCTCTCTTTCCGCCCCTCCTCTCTGTTTTCCCCCTCTCTCTTTCCCCCTCCTTCCTCTCTTTCCCCCTCCTCTCTTTCCCCCTCCCTCCTCTCTTTATCCCCCTCCCTCATCTCTTTCCCCCTCCCTCCTCTCTTTTTCCCCACCCGCTCCCTCCTCTCTTTCCCCCTCCCTCCTCTCTTCACCCCCTCCTCTCTTCCACCCCCTCCCTCCTCTCTTTCCCCTCCTCTCTTTCCCCCCTCCCTCCTCTCTTTCCCACTTCCCTCCTCTCTTTCCCCCCTCCCTCCTCTCTTCCCCATCCCTCCTCTCTCCCTCCCCTCCCTCCTCTCTTTTCCCCTGCCTCCTCTCTTTCCCCTCCTCTCTTTTCTCCCCCACCCTCCTCTCTTTCCCCCCTCCCTCCTGTCTTTTTCCCCCCCTCCCTCCTGTCTTTCCCCCCTCCTCTTTCCCTCCCCACCCCCGACACCCTCAACGCTGCTCTCCCCGGCCCCCGCGCTGCTCTCCCCGGCCGCTGCGCTGTTCTCTCACTCCGGCCATTGTATACTGCCACGTGTTCGTTAGTTTGCCTCTGTGTAATTCTTTGAGCAACGCCATCTTTAGTCCTGGCAGCTGCTGCAGTCGCAATCTGTGACGTTTTCGTGGCACCTGCTGTATTTGCGCATGTGCCAAAACAGCGCCAACAAATGCGGTCATCAATCAACACCCATTGGAATGGATCAGATCACAGTGAGTGCTGGTGCTGTGGGTTCCAGGCTAACAGAAGTGGGATATCCCGTAATCCTTCAGGTCATATCCATTTATTATCCTGTACTTGCTGCAATTGGAGTTCCTGGTAAGACGGTATATCAGTTGATAATGGTGTAAATCGACGTTAACTGTGCTGCTATACTCGGTCTTATTTCTCACTGTGTGTATTACACAGCCACCTGTTCTTCACCAGAAATTTACTGATGGAATACAAAGAACAAAGAACAGTACAGCACAGGAACAAGCCATTCGGTCCTTCAAGCCATCAAGTATTCCCTTGAGGAGAATCTCCTCATTGCCTACTCTTTCAGTCTTGCAGGAGCTGCATTATCTTTAATGGTATTGGTTTCAGTGACCCTGGCATAGTTACTGGATTATTCTGTCTATTTGATGTATTTCAATCAGATGTCTCAGTTAGGATCAAGAATTACAGCATCAGGAGATGTTTACATTTTCATGATGGGCAACTAACCAGTCCTGGAATTTTTTAATGTTTTTTTTTTCAGTGATTGATAATGAGGCCTCCTACTGCTACAAGGAGGCAGCACAATGTTCTCCTAACCCAATAACATGGTTCAATTTTACTGGGATTTCAAAGTATTTATTGGTTTTCACAGTTATAAAATATTTTTTTATACTGTGTATGTCTGATGCTGCGTCAGGGCTCTGGCTCCTGAACTGAGTTTCCTGTTGCCTCTTTCACATCTCCTTCTCTGCTTCACTGCTGTGCCTTCACTGTCACTGGACTACATTACAAAACAGAAAATATTGATGCGATGTTTTATTAGTTTGCAATCGATCAGTTGGAAGCAAGAGTATTTCCTTTTATCTGTAGATTATCAGCTGCAGCGCTGTTGTTGGTGTTTTATTAATTAAACAATCCCACATTCTAACGGTGTACTTTATAATGGCAGGAGAAGGAATTTCAATGATTGTGAGTTTGTCTGGAAGAAGCTTTCGATCCTGTTTATTCCAAGCATTGTGGATGAAGTGAAATGTGTAGGTGAACAGGTGGAGACTTGGGTGCTCTGTAGACGCATTAACTTATTCACAGAGGTTTCACCATTGAACAAACTGACTCTGAGAATAGAATCATTGAACACCGGGCTAGTGAACAGAATACAGGCACAGTAACATTAAGTAACAGTTTGCAGGGTGTGAGGTGTCCAGAAATGTAGGGAGGGTAACTTAGAAAAGGAGCAGGGAGAATGAAACAGAGGGGAAAAGACAACTATAAGGAAAGTGAAAGAGAAAAAAGCAGAGGTGTGAATAAATCAGTAACATAAGGTGTTGGAATATCCAGAGTAAACTGAGAGTTGAAGTTGTCTGTTGTCAGATTGCATTAATTTTACTGCTGGACTTGATCCCTCAGTGTTTATTTCTGTCAGGTCCTTATATTATATTTTGGAAAGTTCCTATTCCTTAGTTACTGACTGAACAAACAGAATGAAATAAGTTCTTCACTGATGGTAAATACAGCACTTCAAAATCTCTGTGACTGTTGACTTCAATAAAGAGCGAGACTGACATCAGAAATATATTTAAATTGATATTTAATTGACTGAGCAAACTAAATATTGTATAACCAATGAACTGTTCTCCAGCACCAATAACCACAGGTATTATTGTTTGAATGTATTAATTGAGTTGTAATACTGGGATCTAACGATTAAATTTCCTCTAACACTCTGCTGCAGTCTCTTCTTGTGAATCTCAGCCGCTCCTTTCACTGTATTGAATCCTCTGTCTCCTCGTTCATTGTTTCAGTTCATCCACTTCCCCAAAGCATCTGCACCTGTCTCCCCTCCAGCTCCAACATGTCCTTTTCCTTATCTGCCTCCCAATCTCAGTCACTGGTCCACCTCCAGCTGCCTCTTCCAAATAAATCCCAACCCTCAAAGTCACCACAACAGCTCTCAGCCTTTTGCCATTTTGTACCAGCCCCTGCCGGTTCTCTGAACCCACAGAAACAAACTAGCTGCTCATCCTGCTGTTCTCAAACCTTCCCGAACGACAGTCTGGAGATAAATTCCCACTTAACCCATTAGATTCCATCTTTGTAAAACCCCTTCTCATTTGCGGACCGGTGCATCCTGACTCAGCACTTCCAGTAGATCCAGTGCCGACTTTATTTACTTTCTGCATCAATTTCCCAATTCATTATTAATAATCGTTTTTCAAAGATTTCACAACGGCAAAGCACTACCCAGGTCAATGAATCAGTTTTCACTGTTCAATGCAGCAACAACCTGGAAAGTTCGGACCAGATTTTCTCAACCTGCTGCTTTGTCTCCAGGTCTGATCAGTAATTTCTCGGTTTCCTTTTCTCTCTCTTCCAGTTAACTTGGTGGCGATTGTGATCCTGTCCCGAGGAAATTGCGGTCTCTCCAAATGTATCACTTTCTACCTGGTGGGAATGGCAGTGGCTGATCTCCTGGTCGTTATCTCTGGTCCCATATTGTTCTGGATTGGTTTAATGTATTTCCCAGATACATTCCTGAGAATTACTCCCGTGTGTTGTCTCTTTGCCGTTCTGTTTTCTGCAGCCACATTTATTTCTGTCTGGCTCACAGTCTCTTTCACCTTTGATCGATGTTTGGCCATTTGTTGTGAGAAGCTCAAAACAAAATATTGCAGCAAGAAAATGGCGGCTGTGGTTGCAGGAACAGTGACTGTACTGGGCTGTGTAGAGTCTTTCCCAATTTACTTTGTATATAAACCAGGGTACTTTATTGATAATGTTCCTATTGGTTGCGTCCTTGAACCAAACTTCTTCACTTACCCCACATGGGCTGCATTTGAATTGCTTGACCTCATTTTGATGCCTTGTGTCCCGGTATTTCTGATTTGCTGCTCAATATTCTGATGGTCAGACATATTTTATTCTCCAGTAAAGTCCGCAGGGAATTCCGGGGCCACAGCAATGGAGAGAATCACAAGGATCCAGAGATGGAGAATCGGAGAAAATCAATTGTTTTACTCTTCAGTATATCCGGCAGTTTTGTGCTGTTATGGATGACCCAGGTTGTGTATATTATTTATAAGCATATTGCAGATATTCGGGATAATTCCTCTTATGATGGCCATCACTTTATCACAGATCGCTTGTCAGTAATGCTGCAGATTCTCAGTTGCTGCACCAACACGTGTATTTATGCTGTGACTCAGACTAAATTCAGACAGGAACTGAAGAGTGCGGTGAAATACCCTCTCATGCTCATTGTTAAATTAGTGAAATCATAGAAAGAGCTGAAGGGTTTCAAACACTGAAACTAAATCCCATTGCATACTTCCTTCTGTAAACTCCCCACGGGACAGAAAGCGCATTTTATATTCGCAGCATAGAGCCCTGACATGATTTTAATTCTGATTCTGAAATGATATTTTATTGACAATCTGACTGATTGATTTGCTCTGCAGATGATTCATGAATTGTTTCCAAAAATGCATCACTGATAAGCTCAGCTGAATTCAACTAAACCCACCCTGGACCCGCAGCAAAATGGACAAAGCTGTTATTCATAGTGATTGTGAGATGGTGAGAGGGGCAGAAACTGCAGTGAGGCAGGGACACCAGCAAATTGAGATCGGGAGCGGGGGTGGGGGGATAATAACTGCAGTGAGTGGGGACACCATCAGATGGCGATGGTGAGAGGGTCAGAAACCGCAGTGGAACAGCGCGACCAGAAGATGGGGATGGTGAGAGGGGACAGGAATTGCAGTGAGTCAGAGACACCAGCAGATAGATTCAGAGGGAGATACAGCACTGAAACAGGCCCTTCGGACCACCGAGTCTGTGCCGACCATCAACCACCCATTTATACTAATCTACTTTAATCCCATATTCCCTACGACATGGAGAAGGTCAGAGGGGGCAGTAACTGCAGTGAGATAGGGACAACAGCAGATGGAGATGGCGAGCGGGGATACAAACTGCATGCTGGTATCTTCCCGACTGTAACTAAGAGTAATTGAAGTTTTGATCCAATTATTTATTGTTTATTGAAAGTTAGTATTGAATCTGCTTTCGGTAACCTGTCAGACAGTGAAGGCCAGATCATATCAACTCCCTGCCTTTTTGTTTCTCCCCTCTGATAGTGTTAACAGTCTCTCCTCATGTTTCCAAACTGAGGGAAAAGCTTTGAATGCAATTTACTTCTCCAGGACAGCAGCTGCAGAGTCGTTGGAACTTCTTGAATGGGGACAAGCGATGAACAAAATTCCCTCAGAATTCCCCAGGAGAGTAGAGGAAAGAAACAGTCAGGAAGCATAGTGAAACAAGTGACACTTTATTGCAGCAGCAAAATCACTCTGTCAGAATGTGGAGGTCTTTATTGCGAAGCTTCATATAAACTGGAGCTGAAAAGTGGAAGATCTTTCATACAATGTGTGTTAAATGGCCATTTTCCAGCTTTGCAACACCTTGTAACATTAATGTGGTAAATGTTAAGAAAGCTTATTCAATTCATTACAGGCTAATAGATAAATACAGCTGCATCAAATAAAGTACAACCAATCATTGACAAATATAACTGAATACGGGTCAGAATTGTTGTGTGAAATAGCAGCAGTTGTAAAAGATATCTTGGCTGCATCATTAACCGAATAAAAGCTGCCTGCTTATATTGCACTCACAAAGGCCTCTCAAACAGAAACTCTTTGTCAGAATTTCAAGTCAAATGTAATGAGATATTTTCAGTAATTTTTCTGAACTGCCTGTTTACTGTAGATGAATAGTGAAAGGCATTTAATGAAATTTATGTTAAATGACCATTACCCAAACCGGCCTCTCCAGGTTTAAGATTGCAGCAGCTTTTCTGCATTGTTAATGAGGTTTTGGCAGAGGGACCGAGATAGACAGACAGGTTTCTGTCTGGAATGGTCCATTTGGGATATGGCTCTATTATCTCTCACTCCCCCATTCCCTATTTACACAGCGACTCAACTTGGACTGTCCCAGACTTGGGAGAGAGTGCCCAGATCGAGGAAGCTGAGAGCTTCCATTCTTTCCCTCAGCTTTTTTCCTCCACTTTTTTTTCTGTCCCTTGCTGTCTTTTCTCTATTGGTCTAATTTCTTTCCATCTTTTCACTATTTCTCTGACTTTTGCTGTCTCTTTCTTTGGCTCTTTCTGAGTTTCTTTCTTCTCTGACGTTGTCTCTTTCTCTGCTTTCTGTCTCTTTCTCTGCGTTCTGACTCTTCCTCTGCTTTCTGACTCTTTCTCTGCTTTCTGTCTCTTTCTCTGTTTTCTGACACTTTCTCTGCTTTCTACCCCTTTTTCTGCGTTCTGCCTCTTTCTCTGCTTTCTGTCTCTATCTTTGTTTTCTGTCTCTTCCTCTGCTTTCCGTCTCTTTCTCTGCTTTCTGACTCTTTCTCTGCTTTCTGACTCTTTCTCTGCTTTCTGTCCCTTTCACTGCTTTCTGATTCTGTCTCTGCTTTCTGTCTCTTTCGCTACTTTTTGTCCCTTTCTCTGCCTTCTGCCTCTTTCTCTGCTTTCTGTCTCTATCTTTGCTTTCTGTCTCTTCCAATGCTTTCCGTTTCTTTCTCTGCTTTCTGACTTTTTCTCTGCTTTCTGTCTCTATCTTTGCTTTCTGTCTCTTCCTCTGCTTTCTGTCCCTTTCCCTGCTTTCTGATTCTTTCTCTGCTTTCTGTCTCTTTCGCTACTTTTTGTCCCTTTCTCTGCCTTCTGCCTCTTTCTCTGCTTTCTGTATCTTTCTCTGCTTTCTGTCTCTTTCTCTGCTTTCTGCCTCTTTCCCTACCTTCTGCATCTTTCTCTACTTTCTGTCCCTTTCTCTGCATTCCACGTCTTTCTCTGCTGTCTGTCTCTTTCTCTACATTTTGTCTCTTTCTCTGCCTTCTGACTCTTTCTCTGTTTCATGTCTCTTTCTCTGCTTTCTGTCTCTTTCTCTGCTTTCTGACATTTTCTCTGTTTCCCCACGCATAAATTCCCCACTTCAGCAAATTACCCCTCCCCACCCCCCACTCCTGGGAACTGACCCCCATGTAATTTTTCCTGTGAATAGGATCCCCCACAATCTAATTCCACCCCAATCCGCCCCCCCCTCCCCCCACCCCGTCCCGTGAACAGTCCCTTTTCTAAACCCTTCATGAAAAGACTGGAAAAGCCCATCCCCCAATTCAATTTAAATCCTGGAGAAGACCCACGTCCCTTTTTAAACCTGAAGGATACTCCCCTACGATTTAAAACCGGGCATAGACTCCCTGCTCCCATTTGAAACCTGGTATAGACCCCCTCCCAGTTTAAATCTGGAGTGATCCCCTCCCTTTATAAACCTGGAGCACACCTCCCTCCGATTTCAAACATGGAGTAGACCCCCTCACATTTTAAACCGGAGAAGACTCCCCTCCGATTTTAAACCTGGTGTAGATCCACGTCCCATTTTAAGCCTGGAGTAACCCCACCCTCTCGCGCCCCAATTTAAAACCTGGAGAGGCCCTGCTCCCAGTTTAAACCTGGAATAGATCACACTCCCATTTTAAACCTGGTGAGCCCCCTCCTATTTTAAAGCGTAATAATCCCCCCCCCGTTCCCATTTTAAACCTGCAGTAGACCCATCTCCCATCTTAAACCTGGGGAAGACCCCTTTCCCATTTTAAACCGGGATACTCCCACCTCCCATTTTATACCGAGAGAATCCCCAACACATTTAAACCTGAAGAACCCCCCTTCCATTTTAAACATGGAGAATTGCCCCTCTCATTTTAAACATTACCTAATTCCCTCTGTGAATATCGCCCTCAAATTCTCTCTCTGCCTCCACCGTAAATTCTCCTCCTTTCTAAGCTACTTTCTCTGCCCTGTAAAAGCCACCCATCTCTGCTAATTCCCACTCTGTATCATCTGCCTCCTAACAGCCCCCACCCCCCGTGTACCTCCCGTCCCAGTGAACAGCCCCCCGTGTGTTTCCAACCTCCATCACGTTCCTGGGTGTGGTTCCATCTCTGGACAGTCTTCAATTCATTTAAATTCCGGTCAGGATAAACCGCTGGAATTCTATCAACTGGCTTTATTTAAAATCGAGATAATCCATCCCCCCCCCCCCCCTCCCATTTTAAAACTGCAGTAGACCCAGCTCCAATCTTAAACCTTAGGCCCCCGGTACCTTTAACTCGTGTCTGGCCAAACACAGGCCGGACAGAGAGCAAGGACCCGAAGAGGCTAACTGGCATTCATAGCCTTTTATGCACAGCAAGATCCCAGCCCCAGATACATCCCTCCCTGTAGAAAGGTGTTTTGCCTGTTCGTGCCATCAGTGAATCAGACTGAGGCACACACACACACACACACACACACACAAACACGCACTGGTTGGACAAAGCGAGTCCATTCAGCCTTTTGAACCTGTCCGACCAATGTTAGATCATGGCTGATCTTTCCGTTTCCCCACTGAACCTCAATAAGGCAGGCAGAGACAGTCGGGGAGCAGATACACAGAGAGGCAAAGAAACGCTGGGCTGGACTTGGACTTGGTTCCAATAGTATAAACCGCGGTTGCGACAGGTGGTTGTGAATCGGCCACCCGTTCTGCATCTCTCTGCTGTTTTTACCCCCATTAGGAGAAGAACTCGGGAGAGATGGAAAGCAGGATCCTGGTTCTCACTCACCCTGTACAATACCATGGCAACGAATTCAAATCCACCCCCAGAGAGAGGGACAGAGACACAGAAAGCCATGATCCAGGGATTAGGACAGAACTGACTGAGGGAGAGAGAGAGAAACAAATGGAGAGGGAGCTGGAGGATGAACGAGAGGCAGGAAGTCAGAAACCAGTAAGAGAAACTAAGAGCAGAGCGCAGAAATACCAAGAAGGACAGAGAGAGAGATGGATAAATGCACAGATAAAGAGTTGGAGGTGTAGCGAGAGAATGGAGCAGCGATGTAGATATTGAGAAAGATCCCAGAAAAGAGAGAGATGCAGAGACAGAAAGACTTCGAGGGGCAGAGATAAAGCATAAGGTGTAGATTCAGAATAGAGAGGACTGTCTCGGGAAGGGGGTTGGGAAATCCAGAGATAATCTTGCAGGAAAGGATATGTGGAAATGGTTGAGAGAGAATGGACTCAGAGACAGAGAAAGATGCAGAGAGTCACAGAAAGAGAATGAAAAAGGAAACTTGTGAGACTCTAAAGAGAGACAGAGATATAAAGGATGTTGAGAGATACAGGCATATGGATTTAAAGATGTGAAGAAACAGAGCTGTAAACATGGAGGGAAGGCGCAGAGAACAAATTGCAGCAAGAGATGGAGATAGGGAAATCTACGGGATGACAGTGGCTGTTCTGGAACAGCGATTCCTAAACTATTTGCTTGAGAGGCCCCTCCAGCCCCCTTCCTTGTGGTGAAAAGGCCCCGCTCCCTAAAGCACAAAATCAAAATACTGTGGATGCTGGAAACCTGAAATAAAAACAGTACTAAATACTGAGCATTTCCAGCACTTTGATTTTATATCAGCGCCGAAAACACAAGGTCTTCTTTTCTGAATCTAAAAATGAATTAGACAATGACACATATGTATTTATTATTATCTTCCCCTCTGGTTAAAGCTCTTTTCTGAGAATTACACGGACCAAAAGATTCTCCCTCTGCATCATCAATCCTGCAGCTTCCAAAAAGACTCTCCTTGGGAACAAGAGAATTAAAATGGATTAAAACTAAGCAAAACATTGTTGAGCATAAAACAAACACGGCAAGAGCCCAGGGCTCTTTCTCTCACTTGCTGACATAAAACAATCTCTCAGTGACTCCCCATTTTACAAACACAACCCCCGTTACAGAGCCAGAGAATGGGATGTGACTGGAGATGTGGGAGAGGGTTTTAGGACATGTCCATTGTCCTGTTAATCCAGGTAATATCGCCAACTCTGAATAGAGACATGGCAAGGAGCTGCTTCCTGATGACCTGCAAACTTTTCAGTCTAAACTGCATTGTGAACAACATTGCTGCAATTTACAGACGGACATGTGCAGCAATCTGTTCCATTCTGTTCCCAGAAGCTGTGAAATTCGCTTTTTAAACTGAGATGAATGTACCAACACTTAATCACTGCCCCAGCGTTTAATTTAACTAAAAATCAAGAAACTCTCAAGAGTGGAAAATATGGTTTGCGGGGTGGTAAGGGGCAGTCGAGCTTCTCTGCAGGGGCTGGGAGCTGGGCATTGACTACACACTGCAGACCCCCCAGAGTTTGTGTGTCTCGCTCAAGATTTACCCTGTTATCTCTCTCTCTCGCTATCCCTCCATTTCTCAGTGTGTGTGTCTACATCGTTTCTACCTCATTGTAAAAATAAGCAAAAACTGCTGACCCCCAACTCCTCTCCCGTCGAAGGCTAGAGAGAGAAACTCGCATTCTGAGCCCTTAAAATCTGAATTCAAATGGCCCCCAGGTGTTACATTTCACTGTCAAATTCAGACAACAGACTAAAACACCAGCATTATTCGGGAATGATAACAAGCCTTTTCAAACCTTTGCATTTCGGCCATTTAATTACTGATTCACAGAAGCATTTGACAATCAATTATTTAATTTTAATAGTAGTCGTCACTGCAGCAATGTTGGAAATGCTGTAGGCCATTTGTTCTCAGCATGATCCCACAAGCAGCAACGTGAAAACAGCCCGCTCCCCCCTCTCCCCCTTTGGTTCCCTCCACGTTTCCCTCACTCTCCTGCGTCTCTTTTCATCCACACTCATTCAGAGAGAAAGATAGAGAGAGAAAGACAAAGACAGAGAAATCCACTCTTAGAACATCACTCTCAATTCAAATGACTGCTGCACATTCCATGTCATCCTCTAATTCACAGCACTGCGCTAAAAAAAGCATTAATCGGGAATTAAACCGGCTTTTAGTTCAGGAATTTAAATCCACGGCTTCAGGAGACCTTTGTGCACAATAACTTCACTTCTAAACTTTAGACATTTGCAAAGCAGCGAATTCTGCATGCAAGCTGTGCACAGCAAGATCCCATGGGCAGCAATGTGATATTATACAGATCATCTGTTTATTGATGTTAGTTGATGGATCCCAGAGAGAGGAACATTCCTGCAGTTTGAAAATATCAAACACCCCTCTCCCTGTCTTTCTCCTGCTCACCTCCCCCACCACCCCATCCACATCTGCGTTTTCTTTCTCTCGATATCGGATTTAATCTTGATTTAAACGTCCTCTAAAGTGTTTCTGTTACCGTTTAAAATAACCACATATCACATATTGATTAATGGTTAAACTAGAGAAGTTGTGAGGGAGAGAAAAGCAGAGGAAGGAGAGAAAACACAGAAAAATCCAGGAGTGATTTGCCTCACAACCCTTCCATTCCATTTTACATGCCATGGACATTTTACAGCAAACCCATATTTGGTGTATACAGACTGAGGGGTTTTCCATGGATCCAGCCCCTCAGTTCACTATGGTGGGAGGATATTGCACAGTGGTCTTTCCCCATTAAGCCTTTGCAGCGGATGCCCCAAGCTTTAGTGCATCCCACAGTACAAAGTCATGGACCTTGGAATATGCCAGTCTGCAACACTCGGTCGTGGATAACTCCTTGCGCTGGAAGACCATCAGGTTTCGTGCAGGTCAAAGAGCGTCTTTCACCGAATTTATACTCCTCCAGCAGCAGTTGATGTTTATATCGGTGTGCATCCCTGGGAACAGCCCGTAGAGCGCAGACTCCTGTGTAAAGGATCTGCTCCGGATGAACCTCGACAAAAATCCACAGCATCTCTTTCCACTCCTGCTTTGCAAAGGCTCATTCTAGGAGGAAATGGGCAACTGTCTCTTCCCCACCACAACTACCTCGAGGGCGGCGGGTGGAAGGGGAGAGATTCCGGACATGCAGGAAGAATCTGACGGAGAGGGCCCTTCTCACCACCAGCCAAGTTGCATCTTGATGCTTGTTTGAAAGTTCTGTTGATGATGCATTCTGCCAGATAATTTTGGCAGTCTGCTCGGGGAATCATCCGACAGGATCCACCATCTCCTTTCCCCTGGAGGGCATTCCGTTCAGACCACTGCCTGATGAATTGGTGGTCAAAGGTGTTATCCGGTGGAAACATTCCTACGAAGGATAGGTGGTATGGCCCAGTCCTACTGGCTGGAGCGTTCTGCGGCACGAGACTATCAGAGATCTTCCTGCCAGGTACAGTACAGGCCTGGTCAGGGTGAATAATCAACTCCAGAGCAGACTTGACCCGACTGGCGATGACTTTGGACTGAATCTTGTAGTCAACATTAAGCAGTGAGATGGGTGGCCAACTTCTGATTCCTGACCTCTCGTCATTCTGCTTGTTGATGAGGGTGACGATGCCTTTCCTCATAGATTCTGACATGCTGCCGGTCAGAACCATACTCACGTACTCTTCCTGCAGGTCTGGGCCGACCCAGTCCCACAGAGCCGAATACAACTCAACCAGTAAACTGTCGCTTCTGTGAGTTTTACTCATCTCTAAGTACCTGACGGCATTCAGAGTTAGCGGTTTGTTCAGTCTGTCCCTCGTGCTGTGGTCTAAGACCTCCGTGACAGATGACAGGAAGGCTTGGGAGGCCGTGCTGTCCATGGGCTTCACGTCGTGCAGCCCAGCATAAAAGGATGTGCTGATCTTTAGTGTGTTGGACTGCAAAGTCCTTACCAAGCCATCCTCTTCCTTCAAGTTGCTGATGGCAGAGCTCTCTCGCTGTACCTTTTCGAAGATGTAACACAAGCACGTCTCATCCTGCTAAACGAAGCAGACTCTGGACCGGAAGATGATCTTGGAGGCCTCCATGTCAAAGAGCAAGGCCTGCTGGCTCTTCACTTGTTGGAGGTCGTCCTTGACTTCGACCCCCATCGACTGCAGCCAGAACAGATTCTGCATTCTTTTCTGGATTTGCAATATTTCCCTCTGTCTCTCTCTTGCCCTCTGAACACCTATGAAGATAAAGAACCTCTTGATGTTCACCTTGATTGCCTCCCGCAAGTGTGCCGGAGACTCAAACAGGGGTTTCATGGTCCTCCCACCTTTGTAATCCCTTTTGAGTTCCTCAATGTTCTCTGGGGCTTAGCAATGCAATGCTGAGCGTCTTTGTCCCCCTGCCAACACGCTGGTCGTCCTGTAAGTTACAGTCGGCCAGTCGGAGGCAGTGGTCATAGCAGAACACCGGTTTGATGTCAGTGGATCTGACTGTGACAGCATGGGACACAAACAGGAAATCAATGCTGGAACGGGCAGACTCGTACGATCTTGACCAGGTGTATCTACGCTGCACTCTGTCTGCAGGTTTGCTGAAGGAGTCGTGCAATTTGACATCTTTTACTACTTCCGTTAGTAATCTGGACGTAGCGTACAGTTTGCTGTCGTCATTGCTGGATCGTCCAGCTGCATCAATGATGCAGTTGAAGTCACCGCCTGGAATGACTGGCTTGGAAAGGGCCAGCAGAAGTGAGCTGCTGGAAGACGGTCAGGCACTCACTGCATTGAACCGGGGAGTACACGTTGATCAACCAGAGTGGAGAACTGTTTGACATTACATCTGCTACGAGAAGGCGACAGCACACCATATCCTTAAGTTCAGAAATGGTGAAGTTACTTCTCTGTAGCAGAATACCCAGGCCGGAGGAAAGGGAATCATTACCCCTGACCAGATCGATGGCCCGTGGGACCACCATCGCAACCATTGCCTGTAGGCGCTGAGGTGTGGTATTCCACACTCCTGCAGAAACCGCAGGTCGGCTTTGACATTGGAGAGGTAGTCCAAGGTTGAAACACATCACATAGTGGATTTAATGCTGCACACATTAATTGAACAAATCTTTATACGCATTTTAAAGTTAGTTGTTGCTTCCCACACCAGTTTTCCTTGCTAGTCCCAGTCCTTGGGTATGTTCCTGCAAACCTATAGTCTGCGCCAGCTGTTTCACATTCGTTGGGCTCAGAAACCCCTCCTGGTTTATCATGGGAGATTTGTTCCGCTGGGGTGATATCATTGGGTGGGGGGTCTTGTAGGCAGCAAGGCCTGGGCAGTCCTCTGTTGTTGTTGTCTTTCCTCTCTGCTCCTCCTCGAAAACATCACTGCTCCTGGCTTCCCGGAGCTGGAGTGCACCAGACACTTCTTTGCTCTTGGTATCCCAGAATTGGGGTGCGCTGGGCATGTCGCTGGGTTCGGCGCATGGTGTTTGGAGCGCGCTGGACCCATCACAGCCATGTGGCCCGGAGCTGGGGGAGGGCTTTATCTTCCAGCTCCTTTGAGTTCTGCCGCTTCTTTTGCAGCTGCTGACTTTCTGGCCTTTCCTCATCCAATGAGGATGAGCTTCCGTAGTCTGTCTCAGGTGGTAGCCTCCTCTTGCCATTGGTTTGGGTGGCGGCCTGTTCCATTTTTGGAGGTTTTTCCTGTGTGGTTTTCCTTTGCGCCACTTGCCACTGACCAGTTTGTCCATCTGCTGCCTCCTCCGCCATTAGTGCTCTCTGTAAAGGAGGGGTTTCTGGGCACAGAGTAGGTGTTGTTTCACTGGTTTCAGCTGCCTCCCCTGCCTTCTCCTTCTCAGTTACACTTTTCTCGCTGCAGAGAGGGTTTCTCGTCTCTTTCCCAGCACCAGATGCATTCACCATTCCTTCTCCGACCTTTCCTTGCCACATGTCACCTGAGCATAACTGAGGCTGTGTTTGGGGCAGGTTTTGTCGAGGTGGCCTGCCTCACCGCACAGGTTGCAGCACTTACTCTGTTTACAGTCTTTGGTCTGGTGGCCATCCTTCTTGCAGTTCTTGAAGATGACAGTGCTGCAGTTAGCTGCCACTTGACCGGATTTGCCACAGGTGCATCAAACTCTGGTCTGCCCCGCATAGACCAAGAAGCCTCGACTTTCCCCGATAGCGAAGCTGGAGGGAGGATGGATGATGGCTCCGTTGGCAACGCCCTTCAAGGTCACCTTGACCTGTCGCTTGCTGGTCCAAATCCCAGAGGGGTCCTTGAAATCAGTGCTGCTGCCAGCCACCTTGGCGTACCTGGCGAGGAAGGTGAGTACATCCACGACAGGAACATGGGGGTGATAGAAGTGAATTGTCAATCTCTGCTCCGATAATGATGGGCCCATATAGGGTGGACAGAAAGGACCCATTTCCCTTATCACAGGTGTGAATAAGCGGGGACATAGTTTTCAAAATTTCTACAACCAATATCATGAGTGCATGATGGCTCCCACAGTGGAATAGCTTGCTGGACGTTTAAAATGGATGGTATTCTTTCTGGATCATCAACATGCCCGCTGAGCCCCAACTTCATCTGCAGCTCTCCCTCTGTCTCGAAATTTCTCCTTACATACTTATCTCTTATATGCTTGTGTACACAGCAGTGGAGGATGCATCTAATTAATGTCTCGTACATTTTCCTTTACAATTCAAACCAACAATCTTTCTCTCTCTGCAGGCCTCTCTCTGCCAGCATAACTAACCCTCTATCCCTGTGCCTCTCTCTTAGTGATAATGATAGCAGGAGGAAAAACAGAGAGAGGAAGACAGAGGGAGAATGGTGAAGGGGCTGTAATGAGTTTCGAAGCTGTGCTGCACCTGCTCTGAGAGTGTTTGATGGGCTTCATTGATCGCCCATGTACAGTCATGTATCAGGCTGTGAAGACGCAGAGCATATTCAGTACACAACGGGTCAAAGGGAACGCGTCACTCCTGTCTAACTGGGAAGAGAGACTGACATAAACATCAAGGCAGCTTTTTACCGAGTGTGGCATCCAGGAGTCGGGGTAAAATTGAGGATTGTCAGAGGATACAGCAGGATATAGATCGGTTGGAGACTTGGGTAGAGAAATGGCAGATGGAGTTTAATCCGGACAAATGTGAGGTAATGCATTTTGGAAGGTCTAATGCAGGTGGGAGGTATACAGTAAATGGCAGAACCGTTAGGAGTATTGACAGGCAGAGAGATCTGGGCGTACAGGTCCACAGGTCACTGAAAGTGGCAACGCAGGTGGATAAGGCAGTCAAGAAGGCATACGGCATGCTTGCCTTCATCGGTCGGGGCATAGCGTATAAAAATTGGCAAGTCATGTTGCAGCTGTACAGAACCTTAGTTAGGCCACACTTAGAATATTGCGTGCAATTCTGGTCGCCACACTACCAGAAGGACGTGGAGGCTTTGGAGAGGGTACAGAGGAGGTTTACCAGGATGTTGCCTGGTCTGGAGGGCATTAGCTTTGAGGAGAGGTTGGAAAAACTCGGATTGTTTTCACTGGAACGACGGAGGTGGAGGGGCGATATGATAGAACGACGGAGGTGGAGGGGCGACATGATAGAGGTTTACAACGTTATGAGCGGCATGGACAGAGTGGATAGTCAGAAGCTTTTTCGCAGGGTGGATGAGTCAGTTACTCGGGGACATCGTTTTAAGGTGTGAGGGGCAAAGTTTAGAGAGGATGTGCGAGACAAGTTTTTTACACAAGGGTGGTGAGTGCTTGTAACATGCTGCCAGGGAAGGTAGTGGAAGTAGATACGATAGCGACGTTTAAGAGACATCTTGACAAATATATGAATAGGAAGGGAATAGAGGGATATGGGCCCCGGAAGTGCAGAAGGTGTTAGCTTCGGCAGGCATCAAGATCGGTGCAGGCTTGGAGGGCTGAATGGCCTGTTCCTGTGCTGTACTGTTCTTTGTTCTTTGAAGTCAGTGGGAATCAGGGGGGTAAGCTCTCCGCTGGTTGGAATCATACTGAGCACAAAGGAAGATGGTTTTGGTTGTTGGAGATCAATCATCTCAGACCCAGGACATCATGTCAGGAGTTCCTCAGGGTAATATACTAGGCTTAGCCATCTTCAGCTGCTTCCTCAATGACCTTCCCTCCTAATGTCAGAATTGAGAATGTTCACGCATGATTGCACAGTGTTCAGTTCTGTTCACACATCCTCAGATAATGAAATGCCAGCAGAAAATGCTGGAAATACTAAACAGGTCGGGCAGCATTTGTGGAGAGTGAAACAGAGTTAATTATTCAGCTCGATGGTTTCCAGATTTCCAGCATCCACAGTATTTGCCTCACATAATGGAGCTCATGCACCAACACCCGGATAGCAGTCAGGCCTGGGCCGACGAGTGGCAAGTAACATTTACGTCACACAAGTGCCAGGCAATGACCATTTGTAACAAGAGAGAATCCATCCACATCCCTTTCCTTTATCAGCTGAGGTATAGTATATAAGAGCAGAGAGGTTATGCTGGAACTGTATAACTCACTGGTTAGGCCACAACTTGTGTACTGTGTGCAGTTCTGGTCACCTCATTACAGAATTGATGCAATTGCACTAGAGAGGGTACAGAGGAGATTTAGGAAGATGTTGCCAGGACTGGAAAAATGCAGTGATGAGGAACGATTGCATAGGCTGGGGGTGATCTCCTTGGAACAGAGAAGGCTGAGATGGAAGATCTGATTTAAATGTACAAAGTGTTGACGGGTGTTGACAGAATGGAGGTTAAGGGTCTATTCACCTTAGGAATTAGTTTGGTGACGAGGGGTATAGATTTAAAGCGATTGATATAAAAATAGAGAGGAGATGCTAAAGTCTTTTTCACCAAGAGGGTGGTGATGATCTGGAGCTCACTGCCTGAAAGGTAGAGACCCTCAACTCATTCTAAATGAGTATGGATAGACACATTAAGTGCCCTAATTTGCAGAGCTGCGGACCAAATGCTGGAAAATGGGATGAGAAACTATTAAATGTTGGCGTTCAGGGGGATTTGGGTTTCTTTGTACACAAATCACACAAAGTTAACATGCAGGTGCAAAAATAGAAACATAGAAACAGAGAAAATCGGAGCAGGAGTAGGCCATTCGGCCCTTCTAACCTGCTCCACCAGTCATTATGATCATGGCTGATCATCCAACTCAGTAACCCATTCCTGCTTTCGCCCCATACCCTTTGATCCCTTTCGACCCAAGCGCTATATCTAATGCCTTCTTGAAAACATACTATGCTTTGGCTAAAACTGCTTTCTGTAGTAGCGAATGCCACAGGCTCACCACTCTCTGGTTGAAGAAATTTCTCCTCATCTCATTCCTGAAAGGTTTACCCCGTATCCTTAGATTATGACCACTGGTTCTTGACTCCCCCCACCACCGCAAACATACTTCCTGCAAATGGTTTCTTGCTCACTATTGAAAAGAGATTGGAGCACAAAAGTAAGGAAACCTCATTGCAATTAGTGAGACCATAACTAGAATATAGATTTGGTCTCCATACCTAAGAAAGGATATACTTGCCTGACAGGCAGTACAACAAAGATTAACTTGAAAATGGTGGAACAGACTTGAGGGGCCTTATAGCTTACTCCTGCTCTTATTTCTTCTTTTCTTAGGTTCTCATGACAGAGAGGGACAGTAGGACAGGGAGGTCCAGAAAGAGGCAGGAGGCGGGAGAGCGAACAAACAGGAGACACACGTGGCAACAGCACCACCTGCAAGTTCCCCTCCAAGTCATACACCATCCTGACTTGGAATTATATCGCTGTTCCTTCATTGTCATTCGGTCAAAATCCTGGAACTCCCTTCCTAACAGCACTGTGGGTGTACCTACCTCACATGGTCTGCAGCATTTCACGAACTCAGTTCACCACCACTTTATCAAAGTGCAATTAGTGATGGGCAATAAATGCTGGCCTTGCCAGTAACACACGAATCCAACCAATGAATAAAGAATATAAAATAAAATAAAATTGACTTCGAGCCATATAATGTCATATTCGCCTCAATGACCAAAAACTTGGTCAAAGAGCTTAGTTTTAGGGAGCATCTTAAATGAGGAACAAGAGGCAGTGAAATGAAGTGTTTTAGGAGACAAATTCCAGAATTAAGACATTGGCAGCTTGAAGGCACGGCCACAAATGGTGGAACGATTACAATTGGCGCTGCTCAAGTGGCCTGAATTGAGGATCACAGATACTGGAGGATTGTGGGGCTGAACGAGATTGCCGAGATAGGGAGGGATCATTTATGGAAGACAATTCCAAACCATTTGTGTGTAGACATGTTTCTTAAATTTACTATTGAAAGGGTATTGGACTAATGTTCCATTTTTAGACTGTGCCTCTCGTCCAAGACTCCCCCAATCAGTGATAGACTTTCTTTCTCTCTACCCTTATTTCCATCATTATTTTGTAAACATTGATCACTCACCCCTTAACCTTCTAAATTCCAGGGATACAAAGTAAAGCTTCATCTACACTGTCCCATCAAACACTCCCAGGGCAGGTTCAGTGTGGGGCTAGATACAGAGTAAAGATGCCTGTATATACGCCTCTCTTTCTCCTCCTCCATCCAGATGGAGAGAGTAACAGTGTGAAAGACAGGGATAGATATGGAGAGAGAATAACAGAGAGAGGGAAGGATACCATTGGGAAAGAGTACCAGAGGGAAAGAGGAAGAGATTGGGATGAAGAGAGTTGGTCAATGATTCCCGCTTGCAGCAGACTCGAAGGGACCACGCAGGTCCCACTCCATAATAAATAACACACATCTTCAAAGATTCTTCAAAAATTTCAAGGGACTGCTCGAAAGAAAAATGGGATCGCACAACATCTAAATTTTCATGGGAACATTGGAACCAGCTGAGGATACAGTTTTCTTACCATAAGGAAGCGCACCTTCTGAAGTTTGGTGTCACAAAAATCAGCCAACTTAAAACGGCAAATTGTTGTCTATGAAGTTTCACAAAGGGTATGAGCGAGGAAAGTGGAACAGGCACACACACACAAACACACACAGAAACAGAGTGACTCAGGGACAGAGAGTGACAGAAGAACATTTTGTATCCAAAAGGCACTTGATAAGGTTAATCTGAGATTTAAAAATGAACAATTGGTTTTGCATCAATGGGCGTTTGCAGAAGACTGTTCCAAACTAACAGCGCCTTTTTTGTGTAGAAAGGTTTCCTAACTTCACTCCTGAAAGGTGTGCCTCGATTTTTTTAGGCCATGCTCATTCGTCCCAGACTCCCCAAGCTGCAGAAATAGTTTCTTCAAAACTAGCCCATCAGTTCCCCTTAATGTCTTACAAACGTTGACTAAATCACCCCTGATCCACCTCAATTCCAGGGAATAAATCCCCAGTTTGTGTAATATTGACTTGTAATTTAACCATGGGAGTCCCGTTATAATTCTGCTAAACTTACACTGCAACAAAATTGACATGGACCCCCTCTCCCCCGCAAGTCGCTTTGTCTCTCCAGTGTTTCTAATATTTCACCATTTATAATGGACTCTGTTCCGTTCCTTTTTGCTCACATTGTAATCCTTCCACCACAGTTTTGCCCATTCACTTAAGGTATTAATATAGCTTTGCAATTTGATGCTTCTAGCTACACTGCTTGCAATGCTGCCAATTTTGTGTCGTTGGCAAATTTGAGTATGTGGCATTCTAAACCATAATTTTAAATGGTTAATAAATACAGAAAAACTAAGACACATACGGGCTTTGCAGTAGAAAAGGGAAGTGAATCATTCTGTCCTGAAGGTTTTTTTAAAAATTCCAGATTTATGTTTCAATTTTTAGAAAAAAACAGAATTCAAATTCACAACAGCCCGCCGTTGGATTTGAATTCCTGCTTTTTCAATCTTCAGCTCAGGCCTTCAAATTAAAACCCACACAAAGCGATTCACTTTCCTGCTGCTATTGTCTGACTGTCACAGGTTTTGTGTACTGCTCCCTTCATGTGATGTACTGTAGTTACCTTCAACTCTTTGTATTTGTAAGGGACACAAATCAAATTCTCACCTTATCCCATCAACCAAAACCGACAAGTCCATTCAACACCCATAATGCCTGCCTCTGCAAAGACAGCTCACACTTACACACTGCAGGATTTTCTGAATGGAAGCAGTTTTTGACACATATCAAAGAACAAAGAACAGTACAGAACAGGAACAGGCCATTCGGCCCTCCAAGCCTGCGCCAGATAGACAACATCCATATAGACAACATCCACCGCCCTTCCCTCATCAATCATCTTCGTCACTTCCTCAAAAAACTCAATCAAATTATTAAGACACGACCTCCCCTTCACAAAACCATGCTGTCTCTCGCTAATAAGTTCATTTGTTTCCAAATGGGAGTAAATTCTGTCCCGAAGAATCCTCTCTAATAATTTCCCTACCACTGACGTAAGGCTCACCAGCCTATAACTTCCTGGATTATCCTTACCACCCTTCTTAAACAAAGGGACAACATTGGCTATTCTCCAGTCCTCTGGGACCTCACCTGCAGCCAATGAGGATGCAAAGATTTCTGTCAAGGCCCCAGAAATTTATCCCTTGCCTCCCTCAGTATTCGTGGGTAGATCCCATCAGGCCCTGGGGACGTATCTACCTTAATGCTTTGCAAGACACCCAACACCTCCTCCTTTTTGATAATGAGATGACTGAGACTGTCTGCACTCCCTTCCCTGGGCTCATCATCCACCAAGTCCTTCTCCTTGGTGAATACGGATGCAACGTACTCATTTAGCACCGCACCCATTTCCTCTGGCTCCACGCATAGATTCCCATCTCTTTCCTTGAGTGGACCAACCCTTTACCTGGTTACCCTCTTGCTCTTTATATATGTATAAAAAGCCTTGGGATTCTCCTTAATCCTGTTTGCCAATGACATTTCATGACCCCTTTCAGCCCTCCTAACTCTTGCTTAAGTTCCTTCCTACTGTCTTTATATTCCTCAAGTGCTTCATCTGTTCCTAGCCTTCCAGCCCTTACAAATGCTTCCTTTTTCTTTTTGACTAGGTTCACAATATCCCGTGTTATCCAAGCTTCCCGAAACTTGGCAAACTTGTCTTTCTTCCTCACAGGAACATGCTGGTCCTGGATTCTAATGAGCTGACGTATGAAAGACTCCCACATGTCAGATGTTGTTTTACCCTCAAACAGCCGCCCCCAATCAAAATTCTTCAGTTCCTGCCTAATATTGTTATAATTAGCCTTCCCCCAATTGAGCACCTTCACCCGAGGACTACTCTTATCCTTATCCACAAGTACCTTAAAACTCATGGAATTATGGTCACTGCTCCCGAAATGCTCGACCACCTGGCCGGGCTGATTCCCCAATGCCAGGTCCAAAATGTCCCCATCCCTAGTTGGACTATCTACATATTGTTTCAAGAAGCCCTCCTGGATTCTCCTCACAAATTCTGCCCCATCGAAGCTCCTAGCACTAAGTGAGTCCCAGTCAATATTGGGGAAGTTAAAATCACCCACCACTACAACCCTGTTACCTTTACATCTTTCCAACATCTGTCTACATATCTGCTCCTCTACCGCCCGCTGGCTGTTGGGAGGCCTGTAGTAAACCCCCAACATCGTAACTGCACCCTTCCTATACCTGAGCTCCACCCATATTGCCTCGCTGCATGACCTCTCTGAGGTGTCCTCCCGCAGTACAGCTGTGATATTCTCCTTAACCAGTAATGCAACGCCCCCACCCCTTTTACATCTCCCTCTATTCCGCCTGAAGCTTCTAAAGCCTGGAACATTTAGCTGCCAATCCTGCCCTTCCCTCAACCATGTCTCTGTAATAGCAACAACATCTTATTTCCAAGTACTAATCCAAGCTCTAAATTCATCTGCCTTACCTGTTATACTTCTCGCATTGAAACAAATGCACATCAAACCACCAGTCCCGCTGTGCTCAGCAACATCTCCCTGCCTGCTCTTCCTCTTAGTCGTCCGGCCTTATTTACGATGTCCTCCTCATTTACTTCACTAGCTGTCCTGCTGCTCTGGTTCCCAGCCCCCTGCCACTCACGACGCTAACAAACCTTGCAGCCAGGATATTAGTGCCCTTCCAGTTTAGATGCAACCCGTCCTTCTTGTACAGGTCCCATCTGTCCCTCAACAGAGCCCAATGGTCCAGATATCTGAAACCCTCCTTTCTACACTGGCTGCTCAGCCACGTGTTTAGCTGCACTATCTTCCTATTTCTACCCTCACTGGCATCCCCACATGTTTGCTCACACTGGATTCAACTGACAGATTCCGAACCCCAAATTGAATCTTTAAGATAGAAAAAAATGACACAAAAATGAAATCCCAGGTCTGTCTGTCCCTGCATCGATTTTAACATTGTACCATTTAGGTTATTTCACTTCTCCTCAGCCTTCCTTCCAAAATGCATCATTTCACGTTTATCAGCATTGAAGGTAACCTGCCTCTATCCTCCTGAAGTTGGTAACTATTCCCTATCCTGTTTATTGCATTGCAGATGACACAATGTTGATGTTGTGCCCCGTAAACCCAAGTCCAATTCATTAATATATATAAATATATATATATATCTATATATATATATATCAGAAGGAACAGTGATCCTAATATAAATCCCTGTTTTTTCAGTAGATTTGTTGGGAATTTAGAATAGTGGGAATGGAGGTTAAGGCAGTTGAATGTTCCGCCTGCAGAATGTGGGAGGTAAGGGTCGCCAAGAGTGTCCCTGCTGACTGCATCTGCGGGAAGTGCACCCAACTCCAGCTCCTCGAAAACCGCGTGAGAGAACTGGAGCTGGAGCTGGATGAACTTTGGATCATTCGGGAGGCGGAGGGGGTTATTGAGAGGAGTTATAGGGAGGCAGTCACACCTCAGGTAAAAGAAGTAGGTAGATGGGTTACCGTCAGGGGAAGGAGAGGGAACCAGCAGGCCGTGCAGGGATCCCCTGTGGCCGTTTCCCTGAACAACAGTTATACCGTTTTGGATACTGTTGCGGGGGTTGACTTACCAGGGGTAAGCAATGGGGTACAGGTATCTGGCAACAGAGTCTGTCCCTGTTGCTCAGAAAGGAAAGGGGAAGAGGAGCAGAGCATTAGTCATTGGGGACTCCATAGTTAGGGGAACAGATAGGAGGTTCTGTGGGAACGAGAGAGACTCACGGTTGGTGTGTTGCCTTCCAGGTGCCAGGGTTCGTGATGTCTCGGACCGTGTTTTTGGGATGCTTAAGGGGGAGGGGGAGCAGCCCCAAGTCGTTGTCCACATAGGCACCAACGACATAGGTAGGAAGAGAGATGGGGATTTAAGGCAGAAATTCAGGGAGCTCGGCTGGAAGCTGAGAGCGAGAACAAACAGAGTTGTTATTTCTGGGTTGTTGCCCGTGCCACGTGCTAGCGAAGCAAGGAATAGGGAGAGAGAGGAGTTGAACACGTGGCTGCAGGGATGGTGGAGGAGGGAGGGTTTTGATTTCCTGGATAATTGGGGCTCTTTCTGGGGTAGGTGGGACCTCTACAAACAGGATGGTCTTCACCTGAACCAGAGGGGTACCAATATCCAGTGGGGGGGAGATTTGTTAGTGCTCTTCGGGGTGGGGGGGCGGTTTAAACTAATTCAACAGGGGAATGGGAACCTGAACTGCAGTTCCAGTGTACAGGATGCTGACAGTAGTGAGGTCAGGGATCAGGTTACAAGGATGCAAGAGGGCACTGGCAAGCAAGAACCTGGTTTAAAGTGTGTCTACTTCAACGCCAGGAGCATCCGGAATAAGGTGGGTGAGCTTGCAGCATGGGTTGGTACCTGGGATCTCGATGTTGTGGCCATTTCGGAGACATGGGTAGAGCAGGGGCAGGAATGGATGTTGCAGGTTCCGGGATTTGGATGTTTCAGTAAGAACAGAGAAGATAGTAAAAGAGGGGGGGTGGTGGGGTGGTGGTGGTGGTGTCGAATTGTTAATCAAGGAGAGTATTACAGCGGCAGAAAGGACGTTTGAGGACTCATCTACTGAGGTAGTATGGGCCGAGGTTGGAAAGAGGAGAGGAGAGGTCACCCTGTTGGGAGTTTTCGATCGACCTCCGAATAGTTCCAGAGATGCAGAGGAAAGGATAGCGAAGATGATTCTCGACAGGAGCGAGTGTAACAGGGTAGTTGTTATGGTGGACTTTAACTTTCCAAATATTGACTGGAAATACTATATTCGAGTACTTTAGATGGGTCAGTTTTTGCCCAGTGTGAGCAGGAGGGTTTTCTGACGCAGTAATGTGGACAGCCCAACCAGGGGCGATGCCACATTGGATTTGGTACTGGGCAATGAACCTGGCCATGTGTTAGATTTAGATATATGTGAGCACTTTGGTGATAGTGATCACAATTCGGTTAGTTTTACCTCAGCGATGGGCAGGGACAGGTATATACCGCAGGGCAAGAATTATAGCTGGGGGAAAGGAAATTATGATGCGATTATGCAAGATTTAGGATGCGTAGGATGGGGTACGAAACTGCAGGGGATGGGCACAATCGAAATGTGGAGCTTATTCAAGGAGCAGCTACTGCGTGTCTTTGATAAGTATGTACCTGTGAGGCAGGGAGGAAGTTGTCGAGCGAGGGAGCCGTGGTTTACTAAAGAAGTTGAAGCGCTTGTCAACCCGCTGTGTCCCAGGTGCCCAAGGATGGAGAGTGTCGGGGTTTCTCCAGATTTAAAATGGGAGGTGGCCTGGCCCAGGTTTAAAATGTGAGGGGGTCTTCTCCAGGATTTAAATGGTGGGTGGGAGGATTCTCCAGGTTTAAATGGGAGGAGGGCCTTCTCCCGGTTTAAAATGGGAGGTGGCATTCACCAATCTGTTCATGGAACATTTAGATGGGGGACTACTCATGGTTGGGGGGGTGGGGGGTTGATGGTAGGGTAATAAATTGGGGGGTCTGTTCACGGCTGGGTGGGGTATAATTCAAAGGGGTCTTGATGGGGGAGGTATTAGATAAATTCACAGGTAGTTCGTTTTATGGGGCCTGTTCACGGTGTGGGGATGTAATTGATGGAGTCTGAAATGGGGGAGGGGCAAATCTTGATGGGGTCTGTTTAAGGGAGTCGGGGGTTAATTTGATGGAATCTGTTTGTGGGGAGCAAAATTTGATGGGGTCTGTTTAGGGAGAGGTGTAATCTGATGGGATCTGTTCACCGAGGGTTATTAAATGGGGCCTATTCATGGGTGGGGGGTAATTTGGTGGGGTATATTCAAGGGGTGAGGGCAATTTGATGGGGTCTGTTCACGGGCAATGGGGGGGAAATTTGAAAGGGGTCTGTTATTTAATTAGATGGGGTCTTTCCACGTGGTGGGGAGGAATTGGACGGGGGTCTGTTGTCTAATTAGCTGGGTAAATATTGGTCGCAGGGGGGAAATTAGATTGGGGCTGGTCACTGGGCGCTAATTGAATGAGGGTAGATATTAATGGGGGGTGATATTAATAGAGGAGAGAATATGTATGTGGGGGTGGAGGAATCCTGTGGATATTCATGTTTAAAATGGAAGAGGGTGTCATTTCTACAGATTAAAAATGGGAGGAGGTTTGGATGAATGCGTATTTATGCAGAAGGTCATCGAGTGAGAGAGGGCAACGGGGAGAGAGGACAAAAAGAGGGAGAAGGAGACTGAGAAAGAGAGAGACAGGAATTTTCTGGGCGCCGTTCAGGGGACAGGGGTAATATACAGTGGGGGGTGGGGGGTGGGTGCCGTTTTCGGGATGCAAATTTGCAGGGGTGAATTTGTAGAGGGAGGAATTTGAGTTGGAAATATTGGAGAGGGAGGAAATTGGTCGTGGAGGAGGGATAGTAATTGCAGTGGGTATATTTGCGGGGGGGAATTTGCGGGGGAGGGGGGTAAGAATTTACCCAGGGGGCACCAATATTTACGGTTGGGGGTGAAATAAATCCATAAAGAGAAAAATCCACAGAGAGAGAGATTGAAAGAAAGCCAAAGAAAGAGAGAGCAAGCCAGAGAGGAAAAAAAAGTTAGAAAACAGCTGAAGAGAAAGCCAGAGAGAGAGCGAGAGAGAGAGATAAAGACAAAGCCAGAGAGAGTCAAAGAGAATGAACCAAAAAAAAAAGAGGGAGAAAGGAAAAGCGAAAGAGCCAGAGAAAGCAAGAGAATGCCAGAGAGAGAGAAAGAGAAAGCCGGAGACATCGAGAAAGAGAAAGCTCGAGAGTGATAGACAGACAAAGCCACAGAGAGAGAGAAAGAGTCAAAGACATGAAGCCAAGAGCGAGAGAGAGAGAAATCTAAAGAAAAAGAGCCCGAGAAAGAGAGAGAAAGCCAGAGAAAAGTAGTCTTACAAACAGCTAAAGAGAAAGCCAGAGAGAGAAAGAGAGGGACAGTCAGAAAGAAAGTCACAGAGAGAGAGAGAATCAAAGAGAAAAGAAGATAGAGAGGGAAAGAGAAAGAGCCAAAGAAATAGTGAAAGCCAGAGAAAGAAAGAAAACCTGAGAAAGAGACAGCGATAAAGTGTCAAAGAGAGAGCCAGAGAAGAGAGAGAAAGAGCCAACGGGACAAAGAGAGAGCCTGAGAGAGAGAGAGAGAGCGGACCGAGAGGTGGAGCGGACCGAGAGAGAGAGAGAGAGCCTGAAAGTGAGAGAGAAATAAAGGGAACGTCAGAGAGAAAAAGGTTCATCATAACGTGTAGCTTTTGTACTCTATGGCTCCCATCCATAACGCCTCTATGGCTTATTAACTGCTTTCTCAATCGGCCCAGTCACTTTCAACGATTTGTACCCAAAGGTAGCCGATTTCCGCACCACCTTTAGAACTGAATCCTATATTTTATGTTTTGTTTCCTCGTTCTTCCCACTAAACTGCATCACTAAACATTCAACTGTATTAAATTTCATCGGATGCAGACTCCCTGTTCTATCAATCTGTCTACGTCCGACGGAAGTCTATCACTATCCTCATTACAACGTTGTATCATTTGCGATCTGTAACACTGTGTGCTTCACAAGTCTAAATCAGTAATATAGACCAGGAAATCAGCGGTCCTTGTACTGACGTCTGGGAAGCCCCACTATATACAACCTTCCAATACAAAAAAAAAATTCTTCATCACTACTCTCCATTTCCTGTCACTTATCCAACTCCATACCCATGCTGCTAATGTCCGTTTTATTTCTAATTTGCTGACAAGGCTGTTATTTGGCAATTTATCAAAAGTCTTTTGGAAGTCCATGTACGCCACTTCAACTGAATTATCCTCATCACTGTTCTCTGTTAACTCATAGAATTGGTTAAACATGATTTGCACTTACCAAATCCATGTTCCATATAATTTCTTAATTAGCCAACATTTATCCATGTAACTGTTAATTTTGGCACAGAATATTGATCCTTAAAAAAAATCCCGCCCCTGATATTAAACTGACTGGCCTGAAATGACAATGCACATCATTTAGTTTGTGTTCCAATCATGGGATGTGAACGTCGCTGGCAAGGTCAGATCTTTCTGCCCTTTCAAATTGCCCTTGAGAAGGGGTTGGTGAGCAGTCTGCTTAAACTGCTGCAAACCATGTGGTGCAGGTAAACCAAAAGTGCACTTAGGAAGAGATTTTCACGTTTTGGATTTGACATGAAGGAACAGCGCTATAGTCCCAAGTCAGGATGGTGTGCGACTTGAAGGGGAATTTGCAGCTGCTGGTGTTCCCATGCATCTGCTGTCTTTGTCCTTGGCGTTGTAAGTCACGGGTTAGAAAGGTGCTGTCGAATTAGGATTAGCAAGTTGTTGCAGTGCATTATACGTTTGATATGTTATAGATCTGTCCAATTAATTGGTTCAGTTTCCATGTGTGAGTACTGAGTCCAGCCCTGAAAAGTTGATCGGAATTCTGTGCAATTAAAGGGTAGAACAGGATCACAAAAGTATTTTGAAATTAGTAAATTAATCAGCTCTTGCTTCACTTTGCTCTTGTTACATAAAGAGATTCGTATTAGCTGTTATTCCCAAAAGTTATTCAAATGATCATATTCACGTTTTTTTGTCTTCTTTCGGGGATGTGGGCATCGTTGACTAGGCCAGCAATTATTGCCAATCAGTAATTGCCCTTGAGAAGGTAGTGATGATCTGCCATCGTGAACCACTGCAATCCTGGTAGCGGTGTGATTCAGCAGAGTGGCTTACCAGGCCATTTCAGAGTGCATTTAAGAGTCAACCACATTGCTGTGGGTTTGGAGTCACATGTAGGCCAGACCAGGTAAGGACTCCAAATTTCCTTCCCTAAAGGACATGAGTGAACCAAATGGGTGTCCACAACAATCGGCAGTGGTTTCATATGATCTCTGCCATATTTGGTTTTAAATATATTGTTGTATAAAAAGACTTAGACTGTAAAGTATTAATGCTGTTGTTCAGTGACTGGTATTACATTTACTCAGCTGGAAACCAAGTATGTCTGCTTCATATTACTTACAGTAAGATAATGACAACAGATTTATACAATTCCACCATTAACATTTCTTATGTCACGGAATATATTTTACCAATTTTCTAAAATAATACAAGGCTCAATTCAGCAATTTAATACCTACCAATTCAATCCGTATGTTCACTAATTTTCTAATGTGAGAGATTTAACCATGTCCGGGAATGTAACCTGTCCTGTAGCTTCAATCTTCTGGGGTCAGCTCAGTATCAGCAAATCAGGAACAAAAAGGAAATGTGTACCAGATTCCCAGAGAACTCTCCCCTGCCTCACCGACCCTCTCCACCCCAATGTGGGACCATCCATATTGTATGGTTTCCCCCTTATTCGGATGGCTGGGCATTTACACTATTATTCTTTATCGAGTGACAGTTAAAGAGAGGATTAGAGAAGACGTGAAATGTGCTGCTTGCAGTTGTGAGACTAAGTTAGTGTATTTATTTAAGCCCTGAACATCTCACACTGAAGAATGCCTGCAGAGTCTCATCGACAGGTTTGCGGCTGCCTGCAATGAATTTGGCCTAACCATCAGCCTCAAGAAAACGAACATCATGGCGCAGGAAGTTTGAAATGCTCCATCCATCAATATTGGCGAACACGCTCTGAACGTGGTTCAAGAGTTCACCTACCTAGGCTCAACTATCACCAGTAACCTGTTTCTAGATGCAGAAATCAACAAGTGCATGGGAAAGGCTTCCACTGCTATGTCCAGACCTGCCAAGAGAGTGTGGGAAAATGGTGTACTGACAAAGAACACAAAAGTCCGAGTGTATCTGAGCTCTATGGCAGCGAGGCCTGGACAACGTATGTCAGCCAAGAGCGACGTCTCAATTCATTCCATCTTCACTGCCTCCGGAGAATACTTGGCATCAGGTGGCAGGACCATATCTCCAACACAGAAGTCCTCGAGGCGGCCAACATCCCCAGCATATACACACTACTGTGTCAGCGGCGTTTGAGATGGCTTGGCCATGTGAGCCGCATGGAAGATGGCAGGATCCCCAAAGACACATTGTACAGCGAGCTCGCCATTGGCATCAGACCTACCGGCCGTCCATGTCTCCGCTTTAAAGACGTCTGCAAACACGACATGAAATACTTTGATATTGATCATAAGTCGTGGGAGTCAGTTGCCAGCGTTCGCCAGAGCTGGCGGGCAGCCATAAAGGCGGGGCTAAAGTGTGGCGAGTCGAAGAGACTTAGCAGTTGGCAGGAAAAAAGACAAAAGCACAAGGGGAGAGCCAACTGTGTAACAGCCCCGACAAACAAATTTTTCTGCAGCACCTGTGGAAGAGCCTGCCACTCTAGAATTGGCCTTTATAGCTACTCCAGGCGCTGCTCCAGACACCACTGACCACCTCCAGGCGCTTACCCATTGTCTCTCGAGGTAAGGAGGCCAAAGAAGATATTGAACTTGCACCGTTCCACCCAAAAGGACTGCATTTTCAATCCAAAACAGAGAAGCTGATTCCTAAATTTTAATTTCACTGAGTGAGATGAGCATCTTTTTGTTTTGTACTGAGTATGTAATCATAACATGCTATGAGTTGAATTCTTGATGACAGCAAATCCAGGCCTGCAGAATATTTACAATATATTCCATTATCGCGAGTACTTGAAATAATAATGTGTGAATTTACAGTGTTCGAATGACTGGAATTAACAAGAGACAGATAATTAGTTCCCATGGAGACTGGTGTTAATTACAGTCATTGAACAATTGAGTTTGAATCATTTTACTCAGGCACGTTACATGTAGAATAGAAAGTGTATAAGTATATTTATACAACATCATAGAACATTTGACAGATATCTCGCGTCTTTAAAGTGAGTTTCTCAGAGAGCTGACAATTATTTCTCAAACCCTGGGGAAGTACAGATAATATGCGACCCGCAGTCTAAGAGCACTGCTCGGAGGTGGGAACAGCTTTTCAGTTATCGATTTCAGATAATTTCAATTGTAAATTGTCATGTCAGTGAATATCTATAGAATTCACACAGATCAATTTACACTGAGGACAGGGTCCTTGGACCAAGGAGCAAAATAGGTTTCAATTATACTTTCTGGAACAGTATGATCCAATGATCAAGATGCATGGGCAAAAGTGGATTGTTCAAGAACTGATCTTTGTTCAACCTGAATTGTGCTGAATGCCACTCCTTAATTTTGTCATTTAAATCGATTCAGTTCCGTAAGAAACATATATCCTTAGAGCCATAGAAAAAGTACAGTACAGAAGGAGGCCATTCTGCCCATCGTGTTTGCGCGACAGAATACACAAGCCGCCCAAACTAATCCCACTTTCCAGCACACGGTCCATCGCCCTGCAGGTTACAGCAATGCAGGTACATGAATGCAGGCATTCAGCACAATTCAGGTTGAACAAAGATCAGTTCTTGAACAATCCACTTTTGCCCATGCATCTTGATCATTGGATCATACTGTTCCAGAAAGTATAATTGAAACCTATTTTGCTCCTTGGTCCAAGGACCCTGTCCTCAGTGTAAATTGATCTGTGTGAATTCTATAGATATTCACTGACATGACAACTTGAAGATGAGTTGAGGGTTTCGGCAGGACCCTCTCACCTTCCCCATCTGCTGATGTCCCTGTCTCACTGCATTTATAGGTCTCTCTCACCATCTCCATCTGCTAGAGTCCCTGTCTCAATGTGGTTACTGCCCATCTCAACATTTCCATCTGTTGGTGTCCTTGTCTCAATGCTGTTACTGCCCCCTGTCTCCCTCTCCATCTGCTGGTGTCCCTGTCTCAATGCACTTGCAGGCTCCTTTCATCATTTGCATCTGCCAGTCTTCCTTTTCCACTGTGGTTACTGCCCCTCTTACCATCTCCATCTGCTGGTGTCCATGTCACACTGCATTTACAGACCTGTCTCACCATCTCCATCTGCTGGTGTCCCTGTCTCAAAGTATTGACTTCCCCCGCTCACTTCGTCTTCTCGTTCTCACTCTTTCTCACTGCAGTTACGGCCTCCTCTCACCATCTCCATCTGCTGGTATCCCCGTCTCAGTGCAGTTACTGTCCCCCCCCCTCACCATCTCTATCTGCTGGTACCCCTGTCTCAATGCAGGTACTGCCCCCGCTCAACATCTCCAACTGTTCGTGTGTGTGTCTCAGTGCAGTTCCTGCCCCTCTTACTACATCTATCTACTGGTGTCCCTCTCTCACTGCCGTTACTGCAATCTCTCAACATTTCCATCTGCTGGTGTCCCTGTCGCAATGATGTTACTGCCCCCTCTCACCAGCTCCACCTGCTGGTGTCCCTGTCTCACTGCATTTCCTGTCCCCTTTCACCACCTCCATCTGTTGGTGCCCCTGTCTCAATGCACTTGGAGGCCCCTCTCATTACTTTCATCTGCTAAGTCTGCCTGTCTCACTGTGGGTACTGCCCCTCTCACCATCTCCATCTGCTGGTGTCCGTGTCACGTTGCATTTACAGGCCCCTCTCACCATCTCCATCTGCTAGTGTCCCTGTCTCACTGCAGCTACTGGCCCTCTCACCATCTCCCATATGCTGTTGCCCTTGTCTCAGTGCAGTTCCTGCACCTTTCAACATCTCCGTTAGCTGGTCTACTGGTTTCATGGCATCTTCTGCCCGTTCTTACCATCTTCATCTGCTGGTGTCCCTATCTCACTGCCGTTGCTGCAAGCTCTCAACATCTCCATCTGTAAGTCTCCCTGTCTCAATGCTGTTAACTCCCACTCTCACCATCTCCTTCTGCTGCTGTCCCTCACTGCAGTTACTGCCTCCCACACACAAACCCCAGCTGCTCGTATCCCTCTCCAACTGACGTTACTGTCACTGCTCACATTCTCCATCTGCTGGAGTCCGTCTCGTTTCAGTTACTGCCCCCTCTCACCATCGCCATCTGCTGGTGTTCCCGTCTCAATGTAGTTACAGCCCCCTCTCACCATCTTCTTCTGCTGTTATCTCTTTCTCACAGCAGTTACTGCCCCTCTCACCATCCCCATCTGCTGGTGTCCCTGGCGCATTGCAGGTACTACCCCCGCTCAACAACACCATCTGTTCTTATGCGTGTCTCAGTGAAGTTCCTGCCCCTCTGACTATCTCTATCTGCTGGTGTCCCTGTCTCACTGCCGTTGCTGCAATCTTTCACATCTCCATCCGTTGGTGTCCCTGTCGCAATGCTGTTAGTGCCCCCGCTCAGCATCTCAATCTGCTGCTTTCCCAATCTCATTGCAATTACTGCCTCCCACACACAATCTCCAGCTGTTTGTGCCCCTGTCCAACTGCAGATACTGTCCCTTCTCACCATCTCCATCTGCTGGGGTCCCTGTCTCAGTGTAGTCACTGCCCCTTCTCGGCACCAATATCTGCTGGTACCCATGTCTCACGTCAGTTACTGCCCCTCTCACCAGCTTCTTCTGCTGTTGTCCCTTTCTCACTGCAGTTACTGGCCCCTCTAAAATTCTCCATCTGCTGCTTTCCCAATCTCATTGCAATTACTGCCTGCCTCTCACAATCGCCAGCTGCTTGTGTCCCTGTCCAACTGTAGTTACTGTCCCTTCACACCTTCTCCATCAGCTGGTGACCCCGTCTCACTGCAGTTACTGCCGCCTCTCACAATCTCCATCTGCTGGTGTCCCTGTCTCACTGCAATTACTGTCCCCTTTCACCATCCCCATTTGCTGGTGTTCCTGTCTCATTGCACTTGCAGGCCCCTCTCTCCATCTCCATCTCTAATGTCCCTGTCTCCCTGTCTCACTTTTGTTACAGGACCCTCTCACCATCTCCATCTGCTGGAGTACCTGTCTCACTGCATTTACTGTCCCGTTTCATCATTTCCATCTGCTGGAGTCACAGTCTGACTGCCATTACTGCACCCCCTCTCAATCTCCATCCGTCAGTGTCCCTGCCTCACTGCAGTTACTGACGCTTCTCACCACCTCCAACTGCTGGTGTCCTTATCTAAATGCAGATATTGCCTCTTCTCACTATCTCGATCTGCTGCTGTCCTAATCTCACTGAAGTTACTGCCTCCCACTAGCAATCTCCATCTGCTTGTGTCCCTGTCCAACTGCAGTTACTGTCTTCTCACATTCTGCATCTGCTGGTGTTCCTATCTCACTGCAGGAACTTCCACCTCTCACGATCTCCTTCTGCTGGTGTCACAGTTTCACTGCCGTTACTGCACCCTCTCACAGTCTTCATCTGGCAGGGGCCCTGTCTCACTACAGTTACTGCCCCCTTTCACCATCTCCATCTTCTGGTGTCCATATCTCACTGCATTTGGAGGACCCTCTCTCCTTCTCCATCTGCTGGTGTCCCTGTCTCACTGTGGTTACTGCCCCTCTCACGTTCTCCATCTGCTGGTGTCACTATGTCACTGTGTTTACTGCCCCTCTCAATATTTCCATATGCTGGTCCTCGTCCCAAAGCAGTTACTGCCCCCTCTCACCATCTCCATCTTCTGGTGTCCATATCTCACTGCATTTGGAGACCCCTCTCTCCTTCTCCATCTGCTAGTGTCCCTGTCCAACTGCAGTTACTACCCCTTCTCACATTCTGCCTCTGCTGGTGTTCCTATCTCACTGCAGGTAATGCCCCAACTCACGATCTCCTTCTGCTGATGTTGCAGTCTCACTACCATTACTGCATCCTGTCACAATCTCCATCTGTCATGACCCTGTCTCAAAGCAGTTATTGCCCCCACTCACCATCTCCATCTGCTGGCGTCCCTGACTCCCGTCAGTTAATGCCCCATTTCACCATCTCCTTCTGCCATTGACACTTTTTCACTGCAGTTGCAGCCCCCTCCCACCTTCCCCATCTGCGGGTGTCTGTCTCACTGTAGTTCCGGCCCCCTGTCACGATCTGCATCTTCTGCTGGACCTGTGTTAATGCAGTTAATACCCCCCTCACCATTCCCGTCTGCTGGTGTTCTGGTTTCACTGCAGTTACTGCCCCTTCTCACGATCTGCATTGATTGTATCCTGTGTAATAGCAAGTCCTGCGCCTCTCACCATTTTCATCAGTTGGTGTCCCTGTCTCACTGTAGTTACTGGCTTCCGCTGAGCAACTCTATATGCTGGTGTGCCTGACTCAATGCAGCTCCTGCTACTCTCACCACATCCATCTGCTGGGGTCCCTCTCTCATTGCAGTTACAGCCCCTCCCACCATCTTCATCTGCTGGTTTCCCTGGCTAATTGACGGGTACTGCATCCCTGTCACCATCTCCATCTGCTGGTGGACCTGTCTCAATGCAGTTATTGCTCCCAGCACCATTTTCATCTGCTTCTGTCCATGTATCACAGCAGGTACTGTCCCCTCTTGCCATCTCCATATGCTGGTGTTGCTATCTCACTGCAGGTACAGCCTCTGTTCAACACCTCCATCTACTGGGGTCCCAGTCTCAATGCAGTACCGTCCCCACACACCACCTCCATCTGCTGGTGTCCCTTTCTCACTGCAGTGACATCTCCCTTTCACCCTCTCCATCTGCTGGTGTCTGTCTTACTGCAGTTTCTGCCACCCCTCACCATCGCCATCTACTGCTGTTAATGTCGCACTGCCGTTAGTGCCCCCTCCCACAATTTTCATCTATCGGTGTTATACTCTCACTGCATTTCCTGCTCCCTTTCATCATCTCCATCTGCTGTTGTACCCCTGATCATTACCATGATTTGCACTAACCTGAACAAACACATTACATCAGTAGCTCTGACTCTGGTAAATAATGTGGTGGATAAAACACAATCATTTCAACGTCAATGACACTTTCTCAGTGTGACCTCTCCCGGGAATAAACCTGAAATCTGTGCTCATACTGGACGGATGCTACAATTATGAATGGCATCATTTACATTTTCCATATTATTGTAATAACCTTGTTCACTCTTGTCGTTTCTATTGTAAATGTAACTGATATGTCTGCAGTGGACACTGAATCCAGGGACAAAATCAATCCCGTTTCACTCTGTTCCTGCCTTTTCCCACTTAAAATGTGAACTTTGAATCTCTGATTTGGGACCATGTTCGGGGTTACAGCCGAGAATTACTGTGGGTGATATTGGGGGCAGATACTGTACACGTCCAATGGGGAGGCAGTCGCGTAGTGATAATATCACTGGGTTAGTAATCCAGAGGCTTTTATACTCTATGCCGCTGTTTACAAAGCCTGGGATCCCAAATGTCTTTTAACTACTTTCTCAACTCGCCCTGCCACCTTCAATTTTTGCACAGATATCCCCAGGTCTCTCTGTTCCTGCACCCACTTCAGAATTGTATCCTTTATCTTATACTGCCTCTCCTCATTCTTCCTACAAAAGTACATCATTTTACACTTCTCTGCACCACATTTCATCTGCCACATGACCATCCCTGATGATAAACTGTTAAGTGTTGGTGTTCAGAGGGATTTGGCTGTCTTTGTACACAAATCAAACAAAGTTACCAAGCTGGTGCAAAAAGGAAGGAAAATGGTTTCTTGCTCTTTTTTGCAAGGGGATTGGAGTACAAGAGCAAGGAAGGCTTGCTGTAATTTCTGTGACCATAACTAGAATACAGTGCACAGGTTTAGTCTCCATCCCTAGGAAAGGATATTCTTCTCTTACAGGCAGTAGAACAACGGATAATTAGATAGTGGAGGAGTAGACTTGAGGGGCCTTAGGGCTTACTCCTGCTCTTACTTTATCTGCTCTTAGGTTCTCATAACAGAGAGGGACAGGAGGGCAGGGAGGTATAGAAAGAGGAAGGGGAGAGAGAGTGAACACACAGGAAACACGCAAGTGAACACCACCACCTCAAGTTTCCCTTCAAGTTACAAACCATCCTGACTTGAAATGAGATCACTGCTCCTTCACTGTCATTGGATCAAAATCCTGCCACTCCCTTCCTAACATCACTGTGGTTGTAGCTACACCACAGGGACAGCAGTGGTTCAAGAAGAAGGCTCACCACCACATACTGAAGGGCGATTAGGGATGGGGAATAAATACTGGCCGAGCCAGTAATGCACATATCCAACATATGAATAACAAAAATTAAAATTTGACATTGAGTCAGTTAAGGAGATATTAGACTAGACGACCAAAATTTTGGTGAGAGGTTGGTTTGAGGATGAGTCTTCAAACATGAAAGAGGGGTAGTGAGACGGAGAGGTTTAGGAAAGGAATTCCAGAGTTAGGGACTCGGCAGCTTGAAGGCACGGTCACCAACAGTGAAACGATGAAAATTGGTGTTGTTCAAGTGGCCAGAATTAGAGGACCGCAGATATTGGAGAATTGTGGAGCTGGAGGAGATTGCAGAGATAGGGAGGGGACACTTGTGGAAGAAAATTCCAAACTTCTACTATCCTTGGAACAAACAAAGAACAAAGAACAGTACAGCACAGGAACAGGCCATTCGGCCCTCCAAGCCTGCGCCGATCATGATGCGTGGCTAAACTAAAACCTTCTGCCCCTCCAGATATCGTCTCCCTCTATTCCCATCCTCTTCGTGTATTTGTAAAGATACCTCTTAAACATCGCTATCGTACCTATTCCACAACCCCCTCGGCAGCAAGTTCCAGGCACTCACCACCCTCTGTGTAAAGAACTTGCCTCGCACATCCCATCTAAACTTTGCCACTCTCACCTTACACCTCTGTGCCCTAGTAATTGACTCTTCCACCCTGGGAAAAAGCTTCTGACTATCCACTCTGTCCATGCTGCTTATAACTTTGTAAACCTCTAACATGTCGCACATCCACCTCCGTCGTTCCAGTGAAAACAATCCGAGTTTATCCAACCTCTCCTCATACCTAATGCCCTCCAAACCAGGCAAATTCCTGGCAAACCTCTTCTGTACCCTCTCCAAAGCCTCCACGTCGTTCTGGCAGTGTGGCAACCAGAATTGCACGCAATATTCTAAGTGTGGCCTAACTAAAGTTCCGTACAGCCGCAGCATGACTTGCCAATTTTTATACTCTATGCCCTGACCGATGAAGGCAAGCATGCCGTATGCCTTCTTGACTACCTTATCTACCTGCGTTGCCACTTTCAGTGACCTGTGGACCTGTACACCCAGATCTATCTGCCTGTCAATACTCCTAAGTGTTCTGCCAAATACTGCATACCTGCCACCTGCATTAGACCTTCCAAAATACATAACCTCACATTTGTCCGGATTAAATTCCATCTGCCATTTCTCCGCCCAAGTCTCCAACTGATCTATATCCTGCTTTATCATCTGACAATCCTCATCATTATCCACAACTCCACCAAACTTTGTGTCGTCTGCAGAGTTACTAATCGGACCAGCTACATTTTCCTCCAAATCATTTATATATACTATAAACAGCAAAGGTCCCAGCACTGATCCCTGCGGTACACCACCAGTCACTTCCCTCCATTCAGAAAAGCACCCTTCCACTGCTACCCTCTGTCTTCTATGACCGAGCCAGTTCTGTATCCATCTTGACTGCTCACCTCTGATCCCATGAGACTTCACCTTTTGTACCAGTCTGTCATGGGGGACCTTGTCAAAGGCTTTACTGAAGTCCATATAGATAACATCCACTGCCCTTCCTTCATCAATCATCTTTGTCCCTTCTTCAAAAATCTTAATCAAATTAGTGAGACACGACCTCCCTTTAACAAAACTGTGCTGGCTCTCTCTAATAAGTTCGTTTGTTTCCAAATGGGAGTAAACCCTGTCCCGAAGAATCCTCTCTAATAATTTCCCTACCACTGACGTAAGGCTCACCGTCCTACAATTTCCTGGATTATTCTTGCCACCCTTCTGAAACAAAAGAACAACATTGGCTGTTCTCCAGTCCTCTGGGACCTCACCTGTAGCCACTGAGGATGCAAAGATTTCTGTCAAGGCCCCAGCAATGTCTTCCCTTGCCTCCCTCAGTATTCTGGGGTCGATCCCATCGGGCCCTGGGGACTTATCTACCTTAATGCTTTGCAAGATGCGCAACACCTCCTTTTTAATAACGACATGACCGAGACTATCTACACTCCCTTTCCTAGACTCATCATCCACCAAGTCATTCTCTTTGGTGAATACTGATGCAAAGTACTCATTTAGTACCTCGCCCATTTCCTCTGGCTCCACACATAGATTCCCTTCTCTGTCCTTGAGTAGGCCAACCCTTTCCCTAGTTACCCTCTTGCTCTTTATATACGTATAAAAAGCCTTGGGATTTTCCTTAATCCTGTTTGCCAATGACTTTTCATGACCCCTTTTAGCCCTCCTGTCTCCTTGCTTAGGTTCCTTCCTACTGTCTTTATCTTCCTCGGTTGGTTCGTCTGTTCCGAGCCTTCCAGCCCTTATGAATGCTTCCTTTTTCTTTTTCACTAGGCTCACAATATCCCGCGTTATCCAAGGTTCCCGAAACTTGCCAAACTTATCCTTCTTACTTACAGGAACATGCTTGTCCTGGGTTGGAATCAACTGACGTTTGAAAGACTCCCACATGTCAGATGTTGAGTTACCCTCAAACAGCTGCCCCCAATCTAAATTCTTCAGTTCCTGCCTAATATTGTTATAATTAGCCTATCTCAATTTAGCACCTTTATCCGAGGACTACTCTTATCCTTATCCACAAGTACCTTAAAACTTATGGAATTATGGTGTGTGGAATTATGTGTGTAGAAGTGTTTCTAAACTTCACTCTTGAAATCCTTTTAGACTAATGTTCGATTTTTCGATCTGCCCCTCGTCTGAGACCCCCCCTCCCAACAGTGAGATGATTTTCGTTCTCTCTACCCCATCAGTTTCCATTATTATCTTGGAAAGTTGATCAGTTCACCCCTTAACCTGCTAAATTCCAGGGATTCACAGGAAATCTCCGTCCACACTGTCCCATCAAATGCTGCTATTATCACCGTTCCTTCACTGTCGCTCGGTCAAAATCCTGGAACTCCCTTCCTAACAACACTGTGGGTGTACCTACCCCACATGGACTGCAGCGGTTGAAGAAGGCAGCTCACCACCACATTCTGAACGGGCAATTACGGATGGGCAATAAATGCTGGCCTGGCCAGCGACGCCACATCCCATGAATGAATGAAAGAAAAAGTAATCGGCCGTGTACAGTCTCGTATCAAGGTGTGAAGAAGCAGAGTATGATCAGTGCACAACGGGTAAAAGAGAGCGATTAACTCCTGTCTGCAACTGGGAAGAGAGACTGACCTTAATATCAAGGCAGCATTTGACCGAGTGTGGCATCGAGGATCCTGGGTAAAATTGAAGTCAGTGGGAATCAAGTTGAAAACTCTTTGCTGGTTGGAGTCATACCGAGCACAAAGGAAGTTGGTTGAGGTTATTGGAGGTCAATCATCTCAGTTCCACGCCGTCACTGCAGGTGTTCATCAGGGTAATGTCCTCACCCCAACCATCTTCAGCTGAGATCCCAGCAGAAAATGCTGGATATACTGAGCAGGGCAAGCAGGGTCTGTGGCGAGAGAAACATAGTTAATGATTCAGCTCAATGGTTTCCAGATAATGAAGCAATCCATAGCTACATGCACCAAGATCCGGACAACATTCAGGCTTTGGCCGACGAGTGGCAATATTATTCACGTGACCCCAGTGCCAGGGAATGACCATCTGCAACGCGAGAGAATCCAACGACCTCGCCATGGCATTCAAAGCACTATCCCATCGCTGAATCCACCAGCATCAACATCCTGGGGACACATTGACATCAAACTTAACTGAATGAATCACATCAATAGTTATTTCACCATCTCTCTGAGAGAGAGACACAAATAAAGAATGTGATGGGACCTTTACAGAACCTCAGTAATTTGTTCCAACCGTTGCTAATGATAGAAATTAAGGATTATATTGGAGCAAATCAAGAGGCATGTAACGTTAGCCCCTTTATAACTGTATCTGTGAGTTTAGATTGCCTCTCCTCCTTCTTCCTACCTGTGGAGGTGGATTATGTGGGCATGGTTCTTAATGAATACTTTGTTTCTATCTTCATAAAAGAGGGGGATTGATGCAGACATTCTGGTTAAAGAGGAGGGTGTGAAATATTGCATGGGATAAACAGAGTGAGGGGGAAATGTTAAGGTGCTTGGCAGTTTTGCTAGTGAATAAATGATCAGACCTGGATGCATTGGAATCAGTTCAGAAAAGGTTCACTGGGCTGGTTCCTGGGATGAAGGGGCTGTCTTATGAGGAATGGTTGACCAGGTTGAGCCTATGTTCATTGGAGTTTAGAAGAATGAGAGGTGATCTTAGTGAAACATAAAAGAATCTGAGGGGACTTTACAGGGCGGATGCTGGGTGGATGTTTCCCTTGTGGCGGAGTCTAGAACTAGGGGGCACAGTTTACAAATAATGAGTCTCCTATTTAAGACTGAATAAGGAGGATTTATTTTCTCTCAGCGGCTGGTTAGACTCTGGAATTCTCTTCCCCAGACAATAGTGGAGATTGGGTCATTGAATCTATTCAAGGCTCATTTAGACAGATTTATGACCAACAAGGGAGTCAAAGGTTATGGGGGGCAGGCATGAAAGTGGAGATAAGGCCACGATCAGATCAGTCATGATATTTTGAATGGCAGAGCAGGCCCGAGGGGCTGTATGGCCTACTCCTACTCCTATTTATTTTGTTCTTGTGTAGAAAATGGAGGGTGTTCTCGCCAGATGCGTAAAATGGAGAGCGAGCCCACATGCACCTCACACATTTTAAACCATTTTTTATAACAGAGACAGGGCCATGTTTACGATGGGGTCCAGTGCAGTTCTAACTCGTGCATTTATAACTGAAGCCAGTGTAAAAGGTATCAATGATGTAGAATCTTTCAAATGCATTCAGGGAGACATTTTTTAGGCCAGCAGGTAGCAAAAACAAGAGATGCATCAGTCCGACACTTAGTTTTCGGGAATGAAGCTGGGCCGCTGGAAGGCGAGTTACATAAAAGTGGGCTGAGAAAAGCTACTTGAAGGTAGATCAGTGTCAGAGCAGTGAGCATGAATCATTTCATCTTGGAGGATTTATGGTTCCAGATTTTTTATTACGTTTCAGAGAAATTCAAGTTCACAAAAGACATTCACCTTCCAAATGTTGTCTGACTGTCTCGGCTTTTGTATATTGTTCCCAAACTTTTTCTTTCATGTGTACAATGTTAGTCACACATTGGTGAACTACTTGAATCTCTCAGGACACACCATCCTGACTTGGAACTATATCGCCGTTCCTTCACTGTCGCTGGGTCAAAATCCTGGAACTCCCTTCCTTACAGCACTCTGGGTGTCCCTAGCTCACATGGACTGCAGCGGTTCAAGAAGGTAGCTCACCACTACCTTCTCAAGGGCAATTATGGATGGGCAATAAATGCTGGCCTGGCCAGCGACACCCACATCCCATGAATAAATAAATATTAAAAAATACATCTACTGTAAAGACCTTCAGTTGTGTGTATCAGCAAGTGACGCAATTCACAATCAAATTCACACCTTATTCTATCAACCAAACTCGTCAACTTCATTCACACACCCCTACCTCCTGTCTCTGCACAGACAACTGATAGGTCCACAATGCCGGCATGTCAGAATGGAAAGAAAGAAATGTGAGCTGTTATTTTAAACGTTCAGACTGAAATATTTCCGGGTCCTACTCAGACAATAAGTATTCAGAGAAAAGTCAGGATAGGTATTGAAAGCGAAAGATAGTGAGTGAAATGGAAAGACAGAGAGAGAGACCGTCGGCTTCTGTGTGAGTAAGGTACCGTGGGTAGAACGTCATGTCTCTCCGTTCCTGCACCGTGTTAACATTGTACTATTTAGTTTAGATTGTCTCTCCCACAGTCTTCCTTCCAAAATTCATAACTTCACATATCTCAACATTGAAGTTAACCTGCCATGCGTCTGTCCAATTCACCAGTGTACAAATAGCTACCTGAAGTCTGCTACTATTCTCTTCTCTGTTTACTACATTTCCAAAGTTTTGTGTCATAGAAACATAGAAAAATAGGAACAGGAATAGGCCATTCGACCCTTCAAGCCTGCTCCGCCATTCAATACGATCATGGCTTATCATCCAAACTCAGTAACCTGCTCCCGCTTTCTACCCGTATCTCTTGATCCCATTAGCCCTAAGAACTATATATAATTATTTCTTGAATATATTTAATGATTTGGCCTGTACTTCTTTCCGTGGTAGAAAATTCCACAGGTTCATCAGTCTCTGGGTGAATAAATCTCTCTTCATCTCAATCCTAAATGGCATCCTCCCTGCATTTAGTCTGTCCAGTCCTGTTAGAATTTGGCAGCTTTCTATGAGATCCCCTCTCATTCATCTAAAATTTAGCGAGTATAAGCCGAATCGACACAATCTGTCTTCATACGTCAGCCCCAGGAATCATTCCGGTAAACCTTCACTGCACTCCCTCCATAGCCAGAACATCCTTCCTCAGATAAGTGGACCAAAACTGCACACAATACTGCAGATGTGGTCTCACCAAGGCCCTGTATAATTGCAGCAAGACAGCCTTGCTCCTGTACTCGCATCCTCTCGCTATGAAGGCCAACATACCATTTGCCTTCTTAACTGCCTGCTGCATTTGTTTGCTCACTTTCAGCGATGGTGCACAAGGACACCAAGGTCTCGCTGCACCTCCCCCTTTCCCAATCCATCGCCGTTCAGATAATAATCTGCCTTTCTGTTTTTGCTACCAAAGTGGATAACCTCACATTTATCCATATTATACTGCATCTGCCATGTATTTGCCCAGTCACTTAACCTATCCAAATCATACTGGAAATTCTCTGCATCCACCTCACAGCTCACATTCCTTTGATGTTCTGCCCTGTAAACCCAAGCCAGGTAATTAATATGCAAGCACAAGAGCAGTGGTCCCATACGAACCTGTGCGGAACATCACTCGATACCTCCCTCCAGTCTGAAACAACCGTTCACCACTACTGTCTGTTTTCTTTCTCTTGGCCAATGTTAGATACAGAAGTGACGGAGGCATTGAGAGACAGAGAAGCAGAGAGAGGGAGGAGAGAGGAAGGGCGAGAAAGAGAGAGAGGAGAGAGCGAGGGAGGGAGAGATAGAGAGAGAGAGGGTGGGAGAAAGAGCAAGGGAGACAGAGAGACTTAGAGAGGGAGAATGATAGAAGCATGGAGTAATCGAGTGACAGAAACAGAGACAGGGAGCGAGAGATAGACCGAGGGAGAGGGAAAGAAAGAGACAGAGAGAGGACGCGAGAGAGAGAGAGGGAGAAGAGAGGGAGACAGAGGCAGAGCAAGGGAGACAGAGAGACATGGAGTGAGAGAGCGACAGAAACAGAGAGAAGGAGGAAAAGATAGAGAGAGATGGAGAGAGGGAGACAGAGAGATGGAGAGGTTGATGGAGAGAGAGCCAGAGAGGAAGGCTCACAATATCCTGCGTTATCCAAGGTTTCCAAAACTTGCCAAACTTATCCTTCTTACTCACAGGAACATGCTGGTCCTGGATTCTAATCAACTGACGTTTGAAAGACTCCCACATGTCAGATGTTGATTTACCCTCAAACAGTCGCCCCCAAACTAAATTCTTCAGTTCCTGCCTAATATTGTTATAATTAGCCTTCCCCTAATTTAGCACCTTCACTCGAGGACTACTCTTATCCTTATCCTCCAGTACCTTAAAACTTATGGAATTATGGTCACTGTTCCCGCAATGCTCCCCTGCTGTAACTTCCACCGCCTGTCCGGGCTCATTCCCCAATACCAGGTCCGGTACGGCCCCATCCCTAGTTGGATTATCTAAGTATTGTTTCAAGAAGCCTCCTGGATGCTCCTTATGAATTCTGCCCCATCCAAGCCCCGAGCAATAAGTGAGTCCCATTCAATATAGGGGAAGTTAAAATCACCCACCACTACAACCCTGTTCCCTTGACACCTTTCCAAAATCTGTCCACATATCTGCTCCTCTATCTCCCGCTGGCTGTTGGGAGGCCTGTAGTAAACCCCCAACATCGTGACTGCACCCTTCCTATTCCTGAGCTCCACCAATATTGCCTCGCTGGATGACCCTTCCGAAGTGTCCTCCCGCAGTACAGCTGTGATATTCTCCTCAACCAGTAAAGCAACTCCCCCACCCCTTTTACATCCCCCTCTATCTCGCCTGAAGCTTCTAGATCCTGGAACATTTAGCTGCCAATCCTGACCTTCCCTCAATCAAGTCTCTGTAATAGCAACAACATCATAGTTCCAAGTATTAATTCAAGCTCTAAGTTCATCTGCCTTGCCTGTTATACTTCTTGCATTGAAACAAATGCACTTCAGAACACCAGTCCCGCTGTTTACCGCAACATCTCCCCGCCTGCTCTTCCTCTTAGTTTTAGTGGCCTTATTTACTCGTTCCTTTCATTTATTTCACTTGCTGTCCTACTGCTCTGGTTCCCACCCCCCTGCCACACTAGTTTAAACCCTCCCGAGTGACGCTAGCAAACCTCGCAGCCAGGATATTTGTGCCCCTCCAGTTTAGATGGAACCCGTCCTTCTTGTACAGGTCCCATCTGTCCCTGAAGAGATCCCAATGGTCCAGATATCTGAAACCCTCCCTTCTACACCAGCTGTTCAGCCACGTGTTTAGCTGCACTACCTTTATATTTCTAGCCTCACTGGCACTTGGCACAGGGAGCAATCCCGAGATTACAACCCTAGAGGTCCTGTTTTTTAACTTTCTACCTAACTCCCGAAACTCCCCCTGCAGGACCTCATCACTCTTCCTGCCTATGTCGTTGGTACGGATGTGTACCACAACCTCTGGCTGTTCACCCTCCCCCTTCAGAATGCCCTCTGTCCGTTCAGAGACATCCCTGACCCTGTCATCAGGGAGGCAACATACCGTCCTGGAGTTTCTTTCACGTCCACAGAAGTGCCTATCTGTGCCCCTGACTATAGGGTCCCCTATAACTATTGCTCTTCTGCGCTTTGTCCCTCCCTGCTGAGCAGCAGTGCCAGCCGTGGTACCACTGCTCTGGCTGCTGCTGTTTTTCCCTGATAGGCCATCCCCCTCAACAGTATCCAAAACGGTATACTTGTTGTAGAGGGGTATAACCACAGGGGTTCCCTGCACTGACTGCCTGTCCCTTCTAGCGGTTACCCATCTATCTGCCTACACCTTGCGTGTAACCACTTCTCTAAAACTCCTGTCTTTGGCACTTTCTGCCACTTGCATGCTCCTAAGTGCATCCAGTTGCCGCTCCAACCAAGGAAGACGAATAAAACATCCCAAAGGGATGGAACAGGCTCGAGGGGCAGAACGACCTCGTACTGTCTTCGTAAGGGCGCTATTAATATTACACGCTGAAATAGACAAGGTCGTAATGATAATTTTGAACAAATAAAAGGGAATGAATTAACAATAGATTCTCCTTTAAGATTACTCATCCTATCACCTCCTAATGTGTTATCGTACTATCTGATTCTATGGTCCTCTTCTGTGAGAGATAGAGAGAGAGAGATGGGGTGAGAAAAAGAGATAGGGGAAGGAGATAGAAAAAGAAAGGTACAGAGATGGGTGAGGGAGAGAGAGAGAGACAGAGACAGAGAGAGATATGGGGTGAGAGAGATAGATAGAGACAGGGTGAGGGAGGGAGAGAGACATGTAAGGAGGACAGAGAGAGTCTGGCTGAGGGACAGAGATAGAGAGACACAGTTAGGGAGAGGGTGACGAATAAATTGTCTCAAAGAGGTAGGAAGGGCTCGAAGGGCCGACCGACCTCCTCCTGTCTTCCTAACGGCATAATCCATTTACATCTTGAACTAAACAAGATCGTGATGATAATTTTTAGCAAATGAAATGGGTTTAATTAACAGCAGGTTCCCCTTTAAAATTATTAATCCGAATTCACAATATTACTTGCGTGGATTTGAGGTTGACAGATAAGTTGCAGTTTATTAACATCACTGAATAATTAAATATTGGAAGATTCAATGTCACTTTGTTCCCATCCTTGTTCAATCTCCTACTGACTCACTCGAAGGTTTAAACCGAAGGAGCAGCTCTGACGGTTCAGGGTCCCTTTAAGAGGTTGGGACTGACCCTCTCCCTGCTTCATAATTTTGTATCCCTTAATCAGTTCCCCATCAGCCTTCTGTGCTCTAAGGAAAACAACCCCAGCCTATCCTGTCTCTCTTCATAGCTGAAATGCTCCAGCCAGGCAACGTCCTGGTGAATCTCCTCTGTACCTTCTCCAGTGCAATCATATCCTTCCTATAGTGTGGTGACCAGAACTGTACACAGTACTCCAGCTATGGCCCAACTTGCGTTATATATGGCCCCATCAGAACCTCCCTGCTCTTATATTCTATGCCTCGGCTAATAAAGCAAGTAGCCTCTATGTCTTCCTAACCATCTTATCTATCTGTGCTGCTGTCTTCAGTGATCTGTGGACAAGTACACCAAGATCCCTCTGACCCCCTGTACGTTCTCGGGTCCTACCATCCATTGTATATTCCTTTGCCTTATTAGTCTTCCCAAAATGCATCAACTCACACTTCTCAGAATTAGATTCCATTTGCCACTACTCCACCCATCTTACCAGCCCATCTATATTGTCCAGTAATCTGAGGCTTTCCTCCTCACTATTTACAACACCACCAATTTTACTTTCATCTGCGAACTTACGAATCATACCTCCTATATTCACATCGAAATCATTAATATACACTACAAACAGATAGGGTCCCAGCACCGATCCCTGAGGTACACCACTGGTCACTGGCTTCGCAAAAAGAACCCTCAACCATTACACTCTGCCTCCTGCCACTAAGCCAGTTTTGGATCCAATTTGCCAAATTGCCCTGGATCCCATGGGTTCTTACCTTCTTAACTAATCTCCCATGCAGGACCGTGTCAAAAGCCTTACTGAAGTCCATGTAGACTACATCAACTGCTTTACCCTCATCTACACATCTAGTCACCCCCTAGAAAATATTCAATCAAGTTTGTTAGACAAGATCTCCCCTGACAAAGCCATGATGACTATCCCTGCTTAATCCCTGCCTCTCCAAGTGGAGTTTAATCCTGTCCCTCAGAATCTTTTAGAATACTTTCCCTACCACTGATGTTAGACTCACCAGCCTGTATTTACCTTCTTGAATAATGGTACTACATCGTCTGGTACCTCTCCTGTGCCGGAGAGGATTTGAAAATTTGCGTCAAAGCCCCTTCTATTTCCTCCTTACCTCACATAACAGCCTTGGATACATCTCATCTGGGCCTGGGGATTTATCCACTTTCAGGCCCGGTACAACAGCTAATACTTCGTCCTTATCAATGCAAATATGTTCAAGTATATCACAAACCCCCTCCCCGATCTCTACACCTACATCGTCCTTCTCCATAGTGAACACAGATGAAAACTCATCAGTTAAAACCTCACCGATGTCCTCCAGGTCCACACACAGACTGGCACTCTGGTCCCTAATGGGCCTTACTCTTTTCCTGGTTATCCTCTTGCCCTTAATATATTTATCAAATGTCTTAGGATTTTCCTTTATCTTGCCCGCCAGTGCTTTTTCATGTCCCCTTTTCACTCTCCGAATTACTTTTTTAAGTACCCCCCACCGCCCCCCACCCCGACCCCACCCCTACATTTTCAATACTCCTCTAGGGCCTCCGATGTCTTCAAGGCTTTGAATCTGCCATAAGCCTCCTTTTTCTTTCCTTACTCAATGCTCTATATCCTTGGACTGGTTGGTCCTACCGTTCACCTTTATGGGAACTTGTTGGCCCTGAACTCTAATTATTTCCTTTTTGAATGGCTCCCAGTGGTCTAATGTAGACTTTCCTACAAGCAGAAAATATAACAGGACTGTATTTATTGACGTCCCATAGCAGTTCTAAAATGATTATTCTCAATTTCCAGGAGTTCCTTATTCTGTCATTTCTTACCTTTCATACGCACATAGTTAAAGCAATTAGACGATGCAGTTGAAATATAAAGTCACCCCTGCCTATCTCTCGCACATGTCGCACCCTCCCCAACTAGAGGTACAGGTTTCCTCTGCAGTCATTTGGTGAACCCAGCAGCCTTCAGCAGTGGATAATAGTTTTGGATTGCCGACCAGACCACACTATACAGGGGGGGAAGATCAGATTCCAACCAAACATTCTCAAAGGTTTCTCAATTCTTCCAGGTTTGGTTATGAATCTAAGAAATAGCAGCAGGAGGATGCCATACATCCCCTTGAGCCTGCTCCACCACCACTAAGAAAATGGCTGACTTCTACCTCAAATCCACATTCCCACCCTATCCCCATATCCCATGATTTCCTCACTGCCCCAAAAATTTACTGCTCTCAGTCTTGAATCTGCTCATCGACTGATCATCCACAGCCTCCTTGGGGCAGAGAATTCCAAACAATCCCAACCCTCTGAGTGAAGAAATTTCTCCTCATTCCAGTCCCAAATGGTCGAGCCCCTATCCTGAGACTATGAATTCCTAGTTCGAGACTCTTCAGCCAGGGGATGCAGCCTCTTAGCATTTACCCTGTTAAGCTTCCTAAGAATTTTATACGTTTCAACGAGATCCTCTGATGGTTTCCCAATGTTATCTGACTTGTGCTAAAGATCGTAGTCTGTACTTTCCATCCATAATCCAGCAAAGACAGTATTTCTTTGCAGTGTAGTGGAAAAATAGTTCCATTATTCTCACTGTAAACTGACATCATTTGGTAGTGAAAAAATTTGGGAAACCAACTTTTAATTTTAAATTGTTTTTTCACAGAAAAATAAGCGCATACACCAAGTGTCAAATGGGTAGTAGCTTCAAGTGGTAGACCCTGCTGACATCAAAGGATCCATCGCCATGGCAATTTCTGATGGCTCTGCTGCACAGCAATGGCAGATAGAGAGCTGATCTTAGAGAGTGAGCCTTCGAAAAATTTTTATGAGGATTGACTTGAGAATTGAATTTTCCTTTGAAGCCACAACGCAGCAGAGGAAAAGCTGACAGTTACACTTTGTAATAGTCAAGCAGGAAGCTGGTGGCAGGGTCTTTACCTCAACCGTCTCGACTTGCTGATTAGAATGATTTAAAATTAGACTTTGACACCAAAATATTTTTCTATTTTAGCCTCTGAGACTTTGTTCTATGGACATCATATGGAATTTGTAATTGTAAAAATCAATATGATCATTTTCTTTGTTTGATCCAATGATTGTTACGCTTGACAAAACTACTTTATCTTCTGTACATGTCAAGCATCACCAGCTTTTAAAAACAAAATCATGAAAGATTTGTTGTGTTTTATGTTAATTACGCTTGAGTAGAGCCACTTAACGTTGAAGATTTTGATTATAGCTGAAAACAGAGACATCCCGTTGAAGCCCCCCATCCCTCACACATCAGGACAACCCACAAGAACACGAACGCAAGGGAAAGCAACACATCCACACTGAATGACAAGACAGTGCCGATCGGCCGTCAAGCAGGCCTTCACTGGCAGAGGCATTGCCAATCAGAGTACACTTGCCAACCAATCACTCTCCTCCCACACAGCACAAACCTGTCACTTTCCCCAACACGAGCATTCCTGCGAACCGTCCAGCCGAGTGCAAGACGAAAAGCCCCAACAAAATGTCTCTGGTTTCAGTAATACTCATGTTCTGCACTACCAAATGAGTAGTTAATGATTTTAATCATGTACGGTTATGTGCGTATGAAACATGTTTAAGTTGATGCTACCTATTATGCAATATGTTTAAAAAAATACAAGAAATCATTCACCTACAAAGGCTTGATGAAAACCTGTGGCTTCCTGGGCTGGTACCAATGAAAAAGTTAAGCAATTTCAATATGCATTGTCTGAAAATGATCTGTTTTGGGGCCACTGCCGTTCGTCATTTTTATAAATGACCTGGAAGAGGGTGTAGAAGGGTGGGTTAGTAAATTGGCGGATGACTCGAAGGTCGGTGGAGTTGTGGATAGTGCCGAAGGATGATGTAGGGTACAGAGGGACATAGATAGGCTGCGGAGCCGGGCTGAGAGATGGCAAATGGAGTTTAATGCGGAAAAGTGCGAGGTGATTCACTTTGGAAGGAGTAACAGGAATGCAGAGTACTGGGCTAATGGGAAGATTCTTGGTAGTGTAGATGAACAGAGAGATCTTGGTGTCCAGGTGCATAAATCCCTAAAGGTTGCTACCCAGGTTAATAGGGCTGTTAAGAAGGCATATGGTGTGTTAGCTTTTATTAGTAGGGGGATCGAGTTTCGGAGCCACGAGGTCATGCTGCAGCTGTACAAAACTCTGGTGCGGTCGCACCTGGAGTATTGCATGCAGTTCTGGTCACCGCATTATAGGAAGGATGTGGAAGCTTTGGAAAGGGTGCAGAGGAGATTTACTAGGATGTTGCCTGGTATAGAGGGAAGGTCTTACGAGGAAAGGCTGAGGGACTTGAGGTTGATTTCGTTGGAGAGAAGGAGGAGGAGAGGTGACTTAATAGAGACATATAAGATAATCAGAGGGTTAGATAGGGTGGATAGTGAGAGTCTTTTTCCTCGGATGGTGATGGCAAGCACGAGGGGGCATAGCTTTTAGTTGAGGGGTGATAGATATCGGACAGATGTCAGAGGTAGTTTCTTTACTCAGAGAGTAGTAGGGGCGTGGAACGCCCTGCCTGCAGCAGTAGTAGACTCGCCAACTTTAAGGGCATTTAAGTGGTCATTGGATAGACATATGGATGAAAATGGAATAGTGTAGGTCAGATGGTTTCACAGGTCGGCGCAACATCGAGGGCCGAAGGGCCTGTACTGCGCTGTCATGTTCTAATTCTAATTCTAATTCTAATAATGTATCTAAGTTAAAATCATGAAGTTATCAAAAGAAATGCCTATCCTCCATTTGAAAGTTGACAATTAAGTCCTTCAGATCTATCTAAAACGGTAATTTCTGAAAGAGAAAAGAGCCCTGTTGTGTTTGGGAGAGTTAGTGAGATCTTATTTTCATTTCATTATTATTGAATGTGCTGATAAATGTATATGACATGATGATAAATTTAAACAAATGATGACTGCAGAGCTGATTTTGAACAGAAGCATTCCCACTGTGCCCCTTATCACCAAACCTCAACTTCGTCTGTACCCCCTAAACCTCTGGCACCTTTACCTCTTTTCAGCACCTCACCTTCTTCCACCCCACCTTTAAAATCATTGTTCTCTACTACCAATCCAAGCCACACGCCATGTTTGTCATTCGAGATTTCCTCACTTCTTCCTACCTTCAGCCTTTGCACTGAGCAACATCTTATCCTCTGTGATTTCAACCTCCATCGTATCCCATCATGCCCTCCCTCCTTTGAATTCACTGCCCACCTCTCCTCCCTTCACCTATCCCCATATTCATGGCCATCCACTCAAACATTGTCACCTTACATAGTCTCTCTATTCCCGTTGTCTCCATCTCAGACAAGGCCATCTCCGATCACTTCTGTGTATCACTTACCACTCACATCCCCATTGTAAACACACTTGGTTCTGTGTCCGTCTTCAGAAAAAGCTCTCCCCCGAGCCACTTGCGACTGAACTTTCAAGCTCCCAAATGTCTGGCCTTTGTTCCTACGTTCGCCACAATACTTTTATAACAATCGAGGGTTGCACCCTCTCCTCTGCTTTTGATGGCCTTGACCACAGTAAGAGAATTACCCCTTACCTAGCTGATGTACCTCCCACACGCTTGCAAATTATGCACTTATAAATTCAAGTATTGCAGTGTTGAATGGATGTGGCTCTCAACTGGTTTAGACATTCATCACAAGATCTGGCTGAATCACATCAAACACTATTGTGCCTTACTTGCCTCTGACGAAACATAATTATCATGGAATGCAAAGATAACCACAGCTTCCTTTTTCCACTGCCAACCATCGCCTGACAGCGTTTCCTTCTGTCCCCCCACTCTCACTCCAATAAGCTCATGGGCTACATTGCCAGTAATATTATCAGTAGTTCACCTGTCTCTGGTGCTTCCCTCCCTTCTTTTTCCCACCAAGCTATGCTTCCCCAAGATTTAAACACACCCCCCCACCCCCGCACCGCCCCCATGCTAGATCTGAATTCACATCTCTGTCTCGTTTCTCTTCCATGCTCTTTCGGAGCTCATCTTGTCCATGACACCAAACCTCACCAATCTGCTGACCTTCCAACTTGTCCCTCCTAATCCTTCTTGACCTGCTTGCGGCCTTTGATACAGTTGACCACCCCATACTCCTCCAACACAACTCCTCCATTGTACAACTGTGTGGGACAACCTTCATCTGGTTCCATTCATCTAATCGCTTGCATCCAGAGAATCCCCTGGTTTCTCTTCTTACATCTGCATCTATCAAAAGGATCCATCCTTGATCCACTTCTATTTTTCATCGCCATTCCCCTCCTCTGCGACATTAATAAAAAATTACTTTGATTCCATATGAATATGGGTGACACCCAACGCTACTTCACCACCACATCTCTTGGGTCTTCCATTACCGCTGTGTGGTCAGTCCACTTGTCTGAACGTTCAGCACTGGATGAGCCATAGTCACCTCCAATTTCCAAAAGGAATTGATGAGGTCAATCTTTGATTTAAAAATGAACAATTGATTTAGCATCAATGTGCGTTTACAGAAGACATTTCCAAACTGATACTGCCTTTTGTGTGTAGAGGTGGTTCCTAACTTCGTTCCTGAAATGTCTGCCTCTAATTTTTAGACTATACCCGCTAGTCCCAGACTCCCCAACATGCCGAAATAGTTTGACCCAAGCTACCCCGTCAGCTGCCCTGAATATCTCAACAACTTTGATCAAATCAGCCCTGATCCACCTAAATTCCAGGGAACACATCCCTACCTTGTGTAATAGCACATTGAAATTTAACCCTTGGAGTCAAGTTATCATTCTTGTAAATCTACATTGTACTCAAATGGACATGGAACCCCCAAAGTCACTTTGCACCTCCAGTGTTTCTAGCTTTTCAGCATTTGTAAAGTACTCTGTTCTGTTCTTTTTTGCTGACATTGAAATCCATCCACTGCAGTTTTGCCCATTCCCTTAAGATATTAATACCTCTTTGTAAATGTATGCTTCCAGCTACACTGCTTATAATACTGCCGATTTGTGTGTCATTGGCAAACTTGGGTATGTGGCATTCCAACTCATCATCTTCAATCAATAATGAATACAGAAAAAAACTGAGACACACACGGGCTTTGTAATAACAGACGGGAGTGAATCATTCCATCCCAGAGGGTTTTTTTTTTTAATTTTCCAGATTTATGAATTTTGTAAGGGGAAAAAAACAGAATTCAAATTCCCAACAGTTATTATGGGATTTGAATTCCTGCTTTTTTCAGTCATTAGCTCGGCCTTAAAATTAAAGCCATTGAAAAGAGATTCACATCCCTCTTAGCTTAACCTTTAGATTGCAGTTATCATTATACTATGTTCATACCGTCCAATATTTCACTCTCCTCCTCCTTAACCACAATGTATGCATCAGTCATCTCATTTATGACTATTTAGCAAAATTGTTGCACCTGTGATGAAAGGGATAGTGACAGAGGGGTTATGACATTTAGTAAGAGAAAGAACACGGAGAGTGGTGGTGAACAGTTGTTTCAGACTGGAGGGAGGTACAGAGTGGTGTCCCTCAGAGTTTCATATTTGGACCACTGCTCTTTTTGATGTATATTAATGACCTGACTTGGGTTTGCATGACAGAACTTTAAAGTTTGCAAATCACACAAAACTTTGAAAATGTAGTAAAGGAGTAAGAGATTAGTAGCAGAATTCAGGAGGCTATTGGCAGTCTGGTGAATTGGACAGACACATGGCAGATTAACTTCAATGCTGAGAAATGTGAAGTGATGGAATTTGGAAGGAAGACTGTGGGAGAAGCAATCTAAATTAAATGGTGCAATGTTAAAATGGGTGCAGGAGCAGAGAGTCCTGAGGTTCTACCGACAGTAACTTACACAGACAGGAACTGACAGTGTCTGTCTCTGTCTCCCGCCTCTCTACCTCACGAAGTCATCCCTCCCCCCCACCCTTTTCACTCACTCTCTTTCTTATTCAAAACTAATCCTAACTTTTCTCTGAATCCTTCTTGGTTGAATTGTACCGTGGAATATTTCAGTCTCACTGTTTAAAGGAGCAAGTCACATTTCTGCGGTATTTTCCATATATTACTGATTCAATTCGGAGCTTGGATTCTGTCAGGTAAATGTCGTTTCTCACCATGAAAAGTGTGAACAATTGTAATGGGAAATGTTTCAGAAGCTGTTTCCGTTCGGACATTCCTGCATTGTGGAACTGTCAGTTATCTGTGCAGAGACAGCATATAGAAATAGAAGGTTAAGGGAAGCTCTGATCGAAGCCATCGAAATATTAACAGGAAAAGACAGGCTAGATAAAGATGAACTAGTTCCACTGGTTGGAGGTTCTAAAACCAGGGGGCATAGTTTAGAAGTTAGAACCAGACTGTTCAGGAGAGATGTTAGAAGCACGTCTTCACTCAAATGGTGGTAGAGGTTTGGAACGCTCTCCCACAAACAGCAGCTGAAGCTACAACAGTTGTTATGTTTAAATCTGACATAGCTGAATTTTTGTTAAGCAAAGATATTGAGGGAAAGGGACCAAAGGCAGGTAAATGGAGTTAGGCCGCTGTTCAGCCATGATCTCATTGAATGGCGGGGCAAGCTCGAGGGAATGAATGGGCTACTGCCGTTCCTATCTTCCTACGTTCCTATAAAGGGGTGCTTGAATGAAGTTGAAGATTTTGGTTGATGGAATAGGGTGTGACTCAGACTGTGCTTTGCAATCTTGAAGGTCTTTACAGCAGAATGAAGTGGTTTACCAATATCTGACTAACCTCAATGCTTTTAGAACCAAGAAATAGCCAGACTGGGGACAATAGACAAAGCTACAGTGAGACATGGATGCAAGCAAATGGAGATGGTGAAACGGGGAGAGTAACTGCAGTGAGGCAGGCAGACCAGCACATGAAATGGTGAGAGGGGACGGTGACTGCAGTGCGACAGCGACACCAGTTGATGGAGATGTTGAGAGGGGCAGTACCTGCAGTGAGACAGCGACACCAACAGATGGAGATGGAGAGAAGGGCAGTAAGTACAGTGAGACAGGGACACCAGCAGATGGCGATGGTGAGAGGAGCAGTAACTGCAGTGAGACAAGGAAACGAGCAGACAAAGATATTGATGGGGCCAGTAACTGCAGTGAGACAGGGACAGCAGCAGATGGAGATGGTGAGAGGGGGACAGTAACTGCAGTGAACAGGGAGACCAGCAGATCGAGATGGTAGGAGGTACATAACTGCAGTGACACAGGGACACCAGCAGATGGAAATGGAAGAGAGGGACAGTAACTCCAATGATAGAGGGACACCAGCAGATGGAAATGGAAGAGACGGACAGTAACTACAGTGAGGCAGGGATACTATTTGATGGAGTTGGACGAGAGGGGCAGTAACCACAGTGAGACAGGTACACCAGCAGATGGAGCTGGTGCGAGGGAGCAGTAACTGCAGTGAGACAGATACACTGGCAGATGGAGATGTTGAGAGGGGAGCTGTAACTGCAGTGAGACAGGGACAGCAGCAGATGGAGATGGTGAGAGGTGGACAGTAATGGAAATGAGACGAAGACACCAGAAGATGGAGATGGTAGGAAGGGGCAGTAGCTGCAGTGAGACAAGGTTACTAGCAGATGGAGATGGGGAGTGGGGCAATAATTGTAGTGAGACACGGACATTAGCAGATGGATTTAGTGAGGGGGCCGTAACTGCAGTGAGACAGGGGCACCAGCAGATGGCGATGTTAAGAAGGGGCAGTATCTACAGTGAGTCAGGACCACTAACAGATGGAGATGGAAGCGAGGGGCAGTAACTGCAGTGAGACAGGGACACCAGCAGATGGAGATGGAAGAGAGGGGCAGTAACCACAGTGAGGCAGGGACACCTGCAGATGGAAATGAAGAGAGGCGATGTAACTGCAGTGAGACAGGGACACCAGCAGATGAGATGGTGAAAGGGGGAATTAACTGCAGTGACACCAGCAGGTGGAGAAGGTTGGAGAGCGTCAGTAACTGCAGTGAGACAGGGCCACAAGCAGATGGAGAGGGGGGATGCAAGTGCAGTGAGAAAGGGACACCAGCAGATGGAGATGGTGGGGGCGGGGCAGCAATTGCAGTGAGACAGGGTTACCAGCAGATGATGGTGGCAAGAAGCGGCAGTAAGTACTTTGAGACAGGGAAACTAGCAGATGGAGATGGAAGAGAGGGGCAGTAACCACAGTGAGACAGGGACACCAGCAAATGGAGATGGTGAGCACGGCAGCAACTGCAGTGAGACATGTACACAAGCAGATCGAGAAGGTGAGAGGGGGCAGTAACTGCAATGAGGCAAGGACACCAGCAAGTGGAGATGGTGGGAGAAGGTCAGAAACGCCAATGAGACAGGGAAATCAGCAGATGGAGATGGTGAGAGGGGGCAGTAACTACAGTGAAGCACGGCAACCAGCAGGTGAAGATGGCGAGTGGCAGACAGTAAGTGCAGTGAGACAGGGACACCAGCAGATGGAGATGATGAAGGGGATATTAAATGCAGTTAGACAGGGACACGAGAAGATGGCGATTGTGAGAGAGGGCAGTAACTGCAGTGAGACAGGGACTACAGCAGATAGAGATGATGAGAGTGGGCAGAGTATCTCCTAGCTCAATAGGTCAGATTCTCAGTGAAATCTAATCTCAGAATCAGATTTAAAATCGTTTCAGGTGTCAGTGCTGTGTTTTTAAAATGTACTCTCTGTCCTGTGGGAATGTAGAGAATGGAATACAAAGTGGGATTTAGTTCCAGTGTTCGAAACCCTTCAGCTCTTTCTATGTTTTCAATGATTTAACAATGAGATTGAAAGGGTATTTCACGGCATTCTTCAGCTCCTCCCTGAATTTAGTCTGGGTCACAGCGTAAATACACGTGTTAGTGCAGGAACTGAGAGCCTGCAGCATGAGTGATGTGTGATTTGCGATAAAGTGAGGGTCAGTGTAGGAATAATGATAGGGACTATCTTCAATTCGCCTATAAATGGTATAAACAACCTTGGTCATCCATAACAGCACAAAACTGCTGGATATACTGAAGAGTAAAATAATTGATTTTCTCCGATTCTCCATCTCTGGGTCTTTCTGATTCTCTCCATTGCTGTGGTCCCGGAATCGCCTGCGGACTTTACTCGAGAATAAAATACGTCTGACCGTCAGAACATTGAGCAGCAAAATCAGAAAGACTGGGATAAAAGGGGTTAAAATGTAATGAAACCATTCAAATGCCTCCCATGCGGGCGAAGTAAAGAAGCTCGATTTATAAATACAATCCATGGGAACATTATCAATAATGTACCTTGGTTTAAGTATGAAGTAAATTGGGACATTCTCCAAACAGCCCAGCACACTTACTGTTCCTACAACCACAGCCGCCGTTTTCTTGGTGCAATATTTTGTTTTCAGCTTCTCACAACAAATGGCCACAAATCGGTCAATGGTGAAAGTGACTGTGAGCCAGACAGAAATAAATATGGATGCAGAAAACAGAACAACAATGACAGAACACACGGGAGTAATGTTCAGGAATGAAACTGGAAGATAAATCAAAACAATGTAAATCAGTATGGGACCGGAGATAACAACCAGGAGATCGGCCGCTGCCATTCCCACCAGGTAGACAGTGATACATTTGGAGAGACCGCACTTTCCTCGGGACAGGATCACAATCGCCACCAAGTTAACTGGAAGAGAGAGAAAAGGAAAGAGAAAAATTACTGATCAGGTCTGGAGACAAAGCCACAACTTGACAGGATCTGGGGCTGACATTTCCATCTGTTTTGCTGCATCGAACAGTGAAAACTGATTCATTGACTTGGGCACTACTTCGCCACAGTCAAATGTTTGAAACACGCTTATTAATAATGAATTGGGAAATTGATACAGAAAGTGAATAAAGTCAGCACCGGATCTGCTGGAATTATTGAGTGAGAATGCAATACTGGTGGAGAAATGAGAAGGTGTTTCACCGAATTTGAATCTAATGGGTTAAATGGGAATTGTCTCCTGATTGTTGGTCGGGAAGGTTTGAGGACAATGGAATGAACATATGGTTTGTTGCTGTGGGTTCAGAGAGCCGACAGGGTCTGGTACAAAATGGGAAAATGCTGAGAAATGCGGCGGTGAGTTTGAGGGTTGGGATTTATTAGGAAGAGGCAGCTGGAGGTGGTGCAAGTGAGTGAGATTGGGAGGGAGAGAAGGAAAATGACATGTTGTAACTGGAGCAGAGACAGGAGCAGATGGTTTGGGGAAGTGGATAAACTGAAGCAACGGATTAGGAGACAGAGGATTCAATACAGTGAGAGGAGAGGCTGAGATTCACAGGGAGAGACTGCAGCAGAGTGTTCGAGGAAATCTAATCTGTAGATCCCAGCAGAACAACTCAATTAATATATTCAAACGATAATACCTGTGGTTATTGATGTTGGAGAACATTTCATTGTTTATACAATATAGTCAATGCAGTTAGCTTGTATGGTCAGTTAAATCTAAATTTAAATATATTTCTTATCTCAGCTTTACTCTTTATTGAATTCAGCAGTCATGGAGATTTTAAAGTGCTGTATTTAAACAATGAATTACCATCAGTGAAGAACTGATTTTATTCTGTTTATTCAGTCAGTAAGTAAGGAATAGGAACTTTCCACAAAAAAAAAGTAAAGACCTGACAGAAATAAACGCAGAGGATCAAGTCCAACAGTAAAATTAATACAATCTGACAACAGACAACTTCAACTCACAGTTTCTCTTTCTAATTGTTCTGGATGTTCCAGCACTTTATGTCAGTGAATTATTAACACACCTCTGCTTCCTTCTCTTTCTCTTTCCGTTTGGTTATCTCTTTCCCTCGGTTTCATTCTCGCTGCTCCTTTTCTCCTTCCTTCTCTCAGTCGCCCTCCCTACATCTCTGGAGTACGCACACGCTGTAAACTGTTACTTAATGCTGCTTTTCACATACAATTTTGTCCTAACATTCTGCGCCTGTTTTCTGTTCACCAGCCCCGTGTTCAATGATTCTATTCTCAGAGTCAGTTTGTTCAATGGTGAAACCTCAGTGAATAATTTAATTTGTCTACAGAGCACCCAAGTCTCCACCTGTTCACCTACACTCTTCAATTCATTAACAATACAAGGAATAAATAGCATCGAAAACTTCTTCCAGACAAACCTCACACTCAATGAAATTCCTTCTCCTGAAATTATGAAGTAAACTGTTATAATGTGGGATCATTTAATTCATTAAACACCTACATCTGCACTGCAGCTGATAATCTACAGATAAATGAAGGACTCCTGATTCCAACTGATTTAGTGTCAATCAATAAAACATCAGATCAATACTTTCTATTTTACAATGTAGTTCAGTGACAGTGAATGCTCCACATTGAAGCAGAGGAGTAGATGTGAAAGAGTCATCAGCAAACTCAGTTCAGTAGCCAGACCTCTGAAGCAGCGTCAGACACACATGGAATGAAATAGCATTTTATAACAGTGATAAGCAATAACTACATTGAAATCCCAGTTGAATTGAACCATATTATTGGTGAGGGAGGACATTGTTCTGTCCCCTTGTAACACAGAGTCCATGAGCTGTGTCGTTATCAGTCACTGAAAGAAAAACATTCATAAAAACGTTCCAGGATCGGTTAGTCGCACCTCATGAAACTATAAAAATCTCCTGATGGTCTGATTCTGGATCTTAACCGAGACATTTGATTCAAATGCATACAATGCACAGAATAAGCCAGTAGCTATGCCAAGGTTACTTAAACCAATATCATTAAAGTCATAATGACTGAAAGACTGAAACAAATGACTTTAGCAAGGCTATGTACAGCTTAATATATACAACATAGCTGATAGTCGGAGGGATGTTTTCTTTCAGCTGGAGGATAAAGCCGCGTTAAGTCTTGCTCGCTGTACAGTGCTTTCATTTGAAAACCATGAGACTTAAAATTGCCATTAGTCCCTGTACTTTTACAATGTTTTGTATGCACATCTTTTTTCGATTGCAATTAAAGCTCCTCCAAGACTGAAAGAATAGACAATGAGGACATTTCATCAGTAAATTGCTGGAAAAGAACTTGTGGCTATGTAAAACACACAGTGAGAAATAATACCGAGTACAGCAGCACACTTAACAAAGATTTACACCATTAAAAACTGAGATACAGGCTTACCAGGAACTCCAATTGCTGCAAGGATAGGATAATAAAGGGATATGATCTGAGCGATTACCGGATATCCCATTTCTGTGAGAAGCAGAGAATTCTGTTATCCTAGAATCCACAGCTCCAACAGTCACTCCGAACTGATACATTCCAATGGGTGCTGATTTATACAGAGGATATGTCTTCACTGACACGGATATACCCCATGATCATTGCTATTAGTTACACTCACCTGAACAAACACATTACATCAGGAGCTTTGACTCTGATGTAAACAATGTGGTGGATAAAACACAATGATTTCAATGTCAATGGCATTTTCTTTCAGCCATAGTGAATACCCGACTTTTCTCCACAGTATATTCCATCAGCCACTTTATTGCGCACTAACTGAAGAAGACCATACTGCGTACTCCATACCCTCTCTGTGTCCTCCTCTCAACTGACTGTCTCACCTCAATTTGTGTTATCAGCTGACTGGATATATTACACTCCATCCCTTCATCCCTCAATCTATTAGCCCCACGATTAGCGACCTTGTCTTCATCTGTTTAACACCAACAATCTATTTCAGTTATTACTGTACTAGATCCTGCCTCTGTTCATAAAGCACTAGACCCTGCAACCATTATTACTGCACTAGACAAAGTCTCGGTTTGTTGCACTCTGCCGGGTCTCTGTTTATGTTGCATTTCACCTGGTTTCAGTTTGGACTACACAAGACCATTTCTCAGTTTATATTCAAGAGGCCCTGTCTGTACTTTGTATCTAAACCCGTGCTTCCGCTGCCCCAGGAGTGTGGAAGGCAACAGTGCAGAGGGAAATTTACTCTGTATCTAACCCCACAGTGTGCTTAGCTTGGGAGTGTTTTAACGGCACAGTATAGATGGAGCTTGAATTTATAAGGTTAAGGGGTGATTTGATTGAAGCGTTCAAGATAGTAAGGAAAACTGACAGGGTAGACAGAGAGTAACTATTCGCACTGGCTGTGGAGTCCAACAAATGGGGGGCATAGTCTAAAAATCTAAACATATTCAATAAACCTTTCAGGAGTGAAATGAAGAAACACTTCAACACATCAGGTGTGGTATCAGTTTGTAACTCTCTTCCACTAATGGCTATTGATGCGAAGCCACTTGTTTACATTTACTTTACATATAATGCTGGTGAAAAAAAACTAAAAACTGATACACTTTACAAGTAGGAGAAAAGGGAGGCAGGGTGTGAGGGGACTTTGACAGAACCTCAATAATAATCCCCACGTTCTGTCCAGTCCAGTGTTGGCGCTTCAGTGTGAGAGTTTTAGTGGTGAGGATTGGATGTGTGTTTGATATTTCCAAACTACACTGACATTCCCAGCAAGGGCATGAATTACAGGTTCGGAATTAACCATGAAATGGCTGAAAGTATTGCTGTCCAAGAAGACAGAGAGGGATGGAGAAATGAAGAGAGAGAGAGAGAGATGGTGTGAGAGAGACAGAAAGAGAGACAGACTGAGAGAGAGGAAGAGACAGAGAGAGAGGAAGAGACAGTGGCAGAGAGAGATGTGGTTCGATATGCAATTCAAGGAATAATTTCTCCATGTCTAACCTGCCCCTGAGTATAATCTTTTCACCCAGCGGCTGGTGGGAGATGGAACTCACAGCCTGGTAGAGATAGAAAACGTCATCACATTTAAAAACAAACACTTGGATATGCACTTGAAGGAATTACTTCTCCGTGTCAACCCCGCCCTATCGTATACACTCAGAGAAGGTACAGCATGCGTTAGAGACAGAGTAAAGCTCCGTTTAACCTCTCCCTGTAGGGATCCCTTGGTCTCAGAGAATCAGAACAGACAGACGAGAACCAAAGAAATGAAACTTGTGTTGAATTTGTGAGCCTTGCATTGTGGAATGCTTCTGTATTTTGTGAGGATGTTGACCCAGTGAAATCTTACCTCAGTGCAACAGTACGATTCACTGCTGTCTCGTACTCTGTGTCTCAGTGTCTCCATGGTTGTGTCTCTGTCACATTTTAAGCACTAACATAACATCATTGAGGAACCAGTCACTGAAATAAATTTCCCAGTGCACTGGCAACATAAAATGGCCACCGTGAACAAACCTAAAATGGCTCACTGATGTTTGTGGATTTCCACAGATGTTCTGAGAGAGGGTGAGAGAGAGAGAGACCAACACACAGAAAGAGAAACAAAGAGGGAGACACAGACGGAGACACAGAGAGTGATAGCAGGATATTTCTCATTGGACAGAGGAAGAGGAGGTGGCCATTTGGCCCCTCAACCCTGTTCTGTCATTCAATTGGATCTTGGCTGATCTGTGATCTAACTCCATGTACCTATCTCGGCCCATTATCTCTTCTTACATTTCGTTCACAAAAATCTATCAAACTCAGATTTAAAAAATAACAAGTGACTCAACATCAATTTCTGCTGGTGGAAGAGAGTTCCAACTGATACCACGCCTGGTGTGTTGAAGTGTTTCTCCATTTCACTTCTGAAAGTTTTTTAGACTACGTTTAGATTTCTAGACGATGCCCCCAGGTGCTGGATTCCGCAGCCATTGGAAATAGTTACTCTCTGTCTCCCTATCAGCTTGCCTTATTATGTTGAAAACATTCATCAAATCACCCTTTAACCTAAATTCCAGGGATACAGAGAAAAGCTCCATCTGCACTGTCCCATTGAACACTCCCAAGCCAAGCACAGTGTGGGGTTAGACAAAGAGTAAATTTCCCTCTGCACTGTTCCATCACACACTCCCCAGACAGGGGCAATATGGGCTTAAATCCAGAGTAAAGACAGGTCCTATTGTATTACAAACAAAGACATGGTCTCGTACAGTTCAAACTGAGACTGGGTGAAACGTAGCATAAGCAAAGTGGCACACACACACACAGAAATAATTGCACATGCATTCAGACAAACACACACACGGAAGCACACAGGGCCACAGACACAGACACATGCATACACACACACACACACACACCGACACACAAGCACAGAAACACACACCGAGACACATACACACATGCACATGCACAGAGACACACGCGGACGCACACCCGCACGGATGCGCACACACACACAGACACACACACACACACACACACACACACACAGACACAGTGACACACGCAGAGACACATGATTTTGCATCAATGAACGTTTACGGAAGACTTTTCCAAACTAATATCGCCTTTCACTGCTGAAAGGTCTGCCTCTATATTTTCGACTATGCTCACACGTCATAGACTCCCCAACCTGCGGAAATAGTTTTCCCAAACTACCCCATCAGTTCCCCGTAATGTCTTGACAACTTTGATCAAATCATCCCTGATCCACCTCAATTCCAGGGACCACATTCCCAGGTTGTGTAATATCGCCTTGTAATTTAACCCGTGGAGTCCAGTTATCATTCTGGTCAATCTATGTTGCACTCAAATGGACATGGACCCCACCCCACCCACACAAGTCTCTTTGCAGCTCCACTGTTTCCAGTTTATCACCATTTATAAAGTACTCTGTTCTGTATTTTTTTGCTGATATTCAAATCCATCCAAGACATTTTTGTCGGTTCGCAAATTATCGCGCACCCCCACCCCCCCACAACACACACAGACACCAAACATCCTCCCCGCAAATTATCCCCACCCCTGGAAATTTCACCCCGAGAACAGCCCACCCCACTATAAATACCGCACGTCTACAGACTCCATCTAATACCCTTCCTGTGAGCAAGCCCCGATCTAATATAAAGGCAAAATACTGCGGATGCTGGAAATCTGAAATAAAAACAAGAAGTGCTGGAACCACTCAGCAGGTCTGGCAGCATCTGTGGAAAGAGAAGCAGAGTTAACGTTTCGGGTCAGTGACCCTTCTTCGGATCTGACAAATATTAAAAATGTCACAGGTGGATGTGGGGCAAGAGATAACAAAGGACAAGGTCACATAGCTGACCAAAAGGTCATGGAGCAAAGGCAAACAATATGTTAATGGTGTGTTAAAACACAAAGCATTAATACAGAAAAGGTGTTAACAGACTGAATATTGAACAGCAACAAATGCAAACATTAAAAAAACCGTGGGTAAGAAAACTGAACAAACTAAGATGAAATGAAATAAATGCAGCAAAAGGTTGTAAAAACATGTAAAAAAGTAAAGAAGAAAAAAGAAAAAAAGAACTAAAAATTAAAGTAAAATGGGGGGCTGTCATGCTCTGAATTATTGAAATCAATGTTCATTTCGGCAGGCTGTAGTGTGCCTAATCGGTAGATGAGATGCTGTTCCTCGAGCTTGCGTTTATGTTCACTGGAACACTGCAGCAAGCCTAGGACAGAGATGTTAGCATGAGAGCAGGGGTGTGTGTTGTAATGGCAAGCAACTGGAAGCACAGGGTCCTGCTTGCGGACTGAGCGGAGGTGCTCCGCAAAGTGGTCACCCGGTCTGTGCTTGGTCTCCAAAATATAGAGGAGACCACATTGTGAGCAGCGATTACAGTATACTACATTGAAAGAAGCCCGATCTAATATCCTTCCTGTGAACAGGCCCCAATGTAATTAGCCCCGAGCCTCGCACTGAAGATTCCCACTTCTAAGGCCTAGGAACCGACTACAGTATTCACCCCGCCTCCCATTTTAAACCTGGAGAAACCCCCCACCTCCCCGCCCATTTTAAATCCGTCTTATACCCCCCAGAACAGGCTCCCAACTACATACCCCCTGGAAACAGACTCCCATCTAAATTTCCCGCCCCGGCACAGACTGCCATTTAAATAACCTACTGTGAACAGACTCCCATCTAAAGACTCCCCCTGTGAACAGACTCCCATTTAAATGCCCCCTGAATAGACTGCCATCATAATACTCCTCCTGTGAACAGACTCCGATCTAAATACTCCTCCTGTGAACAGACTCCCATTTAAATGCCCCCCCCCGAACAGACTGCCACCTAAATACTCCTCCTGTGAACAGACTCCGATCTAAATACTCCTCCTGTGAACAGACTGCCATCCAAATACTTCTGCTGTGAACAGACTCCCATTTAAATACTCCACCTATGAACAGACTCCCATCTAATAGCCCCCTGGGAGCAGACTCCCATCTAAATAATTCTGGTGTGAACAGACTCCCATCTAAATGCCTCCCGTGAAAAGACTCCCATCTAATTACTCCTCCAGTGAACAGACACCCATCTAAATGCCCCCCGGGAACAGACTCCCATCTAAATACTCCTCTTGTGAACAGACTCCGATCTAAATGCCCCCGGGAAAAGACTCCCATCTAAATACTCGTCCTGTGAAAAGACTCCCATCTAAATGTCCCCCCCCCCCCACGAACAGACTCCCATCTTAATACCCTGCTGTGAACAGACTCCCATCTAAATGCCTCCATGAGCAGACTCCCATCGAAATACTCCTGCTGTGAACAGACTGCCATCTAAATGCCTCCCGGGAACAGACTCCCATCTAAATAATCCTCCTGTGAACAGACACCCATCAAAATGCTCCCCGGGAACAGGCTCCCATCTCAATACTCCTCTTGTGAACAGACTCCCATCTAAATCACCACCCACCCGCCCCCCCTCGGGAACAGACTCCAATCGAAATATCCCCTCCCCCCGTGGAACAGACCCCCATCTAAATCCCCCCACCCCCGGAACAGGCTCCCATCGAAATACTCATCCTGTGAAAAGACTCCCATCTAAATTGCACCCCCCACCCTGTCACATACACCTAACAAAATATCCCCCACCCCCGCGGAACAAACATCCATCTAAATCCCCCCCCGCAACAGACACCCATCTAAATACCCCCTGTGAACAGACCCCAATGTAATACCACTCCTGTGAACAGGCCCCCATGTAATTAGCCCTCAAACTCCCAGTGAACAGTCTCACATCTAAACGCCCCAGGAACAGACTGGAGAATTCTCCCCCATGCCTTCCCATGTAAAACTTGGAGAATCCTTCCACCCTCCCATTTATAACATAACTAATTGCCTCTGTGAATATCGCCCTCTAATTCTATCCCTGCCCCCACTGTAAACACTCCCCCTTTCTAAATACCCTCCCTGTCCTGAAAAAGCCCCCCTAAACATTCCCACCCTGTATCATCTCCCCCATGAACAGCCTTCCCCCACCCGCCCCCATTTGTAACTCCCATCCCAGTCAACACTCCCCGCCCCTGTATAATTCCAACTTCCGTCACTTTCCTGGGTGTGGCTCTGTCTCTCGAAAGCCTTTAATTCACTTTAATTCCTGGTCTGGATAAGCCATTGGAATTCTATCAAATGGCTCCCAGACCCCTGGCACCTTTAACTCATGTCCGGCCAAACACAGGGCCAGGCACAAAGCTACGACCCACAATGGAAAACTGGCATTCTGAGCCTTTAACGAACAGCAAGATCCCAGCCCCAGACACATCCCTCCCTGCAGAAAATTGTTTCACCTGTTCTTCCCATCGGCTTCAGGGAATCAAACACAGGGAGATACGTACAAACACACACACACTAACTGGTACAGGGACAGGAGGAGGCCATTCAGCCCTTTGAACCTGTCCCACCCATGTTAGATCATGGCATATCTGTCACTTCCCCCACAGAACCACAAGAAGACAGGAAGAGACAGTCGCGGAGCAGATACACATATGCAAAGTAACAGTGGACTGGACTTGGACTTGGTGGGGTGGGGGGGTGTGGTTGTGAATCGCATGCCCGTTCAGCATCTCTTCCCTGTCTTTACCTCAATGGGAGAAAAATCCGGGAGTGATGGAAAGCAGGATCCTGGTTCACAATCACAGTGTACAACACCAAGGCAGCGAGTTCAAATCCAGCCCCAGACAGAGGGACAGGGACATAGAAAGTAGAGATTCAGGGATTAGGACAGAACTGAGTGATGGGGGAGAGAGAGACAAACGAAGAGGACGATCGGGAGTGAAAGAGAGGCAGGGAGTCAGAAACAGGTATTGAGAAAGATCTCAGACATCAAGAGAGATGCAGAGACTGCAAGCTGCCGAGGGGCAGAGTTATGAAGTAAGATGTAGATTCAGAATAGAGAGGGGTGTCTTGGAGAGGGGATGGGCGATGCAGAGATAATCTTGCAGGAAAGGAGATGTGAAACTGAGAGAGGGAAATGCAGCCAGAGATGAAGAGAGGGAAATCTACGGGTTGACAATGACTGTACTGGAGCTTCCCAAACTATTTTCTTCAGAGCTCCCTCCAGACCCCTCCGTTGTGGTGAACAACCCACAGACCCCCGAAAACACAAAATCAAAATACTGCGGATGCGGGAAATCTTAAATAAAAACCGTGCTGGAAATAATGAGCATTTCCAGCACTTTGTTCTTCTATCAGCCGTGGAAACACGCAGTCTTCTTTTCTCTGTATAGAAATGAAGTTGACAATGACACAAATATGTTTATCATTATTGTCCTCTCTGGTTAAAGCTCTTTTCTGAGAATTCCACCTGCCAAAAGATTCTCCCTCTGCATCATCAAAGCAACAGCATCCAAAACTTTTCTCCTTGGGAACAGAGAAATAAAATTGATTCAAACAAAGCAAAGCATTTTTGAACAAAAATACAACACAGCAGGAGCCCAGGGCTCTTTCCTTCACTCGCTGACATAGAACAATCTCTCAGTGACTCCCCATCTTACAGATGCATCCCCTGACAGAAAGCCAGAGAATGGGAACTGATTGAAATGTGAGGCAGGGCTTTTGGAGCTGATAACCTGCCTATTGTCCTGTTAATCCAGGTTACAGAGCCAGCTCTGAGCACAGAAATGACAAGGAGCTGCTTCCAAACAGCCTGCAAAATTTTCACTCCAAACCCCATTATGGAAAACATCGCTGCAATTTACAGAAAGATATTTGCAGCAATCAACTACATTCTGTGCCCAGACACTGTGAAATTCTCTTTTTAAACTGAGATGAATGTGACCACACTGAATCACTGGACCAGCATTTTATTTCACTGAAAATTAAGACACCCTCGAGGGTGGGAGATGGGTTTGTGGGGGAAGCTGGGAGCTTCTCTACAGGGGCTGTGAGCTGGGCAGTGAAAAAACACTGCAGACCCTCCAGAGCCTGTGTGTCTGTCTCTGTGTTTCCCCTGTCATTTCCAGCTATTTTTCTCTGTCTCTCTCTGTCTCTCTCTCTGTCTCTCTCTCTGTCTCTCTCTCTGTCTGTCTGTCTGTCTCTCTCTCTCTCTCTCTCTCTCTCTCTCTCTCTCTCTCTATCTATCTATCTATCTATCTATCTATCTATCTATCTATCTATCTATTTATCTATCTATCTATTTCTATTTCTTTGTGTCTCTCTATATCTGTTTCTGCCTCATTGTAACAACACAGAAACACTGATGATCCGCATCCCCTCTCCCGCAGAAAAGATAGAGACAAATCAACATTACCATCCCTGAAATTCTGTATTCAAATACACCCTCCCCCCACCCCCCTCACCCAGGTGTTACATTTTACTGTCAAATTCAGCTCACAGCCGAAAACATCACCATTGTTCGGGAATTATCCAGGCTTCTGTTTAAGGACTGTAATTCGAGGCCTTCAGGAGAGCTTTACACAATGCAGCGAACTCTGCAAGTTGAGTACAGCAAGATCACAGCAATGGTGACACTTCAAAATTCACTTTACCAAGGTTTTGAGTGTGGATCTCTTTCTCTCTGTTTCTCTGTCTTTCTCAGCCTTCCCTCCTTCACCCATAATCCGCCTCTCTCTCACTCTGTCTGTCTCTGTTTAACCTGCCACTTGGAGTTGTTTCTCAGTCTCCCTCTTTTTCTCTCTCTCTGTCACTCTCTCTCACGTTCTCTGTCCCTATCTGTTTTTCCCCTCTATCTCATATGTAATCTTGACTGAAAATAGCTATGAAATACTTCTGTCTCACCATTTATAACAACAAATCACACTGCTGTGTGTGTTTTCAACTATTAAAGGTTTCAAAACAGAGACAGGGAATGAAAGTTGGAGAGAGACAGAGGGAGAAATCGAAACTCAGAACTTCAGTTCAATGAATTGGGAGCATTTGACACAATGTGAATTGATTGTTAAAGTGCTTTCCACTATTGCTGAGTTGAAAACACTGCTTGCCATTTGTGCGCAGCAAGATCCCAAAGCAACAGTGTGATAACAGCCACCCTCTCTCACTTTGATTCCTTCCATGTTTCCCACACTCTCCGGAATCTCTCCCTACTGCTACTCTCATTCAGAGAGAAAGATGGAGAGAGAGAGAAAAAAACACACTCTCGGAATCTCACTCTCAATTCAAATGGCTGCTGCACATTTCATTTCACCCTCAAATTCAAGACACCAGCAACGTTCTGGAATTATACCGGCTTCAAGCACAGGACTTTAATTCCAGGCCTTCAGGAGAGCTTTACACACAATGAATTGACTTCTAAAACGCAATCCATGTTGCAATGCAGAGAATGGTGCAGGCAAGCAGTGCACAGGAAGATCCCAGCAAAGGTGAAACTTCAAAATTCAGTTTACCAAGGTTTTGAGAGCGGATTTCTTTCTCTATCTCCCTCTCTGTCTTTCACTGCCTTCCCTCCCTCACCCAATCTCTGCCTGTCTCTCTCTCTCTCTATCTATCTCTATCTCTCTGATTAACTGGCCACCTCCAGCTGTTTCTCACTCTCCCTCTTTTCTCTTCATCTGTTTCAGCCTCGATGTTGTGATGTCGGATTGATGCAGGAATGTATGCACAGCAGGATCCCACAGTGTGATACTAGCCAGATATGCCCTCACAGTCCTCAGAAAATGCTAAACTCCATCTTTAAACTTATAACAAGCCTTTATACAGTTTCACGTTTAGCTCTTCTAATTATAGGCCCTCGGGAGCAGTTGACACTCAATGAATTATTTCTTAAAGTGGTACACACTGTTTCAATGCAGGAAAGTTGCAGGCACTTTGAGCAGAGCAAGATCCCACGGGCAGCAGTATGATAATATGCATATATCTGTTTTTAGTGATGAAAGTTTAGAGTGCCCAGAGAGAGGAACATTCCTGCCATTTGAAAATCTCAAACACCCCTCTCCCAGTCTTTCTCCTGATCCCCCAACCACATTCACATCTGTTTTTTTTTCTCTCAATCTCGGATTGCATCTGGATTGATAAGTCCTCTGAAGGGGTTCTGTCACCGGTCTAAATAACCAAACGTCACACTGTGGCACCTATTGATTAATGGTTAAAATAGAGAGTGCGGGACAGAGGAAAGCAGAGGAAGATGGAGAGAAAACACAGAGAAATCCACACTCAGACCCTCAGGAAGCTGAATTTTAAAGCGTCCTCATTGTGATGATGTAGGAAATGCTGCAGGACACCAGATGCACAGCAAGATCCCACAAGCTGCAACGTGACAATAGCCAGATTTCAGTGCCCCTCAAGGGTGAAACGCCCTCTTCAAATTGCAATTCAAGTGGCACAGGGGACTCCCTCCTGGGGCTGCTGCTTTAACCCCAGGCTTTCAACCTGCTTAAAATTCCAGGGCCCCAATCCAACAGGAACTAGTTAACCCAGGGCAACAGAGAGGAAAGTAAATCTCGGGCTAATAAACAGACGCAACTCACGTGGGCCCTTTGGGTGCAGCCTGTGAACAAGGCCTCAGTCCATCCCCTCTGGAGGAAGCTCCTGTCCAAGGACTCCTCGTTCCAAACTTTCCCCTTTCCATCTTCACAATGCAGTTGCCAGAATGAAAATTCCTTAAGGCGAAGAAGGAGAATAAATAGCATTAAAATACAAAGCAAAGACATTTTTAAACAAAACAGCACAGCAAGAGCCCAGGGTTTCCTCTCTCAGTTACACAGACAATCATCAATATTAAAATACAATCAAATCACAGTTATAAAGCAGATTGCGACAGAGGGAGCACACACACACACACACACACACACACACACACACACACACACACACACACACACAGACTTACAGACACACACACACACACACACAAGGATTCCTCATTCCAAATATGGTAGGCGTAGTGGTTTGATCACTGGACTAGTAACCCAGAGATCCAGGGTATTTCCCTGGGGACATGGGTCCGAATCCCACCACAGCAGAAGGTTGGAATTTGAATGTAATTAATAAATCTGGAATTAAAAGCTGGTCTAATGATGAAACCATTGTCGATTGCTGTAAAAACCCATCTGGTTCACTAATGTCCTTAAGGGAAGGAAATCTGCTGTCCTTATCTGGTCTGGCCTACATGTGACTCCAGACCCACAGCAATGTGGTTAACTCTTCCATGCCCTCTGAAATGGCCTAGCAAGCCACTTAGTTGTACCTAATTGCTACGAAGTTATAAAAAGGAAGTTAATAAAAAGGAATGAAACCGGACGGACCACCCGGCATCGACCTAAGCACCGGAAACAACAAAAGCAAACCCAGCTCTGTCGACCCTGCAAAGTCCTCCTTACTAACATCTGGGAGCTTGTGCCAAAGTTGGGAGAGCTGTCGTACAGACTAGTCACACACCATCCTGACTTGGAAATATATCGTCGTTCCTTCACTGTCGCTGGGTCAAAATCCTGGAACTCCCTTTCTAACAGCACTGTGGATATACCTACCCCAAATGGACTGCAGCGGTTGAAGAAGGCAGCTCACAACCACCTTCTCACGGGCAATTAGAGATGGGCGTCACCCACATCCCATGAATGAATTTAAAAAAAGCATGCGCATGCACAGATGGAGCTGGAATGGCCCAGATGTGACGTTGCTCTTGGTGTCCCAGAGCTGGGATGCGCTGTGCGTGTCGCTAGGTTCAGCGCTTTGGGTTGGGCGCGCTGGGCCCATCACAGCTTTCAGTGCCTGCACGCCTTTATCTTCCAACTTATTTGAGTTCTGTAGCTGCTTTTACAGGTGCCGTCGTTCCAGCACTCCCTCGTCCAGTGAAGAGGAACTGCTGTAGTTTGTCTCAGACGGTAGCTTCCTCTTGCCACTGGTTTGGGTGGTGGCCTGTTCGGTTTTTGGAGGTGTATTCTTTGTACCACTTGCCAGTTTCTCTCCCTCTGAGAGACACACACAAACTGGGGAATTTTTCTACGCTCTCGGGAGAGAAAGTGAAAGGTGAGTTTTGTGAGTTACATCCTGAGTGAGCTCTTTGCAAACTCCACTCCTTGAGCCTTTGACATGTTGCGATGTCTCTCAATCTCCCACCTCGGAGGCCTTTTCATAAATATTTATTTTATTTATTGATACAGCACTGAAATAGGCCCTTCGGCCCACCGAGTCTGTGCTGACCAACAACCACCCGTTTATACTAACCCTGCAGTAATCCCATATTCCCTACCACCTACCTTGAAAATCTTTGGCTGTGGGAGGAAACCGGAGCACCCGGCGAAAGCCCACGCAGACACAGGGAGAACTTGCAAACTCCACACAGGCAGTACCCAGAATTGAACCCGGGTCCCTGGAGCTGTGAGGCTAACCACTGCGCAACTCTGCCGCCCTAACCCCAGGACAGGTAATCAGGATATGCTAATCCCAGGACAGGACACCTTCCTGAATCTCTCAGACCATTGACATGTTAATCCCAGGACAGCAATGGTTTCAGCCATTTCTTGGTTAATTTTGAACCTTTCGCTCTTGCCCTTGTTGGGAATGTCACTGCAGTTTGAAAATATCAAACACTGATCCAACAGAAGCAATATGGGGATTTCCCTACCACAGAAGGGGCTACACTCGATCTCCTCTTAGAAAATGAGGCTGGGCAGGTGGTTGATGTGCCAGTGGGGGAGCACTTTGCGACCAGTGACCATAACTCTGTTCGCTTCAAGATGGTTATGGAATAGGAGAGGACTGGTCCTCAAGTTGAAGTCTTAAATTGGGGGAAGGCTAATTGCGATGGCATCAGACAGGAACTCTCCATAGTTGAATGGGAGAGGCTGGTGAGAGGTAAAGGGACGTCTGGCAAGTGGGAGGCTTTTAAAGGTGAGATAGGAAGTGTTCAGGGCCGGCATGTCCCTGTTAGGTTGAAGAGCAAGGCTGGCAAGTTTAGGGAACCTTGGTTGACGAGGGATATTGAGGGTCTTGTCAGGACAAAGAAGGAGGGAGATGTCAGGTATAAGCAGCTGCGATCAAGCGAGTCCCTCGAGGAGTATAAGGGATGTAGGAGGGCACTTAAGTAAGAAATTAGGAGGGTGATAAGGGGCCATGAGATTTCCCTGTAAGATAAGATAAAGGAGAATCCTAAACGATTCTGTCATTATATTAAGAGTAAAACGGTAGCTAGGGAGAGAGTAGGTCCCCTTAAGGATCAGTCTGGTAATCTATTTGCAGAGCTACGTTAAATGGACGGGGTCCGAAATGGATACTTCTCATCTGTATTTATCATGGAGAAAGTCATGGAAGCTAATGAGTTCAAGGGAGGGAACAGTGATATCTTGGAGCATATCGACATTACAAAGGAGGATGTGTTGGAGGTTTTGAAGCACATTAAGGTGGATGAATCCCCAGGGCCTGACCAGGTGTTATCCTGGGATGCTATGGGAAGCAAGGGAGGAGATTGCTGGGGCCCTGGCAGAGATTTTTGTATCATCGTTACCCACGGGTGTGATACTGGAAGGCTGGAGGATAGCTAATGTTGTACCTTAATTTAAGAAGGGCACCAGGGATAAGACAGGGGACTACAGGTCGGCGTGCCTTCCATCAGTGGTGGTTAAGTTATTGGAAGCGATTCTGAGAGACAGGATTTATCTGCATTTGGAAAGGCAAGGTCTGATTAGGGATAGTGAGCATGGCTTTGTGCGTGGTAAATCATGTCTCACGAATTTGATTGAGTTTTTTGAGGTGGTGACTAAGAGGATTGACGAAGGCAGGGCGGTGGACGTTGTCTACATGGACTTTAGCAAGGCCTTTGACAAGGACCCGCATGGTGGGCTGGTCCAGCAGGTTCGAACACATGGTATCCAGGGTGAGCTGGCCAATTAAATACAAAATTGGGTTGGTGATAGGAGGCAGAGGGTGGTCGTGGAGGGTTGTTTTTCAGATTGGAGGACAGTGACCGGTGGTGTACCACAGGAATCGGTGCTGGGCCCTTTGTTATTTGTCATACACATTGATGACTTGGTTGAGAATGTAGGGAGCATGATTAGTAAGTTTGCAGATGACACCAAAATTCGTGGCATAGTGGACAGTGAAGAAGGTTGCCTAAGGTTACCACAGTATATAGATCAACTGGGAAAGTAGGCAAGGGATAGACCAATGGAATTTAACGCAGACAAGCATGAAGTGATGCATTTTGGACCGTTAAACCAGGGCAGGACAAAGACAGTGAATGGCAGGCCCCTAGGGAGTGTTGTTGAGCAGAGAGACCTTGGGGTGCAAGTACATAGTTCTCTGAAAGTAGCAACACAGGTAGACAGGGTGGTGAAGAAGGCGTATGGCATGCTTGGCTTCATCGGCCGAGGCATTGAGTACAAGACTTGGGACGTCATGTTACAGTTGCACATAACATTGGTTAGTCCGCATTTGAAGTACTGTGTGTAGTTCTGGTGGCAGCACTACAGGAAACATGTGATTAAGCCAGAGAGAGTGCTGAAATGTTTCACAAGGATGTTGCCTGGTTTGGAGGGCTTGAGTTATAAAGAGAGATTGGATAGGCTGGGTTTGTTTTCCCTGGAGAGAAGGAGGCTGAGAGGGGACATGATTGAGGTATATAACATTATGAGAGGCATAGATAGGGTAGATAGCCAGAGTCTGTTTCCCATGGTAGGGGTGACTAAAAGTAAAGGGCAGAAATGTAAGGTGAGAGGGAGGAGGTTTGATGTGGATCAAAGTGGTACATTTTTCACATAAAAATATTGGGTACCTGGAATAAGCTGCCAGAGGAGGTGGTGGAGGCAGGAGCAGTAGCAACATTTAAGAGGCATCTGTACAAGTACTTGAATGAGCAAGGCATAGAGGGATATGGAATTAATGCAGGCAGGTGGGATTAGTATGGATAGGCATTATAGTCAGCATAGACACGGTGGCCGAAGGACTTGTTTCTATCCTGTGCAACTCTATGACTATGACTCAGACCGAAAACACTCACTCTAAACCCCCAGGACTGCATTGGACAGATAATGGGGATTGTTAGTGAGGTGGTGTTTGGGCCTTTTTACTTACGTCAGTGTTGATTATAAAGTGTATCCCCTTCCCTCGCTTCCAAAGTCCCTCAGGGTGTTGTGTGCTGACAGATGTTTCAGTGTCCAGTCCCTTTCAATGATATGGGGATAGAGTTGTTCACTACCGAATGTTGCAGACTGACACATTCTGAGGTCTAGGACTCCGTGCTGAGGGACGCACTAAAGCTCGGGGCAGCCACGGCAAAGGCTCAATGGGGAAAGACCACTGTGTAAGGTCCCCCATCCAAGGTGAACTGAGGGGCTGGATCCATGGAAAACCCCTAGAACTGTATTCATGAACATATTAGCTTGCTGCAAAATGTACATGACAAGTAAAATGAAATGGAAGGGTTGTGAGGCAACTCACTCCTGTATTGAAGGAAACTGATCTCCTTTGCACTCTTTGTATTGTTGATTGGGTACTGTTTGCAACTGCTTTGGAATGTAATTCTTAAAGATTTTTATGAATAAAGTATACTTTGGAAATAAAAAAGAAATAAAATCTTATGAATACATATAAACGTAAACTTTCTCCTGCAATCTGTTTCATATTCCCTCTTCCCCTGTCTCTCTCTGGAACTCCCTGTCTCTCTCTCTCTGTCTCTCTCAGGACTGGGCAGATCATGGGATTTAACTGAGGTTCTGTTGGCCATTTCTACTGACATCAGTGTGGATTGCAAAGTCTGTGTGTGAGTGTCTGTATGTGCATGTGTCTGTATCAGAGTCTCAGAACCACTTCTCTCCATCTGTATCTCTCCCTGTCTCTGTTTCTCCCTCTATCTCTCCCTCTGTCTCTCAGTCTGCCTGTCTCATAGAAGCTAGAAAATAGGAGCAGGAGTAGGCCATTTGGCCCTTCGAGCCTGCTCCGCCATTCAAAAAAGATCATGGCTGATCGTTTAATTCAGTACCCTGTTCCCGCTTTCTCCCCATATCCCTTGATGCCTTTGGCATTAAGAAAGATATATATCTCCTTCTTGAATATATTTAATGATTGGCCTCCATTGCCTTCTGCGGCAGAGAATTCCTCAAGTTCACCACCCTCTGAGTGAAGAAATTTCTCCTCATCTCGGTTCTAAATGGCACACCCCGTATCATCAGACTGTGACCCCTGGTTCTGGACTCCCCCACCATTGGGAAGATCCTCACTACATCTAGCCTGTCTAGTCCTGTTAGAATTCTATGACATCCTCATTCTTCAAAACTCTAGTGAATGTCGGCCGAGTCGACCTAATATCTCCTCATACGTGAATCCTGCCATCCCAGGAATCAGGATAGTAAATCTTCTTTGCACTCTCTCCATGGCAAGAACATCCTTCCTCAGATAAGGAGGCCAAAACAGCACACACTATTCCAGATGTGGCCTCACCAAGGCCCTGTATGACTGCAGAAAGACATCCTTGCTTCTGTACTCAAATCCTGTTGCCATGAATGCCAACATACCATTCGCTTTCCTAACTGCTCGCTGCACCTGAATGCTTGCTTTCAGCGACTAGTGTACAAGGACACCCAGGTCTCGTTGCACCTCCCCCTTTCCAGATTATAATCTTCCTTTCTGTTTTCCAACCAAAGTGGATAACCTCACATTTATCCACGTTACACTGCATCTGCCATGCATTCTCCCACTCAACAAACTTGTCCAAATCACATTGGATCCTCATTGCATCCTCCTCAAACCCGCATCCCATTCCCTCCCTCCACCTTCCAAACACAGCTTTGTGTCGTCTGCAAAGTTGGAAATATTAGTCATAGAGTTGTATAGCAAAGAAACAGGCCCTTTGGCCTATCGTGTCTGTGCCGGCCATCAAGCACTTAACTATTCTAATACCATTTTCCGGCACTTGGCCCGTAGCCTTGAATGCAATGACGTTTCAAGTGCTCATCTAAATAGTTCTTAAATGTTGTGAGGCTTCCTGCCTCTACCACCTTCTTCAGGCAGTGTGTTCCCGATACCAATCACACGCTGAGTGAATTTTTTTTCTCAAATCCCCTGTCAGCCTCCTTCCCCTTACCTTAAATATATGCCCCCTGGTTATTGACCACTTCGCTCAGGGAAAACTCTTTGCCTATCAAACCTATCAATGCCCCTCGTAATTTTGTATACCACAATCATGTCCCCCCTCAGCCTTCTCTCTCTCTGTCTCCCTCACCCTATTTCACACTCTCTCTGCCTCACCCTGTTTCTCACTCACTCCCTCACCCTGTCTCTTTCTCTCTATCCCTCCCTCACCCTGTTTCACTCGCTCCCTCTTCGTCACCCGTCTGTTCTCTCCCTCTCTCTCCCTCATCATGCTCTCTCTCTCATTCTCTCTCTCCCTCACTTTATATCTCTCTCTTTCTAATTCTCTCTCTCTCTCTCTCTCCTTCACTTGTGTCTGTCTTCCTCTCTCTGACTCTTTCACCCCGTGTCTCTCTCTCTCTTTCTAATTCTCACCCAGTCTCTCTGTCCTCTCCCTCACCCTGTCTCTTTCCCTCTCCTTTTCTAATTCTCTCTCTCCCTCTCTCTCACTCACTGACTTGTGTCTCTCTTTCTCTCTCTCCCTAAACATGTCTCTCCCTCTCTCTTCCTCCCTCACCCGTCTCTATCTTTCCCTCAGCCTGTCGCTCTCTTTCTCTCTTTCTCTCAAGCTCTCCCTATTCATCTCTCCCTCTCCTTCACTCTGTTTCTCACTCCCCATCACCATGTCTCTCCCACGCTCTTTCTTTCTCCCTCACCCCGTGTCTCTATCTCTTTCTAATTCTCACCATGTCTCTCTTGCACGCTCTCTCTCTCTCTCTCTCTCTCTCTCTGTCTCTCTCTCTCCCTCACACTGTCTCTCTCTCTCCCCCAGCCTGTCCCTCTCTCCCTCACCCTGTCTCTCTATCTCTCTCTCTCTATCTATCTCCCTTACCCTGTTACTCTCTCTCACTCCCTCACCCCCTCTCTTTCTGTCTCTCTCTCTCTCAAAGGGTAATAAGAAAAGTGATAGGCAGAGAATTCAAGGGCCAAAATTAAATTTGTACAATCGAAAATCCTGCATGAAAAACAATCCCTATTTTTAATAATGCTATCAGCAATTGTGACAGTGCAACACAAGTGTGAATTATTAAACTTTAACACAACATAGTTTGTTACTAAGTTGTGTAAAGTCCATTGCACTATTGCTGACCTTTACTCCAGTCCCTCAATCCCACTTCATCTCTGGGATATTGTTCTATGATTCACCCCATCCTTTCAAACATAAATATTACCCACACCGAACCAGAGCAATTAGAAATTGGACACAGCTGCTGATATCTAGTAACAAGACTGAAGGTATTCTAATGAGCAAAAATGATTACATCTCCAAACCAGACAAATATATATCTTTATTTTATTTAGATTCATATCTCTCAATCTATCTATCTAAGTGTGTGAATGTAGTGAAATATAGGCCAGGTCTCTCCCCTAAAGACATTGTTCGACCATTTCGCTTTTTATTAACAATAGAAAGCGTTCATCTGTCTTGTCTTTATTTTACTCGAATTCTGTGACTGATGTGAAGTTGTTTTTTTTCTTTTGGATCTGCGAAGACCTCTTCCATGACCCAGACATAACCGACAAGAACATCAGTTGAAACCTTTCTCTCCTGAAATCCGTGTTTCCTGTTTGTTTCTTGCTGCCTTGTAGCCAATTCCATCTGGAGAGAGCAGTGTAAAAAGGCTGAGGGGATTTGTGGAGAACAAGGGTTTTTTTAATCACAAATTGTACCAGAGCAAGTGCATGTTGCTGTAAACAATAGTGAACAGAAGAGGATCATTGCATCATAAAATAGTTCAGTACTGTTGGAGGCTATTCGGCCCATTGAGTCTCTGCTGGCTCTTTTGACGAGCAGTCCAGTTAGCCTAATGCTCTATCTTTAGTTGTTATCTTGCTCTTCATGCATTTATAAAGCATCTTTGGGGTTTCCTTGCTTCTACTTGATTATACTTTTTCTGTCCCTCTCTTTGATTTCCTAATTTGCTGTTTAATTTCACCCCTGAACTTTCGACCCTTCCCTCAGCTTTCTGTGATATTGAGCTCTCAGTATCTGACATAAGCTTCCTTTTTGTGCCTTATCCTACGCGTTTTACTCTTCAGCATGCTTTGCTTCTTCATGGCCTGATACAGGACTGTACATGGCCGATGCAGCACATCAAACTCTCCAAGAGCAGCTTTAGTTTAGTTTAGTTTAGTTTAGTTTAGAGATACAGCACTGAAACAGGCCCTTCGGCCCACCGAGTCTGTGCCGACCATCAACCACCCATTTATACTAATCCTACACTAAGCCCATATTCCTACCACATCCCCACCTGTCCCTATATTTTCCCTACCACCTACCTATACTAGGGGCAATTTATAATGGCCAATTAACCTATCAACCTGCAAGTCTTTGGCATGTGGGAGGAAACCGGAGCACCCGGAGGAAACCCACGGAGACACAGGGAGAACTTGCAAACTCCGCACAGGCAGTACCCAGAATCGAACCCGGGTCCCTGGAGCTGTGAGGCTGCGGTGCTAACCACTGCGCCACTGTGCCGCCACACCTTGGGCACAGAGTACGGATCCTTCACCATTCTCTCTCTTGCTTCCTCTTCCTGTCTCTCCCTCGTGCTATCTCTGACACTAGGAGAGAGAGAGAGGGAGAGAGGGTTCGATATACAGGCAGAGAAAAAGGTTGGAGAGAGAGAGATTGTTGGGGCGGATTGAAAAGGGTGAATGTAAGATATATTAATTTGATGCAATCCTTCACTGCTGTGTGCACAAACATATAAGAGATAGATTTGGAGAGAGAAACATCGAGGGAGGGAGACATATCGACACAGTTGGGGCCCAGGCGGACACTTGTGAGGATCCAGCACGAATATCCTTCATTCAAGCATCCAGAAAGATATTCCACTGCGGGAGCCATGACAGCCTCATGATATTGATTGTGGACATTTTGAAATCTATTTCCCCACTCCTGGACCTTTGTGCTAAGGGAAATAGTTCCTTCCTCACCACTCTATCTCGGTTCCTCATGATTTTATACATCTCAACTCAATCTCCTCTCATCTTCCTCTGTTCCAAAGAAAACAAATCTGATGTCCAATCATTCCTTCGGATTTACTTGGCATTTTGGAACTGTCTTCTGCAAACAGCAATTCATTCCGGTTTAATGCTTAATTTTTAAATAAGGAATTGATAGATTTTTGTAATCAAGGTTATTAAGAGATAAGGGGCAGAGGCAGGTTTCATGATGTTAGCTCGGTCACAGATCAGCCCTGATCTCACTGAATATTGAAACAGGGTTGAGCAGTTAAAATGTTTCCTTCTGTTTGTCTGTGTGTCTGTCTGTCTGTGTGTGTGCCTGCGTGTGTGCCTGCGTGCCTATGTCTGTGTGTGAGCATCTCTGATTATGTTACGTTTCACCCAGTCTGTTTGGATGGCACAAGACCATTTCTCTGTTTACCATGCAATAGGCCCGTGTCTTTACTCTGTATCTAACCCCATTCTGTCCCGCCCCTGGGTGTGTGTGATGGAACAGTGCAGAGGGAAATTGACTGTCAAACACAACACTACGCTTGGCTTGGGAATGTTTAATTTCACCCCTGAACTTTCTGCACTTCTCTCATTTCCCGTGTTACTGAGCTATCAGTATCTGATATAAGCTTCCCTTTTGTACCTTATCCTGCCCAGTTTGCTCCTTGACGTCCAGCGGGCGGTAGATTTTGCAGCCTCACCCTTTGTCTTTGTGGGAATATGTTTGTTCTGAAGCTTCACTCACTGTCACTGCTCTGACACTGATTTACCTTCAAGTCACAGTTTCCAGTCCACTTTGCTAAATCCCATTTCAGCTTCAGAAAATTTCCCTTTACCCGACTGAGTCCATCTTATTCTTTCCATAACTACTCGTAATCTAAATGCTGATCGCTGTCACTGAAATGTTCCCCCACTGATACCTCTTCCAACTGCCCAGCTTCATTCCCTGAAACTAAATCCAGGACTCTCTCATATCATGTTGGCTTTGTTACATTTTAAACGTTGGCAAGTAACTACCATCCTCCCCCTTCCATTGTAAATCTTTAATTCTTCTCCTCGTTGGGAATAGATTGAAGGTTTTATGCAAGAGAGAGGGGCGAAAGTTATTAATAACATTTTTTTTACACAGCGAGTGGCAATGAACTGGAACTGGCAGCAAAGTATATTGTGATGGGAGGATGTAAATGTTGTTCCATTCGGTACACATTTTACGTCACTGTTTCAGTCAAATATTTTAATGTCTATTCAAATAACTGTCCTCCCACAGGGGTACCATTTCACTGGGTCAAGATTCTCACCAAACACTGAAGATTCCAGAAAGTGAGGCTCACAAATTCAACACAAGTTTATTTTTCTGTGTCTTGCTGGTCTGTTCTGATTCTCTGAGGGATTACTAGTGCTTCTCATCCACATGTGCAGTGGTCCTAATCCCGTGTGCCCTGTCCTGCTCCCAAATCCGGCATCAGGTTACGTTAAGGCAGGTGATACAGGAGCATCTCAGTGACTGAGGCAGGTGAGTCTTGAGACTGACCCGGGGAAAGTGAGAGATCCGGTTTAATCTGACACCCCAGGGGCAGTTTAAAAGGAGCTTTACTCTATATCTAACCCGTGCTGTACCTTCTCTGAGAGGGTTTGATGGCGCAGTGCAGACGAAGAGAGTTATGCCTTAGCCATTTTAAACATGGAGAAGTTATTCCTTCAAGTGCTTATCCAAGAGTTGTTTTAAATATGATGAAGGTTTCTGCCTCTACCATCCTTTCAATCAGTGAATTTCAGACCCCCACCAGCCGCTGAGTGATAAACACTGTTGATGTCATTCGTTCAATTAAGTTTGATGCCAATGTCACCATACCAAACCCCCAGGATGTTGATGCTGGGGGATTCAGCGATGGGATAATGCTTTGAATGCCAAGGGGAGGTGGTTGGATTCTCTCTTCTTGCAGATTGTCATTGCCTGGCACTTGTGTGACGTGAATGTTACTTGCTGCAGGTCGGCCCAAGCCTGAAAGTTGTCCGTGTCTTGGTGCATGCGGCTTTGGGTTGCTTCATTATCTGAGGCAAAATACTGTGGTTCTGGAGACCATCGAACTGAACAACTAACTCTGTTTTTGTCTCTCCACAGATGCTGCCTGACCTGCACAGGGGGTATTCGTTTGGAAGTGTCTTCTGAAAACGCCCATTGATGCAGAATTGTTCATTTTCAAACCTAAGATTGACCTCATCAAATGCCTTTTGCAAATCCAAATATTCTTCTTTCGCTCTCTGTCTCTGTTTCTGTGTGCGTGTGTATGCGTGTGTGGTGTGTGTGTGTGCAGACCTCCACATACATCAGTTTGCTATTTTAAGTTGCCTGCTTTTGGTGTCACCACAACTGCAGAGGGTGAAACTCCTGATGCAAGCTGGTAAGAAATCTATATTCCACAGCTGGCTCCAACGTTCCCGTGAAAATGTACTTGTTGAGCACGCCGATTTATTTCGTTTTTTTGTTTTTTTTATGAGCAGTCCCTTGAAATGTTTGAAGAAACTTCGAAGATGTGTGTTATTTATTGTGGAATAGGAGCTGCGTGTACCTTCGAGGCAGCTACAGACAGATTTGCAGGAACATTGACCAACACTCTTTATCCCAATCTCTTCCTCTTTCTCTCTGGTGTCTCTCCCCAATGCTTCCGTTCCCTCTCTCTGATAATCTCTCTCCATATCTATCCCTATCTTTCTCACTGTTACTCTTTCCATCTGGATGGAGGAGGAGAACGAGAGGCATATATAGAGGCAGCTTTACTCTGTATCTAACCCCACACTGTACCTGCCCTGGGAGTGTTTGTTCGAACAGAGAAGACAGAGATTTATTCTGTAGCGGGCTACTCCAGGCTCGACTCGGTTTGGCAGCATTTGATGTGACAGTGTGGACGAAGCTTACATCTGCATCCTTGGAATTTAGAAGGTTAAGTGTTTAATTGATCACAGTCCACAAGATAATAATGGAACTAAGGGGTAGATGGAGAGAAACACTTCACATTGCATGGGGGAGACTCGGACGAGGGGCACGGTCTAAAAACCATACATTAGTCGAAAACCCTTACTTCTGTGAAATCAAGAAACAGTTCTACACACAACGGGTGGTAGCAGTTTAGGAATTGTCTTCCGCAAATGACCTCTCATTATCGATGCAGTCTTCCCCAGCTCCGAACTGCACCAATATCAGTGAACCTCTATTTCTGTATCGGTGACCACGGAGTGGGATGGAGAAGCAGACTGACCACACTGTGCCAGTATTACTGAGACAGGGGAGAGCATTCTGAACACATTGTGTCTGCACCAATGACCCCGGAGGGGGAGGGGAGCAGACTGACTGTACTGTGTCTGTTCCACTGACCCCGGGGATTGCAGACTGATCCCACTGTGCCTGTATGAATGACCCCGGGGGAGAGCTGTCTGACTCCACTGTGTCTGTATCACTGACCCCAGGAAGAGCAGACTTCCACCACTCTGTCTGTATCTCGCAACCCGGTATCGAGCAGTCTGATGCCCATTTGTCTGTATCACTGACCCCGGGTGAGAACAGACTGAACCCACTGTGTCTGTAAGACTGAAACAAAGGGAGAGAAGGCTGACCACACCGTGCATAGCTGTCTCCGGAGGAGAGCAGACTGACCACACTGTGTCTGTATCACTGGCAGCGTTGGAGAGCAGACTGAACCCACAATGTCTCTATGACGGACCCAAGTGGACTGCAGTCTGGCCCCACCATGTCTCTGTCACTGATCCTGGGTAGAGCAGATTGCCACCATTCTGTTTGTATCTCTGAACCCGTTATCAGGCAGGCTGATCCTACTTTGTCGGTATCACTGACTCCAGGGATTCCAGACTGATCCCACGGTGTCTGTACCACTGACCTGGGGGAGAGCAGAATGACCCCAACCTATCTGTATCACTGACCCCGGGGGAGAGCAGATTGATCCCACTGTGTTTTAATGACAGATGCCAGGGAAAACAGACTGACCCAGTTGTGTATCACAGACTCCAGGGGAGAGCATTCTTACCCCACTGTGTCTGTTTCCCTAACCCTGGGTCGTCAGCAGACTGACCCCACTGTGCCTGCCTTTCTGACCCCTCTGTGTATGCATCACTGACAGCGGGTGAGAGCGGACAGAACCCATTGTGTGTCAATTACTTACTCAAGGGGACAAACGGCTGGCCCCACCATGTCTGATTCACTGCCCCGGCGGAGAGCAGTCTGACCACACCGTGTATGTATTACTGTACCAAGGGGACAGCAGGCTGGCCCCACCGTGTCTATAGCATTGACCCCGGGGGAGAGTAGTCTGACTCCACTATGTATGTTTCACTGTACCAAGGGGACAACAGACTGACCTACTGTGTTTTGCTGACCCCTGGGAGATCAGACTGTGGCACTGTGACTGTAACATTCACCCGAGTGGACAGAACAGACTGACCCCACTATGTGTGTAACACTGACCCCAGGGGAGCGCAGCCTGACACCTCTGTGTCTGTATCGCTGACCCCGGGGAGAGCAGACTGACCCCACTGTGTGTGCATTACTGACCCTGGGGAGAGCAGCCTGACACCTCTGTGTCTGTGTCACTGACACCGGGTGAGAGCAGTCTGACCCCACCGTGTATGCATCACTGACGCCAGGATCGCGCAGGCTGATCCCGCTGTGCCACTATTTCTGACACAAGGGAGAGCAGACTGACCACACTGTTTCTGTATCGCTGACCCCGCAGGAGAGCAGACTGACCACAACGTGTCTGTCGTACTGACACCAGGAAAGATCTGACTGACCAGTTTGTGACTGTAGTACTGACAATGGGGAGAACAGACGGTCACCACTGTGTCTTTATCTTTGACCCCGGGAAAACAGACTGATCCCACTGTTCCTGTATCAATGACCCAAATGGACTGCATAATGATCCCACTGTGCCTGTATCACTGACCATGGGGAAGAGCAGACTGACACCACTGTGCCTATAACACTGATGCAAGTTCACTGCAGAGTGACCCCACACTGTCTATATCCCTGACTCCGGGTCAGAGCAGACTAACAGCATTGTCTTTTTATGACTGATCCTGGGGAGAGCAGACTGACCCTTCTGCGTCTGTTAGACTGAAACAAGGGGAGAGCAGACTGAACACACTGTGTCTGTATCACTGGCAGCGTTTGAGAGCAGACTGGACACTTTGTATCACTGACCCAAGTGGACTGCAGTCTGACCCAACTATGACTGTATCACTGACACCTAGGGCGAGCACACTGGCTCCACTGCATCTGTACCACTAACCCTGGGTCGAGCAGATTGCCACTACTCTGTCTGTATCTCGGAACCCGGTATCGAGCAGACTGATCCTACTTTGTCCGTATCACTGACCCCGGGAATTGAAGACTGACCCCAATGTGTCTTCATCACCAACCCCGGAGGAGAGCAGACTGACCCCAATGTGTGCGCATCACTGACAAAAGGGGAAGTGGACTGATCCCTCTGTGTCTGTATCGCTGACCCCAGGGGAGTGAACAGACTGTCCCCACTGTGTCTGTAACATTTACTCCAGGGAGAGCAGAATGAAATCACTGTGAGAGTATCACTGACCCCAGAGGAGCGAGCAGACTGACCCCACTGTGTATTACTGACCTCACTGTGTATTACTGACCCTGGGGAGAACAGCCTGATACCTCTGTGTCTGTATCGCTGACCCCGGGGAGAGCAGACTGACCCCACTCTGTGTGCATTACTGACACCGGGGGAAAGCAGACTGATCCACTGTGCCTTTTTCACTGACACCGGGTGGGAGCAGTCTGACCCCACCGTGTATGCATCACTGACGCCGGGATCGAGCAGGCTGATCCCACTGTGCCACTGTTTCTGACACAAGGGAGAGCAGACTGACCACAACGTGTCTGTCGTTCTGACACCAGGTAAGAGCTAACTGACCAGTCTGTACCTGTATTACTGACACTGGGGAGAGCAGACTGACCCCTCTGTGTCTCCATCACTGACCCCGAGGAGAGCACACTGACGCCACTTTGTTTGTGTCACAGACGTCGGGATTGTGCAGACAGACCCCACTGTTTCTATATCACTGACCCCGGGAGAGATCAGACTGACGCCACTGTGTCCGTATCAATGACTCCAGGGGAGAGAGCAGACTGACACCACTGTGTGCGTATCACTGACCGTGGGGGCGAGCATACTGACCCAACTGGGAGAGTATCACTGACCCCGGGCAGAGCAGAGTGACTCCACTGTGTCAGTATCACTGGGCTTGAGGGAGAGCAGACTGACCCACTGTGTCTTTATCGCTGACCCTGGGGACCGTGAACTGACCCCACTGTGTCTACATGACTGACCATTGGGGAGAGCAGACTGACCCCACTGTGTCTTTATCACTGATCCCGGGGGAGAGCTGATTTACCCCACTGTGTCTGCATCACTGACCCCAAGTGAGAGCAGTCTGATAGCACTGTGTCTGTATCACTGACCCCGGGGTGAGCAGACAGACTCCACAGCGTCTGTATCAGTGACCTCGATGGAGAGCAGACTGATCCCACTCTGTCTGTATCACTGACCGTTCGGGACACCTGACTGACCCTACTGTGTCTGTATCAATGGTCGAAGGGGAAAGCAGATTTACCCCACTGTGTCTTTATCACAGATCCTGAGAGGAATCAGACTGAGCCCATTGTGTCTGCATCACTGACCCTGGGGGAAAGGAGACTAACTCCACTGTTTCTGACTTTCACTCCCTCTCTGACGTTGTTTCTCTCTTTCTCTGCTTTCTCTCTCTTTCTTTGGCTCTTTCTGACTTTCTTATCCCGCCAATTACATCGCCACCAATTTATCCACCGCACATTTCAAAGTGACTTGGGGCTCCATGTCAATTTGTGTGCAGAGTAGATTTACCAGAATGGGCTCCAAGGGTTCAATTAAAGGGCAACATTGCACAAACTAGAGATGTATTCCTTGGAATTTTGTCGGATCAGGGATGACTTGGTCAAAGTTGTTAGAGTATTAAGCGGAACTGAAGGGGTACAAACAACAAAGAACAATACAGCACAGGAACAGGCCATTCGGCCCTCCAAGCCTGCGCCGATCTTGACGCCTGCCTAAACTAAAATCTACTGCACTTCCGGGGACCATATCCCTCTATTCCCATCCTATTCATGTATTTGTCAACATGTCTCTTAAACGTCGCTATCATACCTGCTTCCACCACCTCCCCCAGCAACAAGTTCCAGGCACTCACCACCCTCTGTGTAAATAACTTGCCTCGCACATCCCCTCTAAACTTTGCCCCTCGCACCTTAAACCTATGTCCCCCAGTAACTGACTCTTCCACCCTGGGAAAAAGCTTCTGACTATCCACTATGTCCATGCCGCTCATAAATTTGTCAAACTCTATCATGTCGCCCCTCCACCTCCGTCGTTCCAGTGAAAATAATCCGAGTTTATCCAACCTCTCCTCATAGCTAATGCCCTCCAGACCAGGCAACATCCTGGTAAACCACTTCTGTACCCTTTCCAAAGCCTCCACGACCTTCCGGAAGTGTGGCGACCAGAATTGCACGCAATATTCTAAGTGTGGCCGAACTAAATTTCTGTACAGCTGCAGCATAACTTGCCAATTTTTATGCTCTATGCCCCGACCTATGAAATCAAGCATGCCATTTGCCTTCTTGACTACCTTGTCCACCTGCGTTGCCACTTTCAGTGACCTGTGGACTTGTATGCCCAGATCACTCTGCCTGTCAATAATCCTAAGGGTTCTGCCATTTACTGTATACTTTCCAACTGCATTAGACCTTCCAAAATGCATAACCTCACATTTGTCAGGATTAAACTCCATCTGCCATTTCTCCGCCCAAGTCTCCAACCGATCTAGATGCTGCTGTATCCCTTGACAATCCTCATCACGATAAGCAACTCCACGAACCTTTGTGTCATCCGCAAACGTACTCATCAGACCAGCTACATTTTCCTCCAAATCATTTATATATACTACAAAGAGCAAAGGTCCCAGCACTGATCCCTGAGGAACACCACTAGTCACATCCCTCCATTCATAAAAGCACCCTTCCACTGTTACCCTCTGTCTTCTATGACAGAGCCAGTTCTGTATCCTTCTTGCCAGCTCACCTCTGATCCCATGTGACTTCACCTTTTGTACCAGTCTGACATAAGGAACGTTGTCAAAGGCTTTACTGAAGTCCATATAGATAACATCCACTACCCTTCCTTCATCAATCATCTTTGTCACTTCCTCAAAAAACTCCATCAAATTAGTGAGACACGACCACCCCTTCACAAAACCATGCTGCCTCTCGCTCATAAGTTTGTTTGTTTCCAAATTGGAGAAATTCCTGTCCCGAAGAATCCTCTCTCATAATTTCCCTACCACTGACGTAAGGCTCACCGTCCTATAATTTCCTGGATTATCCTTGCTACCCTTCTGAAACAAAGGAACGACACTGGCTATTCTCCAATCCTCTGTGACCTCACCTGTAGCCAATGAGGATGCAAAGATTTCTGTCAAGGCCCCAGCAATTTCTTCCCTTGCCTCCCTCAGTATTCTGGGGTAGATCCCATCAGGCCCTGGGGTCTTATCTAACTTAATGCTTTGCACGACACCCAACACCTCCTCCTTTTTGATAATGAGACGACTCCCTTCCCTAGGCTCATCATCCACCAAGTCCATCTCTTTGGTGAATACTGATGCAAAGTACTCATTTAGCACCTCGCCCATTTCCACTGGCTGCAAACATAATTTCCCTTCTCTGTTCTTGAGTGGGCCAACCCTTGCCTTAGTTACCCTCTTGCTGTTTATATACGGATAAACAGCCTTGGGTTTTCCTTAATTCTGTTTGCCAATGACTTTTCATGACCCTATTTAGCCCTCCTGACTCCTTGCTTAAGATCTTTCCTGCTGTCTTTATATTCCTCAAGGGATTCGTCTGTTCCTAGCCTTCGAGCCCTTATGAATGCTTCCATTTTCTTTTTGACTGGGCTCACAATATCCCGCGTTATCCAAGGTTCCCGAAATTTGCCAAACTTATCCTTCTTCCTCACAGGAACATGCTGGTCCTGGATTCTAATCAACTGACATTTGAAAGACTCCCACATGTCAGATGTTGATTTACCCTCAAACAGCCGCCCCCAATCTGAATTCTTCAGTTCCTGCCTAATATTGTTATAATTCGCCTTCCCCCAAGTTAGCACCTTCACCCGAGGAGTACTCTTATCCTTATCCACAAGTACCTTAAAACTTATGGATTTATGGTCACTGTTTCCGAAATGCTCCCCTACTGAAACTTCGACCACCTGGCAAGGCTCATTCCCCAATACCAGGTCGAGTATGGCCCCATCCCTATTTGGACTATATACATATTGTTTCAAAAAGCCATCCTGGATGCTCCTTACAAATTCTGCCCCATCCAAGCTCTTAGCACTAAGTGAGTCCCAGTCAATTTAAGGGAAGTTAGAATCACCCACCACTACAACCCTGTTACCTTTACATATCTCTAAAATCTGTCTACATATCTGCTTCTCTACTTCCCGCTGGCTGTTGGGAGGCCTGTAGAAAAACAACAGCATCATGATTGCACCCTTCATACTCCTGAGCTCCACCCATATTGCCTCGCTGCATGACCCCTCCGAGGTGTCCTCCCACAGTACAGCTGTGATATTCTCCTTAACCATTAATACAACTCCCCCTCCCCTTTTACATCCCCCTCAATTCTGGCTGAAGCTTTTAATTCCTGGAACATTTAGCCGCCAATCCTGTCCTCCCTCAACCAAGTCTCTGTAACAGCAGCAACATCATAGTTCCAATTACGAATCCAAGCTCTAAGTTCATCTGCCTTACCTGTTATACTTCTTGCATTGAAACAAATGCTCTTCAGACCACCAGTCCCGCTGTGCTCAGCAACATCTCCCTGCCTGCTCTTCCTCTTATTCTTACTGGCCTTATTTACTCGTTCCCCCTCATTTATTTAACTTGCTGTCCTACTGCTCTGTATCTCACACCCCCCCCCCCAACCCCCGCCACACTAGTTTAAACACTCCCGGAAGACGCTAGCAAAACTCCCAGCCAGGATATTTGTGCCCCTCCAGTTCAGATGCAACCAGTCCTTCTTGTTCAGGTCCCATCTGACCCTGAAGCGATCCCAATGGTCCACATATCCAAAACCCTCCCTTTTACACCAGCTGTTCAGCCACGTGTTTAGCTGAACTATCTTCCTATTTCTCGCCTTACTGGCACGTGGCACCGGGAGTAACCCCGAGATTACAACGCTAGAGGTCCTGTCTTTTAACTTTCTACCGATAGGGGTGAGGCATAAAGATCTGCAGGGAGAGACCGGGTGACACAGAAAGTGAGAGATAGGGAGAGGTATAGACTGTGGAGGAGAGAAGATGGTACATATAGACAGAGCTTCACTCCATCTAACCCGTGCTGTAACTTCACTGGGGGTTTTCGGTACAAGTTGGACAGAGCTTTGCTCTTCATTTGTTTTGCCTTGCAGCTGCCCTATGCATGCTTGACGGAACGTAGTAGAGGCAACTTTATACCTGGGTGGCACAGTGGCGCAGTGGTTAGCACCCCAGCCTCTCAGCTCTAGGGATCTGAGTTCGGTTCTGGGGAGTGCCTGTGCGGAGTTCGCAAGTTTTCCCGATGACCACGTGGGTTTTTGCCGGGTGCCCCGGTTTCCTCCCACAGCCAAAGACTTGCAGGTGATAGGTAATTTGGCCTTTGTAAATTGTCCCTCGTGTCGGTAGGTGGTAGGGAATATGGGATTACTGTAGGGTTAGTATAAATGGGTGGTTGTTGGTCGGCACTGACTCAGTGGGCCGAAGGGCCTGTTTCAGTGCTGCACCTCAAAATAAAATAAACTTGACGGCAGTGAGACAGGGTCACCATTAGCTGGATATCGTGAGAGGGGGAATGGAACTGCAGTGAGACAGGGATGGAGAGGCTGAGCTATTGCTGATTGAAGATTCTGTGTTACTGAGGGTTTGAAAGGTTCCACAAGTTAGTGTAATTTAATTTATGTAAACTCGAGATGCTTAGTAAAAACAATGAAATACAATTTGTGCAAATTGAAGATTTTCATCTATCCAAACACTTGTAACATTAACCTGATTCCTGTTTGGATGATTATATTGAGTGATGAAAGATTCTTCTTCTTTGGCCTCCTTTGTCTCGAGAGACAATGGGTAAGCGCCTGGTGGTGGTCAGTGGTTTGTGAAGCAGCGCTTGGAGTGGCTACAAAGGACAAATCTAGAGTGACAGACTCTTCCACAGGCGCTGCAGATAAAATTGGTTGTCGGGGCTGTTACACAGTTGGCTCTTTCCTTGCGCTTTTGTCTTTTTTCCTGCCAACTGCTGAGTCTCTTCGAATCGTCCCTCTTTAGCCCCGCCTTTATGGCTGTCCATCAGCTCTGACGATCACTGGCAACTGACTCCCACGACTTGCGGTCAATGTCACAGGACGTCATGTCGCGTTTGCAGATATCTTTAAAGTGGAGACATGGTGGCTCTGATACCAGCGACGAGCTCGCTGCACAATGCGTCTTTGGGGATCCTGTCATCTTCCATGCGGCTCACATGGCCAAGCCATCAAGTGCCACTGGCTCAGTAGGGTTTATATGCTGGGGATGTTGGCCGCCTAGAGGACATAAAACAACTGCATCAAATAAACCTCAATCACTTCCAAATAGAAAGTCTCTAAATATGTTCTGTTGAGTTCTTCATCACTAAAGTTATGATATCTTTCTCAATTCTTTTTTTTTGCTGGTAGCATCCCTACTAGAACTAAGAGTAATTGAATTTTTAATCCAATTGTTTATTGAATGCTAGTATTGAATCTGCTTTCAGTAACCCGTCAGAGAGTGAATTCCATCAATCGCAACTCCCTGCCTATTTGTTTCTCCCTTCTGCTCCTGTAAACAGTCTCTCCTCATGTTTCCAAACTGAGGGAAGGACTTTGAATGCAATTTATTTCTCCAATCTAAATGCCCCCCACCAGGAACAGATACCCATCTAAATACCCCCCGCCAGGAACAGACTCCCATCTAACTACTCATCCTGTGAGCAGACACCCGTCGAAATGCCCCTCTCCCCCGGTAAATGATTCCCAACTGAATACCCACCCTGCACGGCACAGACTCCCATCTAAATACACATCCCCCGAACAGACACCCATCTAATACCTTTCCTGTGAACAGGCTCCCATGGAATTGGCACCCCACTCCACCTCCCAGTGAACTGCCTCTCATCTAAATCCCCCAGGAATAGACTGGAGAATCCTCCGCCATGCCCTCCCATTTTAAACCTGGAGAATCCTCTCCCCTCCCAATTTTAGTAAATTTGCGGATGACACGAAGGTCGGTGGAGTTGTGGATAGTGTCGAAGGGTGTTGTAGGGTACAGAGGGACATAGATAGGCTGCAGAGCTGGGCTGACAGATGGCAAATGGAGTTTAATGCGGAGAAGTGTGAGGTGATTCACTTTGGAAGGAGTAACAGCAATGCAGAGTACTGGGCTAATGGGAAGATTCTTGGTAGTGTAGATGAGCAGAGAGATCTTGGTATCCAGGTACATAAATCCCTGAAAGTTGCTACCCAAGTTAATAGGGCTGTTAAGAAGGCATATGGTGTGTTAGCCTTTATTAGTAGGGGGATCGAGTTTCGGAGCCACGGGGTCATGATGCAGCTGTACAAAACTCTGGTGAGGCCGCACCTTGAGTACTGCGTGCAGTTCTGGTCACCGCATTATAGGAAGGATGTGGAAGCTTTGGAAAGGGTGCAGAGGAGATTTACTAGGATGTTGCCTGGTATGGAAGGAAGATCTTCCGAGGAAAGGCTGAGGGACTTGGGGTTGTTTTCGTTAGAGAGAAGGAGGAGGAGAGGTGACTTAATAGAGACATACAAGATAATCAGAGGGTTAGATAGGGTGGATAGTGAGAGTCTTTTTCCTCGGATGAATATGGCAAACACGAGGGGACATAGCTTTACGTTGAGGGGTGATAGATATAGGACAGATGTCAGAGGTAGTTTCTTTACGCAGAGAGTAGTAGGGGCGTGGAACGCCCTGCCTGCAACAGTAGTAGACTCGCCAACTTTAAGGGCATTTAAGTGGTCATTGGATAGACATATGGATGTAAATGGAATAGTGTAGGTCAGATGATCGGCGCAACATCGAGGGCCGAAGGGCCTGTACTGCGCTGTAATATTCTAATTCTAATTCTAATTCTAATTTAACATAACTAATTCCCTCTGTGAATATCGCCCTCTAATCTTCCCCTGCCCCCACTGTATGCATTCCCCTCTCTAACTACCCTCCCTGTCCTGTAAAAGCCCCACCTCTACTAATTCCCACCCTGTATCATCTCCCCCTAGAGCAGCATCACCCCCGCCCAGTCAACTCCCGTCCCAGTCAACACCCCCGCCCCCACCCTAGTGTAATTCCAACTTCCATAACTTTCCTGGGTGTGGCTCTGTCTCCCAACAGTCTTTAATTCACATTAATTCCTGGTCCGTATAAGCCACTGGAATTCTATCGAATGGCTCCCAAACCCCCAGCACCTTTAAGCCATGTCCGACCAAACACAGGGCCGGGCAGACAGCAAGCACCCACAAGAGGCTAAATGGCATTCTGAGCTTTTAATGCACAGCAAGATATCAGCCCCAGACACATCCCTCCCTGCAGAAAGATGTTTCACCTGCTCTCTCCATTGCTTTAAGGTAATCAAACACAGGGAGACACGTACAAGCACCCACACGCTGACTGGCACAGGGACGGGAGTAGGCCATTCAGCCCTTTGAGCCTGTCTGACCTATGTTAGATCATGGCTGAACTGTTACTTCCCCCATTGAGCGACAAGAAGACAGGCAGAGAGCGTCGGGGAGCAGATACACAGAGAGGCAAAGAAACACTGAGCTGGACTTGGACTTGGTGCCAATGGTGCAAACCAGGGTGGAGTGGAAGGACGGTGCTTTTGAATCGCATGCCCGTTCAGCATCGCTCCCCTGTTTTTATCTCAAAGAGAGCAGAATTCGGGAGAGATGGAAAGCAGGATCCCTGTTCACAATCACACTGTACAACACCAAGGCAGCGAGTTCAAATCCAGCCCCAGACAGAGGGTCAGTGACATAGAAAATGGAAATCCAGGGATTAGGGCAGAACTGAGTGAGGGAGAGAGAGAGAGAAACAAATGGGAGAGGGAAATGGAGACGAAATAGAGGGAGTCAGAAGCAGGGAGTGAGAAAGATCTCTGACAAAAAGAGAGGTACAGATTGAAAGAGGTCGAGGGGCAGATATGCAAAGTAAGATGGAGATTCAGAGTAGAGAGGGGCGTCTCGTGGAGAATGCGGGAGATGCAAAGATAATCTTGCAGGAAAGGAGTTGTGGAACAGAGAGAAAGAAAATTGTAGAAAGAGATGGAGAGAAGGAAATCTACGGGATTACATTGATTGCTTTGGAGCTTCCCAAACTATTTCCTTCGGAGCTCCCTCCAGCTCCCTCCCTTTGGTGAAAAATCCACAGACCCCCGAAAACACAAAATTCAAATACTGCGGATGCTGGAAATCTGAAATAAAAATCGTGCTGCAAATACTGAGCATTTCCAGCACTTTGTTTTGCTATCAGGCTCGAAAACACACCGTCTTCTTTTCTGTGCACAGAAATGCATTTGACAATGACACAGATATATTTATTATTATTTTCCTCTTTGGTTAAAGCTCTTTTCTGAGAATTCCACCTGCCAAAAGATTCTCCCTCTGCATCATCAAAGCTGCAGCTTCCAAAAAGATTCTCCTTGGGAACAGAAAAATCAAATTGATTCAAACAAAGCAAAGCATTTTTGAATAGAAATAAAACACAGCAAGAGCCCAGTGCTCTTTCCTTCACTCACTGACATAAAACAATCTCTCAGTGACTCCCCATCTTACAGCCACATCCCCTGACACAGAGGCAGAGAATGGGAAGTGATTGCAGTGTGAGACAGGGTTTTAGGTGTTGTTTACCTTCCCATTGTCCAGTTAATCTGGGTAACGGAGCCAGCTCTGAGCAGAGACATGACAAGGAGCTGCTTCCAAACAACCTGCTTTTCACTCCAACACCACTGTGCACAACATCGCTGCAATTTACAGACAGACATCTGCAGCAATCAGCTCCATTCTGTTGCCAGACACTGTGAAATTCTCTCTTTAAACTGAGATGAATGCGCCATCACTTAATCACTGGGCCTGCTTTTAATTTCACTGATACTCAAGATACCCTGGAGAGTGGGGTATGGGATTGTGGGGGAAGCGGGAAGCTTCTCTGCAAGGGCTGGGAGCTGGGCAGTGACTAAACATTGCAGACCCTCCAGAGCCTGTGTGTCTGTCTCTGTGATTACCCTGTCATTTCCACCGCCTCCCCCGCCCCCCCCCCCCGCCCCCCAGGTGTTACATTTTATTGTCAAATTCAGCCCATAACCTGAAACATAAGCACTATTCGGGAATTATACAGGCTTCAAGCTCATGACTTTAATTCTAGTTCATCAGGAGAGAGCAACACACAGTGAATTCAATGCTATAATGCAGTCACAGTTACAATGCCGCGAATTCTGTAGGCAGTCTGTGTACAGCAAGATCCCAGAAATGGTGACACTGCAAAATTCACTTTGCCAAAGATTTGGGAGTAGATTTCTTTTTTTTCCTCTCTCTGTCTTTCTCTGCCTTCCCTCCCTCACCAACGCTCCACTTCTCTCTCTCTCTCTCTCTGTTTAACCTGCCACCTCCAGCTGTTTCTTACTCTCCCTCTTTTTCTCTCCATCTGTTTCTGCCTCAAATCACATTGCTGTGAGTGGCATTTTTTTTATTTACTAAAGATTTAAATGTAGAAGGCGAGTGTCAAACAGTGATAGAGAAAGCATGGGGGTCGATAGACACTCAGAGAAAGAATGTGGAGACAGAGAGAAAGCAACCTTTCAGTGCAGCAGCTTTTTCGGGAGCAGCGTGTGAGCGAGTGAGCAGCTGGGAAAGTCAGTTTGAAAGTAAATTTAATTTCCTTTTGTTTTTCGGCGGAGGCCAGGGGGCTGCTGGGTAAGTAAAACACAATATATTTGGGCGGTTTAAAATAACTTTCCTTTCAGTGCAGCAGCTTTTTCGGGAGCAGCGTGTGAGCGAGTGAGCAGCTGGGAAAGTCAGTTTGAAAGTAAATTTAATTTCCTTTTGTTTTTCGGCGGAGGCCAGGGGGCTGCTGGGTAAGTAAAACACTATATATTTGGGCGGTTTAAAATAACTTTCCTTTCAGTGCAGCAGCTTTTTCGGGAGCAGCGTGTGAGCGAGTGAGCAGCTGGGAAAGTCAGTTTGAAAGTAAATTTAATTTCCTTTTGTTTTTCGGCGGAGGCCAGGGGGCTGCTGGGTAAGTAAAACACAATATATTTGGGCGGTTTAAAATAACTTTCCTTTCAGTGCAGCAGCTTTTTCGGGAGCAGCGTGTGAGCGAGTGAGCAGCTGGGAAAGTCAGTTTGAAAGTAAATTTAATTTCCTTTTGTTTTTCGGCGGAGGCCAGGGGGCTGCTGGGTAAGTAAAACACTATATATTTGGGCGGTTTAAAATAACTTTCCTTTCAGTGCAGCAGCTTTTTCGGGAGCAGCGTGTGAGCGAGTGAGCAGCTGGGAAAGTCAGTTTGAAAGTAAATTTAATTTCCTTTTGTTTTTCGGCGGAGGCCAGGGGGCTGCTGGGTAAGTAAAACACTAGATATTTGGGCGGTTTCTGAACCCGAGACACCACACTTGTAGTGTCTCCCACCCGCCCTCCTCCTCTAACCAAAAAAAAAAGGACTCGGTGGGGTGTTTATAAGGTAAGGCTTTTTCGATTTCTCTGGTTTTATTGTGATTGGTAAAAACTTTTCGTTCCTTTTTCATTTAACTAAGTTTAAAGTTAAGATTAAAAATGGCAGGAGATCTCAGACCCATATCATGCTCCTCTTGCTCAATGTGGGAGCTCAGGGACATGGCTGATGACCCTGACTCCTTCACGTGCGGGAAGTGTGTCCAGCTGCAGCTCTTGTTAGACCGCATGACGGCTCTCGAGCTGCGGATGGACTCACTTTGGAGCATGCGCGATGCTGAGGAGGTCGTGGATAGCACGTTTAGTGAATTGGTCACACCGCAGATTAGGATTGCTGAGGGAGAAAGGGAATGGGTGACCAAAAGGCAGAGAAAGAGCAGGAAGGCAGCGCAGGAGTCCCCTGCGGTCATCTCCCTCCAAAACAAGTATCCCGTTTTGGATACTGTTGAGGGAGATGGCACACCAGGGGAAGGCAGCAGTAGCCAGGTCCATGGCACCGTGGCTGGCTCTGCTGTTCAGAAGGGCGGGAAAAAGAGTGGAAGGGCTATAGTCGTAGGGGATTCGATTGTAAGGGGAGTAGATAGGCGGTTCTCTGGTCGAAAACGAGGCTCCCGAATGGTATGTTGCCTCCCAGGTGCACGGGTCAGGGACGTCTCAGATCGGCTGCAGAACATTCTAAAGGGGGAGGGTGAACAGCGAGTTGTCATTGTGCACATAGGCACTAATGATATAGGAAAAAAACGGGATGAGGTCCTACAAGCAGAGTTTAGGGAGTTAGGAGCCAAGTTAAAAAGTAGGACCTCAGAGGTAGTAATCTCAGGATTACTACCAGTGCCACGTGATAGAGTAAAAATGAAAGAATAGTCAGGATGAATGCGTGGCTTGAGAGATGGTGCAGGAAGGAGGGGTTCAGATTTTTGGGACATTGGGACCGGTTCTGGGGGAGGTGGGACTATTACAAATTGGATGGTCTACACCTGGGCCGGACTGGAACCAATGTCCTTGGAGGTGCTTTTGCTAACGCTGTTGGGGAGGGTTTAAACTAATGTGGCAGGGGGATGGGAACCAATTGAGGTCAGTTGACAGTGAGGAGGTAGTAACAAAAGCCTGTAAGAAACTAGATAATGAAGTCAATGTGACTGAGGGGAAGAGCAGGCAGGGAGCAGATGATGAATATAAAGGGACTGGTGGTCTGAGGTGCATTTGTTTTAATGCAAGAAGTGTAGTTGGTAAGGCAGATGAACTTAGGGCTTGGATTAGTACCTGGGAGTATGATGTTATTGCTATTACTGAGACTTGGTTGAGGGAAGGGGATGATTGGCAACTAAATATCCCAGGATATCGATGCTTCAGGCGGGATAGAGAGGGAGGTAAAAGGGGTGGAGGAGTTGCATTACTGGTCAAAGAGGATATCACAGCTGTGCTGAAGGAGGGCACTATGGAGGACTCGAGCAGTGAGGCAATATGGGCAGAACTCAGAAATAGGAAGGGTGCGGTAACAATGTTGGGGCTGTACTACAGGCCTCCCAACAGCGAGCGTGAGATAGAGGTACAAATATGTAAACAGATTATGGAAAGATGTAGGAGCAACAGGGTGGTGGTGATAGGAGATTTTAATTTTCCCAACATTGACTGGGATTCGCTTAATGTTAGAGGTCCAGATGGAGCAGAATTTGTAAGGAGCATCCAGGAGGGTTTTCTAGAGCAGTATGTAAATAGTCCAACTCGGGAGTGGGCCATACTGGACCTGGTGTTGGGGAATGAGCCCGGCCAGGTTGTTGAAGTTTCAGTAGGGGACTACTTTGGGAATAGTGATCACAATTCCGTAAGCTTTAAAATACTCATGGACAAAGACGAGAGTGGTCCTAAAGGAAGAGTGCTAAATTGGGGGAAGGCCAACTATACCAAAATTCGGCAGGAGCTGGGAAATGTAGATTGGGAGCAGCTGTTTGAAGGTAAATCCACATGCGATATGTGGGAGGCTTTTAAAGAGAGGTTGATTAGCGTGCAGGAGAGACATGTTCCTGTGAAAATGAGGGATAGAAATGGCAAGATTAGGGAACCATGGATGACAGGTGAAATTGTGAGACCAGCTAAGAGGAAAAAGGAAGCATACATAAGGTCTAGGCGGCTGATGAAAGACGAAGCTTTGAAAGAATATCGGGAATGTAGGACCAATCTGAAACGAGGAATTAAGAGGGCTAAAAGGGGTCATGAAATATCTTTAGCAAACAGGGTTAAGGAAAATCCCAAAGCCTTTTATTCATATATAAGGAGAAAGAGGGTATCTAGAGAAAGGATTGGCCCACTAAAGGACAAAGGAGGAATGTTATGCTTGGACTCAGAGAAAATGGGTGAGATTCTAAACGAGTACTTTGCATCGGTATTCACCGAGGAGAGGGACATGACGGATGTTGAGGTTAGGAACAGATGTTTGATTACTCTAGGTCAAGTCGGCATAAGGAGGGAGGAAGTGTTGGGTATTCTAAAGGGCATTAAGGTGGACAAGTCCCCAGGTCCGGATGGGATCTATCCCAGGTTACTGAGAGAAGCGAGAGAGGAAATAGCTGGGGCCTTAACAGATATCTTTGCAGCATCCTTAAACACGGGTGAGGTCCCGGAGGACTGGAGAATTGCTAATGTTGTCCCCTTGTTTAAGAAGGGTAGCAGGGATAATCCAGGTAATTATAGACCGGTGAGCCTGACGTCAGTGGTAGGGAAGATGCTGGAGAAGATACTGAGGGATAGGATCTATTCCCATTTGGAAGAAAATGGGCTCATCAGTGATAGGCAACATGGTTTTGTGCAGGGAAGGTCATGTCTCACCAACTTAATAGAATTCTTTGAGGAAGTGACAAAGTTGATTGATGACGGAAGGGCTGTCGATGTCATATACATGGACTTCAGTAAGGCGTTTGATAAGGTTCCCCATGGCAGGCTGATGGAGAAAGTGAAGGCGCATGGGGTCCAAGGTGTACTAGCTAGATGGATAAAAAACTGGCTGGGCAACAGGAGACAGAGAGTAGCAGTAGAAGGGAGTTTCTCAAAATGGAGACGTGTGACCAGTGGTGTTCCACAGGGATCCGTGCTGGGACCACTGTTGTTTGTGATATACATTAATGATTTGGAGGAAAGTATAGGTGGACTGATTAGCAAATTTGCAGACGACACTAAGATTGGTGGAGGAGCAGATAGTGAAGGGGACTGTCAGAGAATACAGCAGAATATAGATAGATTGGAGAGTTGGGCAGAGAAATGGCAGATGGAGTTCAATCAGGGCAAATGCGAGGTGATGCATTTTGGAAGATCCAATTCAAGAGTGAACTATACAGTAAATGGAAAAGTCCTGGGGAAAATTGATGTCCAGAGAGATTTGGGTGTTCAGGTCCACTGTTCCCTGAAGGTGGCAACGCAGGTAAATAGAGTGGTCAAGAAGGCATACGGCATGCTTTCCTTCATCGGACGGGGCATTGAGTACAAGAGTTGGCAGGTCATGTTACAGTTGTATAGGACTTTGGTTCGGCCACATTTGGAATACTGCGTGCAGTTCTGGTCGCCACATTATCAAAAGGATGTGGATGCTTTGGAGAGGGTGCAGAGGAGGTTCACCAGGATGTTGCCTGGTATGGAGGGCGCTAGCTATGAAGAGAGGTTGAGTAGATTAGGATTATTTTCATTAGAAAGACGGAGGTTGAGGGGGGACCTGATTTAGGTGTACAAAATCATGAGAGGTATAGACAGGGTGGATAGCAAGAAGCTTTTCCCAGAGTGGGGGCTTCAATTACTAGAGGACACGAGTTCAAAGTGAAAGGGGAAATGTTTAGGGGGGATATGCGTGGAAAGTTCTTTACGCAGAGGGTGGTGGGCACCTGGAATGCATTGCCAGCGGAGCTGGTAGATGCAGGCACGATGGAGTCTTTTAAGATGTATCTAGACAGATACATGAATGGGCAGGAAGAAAAGAGATACAGAAGCTTAGAAAATAGGCGACATGTTTAGAGAGAGGATCTGGATCGGCACAGGCTTGGAGGGCCGAAGGGCCTGTTCCTGTGCTGTAATTATCTTTGTTCTTTGTTCTAATCTCAGAACTACAGTAAAATGAATTAAAATGGGGACCGTGATTCTTATTCAACTGTCATTGCCCAAAACATCAGCAAACCTCACATACAGAGCTGCAAGGCACAAGTAGAATTAGAATTAGAACATTTTTTTTTAGAATTAGAATTAGAACATTACAGCGCAGTACTGGCCCTTCGGCCCTCGATGTTGCGCCGACCATCTGACCTACACTTTTCCATTTACATCCATATGTCTATCCAATGACCACTTAAATGCCCTTAAAGTTGGCGAGTCTACTCCTGTTGCAGGCAGGGCGTTCCACGCCCCTACTTCTCTCTGCGTAAAGAAACTACCTCTGACATCTGTCCTATATCTTTCACCCCTCAACTTAAAGCTATGTCCCGTCGTGTTTGCCATCATCATCCAAGGAAAAAGACTCTCACTATCCACCCTATCTCACCCTCTGATGATCTTGTATGTCTCTATTAAGTCACCTCTCCTCCTCCTTCTCTCAAACGAAAACAACCCCAAGTCCCTCAGCCTTTCCTCGTAAGACCTTCCCTCCATACCAGGCAACATCCTAGTAAATCTCCTCTGCACCCTTTCCAAAGCTTCCACATCCTTCCTATAATGCGGTGACCAGAACTGCACGCAATACTCAAGGTGCGGCCTCACCAGAGTTTTGTACAGCTGCATCATGACCTCGTGGCTCCGAAACTCGATCCCCCTACTAATAAAAGCGAACACACCATATGCCTTCTTAACAGCCCTATTAACCTGGGTAGCAGCTTTCAGGGATTTATGTACCTGGACACCAAGATCTCTCTGTTCATCTACACTACCAAGAATCTTCCCATTAGCCCAGTACTCTGCATTGCTGTTACTCCTTCCAAAGTGAATCACCTCACACTTCTCCGCATTAAACTCCATTTGCCATCTGTCAGCCCAGCTCTGCAGCCTATCTATGTCCCTCTGTACCCTACAACACCCTTCGACACTATCCACAACTCCACCGACCTTCGTGTCATCCGCAAATTTACTAACCCACCCTTCTACACCCTCATCCAGGTCATTTATAAAAATGACAAACAGCAGTGGCCCCAAAACAGAACCTTGCGGTACACCACTGGTTGCTAAACTCCAGGATGAACATTTGCCATCAACCACCACCCTCTGTCTTCTTTCAGCTAGCCAATTTCTGATCCAAAGCTCTAAATCACATTCAACCCCATACTTCCGTATTTTCTGCAATAGCCTACCGTGGGGAACCTTATCAAACGCCTTACTGAAATCCATATACACCACATCCACGGCTTTACCCTCATCCACCTGTTTGGTCACCTTCTCGAAAAACTCAATAAGTTTTGTGAGGCACGACCTACCTTTCACAAAACCGTGCTGACTATCGCAAATGAACTTATTCTTTTCAAGATGATTATAAATCCTATCTCTATTAACCTTTTCCAACATTTTACCCACAACCGAAGTAAGGCTCACAGGTCTATAATTACCAGGGCTGTCTCTACTCCCCTTCTTGAACAAGGGGACAACTTTTGCTATCCTCCAGTCTTCTGGCACTACTCCTGTCGACAATGACGACATAAAGATCAACAACAACGGCTCTGCAATCTCCTCCCTGGCTTCCCAGAGAATCCTAGGATAAATCCCATATGGCCCAGGGGACTTATCTATTTTCACTCTTTCCAAAATTGCTAACACCTCCTCCTTGTGAATCTTAATCCCATCTAGCCTAGTCGGCTGTATCTCAGTAATCTACACGGCAACATTTTCTTTCTCTACTGTAAATACTGACGGAAAATATTCATTTAACGCTTCCCCTATCTCCTCTGGTTCCGCACACAACTTCCCACTACTATCCTTGATTGGCCCTGTTCTAACTCTTTTCATTCTTTTATTCCTGATATACCTATAGAAAGCCTTAGGGTTTTCTTTGATCCTATCCGCCAATGACTTCTCGTGTCCTCTCCTTGCTCTTCTTAGCCCTCCCTTTCGATCCTTCCTGTCTAGCTTGTAACTCTCAAGCGCCCTAACTGAGCCTTCACGTCTCATCCTAACATAAGCCGCCCTCTTCCTCTTGACAAGCGCTTCAACTTCTTGAGTAAACCACGGCTCCCTCGCTCGACAACTTCCTCCCTGCCTGACAGGTACATACTTATCAAGGACACGCATTAGCTGCTCCTTGAATAAGCTCCACATTTCGTTTGTGCCCATCCCCTGCAGTTTCCTTCCCCATACTACACATCCTAAATCTTGCCTAATCGCGTCATAATTTCCTTTCCCCCAGCTATAATTCTTGCCCTGCGGTATATACCTGTCCCTGCCCATCGCTAAGGTAAACCTAACCGAATTGTGATCACTATCGCCAAAGTGCTCACCTACATCTAAATCGAACACCTGGCCGGGTTCATTACCCAGTACCAAATCCAATGTGGCATCGCCCCTGGTTGGCCTGTCCACATACTGTGTCAGAAAACCCTCCTGCACACACTGGACAAAAACAAACCCATCTAAAGTACTGGAACTATAGTATTTCCAGTCAATATTTGGAAAGTTAAAGTCCCCCGTAACCACTACCCTGTTACTCTCGCTCCTGTCGAGAATCATCTTCGCTATCCTTTCCTCTACATCTCTGGAACTATTCGGAGGTCTGTAGAAAACTCCCAACAGGGTGACCTCTCCTCTCCTGTTTCTAACCTCGGCCCATACTACCTCAGTAGACGAGTCCTCAAACGTCCTTTCTGTCGCTGTAATACATTCCTTGATTAACAATGCCACCCCCACCCCCTCTTTTACCCTCTTCTCTGTTCTTACTGAAACATCTAAATCCCGGAACCTGCAACATCCATTCCTGCCCCTGCTCTACCCTTGTCTCTGAAATGGCCACAACATCAGGATCCCAGGTACCAACCCATGTTGCAAGCTCACCCACCTTATTCTGGATGCTCCTGGCGTTGAAGTAGACACACTTTAAACCAAGTTCTTGCTTGCCAGTGCCCTCTTGCGTCCCTGTAACCTTATCCCCTACCTCACTACTCTCAACAGCCTGTACACTGGAACTACAATTTAGGTTCCCATTCCCCTGCTGAATTAGTTTTAACCCCCCCGAAGAGCACTAACAAATCTCCCCCCCAGGATATTAGTACCCCTCTGGTTCAGGTGAAGACCATCCTGTTTGTAGAGGTCCCACCTACCCCAGAAAGAGCCCCAATTATCCAGGAAACCAAAACCCTCCCTCCTACACCATTCCTGCAGCCACTTGTTCAACTCCTCTCTCTCCCTATTCCTCTCTTCGCTAGCAAAGTAGCAAATGGGACTCCCTCCTGGGGCTGCTCCTTTAACCCCAGGATTTCAATCTGTTTCAAACTCCAAGGCTCCAATCCGGTAATAGTCAACCCAGGGCCCCAGAGATGAAATTGAACCTCAGGCGAATAAAAAGACACGCCTCACGTGGGCTCTTTGGGTGCAGCCTGTGGACAAGGCCTCAGTCTGTCCCCTCTGGAGGAAGATCCTGTCCAAGGATTTTCCGTCCCAGACTTTCCCCCTTCAACTTCACCATGCAGTTTTCAGAATGAAAATTCCTCAGGCAAGAGGGAGAGAGAGAAAATTGTTTAAAACGCATTGTTAAACAAAAAAAGCACAGCAAGAGCCCAGTGTTACACACACACTCTCTCAGCAACACCCACATACAATCAAATCACAGTTAATAAACCGAGGGATGAAAGGATTGAGACAGAAACCTCCACCTATGTGTGTGTGCCTTTGTATTTCTCTCCCTGTCTCTGTAACTCTCTCTGTTCCCATCTCATTCCACCCCCCCTCGCTCTCTCTCTGTCCATATCTTTTTTCCCCTCTATCTCACATGTAATCTTGATGAAAATAGCTATGAAATATTTCTGTCTCACCATGTAAAACAACAACAAATCACATTGCTGTGTGTGGTTTTAGTTATTAAAGGTTTAAAGAGAGACGGGGAAAGAAAGCTGGAGAGAGACAGAGGGAAAAATAGAAACTCAGACCTTCAGTTAAATGAATTGGGAGCATTTGACATTCGGTGAATTTATTATTAAAGTGTTCATCACTGCTGCAGTGTTGGAAACACTTCATGCCATTTGTGCACAGCAAGATCCCAGAGAAGCAGTGTGATAACAGTCCCCGTCTCCCCCTTTTATTCCCTCTGTGTATCCGGCACTCGCCGGCATCTCTCCCTCCTGTTATTCTCATTCAGAGAGAATGATGGAGAGAGAGAGAGACAGGGAAATCCTCTCTCAGAACCTCACTCTCAATTCAAATGGCTGCTTCATATTTCATTTAACCCTGAAATTCATGGCACTGTCCAAAACATCTGCATTATTCAGGAATTATACCGGCTTCAAGATCATAAATTTAATTCCAGACCTTCAAGAGAGCTCTACACACAATGAATTCATTTCTGAAACGCAGTCACTATTACACTACAGCGAATTCTGCAGGCCAGCTGTGCACAGCAAGATCCCAGCAATGCTGACACTTCAAAATTCAGTTTACCAAGGTTTTGAGTGCGTATTTATTTCTCTCTCTCTCTTTCTGTCTTTCTCTGCCTTCCCTCCCTCACCCACACTTTGCCTGTCTCTCTCCCTCTCTCCCTCTGATTAACCTGCCACCTCCATTTGTTTCTGACTCTCCCCTGTATCTCTCCATCTGTTTCTGCGTCAGTGTTGTAATGTAGGAATTAAGGTAGGGAATCTATGCACAGCAGGATCCCACATTGTGATAATAGCCAGATATCCCATCACAGTCCTCAGAAAATGCTGAACTCTATCTTTAATAAAGTTATAACAAGTCGTTACGTATTTTCACGTTTACTCAGTGAATTAATGTTTAATGTGGCCCTCACTGTTGCAATGCAGGAAACTTGCAGGCAATTTGTGCACAGCAAGATCCCACGCGCAGCAATATGATAATATGCAGATAATCTGTTTTTAGTGATGGAAGTTTAGAGATCCCAGAGAGAGGAACTTTCCTGCCGTTTGAAAATCTCAAACACCCCTCTCCCAGTCTTTCTCCTGCTCCCTACCACCCCATCCGCGTCTGTTTATTTTTCTCTCAATTTTGGATTTAATCTGTATTGAAACGTCCTTTGAAGTGTTTCTGTCACCGTTTAAAATAACTACGCGTCACATTGTGGCACCTATTGATTAATGGTTAAAATAGAGAGAATGCAGGGGACAGAAAAGCAGAGGAAGATGGAGAGAAAACACAGAGAAATCCACATTCATACACTCGGGAAGCTGAATTTTAAAGTGTCCTCATTGTCATCATGTAGGAAGTGCTGCAGGACACCAGATGGACAACAAGATCCCACAAGAAGCAATGTGATAAAGGCCAGATTTCAGTCCCCTTCAAGGGCAAAACTCCCTCTTCAAATTCCATGGGGAGACATTTATTTTTCCACTTTATTGTTCCAGGATATCTTTTTTGTAAACCAGACCTTGTGGAAGGGTGGACAGTAAGTATACCCTGGAGAGCTCCAGCTCCTGTGCCTCTTAATCCTCTCCCCACCCGCACCACCACCACAAACACCTACCCCCCAGCTCCCCCCCCCCCCCGCGCCCCCGTTCCTCCACCCAACCAGAGAGGAACATTCCTGCAGTTTGATAATATAACAATGCTGGCCCCACTGACAGGCTCTGCACTAAACCTGGGCAACAAGAACAGGCCCCAGTCAAATTGATTAATTCCTTTCACAGCACACATCAAACCTCACAGACAGGGCTGGAAGGATCAAGTGGCAAATAAGACTGACTCCTGGGGCTGCTCCTTAAACAACAGGCTTTCAATCTGTTTAAAACTCCAAGGCCCCAATCCGGCAGGAACTGAATAACCCAGGGCCCCAGAGAGGATATTAAACCTCATGCTAATAAACAGACACAACTCACGTAGGCCCTTTGGCTGCAGCCTGTGGACAAGGCCTCAGTCCGTCCTTCCTGGAGGAAGATCCTGTCCAAGAATTCTCCGTCCCAGACTTTCCCTCTTCAACTTTCCGATGCAGTTTTCAGAATGAAAATTTCTAAGGCAAGAGGGAGAGGGATAAAATTGTTTAAAAGGCATTGTTAAACAAAAAAAGCACATCAAGAGCCCAGGAATTTCCCTCAGTCACACAGACACTCTCTCAGCAACACCCACATACAAACAAACCACAGCTAATAAACCAAAGGGTAAGAGGGTTTAAACAGTTCCCTCCAGCAGTGTGTGTCTGTGTGTCTGTCTCTTTATCTCTCTCCGTCTCTCTATCTCTCTGTTCCTATCTCAGTCGACCCTGTGTCTCTCTCTCTCTGTCTATATATTTATTCCCCTCTATTTCATATATAATCTTAATTGAAATGAGTTGTGTAATATTACTGTCTCACCATTTAAAACAACAACAAAAAATCACTGTGTGTTTTTTAACTATGAAAGGTTTAAATAGAGAGACGGGGGAAAGAAAGCTGGAGACAGAGAGAGAAATCGATCCTCAGAATTTTAGAGAAATGAATTGAAATGAATTGAAGCATTAGACACTCGATGAGTAAATTTTTGAAGTGATCCTCACTTTTGCAATGTTGGAAACACTTCAGTCCCATTTGTGCACAGCAAGATCCCACAAGCAGTAGTGTGATGACAACCAGCTACAACCCCCCACCCCCACCCGCCCTCTGATTCACTCCATGTATCCTTCACACTTCTGCATCTCTCTCCCTCCTGTTACTCTCATACAGAGAGACAGATGGAGAGAGAGAGAAATCCACTCTCAGAACCTCTCTCTCATCTCAAACGGTTGCTGCATATTTCATTTCACCCTAAAAATAATGGCACTGCTCAAAACACCAGCATTATTCTGGAATTATAACAAGCTTTGTTAAAATAAATTAAATAAATTAACAGACACAACTCACGTGGGCCCACTGGGTGCAGCCTGCGGACAAGGTCTCTGTACGTCCCCTCTGGAGGAAACTCCTGTCCAAGGATTCTTCATCCCAAACATTCCCTATTTTCAACTTCACGATGCAGTTGTCATAATGAAAATTCCTCAGAGAAAGAAGGAGAAAATATCGCATGAAAATTCAAAGCAAGGACATTTTTAAACAAAACAGCACAGCGAGAGCCCTGTGTTTCCTCTCTCAGTAACTCAGACACTCAGAAATATTAAAATACAATCAAATCACAGTTACAAACCAGATTGAGACAGAGGGAGCACACACACACACACATTGAACAAGACTGAGGAATGTGTGCACTCTCTCCAGAGAGAGTGAAAGGTGGGATTTGTGATTGGAACTGGGATCTTCCTAACCAGTTATATCCTGCGTTTACTGTTTGAAAACTCCACCCCTTGAGCCTCTGACAGGTTGGGCTATCTCCTAGCTGGTAGGGCAACCCATTCATATGCTATTCCCAGGACAGGACACCATCCTGAGTCTTCCAGTCCATTGATATGTTAATCCCAGGACGGGACACCTTCCTGATTCTTTTGTCCATTGATATGTTAATCCCAGGACGGGACACCTTCCTGATTCTTGCTGTCCATTGATATGTTAATCCCAGGACAGCAATGCTTTCAGCCATTTTTTGGTTAATTTTGAACCTTTAACTCTTGCCCTTGTTGGGAATGTCACTGCAGTTTGGAAATATGAAGCACTGATCCAACACTCACCTCTAAAACCCTCTCTAAACCCCCAATACAGGACTGGTCAGATAATGGGGATTGTTACTGAGGTTGTGTTTGGGGATTCTTACTGACATCAGTGATGATTGTAAAGTGTTTCCCCTTCACTCACTTCTAAAGTCTCTCATGGCGTTGCGTGCTAACAGTTTTCTCAGTGTTGAGTCCGTTTCAACATTTAATAAAGAAACCTTTTCGCCAAGTACGTCGAGGTCGCCGGCAGCAGCATTGACGTTAAGGACCCTTTTGGGATTTGGACCAGCAAGCGGCAAGTCAACATGATCTTGAAGGTCGATGCCAATGGAGCCATCATCGACCCTCCCACCAGCTTCGCTATTGGGGGAAGTCGAGGCTTCTTGTTGTATGCAGCGCAACCCAGAGTTTGTCGCACCTGTGCCAAATCTGGTCACGTGACAGCTAACTGCAGCACAGTCGTGTACAAGAACTGCAAGAAGGAAGGCCATCAGACCAAGGACTGTAATCAAAGTAACTGTTACAACTTGTGCGGTGTGGCAGGGCATCTCTACAGAAACTGCCCCAAACGCTGCCTCAGTTATGCTCAGGTGGCAAGGTCCAAGGAAAGGCTGGGAGAAGGAACGACAAAGGCTTCTGGAGCTGTAAAGGAGACAAGAAACCTTCTCCACAGCGAGGAAAGTCTACCTGAAAAGGAGAAGAAAGGGGAGGCAGCTGAAACCAGCGACCCAGCAATGACCCAGCGCCGGGCAACCCCTCCTCCACAGACAGAATCAATGGAGGAGGAGGCAGCAGATGGACAAACAGTGGCAAGTGGTACAAAGGAAACCCACAAAAAAATGACCTCCAAAAGCGGAACAGGCCACCACCCAAACCAAAGGCAAGAGGACGCTACCGTCTGAGACAGACTACAGCAGCTCCTCTTCATTGGACGAGGAAGTGCTGGAACTATGGCAGCTGAAAAAGAGGCGGCAGAACTCAAAGGAGCTGGAACAGCAGAGGACAACCCAATCCTTGCTGCCTACCAGACCACCCCCCCCCCCCCCCCCCCACCGATGTCACTCCAGCGGAACAAACCCTGCATGAAAAACCAGGAGGGGTTTCTGAGCCCAAAAAAAGTGAAACAGCTTGCGTACACTATGGATTTGCAGGAACATCCTGAAGGACAGGGACTAGAAAGGACAAATGGTTTGGGAAGCAACAATTAACTTTTTTAAAAAATGGGCAAAAGGATTGCTTCAATTAATGTGCATAGCATTAAATCCACTACGCGATGAGTTTCAACCTTGGATTACCATGCCAAGGTCAAAACCGACGTACTGTTTCTGCAGGAGTGTGGAATATCAGACCTCAGCACCTATAGGCAATGGTTGCGATGGTGATCCCACGGGCCATCGATCTGATCAGGGAGAAATGATTCCCGTACCTCTGGCTTGGGTAGTCTGCTGCGGGGAGATAACTTCACCATCTCCGAAATTAAGGCGGTGGTGGGCGGTCGCCTCTTCGTAGCAGATATAATGTACAACAACTCTCCGCTCCGATTGATCAACGTGTACGCCCCGGTTCAATGCAGCCAGCGACTGACCATCTTCCAGTAGCTCCCACTGCTGCTGGCGATGTCCAGACCGGTCATTCTTTCGGTGACTTCACCTGCATCATCGATGCAGCTGGACGATCCGGCAGTGACGACAGCAAACTGGACCCTAAGTCCAGATTCCTAATACAAACAGTAAAAGATGCCAAACTGCACAACGTATTCAGCAAACCTGCACACGGAGCGCAGCATCGACACACATGGTCAAGAGCAGACGGGTCTGCCCGTCCCAGGATTGACTTCCCGTTTGTGTCTCGGACTGACAGGGTCAGATCCACCGATGTCAAACCGGTGTTCTTCTCTGACCACTGTCTCTTACTGGCCGACTGTCACTTACAGGACGGCGAGCGGGTTGGCAGGGGGACATGGAAGCTCAATGCTACACTGCTAACCCCAGAGAATATTGAAGAAATCAAAAGGGATTGCAAAGGTTGCAGAACTGGTAACATCCTCTTTGAGTCCCCAGATCAATGGTGGGAGGCGATCAAGGATAAAATCAAGAGGTTCTTTATCCTCAAAGTTGTTCAGAGGGCGAGAGAGATCGAGGGAAATATCTCGACTCCAGAAAAGAATGCAGAATCCGCTCCAGTTGCAGTCGATGGGGGCCGAGGTCAAGGAGCATCTCCAAGAGGTGAAAAGACAGCAGGCTTCGCGCTATGCAATGCAGGCCTCCAACATCATCTTCCGATCCAGAGTCCGCGCCATTGAGCGGGACGAGACGTGCTCACGTTACTTCTTCCAAAAGGTACACAGAGAGAGCTCTGTTATCAGCAGCCTGAAGGAAGAGGATGGCTCGGTAATTTCTTCGCAGTCCGACATACTAATTATCAGCAAATCCTTTTATGCTGGACTGTATGACGTGACACCCACAGACAGCAGAGCTTTCCAGTCCTTCCTGTTATCTATCACAGAGGTCTTAGATGACAGGATGAGGGAGAGACTGGACAAACCGCTAACTCTGGACGAACTGACAAAGGCTGCAAGTCCTTCGAGACGAGTAAAACTCCCGGACGCGATGGCTACTGGTTGAGTTGTATTCGGCCCTGTGGGACTGCGCCTGCCCGGACCTGCTGGAAGTATACGAGAGTATGCTCATGGCCGGCAGCATGTTAGAATCCATGAGGAAAGGCATCATCACCGTAATCTGAAAGCAGAAGGGGGAGAGGGCAGAAATCAGAAATTGGTGGCCCATCTCACTGCTTAATGTTGAACACAAGATACTGTCAAAAGTCATCGCCAGTCGAGTCAAATCTGCTCTGGAATTGGTGATCCACCCTGATCAGACTTGTACTGTACCCGGCAGGAAGATCTCTGATAGTCTCGCGCGACTCAGGGATACGATCGTCTGGGACAAGAGGGTGGACACCTGCCTCATCAGCCTGGACCAGGAGAAGACTTTTTACAGGATATCACACACTGACATGATGGACGTGCTTGCCAAAATGTGGTTTGGGGAGGGAATCTGCAATTGGATCAAACTGCTCTATACAAACATCAGTAGCGCAGTGGGTGGGAATGGGTGGGAATCAGAAAGTTTCCCGATCCAATCTGGAGTCAAACAGGGGTGTCCTCTCTCCCCCGTCTTGTTTGTTTGCCATATTGAACCCTTTGCTGAGTCTACAAAGAACAAAGAACAAAGAAAATTAGAGCACAGGAACCGGCCCTTCGGCCCTCCAAGCCTGCGCCGATCCAGATCCTCTATCTAAACATGTCGCCTATTTTCTAAGGGTCTGTATCTCTTTGCTTCCTGCCCATTCATGTATCTGTCTTGATACATCTTAAAAGACACTATCGTGCCTGCGTCTACCACCTCCGCTGGCAACGCGTTCCAGGCACCCACCACCCTCTGCGTAAAGAACTTTCCACGCATATACCCCTAAACATTTCCCCTCTCACTTTGAACTCGTGACCCCTAGTAATTGAATCCCCCACTCTGGGAAAAAGCTTCTTGCTATCCATCCTGTCCATACCTCTCATGATTTTGTGCACCTTAATCAGGTCCCCCCTCAACCTCCGTCTTTCTAATGAAAATAATCCTAATCTACTCAACCTCTCTTCATAGCTAGCGCCCTCCATACCAGGCAACATCCTGGTGAACCTCCTCTCCACCCTCTCCAAAGTATCTACATCCTTTTGATAATGTGGCGACCAGAACTGCACGCAGTATTCCAAATGTGGCCGAACCAAAGTCTGAAGCAACTGTAACATGACCTGCCAACCCTTGTACTCAATACCCCGTCCGATGAAAGAAAGCATGCCGTATGCCTTCGTGACCACTCTATTGACCTGATTTGCCACCTTCAGGGAGCAATGGACCTGAACACCCAAATCTCTCTGGACATCAATTTTCCCCAGGACTTTTCCATTTACTGTATAGTTCACTCTTGAATTGGATCTTCCAAAATGCATCACCTCGCATTTGCCCTGATTGAACTCCATCTGCCATTTCTCTGCCCAACTCTCCAATCTATCTATATTCTGCTGTATTCTCTGACAGTCCCCTTCACTATCTGCTACTCCACCAATCTTAGTATCGTCTGCAGACTTGCGAGTCAGACCTTCCTCCAAATCATTTATGTATATCACAAACAACAGTGGTCCCAGCACGGATCCCTGTGGAACACCACTGGTCACACGTCTCCATTTTGAGAAACTCCCTTCCACTACTACTCTCTGTCTCCTGTTGCCCAGCCAGTTCTTTATCCATCTAGCTAGTGCACACTGGACCCCATGCGACTTCACTTTCTCCATCAGCCTACCGTGGGGAACCTTATCAAACGCCTTACTGAAGTGCATGTATATGACATCTACAGCCCTTCCCTCATCAATCAACTTTGTCGCTTCCTCAAAGAATTCTATTAAGTTGGTAAGACATGACCTTCCCTGCAGAAAACCATGTTGCCTATCACTGATAAGCCCATTTTTTTCCAAGTGGGAATAGATCCTATCCCTCAGCATCTTCTCCAGCATCATCTCTACCACTGACGTCAGGCTCACCGGTCTATAATTACCTGGATTATCCCTGCTACCCTTCTTAAACAAGGGGACAATATTAGCAATTCTCCAGTCCTCCGGGACCTCACCCGTGTTTAAGGATGCTGCAGAGATATCTGTTAAGGCCCCAGCTATTTCCTCTCTCGCTTCCCTCAGTAACCTGGGATAGAACCCATCCGGACCTGGGGACTTGTCCACCTTAATGCCTTTTAGAATACCCAACACTTCCTCCCTCCTTATGCCGACTTGACCTAGAGGAATCAAACATCTGTCACTTACCACAACATCCGTCATGTCCCTCTCCTCGAAAAACACCCCGGGGAACAGACTCTGATCTAAATACTCCCCCGGGAAAAGACACTCATCTAAATACTCCCCCGCAAACAGACTCCCATCTAAATACACCCTCCGTGAACAGACTCCCATCTAAATACACCCCGGAAACAGTCTCCCATCTAAATACACCCCCGGGAACAGACTCCCATCTAAATACACCCCCGTGAACAGACTTCTATCCAAATACAGCCCCATGAACAGACGCTCATCTAATTACTCCCCCGTGAACAGCCTCCGGTCTAAATACACCCCCGCGAACAGACTCCCATCTAAATAAACCTTCGGGAACAGACTCTCATCTAAATACATCCCCGGGAAAAGACTCTCATCTACATTCACCCCCGGAAACAGACTCCCATCTAAATACACCCCCGTGAACAGACTCTCATCTAAATGCACCCCCGTGAACAGACTCCCATCTAAATACAGTCCCGTGAACAGACTCTAATCTAAATACACCCCCGTGAACTGACTCCGATCTAAATACACCCCCGTGAACAGACTCTCATCTGAATACACCCCGTTGAACAGACTCTCATCTAAATACACCCCCGGAAACAGCCTCCCATCTAAATACACCCCCGGGAACAGCCTACCATCTGCACACACCCCGGGAAACAGTCTCCCATCTAAATACACCCCGAAAACAGTCCCCCATCTAAATACACCCCCGGGAACAGCCTCCCATCTGCACACACCCCCGGAAAAAGACTCCCATCTAAATACACCCCCGTGAACAGCCTCCCATCTAAATACACCCCCGGGAACAGACTCCCATCTAAATACACCCCCCTGAACAGCCTCCTGTCTAAATACACCCCCGGGAACAGACTCCCATCTCAATACACCCCCGTGAACAGACTCTCATCTAAATACACCCCCTGGAACAGACACCCATCTGAATACACCCCAGGGAACAGGCTCTCATCTAAATACACCCCCGGGAAAAGACTCTCATCTAAATACACCCCCCGAGACAGACTCCCATCAAAATACACCCCCGTGAACAGACTCTCATCTGAATGCAACGCGTGAACAGACTCTCATCTAAATACAACCCCGTGAACAGACTCTCATCTAAATACACCCCCCGAGACAGACTCCCATCTAAATACACCCCCGTGAACATACTCTCATCTGAATGCAATGCGTGAACAGACTCTCATCCACATGCAACCCCGTGAACAGACTCTCATCTAAATACACACCCGTGAACAGACACCCATCTAAGGGCGGCACAGTGGCGCAGTGGTTAGCACCGCAGCCTCACAGCTCCGGAGACCCGGGTTCGATTCCCGGTACTGCCTGTGTGGAGTTTGCAAGTTCACCCTGTGTCTGCGTGGGTTTTCTCCGGGTGCTCCGGGTTCCTCCCACAAGCCAAAAGACTTGCAGGTTGACAGGTAAACTGGCCATTATAAATTGTCACTAGTATAGGTAGGTGGGAGGGAAATATAGGGACAGGTGGGGATGGTTGGTAGGAATGTCGGATTAGCATAAAAGGGTGGTTGATGTTCGGCACCGACTCGGTGGGCCGAAGGGCCTGCTTCAGTGCAGTATCTCTAATCTCATCTAAATACTCCCCGGAAACAGCCTCCCATCTAAATACACACCCGGAAACATACTCCCATCTAAATACAGCCCCGGTGAACAGACTCTCATCTACAGACACACTCGGAAACAGACTCTCATCTAAATACACCCCCGTGAACAGCCTCCCATCTAAATACACCCCCGGGAACAGACGCCCATCTAAATACACCCCCGTGAAAATACTCTAATCTAAATACACCCCCGTGAAGTGGCTCTCATCTAAATGCACCCCCGTGAACAGACTCTCATCTAAATACACCCCCGTGAACAGACTCCCATCTAAATACACGCCGTGAACAGACTTTTATCTAAATACAGCCCCGTCAACAGACTCAGATCTAAATACACCCCCGTGAATAGACTTCTATCTAAATACACCCCCGGTGAACAGACTCTCATCTGAATACACCCCCGGTGAACAGACTCTCATCTGAGTACACCCCCGGAAACAGGCTCCCTGCTAAATAAACCCCCGGAAACAGACTCCGATCTAAATAGACACCCGTGAACAGCCTCCCATCTAAATCCACCCCCGGTAAACAAACTCTCATCTAAATACACACCCGGAAACAGACTCCCATCTAAATACACCCCCGGTGAAAAGTCTCCCATCTAAATACAGCCCCGTGAACAGACTCTAATCTAAATACACACCCGTGAACTGACTCCTATCTAAATACAACCCCGTGAACAGAATCTCATCTAAATACATCCCGGGAACAGACTCTCATCTAAATACAACCCCGTGAACAGAATCTCATCTAAGTACACAGCCGTGAACAGACACTCATCTAAATACATCCCGGGAACAGACTCTCATCTAAATACAACCCCGTGAACAGAATCTCATCTAAATACACAGCCGTGAACAGACTCTCATCTAAATACACCCCCGTGAACAGACTCTCATCTAAATACCCACCACCCCGGGAACAGACTCCCATTCAAATATATCCCCGTGAACAGACTCTCATCTAAATACCCCCTCCGTGAACAGAAACTCATCTAAATACACCTCCGGGAACCGACTCTCATCCAAATACACCCACGTGAAAAAAATGTCATCTAAATACACCTCCATGAACAGACTCTCATCTAAATGCACCCCCGAGAACAGACTCCCATATAAATACATCCATGGTAACAGACTCCCATCTAAATAGACCCCCGTGAACAGACTCTCATCTAAATACACCCCCGTGAACAGACTCCCATCTAAATACACCCCCGGGAACAGACTCTCATCTAAATACACCCCCGTGAACAGAGCTCATCTAAATACACCCCCGTGAACAGAGCTCATCTAAATACACCCCCGAGAACAGACTCTCATCTCAATACACCCCGGGAACAGAGTCTCATCTAAATACACCCCCGTGAACAGACTCTCATCTAAATACACCCCGGGAACAGACTCTCATCGAAATGCAACCCCGTGAACAGAATCTGATCTAAATACACCCCCGTGAACAGACTCACATCTAAATAGAGCCCCGTGAATAGACTCTCATCTAAATAGACATCCGTGAATAGACTCTCATCTAAATACACCCCCGTGAACAGACTCCCATCTAAATACACCCCCGGGAACAGACTCTCATCTAAATACATCCCTGTGAACAGACTCACATCCAAATACACCCCCGTGAAGAGCCTCTCATCTAAATACACACCCGTGAACAGACTCTCATCTAAATACACCCGCGTGAACATACTCTCATCTAAATACACCCCCGTGAACAGACTCCCATCTAAATGCACCCACGGGAATAGACACTCATCTAAATACACCCCCGTGAAAAGACTCTCATCTAAATACCCCCTCCGTGAACAGACTCTAATCTAAATACACCCCCGTGAGCAGACTCTCATCTAAATACACCCCAGTGAACAGAATCCCATCTAACTACAACCCGTGAACAGACTCTCATCCAAATACAACCCCGTGAACAGAATCTCATCTAAGTACACCCCCGTGAAAAGACTCCCATCTATATACACCCTCCGGGAACAGACTCTCATCTAAATACGCCCCCGTGAATAGAGCTCATCTAAATACACCACCGAGAACAGACTCTCATCTAAATACACCCCGGGAACAGACTCTCATCTGACTACACAGCCGAGAACAGACTCTCATCTAAACCCTCTCTGTGACAGAATCTCATCTAAATGCACCCCCGGGAACCGAGTCTCATCTCAATACACCCCCGTGAACAGACAATCACCTAAATACAACCCCGTGAACAGACTCTCATCTAAATACACCTCCGGGAACATCCTCTCATCTGAATACACCCCGGTGAACAGACTCTCATCTAAATACCCCCTCCGTGAACAGACTCTCATCTAAATACAGCCCCGGGAACAGACTCTCATCTAAATACAGCCCAGGGAAAAGACTCTCATCTAAATACAGCCCCGGGAACAGACTCCCATCTAAATACACCCCCGTGAACATCCTCTCATCTGAATACACCCCGGTGAACAGACTCTCATCTAAATACCCCCTCCGTGAACAGACTCTCATCTAAATACACCCCCGTGAACAGACTCTCATCTAAATACAACCCCGTGAACAGAATCTCATCTAAATACACCCCCGTGAACAGACGCTCATCTGAACACACCCGGGAACAGACTCTCATCTAAATACAACCCCGTGAACAGAATCTAATCTAAGTACACAGCCGTGAACAGACTCTCATCTAAATACACCCCGGGAACAGACTCCCATCTAAATACACCCCCGGGAACAGACTCTCATCTAAATATACACCCGTGAACAGACTCTCATCTAAATACACCCCCGGGAACAGACTCTCAACTAAATTCTACCAGGGAACAGACTCTCATCTAAATACACACCCGTGAACAGACTCCCATCTAAATACACCCCCGGGAACAGACTCTCATCTAAATACACACCCGTGAACAGACTCCCATCTAAATACACCCCCGGGAACAGACTCTCATCGAAATATACACCCGTGAACAGACTCTCATCTAAATACACCCCTGTGAACAGACTCTCATCTAAATACACCCGCGTGAACAGACTCACATCTCAATACCACCTCCGGGAACAGACTCCCATCTAAATACACCTCCATGAACAGACTCGCATCTAAATACACCCCAGTGAACAGAATCCCATCTAACTACAACCCGTGAACAGACTCTCATCCAAATACAACCCCGTGAACAGAATCTCATCTAAGTACACCCCCGTGAAAAGACTCCCATCTATATACCCCCTCCGGGAACAGACTCTCATCTAAATACACCCTAGTGAATAGAGCTCATCTGAATACACCACCGAGAACAGACTCTCATCTAAATACACCCCGGGAACAGACTCTCATCTAACTACACAGCCGAGAACAGACTCTCATCTAAACCCTCTCTGTGAACAGAATCTCATCTAAATACACCCCCGGGAACCGACTCTCATCTCAATACACCCCCGTGAACAGACAATCACCTAAATACAACCCCGTGAACAGACTCTCATCTAAATACACCTCCGGGAACATCCTCTCATCTGAATACACCCCGGTGAACAGACTCTCATCTAAATACCCCCTCCGTGAACAGACTCTCATCTAAATACAGCCCCGGGAACAGACTCTCATCTAAATACAGCCCAGGGAACAGACTCTCATCTAAATACAGCCCCGGGAACAGACTCTCATCTAAATACACCTCCGGGAACATCCTCTCATCTGAATACACCCCGGTGAACAGACTCTCATCTAAATACCCCCTCCGTGAACAGACTCTCATCTAAATACACCCCCGTGAACAGACTCTCATCTAAATACAACCCCGTGAACAGAATCTCATCTAAATACACCCCCGTGAACAGACGCTCATCTGAACACACCCGGGAACAGACTCTCATCTAAATACAACCCCGTGAACAGAATCTAATCTAAATACACAGCCGTGAACAGACTCTCATCTAAATACACCCCGGGAACAGACTCCCATCTAAATACACCCCCGGGAACAGACTCTCATCTAAATATACACCCGTGAACAGACTCTCATCTAAATACACCCCGGGAACAGACTCTCAACTAAATTCTACCAGGGAACAGACTCTCATCTAAATACACACCCATGAACAGACTCCCATCTAAATACACCCCCGGGAACAGACTCTCATCTAAATACACACCCGTGAACAGACTCCAATCTAAATACACCCCCGGGAACAGACTCTCATCGAAATATACACCCGTGAACAGACTCTCATCTAAATACACCCCTGTGAACAGACTCTCATCTAAATACACCCGCGTGAACAGACTCACATCTCAATACCACCTCCGGGAACAGACTCCCGTCTAAATACACCTCCATGAACAGACTCGCATCTAAATACACCCCAGTGAACAGAATCCCATCTAACTACAACCCGTGAACAGACTCTCATCCAAATACAACCCCGTGAACAGAATCTCATCTAAGTACACCCCCGTGAAAAGACTCCCATCTATATACCCCCTCCGGGAACAGACTCTCATCTAAATACACCCCAGTGAATAGAGCTCATCTGAATACACCACCGAGAACAGACTCTCATCTAAATACACCCCGGGAACAGACTCTCATCTAACTACACAGCCGAGAACAGACTCTCATCTAAACCCTCTCTGTGAACAGAATCTCATCTAAATACACCCCCGGGAACCGACTCTCATCTCAATACACCCCCGTGAACAGACAATCACCTCAATACAACCCCGTGAACAGACTCTCATCTAAATACACCTCCGGGAACATCCTCTCATCTGAATACACCCCGGTGAACAGACTCTCATCTAAATACCCCCTCCGTGAACAGACTCTCATCTAAATACAGCCCCGGGAACAGACTCTCATCTAAATACAGCCCAGGGAAAAGACTCTCATCTAAATACAGCCCCGGGAACGGACTCTCATCTAAATACACCCCCGTGAACATCCTCTCATCTGAATACACCCCGGTGAACAGACTCTCATCTAAATACTCCCTCCGTGAACAGACTCTCATCTAAATACACCCCCGTGAACAGACTCTCATCTAAATACAACCCCGTGAACAGAATCTCATCTAAATACACCCCCGTGAACAGACGCTCATCTGAATACACCCGGGAACAGACTCTCATCTAAATACACACCCGTGAACAGACTCCCATCTAAATACACCCCCGGGAACAGACTCTCATCGAAATATACACCCGTGAACAGACTCTCATCTAAATACACCCCTGTGAACAGACTCTCATCTAAATACACCCGCGTGAACAGACTCACATCTCAATACCACCTCCGGGAACAGACTCCCGTCTAAATACACCTCCATGAACAGACTCTTATCTAAATACAGCCACGTGAAAAAACTCTCATCTAAATACTCCCCCGTTAACAGACTCTCATCTAAATACCCTGTCCGTGAATACACTCTCAGCTAAATACACCCCCGTGAACAGACTCTCATCTAAATACACCTCCGGGAACAGACTCTCATCTAAATACAGCCCCGGGAACAGACTCTCATCTAAATACAACCCCGTGAACAGACTCTCATCTAAATACACCTCCGGGAACAGACTCTCATCTAAATACAGCCCAGGGAAAAGACTCTCATCTAAATACAGCCCCGGGAACAGACTCTCATCTAAATACCCCCTCCATGAACAGACTCTCATCTAAATACACCCCCGTGAACATATTCTCATCTGAATATACCCCGGTGAACAAACTCTCATCTAAATACCCCCTCCGTGAACAGACTCTCATCTAAATACACCCCCGTGAACAGAATCTCATCGAAATACAACCCCGTGATCAGAATCTCATCGAAATACACCCCCGTGAACAGACGCTCAACTGAATACACCCGGGAACAGACTCCCATCTAAATACACTCCCTGGAACAGACTCTCATCTAAATACAACCCTGTGAACAGACTCTCATCTAAATACACCCGCGTGAACTGACTCACATCTCAATACCACCTCCGGGAACAGACTCCCGTCTAAATACTCCTCCATGAACAGACTCTTATCTAAATACAACCGCGTGAACAAACTCTCATCTAAATACACCCCCGTTAAAAGACTCTCCTCTAAATACCCTCTCCGTGAATACACTCTCAGCTAAATACACCCCCGTGAACAGACTCTCATCTAAATACACCCCGGTGTACAGACTCCCATCAAAATACAACCCGTGAACAGACTCTCATCTAAATACAACCACGTGAACAGACTCTCATCTAAATACACTCCCGTGAACAGACTCCGATCTAAATACCCCACCCCCGGGAACAGACCCGCATCCAAATACACCCCCGTGAACAGACTCTCATCTAAATACACCCCCCGGGAACCGTCTCTCATCTAAATACACCCCCGGGAACAGACTCTCATCTGAATACACCCCCGTGAACAGACTCTCAGCTAAATACACCCCCGGGAACAGAATCTCATCTAAATACATCCCCGGGAACAGACTCTCTTCTAAATACACCCCCGTGAACAGACTCACATCTAAATACACCCCCGTGAACAGACTCTCATCTAAATACACCCCCGTGAACAGACTCCCATATAAATACACCCCCGGGAACAGACTCCCATCTAAATAGACCCCCGTGAACAGACTCTCATCTGAATACCCTCTCCGTGAATACACTCTCATCTAAATACACCCCTGTGAACAGACTGTCATCTAAATACACCCCGGTAAACAGACTCCCATCTAAATACAACCCGTGAACAGACTCTCATCTAAATACAACCCCGTGAACAGACTCTCATCTAAATACACCCCCGTGAACAGACTCTCATCTAAATACACCCCCCGGGAACCGTCTCTCATCTAAATACACCCCCGGGAACAGACTCTCATCTGAATTCACCCCCGTGAACAAACTCTCATCTAAATACACCCCCGTTAAAAGACTCTCATCTAAATACCCTCTCCGTGAATACACTCTCAGCTAAATACACCCCCGTGAACAGACTCTCATCTAAATACACCCCGGTGTACAGACTCCCATCAAAATACAACCCGTGAACAGACTCTCATCTAAATACAACCACGTGAACAGACTCTCATCTAAATACACTCCCGTGAACAGACTCCGATCGAAATAGCCCACCCCCGGGAACAGACCCGCATCCAAATACACCCCCGTGAACAGACTCTCATCTAAATACACCCCCCGGGAACCGTCTCTCATCTAAATACACCCCCGGGAACAGACTCTCATCTGAATACACCCCCGTGAACAGACTCTCAGCTAAATACACCCCCGGGAACAGAATCTCATCTAAATACATCCCCGGGAACAGACTCTCTTCTAAATACACCCCCGTGAACAGACTCACATCTAAATACACCCCCGTGAACAGACTCTCATCTAAATACACCCCCGTGAACAGACTCCCATATAAATATACCACCGGGAACAGACTCCCATCTAAATAGACCCCCGTGAACAGACTCTCATCTGAATACCCTCTCCGTGAATACACTCTCATCTAAATACACCCCCGTGAACAGACTGTCATCTAAATACACCCCGGTAAACAGACTCCCATCTAAATACAACCCGTGAACAGACTCTCATCTAAATACAACCCCGTGAACAGACTCTCATCTAAATACACCCCCGTGAACAGACTCTCATCTAAATACCCCACCCCCGGGAACAGACTCCCATCCAAATACACCCCCGTGAACAGACTCTCATCTAAATACACCCCCCGGGAACCGTCTCTCATCTCAATACACCCCAGGGAACAGACTCTCATCTGAATTCACCCCCGTGAACAGACTCTCACCTAAATAAACCCCCGTGAACAGACTCTCATCTAAATACACCCCCGGGAACAGACTCTCATCCAAAGACAGCACCGTGAACAGACTCTCATCTAAATACACCCCCGTGAACAGACTGACATCTGAATAGACCCCCGTGAACAGACACTCATCTAAATACACCCCCGTGAACAGACTCCCATATAAATACACCCCCGGGAACAGACTCCCATCTAAATAGACCCCCGTGAACAGACTCTCATCTAAATACACCCCCGTGAACCGACTCTCATCTAAATCCACCCCCGTGAACAGACTCCCATCTAAACACACCCCCTTGAACAGACGCTCCTCTAAATACACCCCTGTGAAAAGACTCTCAACAAAATACACCCCCGTGAACAGACTCTCATCTGAATACACCCTCGTGAACAGACTCCCTACTGAATACCCAGTGCGGGAACAGAATCCCGTCAAAATACCCCTCCGTGAACAGACTATCATCTAAATACATCCCCGTGAACAGACTCCCATCCAAATACACCCCCGTGAACACACTCTCATCTAAATACACCCCCCGGGAACCGTCTCTCATCTAAATACACCCCCGGGAACAGACTCTCATCTGAATTCACCCCCGTGAACAAACTCTCATATAAATACACCCCCGTTAAAAGACTCTCATCTAAATACCCTCTCCGTGAATACACTCTCAGCTAAATACACCCCCGTGAACAGACTCTCATCTAAATACACCCCGGTGTACAGACTCCCATCAAAATACAACCCGTGAACAGACTCTCATCTAAATACAACCACGTGAACAGACTCTCATCTAAATACACTCCCGTGAACAGACTCCGATCGAAATAGCCCACCCCCGGGAACAGACCCGCATCCAAATACACCCCCGTGAACAGACTCTCATCTAAATACACCCCCCGGGAACCGTCTCTCATCTAAATACACCCCCGGGAACAGACTCTCATCTGAATACACCCCCGTGAACAGACTCTCAGCTAAATACACCCCCGGGAACAGAATCTCATCTAAATACATCCCCGGGAACAGACTCTCTTCTAAATACACCCCCGTGAACAGACTCACATCTAAATACACCCCCGTGAACAGACTCTCATCTAAATACACCCCCGTGAACAGACTCCCATATAAATATACCCCCGGGAACAGACTCCCATCTAAATAGACCCCCGTGAACAGACTCTCATCTGAATACCCTCTCCGTGAATACACTCTCATCTAAATACACCCCCGTGAACAGACTGTCATCTAAATACACCCCGGTAAACAGACTCCCATCTAAATACAACCCGTGAACAGACTCTCATCTAAATACAACCCCGTGAACAGACTCTCATCTAAATACACCCCCGTGAACAGACTCTCATCTAAATACCCCACCCCCGGGAACAGACTCCCATCCAAATACACCCCCGTGAACAGACTCTCATCTAAATACACCCCCCGGGAACCGTCTCTCATCTCAATACACCCCAGGGAACAGACTCTCATCTGAATTCACCCCCGTGAACAGACTCTCACCTAAATAAACCCCCGTGAACAGACTCTCATCTAAATACACCCCCGGGAACAGACTCTCATCCAAAGACAGCACCGTGAACAGACTCTCATCTAAATACACCCCCGTGAACAGACTGACATCTGAATAGACCCCCGTGAACAGACACTCATCTAAATACACCCCCGTGAACAGACTCTCAATTAAATACACCCCCTCCGTGAACAGACTCTCATCTAAACACACCCCCGTGAACAGACTCCCATATAAATACACCCCCGGGAACAGACTCCCATCTAAATAGACCCCCGTGAACAGACTCTCATCTAAATACACCCCCGTGAACTGACTCTCATCTAAATCCACCCCCGTGAACAGACTCCCATCTAAACACACCCCCTTGAACAGACGCTCCTCTAAATACACCCCTGTGAAAAGACTCTCAACAAAATACACCCCCGTGAACAGACTCTCATCTGAATACACCCTCGTGAACAGACTCCCTACTAAATACCCAGTGCGGGAACAGAATCCCGTCAAAATACACCTCCGTGAACAGACTCTCATCTAAATACAGCCGCGTGAAATGACTCTCATCTAAATACCCCCTCCGTGAACAGACTATCATCTAAATACATCCCCGTGAACAGACTGTCATCTAAATACACCCACGGGAACAGACTCTCAACTAAATGCAACCCCGTGAAAAGACTCTCATCTAAATACCCCCTCCGTGAACAGACTATCATCTAAATACACCCCCGTGAACAGACTCTCATCTAAATACACCCAGGTGAACAGGCTGCCATCTAAATAAAACCCTTGAACAGACTCTCATCTAAATAGGACCCTGTGAACAGAATATCATCTAAATCCACATCCGTGAACAGACTCTCATCTAAATACACCCCCGTGAACAGACTCACATCTAAATAGACCCCCGTGAACAGACTCCCGTCCAAATACACCCCCGTGAACTGACACTGATCTAAATACCCCCTCCTTGAACAGACTCTCATCTGAATACACCCACAGGAACCGAATCTCATCTAAATACACCCTCGGGAACAGACTCTTACCTAGATACACCCCCGTGAACAGACTCTCACCTAAATACACCCCCGGGACAGACTCTCATCTAAATACAGCCCCGGGAACAGACTCTCATCTAAGTACACCCCCGTGAACAGACTCACATCTAAATAGACCCCCGGGAACAGACTCTCATCTAAATTCTACCCCGGGAGCAGACTCCCATCTAAATGCACCCCCGTGAACAGACTCTCATCTAAATACACCCCCGTGAACAGACTCCCATCCAAATACACCCCCGTGAACAGACTCCCATCTAAATCCACCCCCTCCGTGAACAGAGTCCCATCTGAATACACCCCCGTGAACAGACTCTAATCTAAATACACCCCCTCCTTGAACAGACTCTTATCTAAGTAGCCCCTCCGTGAACAGACTTTCATCTAACTACACCCCCGGAAACAGACTTGCATCTAAATACACCCCCGTGAACAGACTCTCATCTAAATACACCCCCTCCTTGAACAGACTCTTATCTAAGGAGCCCCTCCATGAACCGACTCTCATCTAAATCCACACCCTGCGTGAACAGACTCTCATCTGAATACACACCCTCCGGGAACAGACACTCATCTAAATACACACCTGTGAACAGACTCTCATCTAAATGCACCCCCGTGAAGAGACTGTCATCTAAATACGCCCCGGTGAACAGACTCCCATCTAAATTCACCCCCGGGAACAGACTCTCATCTAAATACACCCCCGTGAACAGCCTCTCATCGAAATACACCCCGGTGAAGAGACTCCCATCTAAATACAACCCGTGAACAGACTCTCATCTAAATACACACCCGTGAACAGACTCTCATCTAAATACACCCCCGTGAACAGACTCACATCTAAATAGACCCCCGTGAACAGACTCCCATCCAAATACAACCCCGTGATCAGCCTCTCATCTAAACACACCCACAGAAACTGACTCTCATCTAAATACACCATCGGGAACAGACTCTCATCTAAATACACCCCCGGGAACAGACTCTCACCGAAATACACCCCCGGGAACAGACTCTCATCTAAATACAGCCCCGGGAACAGACGTTCATCTAAATACACCCCAGTGAACAGATTCCCATCTAAAGACACCCCCGTGAACAGACTCCCATCTAAATTCAACCCCGCGAACAGACTCTCATCTAAATACACCCCCGTGAAGAGACTCTCATCTAAATACACCCCCGTGAACAGACTCCCATCTAAATTCAGCCCTGTGAACCGACTCTCATCTAAATACACCCCCGTGAACAGACTCTCATCTAAATACACCCCCGTGAACAGACTCCCATCTAAAGACACCCCCGTGAACAGAATCCCATCTAAATTCATCCCCGCGAACAGACTCTCATCTAAATACACCCCCGTGAAGAGACTCTCATCTAAATACACCCGTGTGAACAGACTCCCATCTAAATTCAGCCCTGTGAACCGACTCTCATCTAAATACACCCCCGTGAACAGACTCTCATCTAAATACCCCCGCGTGAACAGACTCTCATCTAAATATACCCTTTCCGTGAACAGACTCTCATCTGAATACACCCCCGTGAACAGACTCCCATCTAAATACAAACCGTGAACAGACTCTCATCTAAATACACCCCAGTGAACAGACTCCCATCTAAAGACACCCCCGTGAACAGACTCCCATCTGAATTCACCCCCGCAAACAGACTCTCATCTAAATACACCCCCGTGAAGAGACTCTCATCTAAATACACCCCCGTGAACAGACTCCCATCTAAATTCAGCCCTGTGAACCGACTCTCATCTAAATACACCCCTTCCGTGAACAGCCTCTCATCTAAATACACCCCAGTGAACAGACTCCCATCTAAAGACACCCCCGTGAACAGACTCCCATCTAAATCCACACCCGCGAACAGACTCTCATCTAAATACACCCCCGTGAAGAGACTCTCATCTAAATACACCCCCGTGAACAGACTCCCATCTAAATTCAGCCCTGTGAAGCGACTCTCATCTAAATGCACCCCCGTGAACAGACTCTCATCTAAATACACCCCTTCCGTGAACAGGCTCACATCTAAATACACCCCCGTGAACAGACTCCCATCTAAATACACCCGCGTGAACAGACTCTCATCTAAATACACCCCTTCCGTGAACAGACTCCCATCTAAATACAAACCGTGAACAGACTCTCATCTAAATACAACCCCGTGAACAGAATCGCATCTAAATACACCTCCGTGAACAGACTCTGATCTAAATACACCCGCGTGAACAGACTCTCATCTAAATACACCCTCGTGACCAGACTCTCATCTAAATACCCCCCCGTGAACAGAATCTCATCTAAATAAACCTTCGTGAGCAGACGCTCATCTAAATACACACCCGTGAACAGACTCTCATCTAAATACACCCCAGGGAACCGACTCTCATCTAAATACCCCCTCCGTGAACAGACTCTCATCGAAATACTTTCCCGGGAACAGACTCCCATCTAAATACCCCTTCCGTGAACAGACTATCATCTAAATACACCCCCGTGAACAGACTCTCATCTAAATACCCCTTCCGTGAACAGACTATCATCTAAATACACCCCCGGGAACAGACTCTCATCTCGGTACACCCCCGGGAACAGACTCCCGTCTGAACACACCTCCATGAACAGACTCTTATCTAAATACACCCGCGTGAACCAACACTCATCTAAATACAACCACGGGAACTGACTCTCATCTAAATACACCCCCGTGAACAGACTCTCATCTAAATACAACCACTTTAACAGACTCTCATCTAAATACACCCACGGGAACTGAGTCTCATCTAAATACACCCCCGTGAACAGACTCTCATCTAAATACCCTCTCCGTGAATAACTCTCATCTAAATACACCCCCGTGAACAGACTCTCATCTAAATACAACCCCGTGAACAGACTCTCATCCAAATACACCCCCGTGAACAGACTCTCACATAAATGGCCCACCCCCGGGAACAGACTCCCATCCAAATATACCCCCGTGGACAGACACACCTCTAAATACACCCCCGGGAACCGTCTCTCTTCTAAATACACCCCCGGGAACAGACTCTCATCTAAATACACCCCCGTGAACAGACTCTCACCTGAATACACCCCCGTAAACAGATTCTCATCTAAATACAGCCCCGTGAACAGACTCTCATCTAAATATACCCCCGTGAACAGACTCACATCTAAATACAACCCCGTGAACAGACTCTCATCCAAATACACCCCCGTGAACAGACTCTCACATAAATGGCCCACCCCCGGGAACAGACTCCCATCCAAATATACCCCCGTGGACAGACACACCTCTAAATACACCCCCGGGAACCGTCTCTCTTCTAAATACACCCCCGGGAACAGACTCTCATCTAAATACACCCCCGTGAACAGACTCTCACCTGAATACACCCCCGTAAACAGATTCTCATCTAAATACAGCCCCGTGAACAGACTCTCATCTAAATATACCCCCGTGAACAGACTCACATCTAAATACACCCCCGTGAACAGACTCTCATCTAAATGCACCCCCTCCGTGAACAGACTCTCAACTAAATACACCCCCGTGAACAGACTCCCATATAAATACACCCCCGGGAACAGACTCCCATCTAAATAGACCCCCGTGAACTGACTCTCATCTAAATACCCCCTCCGTGAACAGACTCTCATCTAAATACACCCCTGTGAACAGACTCGAATCTAAATACACCCCGGTGAACAGCCTCCCATCTAAATACACCCCCGTGAACAGACTCTCATCTAAATACACCCCCGTGTACAGACTCTCATTTAAATACCCCCCCGGGAACAGACTCTCATTTAAATACACCCCGGTGAACAGACTCTCATCTAAATAGGACCCTGTGAACAGAATATCATCTAAATACAACCCCGTGAACAGACTCTCATATAAATACCCACCCCACCGCGCGAACGGACTCCCATCCAAATACACCACCATGAACAGACACTCATCTAAATACCCCCTCCGTGAACAGACTCTCATCTAAATACACCCACAGGAAACGACTCTCAACTAAATACACCCCCGGGAACAGACTCTCATCTAAACACACCCCCGTGAACAGACTCTCACCTAAATACACCCCCGTGAACAAACTCTCACCTAAATAGAACCCCGTGAACAGACTCTCATCTAAATTCACGCCCGCGAACAAACTCTCATCTAAATACACCCCCGAGAACAGACTTCCATCTAAATTCACCCGCGTGAACAGACTCTCATCTAAATACACATCTGTGAAAAGACTCCCATCCAAATCCACCGCCTCCGTGAACAGACTACCATCTAATTACACCCCCGTGAACAGACTCTCATCGAAATACACCCCCGTGAACAGACTCTCACCTGAATACACCCCCGTGAACAGACTCTCATCTAAATTCACCCCCGTGAACAGACTCTCATCTAAATACACCCCCGAGAACAGACTTCCATCTAAATTCACCCCTGTGAACCGACTCTCATCTAATTACACCCCCGTGAACAGACTCTCATCTAAATAAACCCCCGCAAACAGACTCGCATCCAAATACACCCCTGTGAACCGACTCTCATCTAAATACCCCCTCCGTGAACAGGCTCTCATCTAATTAACCCCTCGGGAACATACTCTCATCTAAATACACCCCCGTGAACAGACTCTCATCTAAATACTCCCCAGGGAGCAGCCTCCCATCAAAATACACCCCCGTGAACAGACTCTCATCTTCCCCCACCCCCGGGAATAGACTCTCATCTAAAGACAGCACCGTGAACAGATTCTCATCTAAATACACCCCCGTGAACAGACTCACATCTCAATAGACCCCGGTGAACAGACTCTCATGTAAATACTCCCCCGTGAACTGACTCTCATTTAAATGCACCCCCTCCGTGAACAGACTCTCATCTAAATACACCCCCGTGAACAGACTCCCATATAAATACACCCCCCGGAACAGACTCTCATCTAAATACACCCCCGTGAACCGACTCTCATCTAAATACACCGCCGTGAACAGACTCCCTTCTAAATACACCCCCGTGAACAGACTCTCCTCTAAATACACCCCTGTGAAAAGACTCTCAACAAAATACACCCCCGTGAACAGACTCTCATCTGAATACAACCTCGTGAACAGACTCCCTTCTAAATACCCAGTGCGGGAACAGACTCCCGTCAAAATACACCTCCGTGAACAGACTCTCATCTAAATACACCCCGGCGAACAGACTGTCATCCAAATACACCCACGGGAACAGACTCTCATCTAAATACAACCCCGTGAAAAGTCTCTCATCTAAATACCCCCTCCGTGAACAGACTATCATCTAAATACACCCCCGTGAACAGACTCTCATCGAAATACACCCAGGTGAACAGCCTGCCATCGAAATACAACCCTTGAACAGACTCTCATCCAAATAGGACCCTGTGAACAGAATATCATCTAAATACACCCCCGTGAACAGACTCACATCTAAATAGACCCCCGTGAACAGACTCCCATCCAAATACACCCCCGTGAACAGACACTGATCTAAATACCCCCTCCGTGAACAGACTCTCATCTGAATACACCCACAGGAACCGAATCTCATCTAAATACACCTTCGGGAACAGACTCTGATCTAAATACACCCCCGTGAATAGGCTCTCATCTAAATGCACCCCCGTGAACAGACTCTCATCTAAATACAGCCCCGGAAAAAGACTCCCATCTAAATACACGCCGTGAACAGGCTCCCATCCAAAGACACACCCGGTGAACAGTCTCTCATCTAAATACACCCCCGTGAACAGACTCTCATCTAAATACACCCCCGTGAACAGACTTTTATCTAAATACAGCCCCGTCAACAGACTCAGATCTAAATACACCCCCGTGAATAGACTTCTATCTAAATACACCCCCGGTGAACAGACTCTCATCTGAATACACCCCCGGTGAACAGACTCTCATCTGAGTACACCCCCGGAAACAGGCTCCCTGCTAAATAAACCCCCGGAAACAGACTCCGATCTAAATAGACACCCGTGAACAGCCTCCCATCTAAATCCACCTCCGGTAAACAAACTCTCATCTAAATACACACCCGGAAACAGACTCCCATCTAAATACACCCCCGGTGAAAAGTCTCCCATCTAAATACAGCCCCGTGAACAGACTCTAATCTAAATACACACCCGTGAACTGACTCCTATCTAAATACAACCCCGTGAACAGAATCTCATCTAAATACATCCCGGGAACAGACTCTCATCTAAATACAACCCCGTGAACAGAATCTCATCTAAGTACACAGCCGTGAACAGACACTCATCTAAATACATCCCGGGAACAGACTCTCATCTAAATACAACCCCGTGAACAGAATCTCATCTAAATACACAGCCGTGAACAGACTCTCATCTAAATACACCCCCGTGAACAGACTCTCATCTAAATACCCACCACCCCGGGAACAGACTCCCATTCAAATATATCCCCGTGAACAGACTCTCATCTAAATACCCCCTCCGTGAACAGAAACTCATCTAAATACACCTCCGGGAACCGACTCTCATCCAAATACACCCACGTGAAAAAAATGTCATCTAAATACACCTCCATGAACAGACTCTCATCTAAATGCACCCCCGAGAACAGACTCCCATATAAATACATCCATGGTAACAGACTCCCATCTAAATAGACCCCCGTGAACAGACTCTCATCTAAATACACCCCCGTGAACAGACTCCCATCTAAATACACCCCCGGGAACAGACTCTCATCTAAATATACCCCCGTGAACAGAGCTCATCTAAATACACCCCCGTGAACAGAGCTCATCTAAATACACCCCCGAGAACAGACTCTCATCTCAATACACCCCGGGAACAGAGTCTCATCTAAATACACCCCCGTGAACAGACTCTCATCTAAATACACCCCGGGAACAGACTCTCATCGAAATGCAACCCCGTGAACAGAATCTGATCTAAATACACCCCCGTGAACAGACTCACATCTAAATAGAGCCCCGTGAATAGACTCTCATCTAAATAGACATCCGTGAACAGACTCTCATCTAAATACACCCCCGTGAACAGACTCCCATCTAAATACACCCCCGGGAACAGACTCTCATCTAAATACATCCCTGTGAACAGACTCACATCCAAATACACCCCCGTGAAGAGCCTCTCATCTAAATACACACCCGTGAACAGACTCTCATCTAAATACACCCGCGTGAACATACTCTCATCTAAATACACCCCCGTGAACAGACTCCCATCTAAATGCACCCACGGGAATAGACACTCATCTAAATACACCCCCGTGAAAAGACTCTCATCTAAATACCCCCTCCGTGAACAGACTCTCATCTAAATACACCCCCGTGAGCAGACTCTCATCTAAATACACCCCAGTGAACAGAATCCCATCTAACTACAACCCGTGAACAGACTCTCATCCAAATACAACCCCGTGAACAGAATCTCATCTAAGTACACCCCCGTGAAAAGACTCCCATCTATATACACCCTCCGGGAACAGACTCTCATGTAAATACACCCCCGTGAATAGAGCTCATCTAAATACACCACCGAGAACAGACTCTCATCTAAATACACCCCGGGAACAGACTCTCATCTAACTACACAGCCGAGAACAGACTCTCATCTAAACCCTCTCTGTGACAGAATCTAATCTAAATACACCCCCGGGAACCGAGTCTCATCTCAATACACCCCCGTGAACAGACAATCACCTAAATACAACCCCGTGAACAGACTCTCATCTAAATACACCTCCGGGAACATCCTCTCATCTGAATACACCCCGGTGAACAGACTCTCATCTAAATACCCCCTCCGTGAACAGACTCTCATCTAAATACAGCCCCGGGAACAGACTCTCATCTAAATACAGCCCAGGGAAAAGACTCTCATCTAAATACAGCCCCGGGAACAGACTCCCATCTAAATACACCCCCGTGAACATCCTCTCATCTGAATACACCCCGGTGAACAGACTCTCATCTAAATACCCCCTCCGTGAACAGACTCTCATCTAAATACACCCCCGTGAACAGACTCCCATCTAAATACACCCCCGGGAACAGACTCTCATCTAAATACATCCCTGTGAACAGACTCACATCCAAATACACCCCCGTGAAGAGCCTCTCATCTAAATACACACCCGTGAACAGACTCTCATCTAAATACACCCGCGTGAACATACTCTCATCTAAATACACCCCCGTGAACAGACTCCCATCTAAATGCACCCACGGGAATAGACACTCATCTAAATACACCCCCGTGAAAAGACTCTCATCTAAATACCCCCTCCGTGAACAGACTCTCATCTAAATACACCCCCGTGAGCAGACTCTCATCTAAATACACCCCAGTGAACAGAATCCCATCTAACTACAACCCGTGAACAGACTCTCATCCAAATACAACCCCGTGAACAGAATCTCATCTAAGTACACCCCCGTGAAAAGACTCCCATCTATATACACCCTCCGGGAACAGACTCTCATCTAAATACACCCCCGTGAATAGAGCTCATCTAAATACACCACCGAGAACAGACTCTCATCTAAATACACCCCGGGAACAGACTCTCATCTAACTACACAGCCGAGAACAGACTCTCATCTAAACCCTCTCTGTGACAGAATCTCATCTAAATACACCCCCGGGAACCGACTCTCATCTCAATACACCCCCGTGAACAGACAATCACCTAAATACAACCCCGTGAACAGACTCTCATCTAAATACACCTCCGGGAACATCCTCTCATCTGAATACACCCCGGTGAACAGACTCTCATCGAAATACCCCCTCCGTGAACAGACTCTCATCTAAATACAGCCCCGGGAACAGACTCTCATCTAAATACAGCCCAGGGAAAAGACTCTCATCTAAATACAGCCCCGGGAACAGACTCCCATCTAAATACACCCCCGTGAACATCCTCTCATCTGAATACACCCCGGTGAACAGACTCTCATCTAAATACCCCCTCCGTGAACAGACTCTCATCTAAATACACCCCCGTGAACAGACTCTCATCTAAATACAACCCCGTGAACAGAATCTCATCTAAATACACCCCCGTGAACAGACGCTCATCTGAACACACCCGGGAACAGACTCTCATCTAAATACAACCCCGTGAACAGAATCTAATCTAAATACACAGCCGTGAACAGACTCTCATCTAAATACACCCCGGGAACAGACTCCCATCTAAATACACCCCCGGGAACAGACTCTCATCTAAATATACACCCGTGAACAGACTCTCATCTAAATACACCCCCGGGAACAGACTCTCAACTAAATTCTACCAGGGAACAGACTCTCATCTAAATACACACCCGTGAACAGACTCCCATCTAAATACACCCCCGGGAACAGACTCTCATCTCAATACACACCCGTGAACAGACTCCCATCTAAATACACCCCCGGGAACAGACTCTCATCGAAATATACACCCGTGAACAGACTCTCATCTAAATACACCCCTGTGAACAGACTCTCATCTAAATACACCCGCGTGAACAGACTCACATCTCAATACCACCTCCGGGAACAGACTCCCGTCTAAATACACCTCCATGAACAGACTCGCATCTAAATACACCCCAGTGAACAGAATCCCATCTAACTACAACCCGTGAACAGACTCTCATCCAAATACAACCCCGTGAACAGAATCTCATCTAAGTACACCCCCGTGAAAAGACTCCCATCTATATACCCCCTCCGGGAACAGACTCTCATCTAAATACACCCTAGTGAATAGAGCTCATCTGAATACACCACCGAGAACAGACTCTCATCTAAATACACCCCGGGAACAGACTCTCATCTAACTACACAGCCGAGAACAGACTCTCATCTAAACCCTCTCTGTGAACAGAATCTCATCTAAATACACCCCCGGGAACCGACTCTCATCTCAATACACCCCCGTGAACAGACAATCACCTAAATACAACCCCGTGAACAGACTCTCATCTAAATACACCTCCGGGAACATCATCTCATCTGAATACACCCCGGTGAACAGACTCTCATCTAAATACCCCCTCCGTGAACAGACTCTCATCTAAATACAGCCCCGGGAACAGACTCTCATCTAAATACAGCCCAGGGAATAGACTCTCATCTAAATACAGCCCCGGGAACAGACTCTCATCTAAATACACCTCCGGGAACATCCTCTCATCTGAATACACCCCGGTGAACAGACTCTCATCTAAATACCCCCTCCGTGAACAGACTCTCATCTAAATACACCGCCGTGAACAGACTCTCATCTAAATACAACCCCGTGAACAGAATCTCATCGAAATACACCCCCGTGAACAGACGCTCATCTGAACACACCCGGGAACAGACTCTCATCTAAATACAACCCCGTGAACAGAATCTAATCTAAATACACAGCCGTGAACAGACTCTCATCTAAATACACCCCGGGAACAGACTCCCATCTAAATACACCCCCGGGAACAGACTCTCATCTAAATATACACCCGTGAACAGACTCTCATCTAAATACACCCCGGGAACAGACTCTCAACTAAATTCTACCAGGGAACAGACTCTCATCTAAATACACACCCGTGAACAGACTCCCATCTAAATACACCCCCGGGAACAGACTCTCATCTAAATACACACCCGTGAACAGACTCCCATCTAAATACACCCCCGGGAACAGACTCTCATCGAAATATACACCCGTGAACAGACTCTCATCTAAATACACCCCTGTGAACAGACTCTCATCTAAATACACCCGCGTGAACAGACTCACATCTCAATACCACCTCCGGGAACAGACTCCCGTCTAAATACACCTCCATGAACAGACTCGCATCTAAATACACCCCAGTGAACAGAATCCCATCTAAATACAACCCGTGAACAGACTCTCATCCAAATACAACCCCGTGAACAGAATCTCATCTAAGTACACCCCCGTGAAAAGACTCCCATCTATATACCCCCTCCGGGAACAGACTCTCATCTAAATACACCCCAGTGAATAGAGCTCATCTGAATACACCACCGAGAACAGACTCTCATCTAAATACACCCCGGGAACAGACTCTCATCTAACTACACAGCCGAGAACAGACTCTCATCTAAACCCTCTCTGTGAACAGAATCTCATCTAAATACACCCCCGGGAACCGACTCTCATCTCAATACACCCCCGTGAACAGACAATCACCTAAATACAACCCCGTGAACAGACGCTCATCTAAATACACCTCCGGGAACATCCTCTCATCTGAATACACCCCGGTGAACAGACTCTCATCTAAATACCCCCTCCGTGAACAGACTCTCATCTAAATACAGCCCCGGGAACAGACTCTCATCTAAATACAGCCCAGGGAAAAGACTCTCATCTAAATACAGCCCCGGGAACGGACTCTCATCTAAATACACCCCCGTGAACATCCTCTCATCTGAATACACCCCGGTGAACAGACTCTCATCTAAATACTCCCTCCGTGAACAGACTCTCATCTAAATACACCCCCGTGAACAGACTCTCATCTAAATACAACCCCGTGAACAGAATCTCATCTAAATACACCCCCGTGAACAGACGCTCATCTGAATACACCCGGGAACAGACTCTCATCTAAATACAACCCCGTGAACAGAATCTAATCTAAATACACAGCCGTGAACAGACTCTCATCTAAATACACCCCGGGAACAGACTCCCATCTAAATACACCCCCGGGAACAGACTCTCATCTAAATATACACCCGTGAACAGACTCTCATCTAAATACACCCCCGGGAACAGACTCTCAACTAAATTCTACCAGGGAACAGACTCTCATCTAAATACACACCCGTGAACAGACTCCCATCTAAATACACCCCCGGGAACAGACTCTCATCGAAATATACACCCGTGAACAGACTCTCATCTAAATACACCCCTGTGAACAGACTCTCATCTAAATACACCCGCGTGAACAGACTCACATCTCAATACCACCTCCGGGAACAGACTCCCGTCTAAATACACCTCCATGAACAGACTCTTATCTAAATACAGCCACGTGAAAAAACTCTCATCTAAATACCCTGTCCGTGAATACACTCTCAGCTAAATACACCCCCGTGAACAGACTCTCATCTAAATACACCTCCGGGAACAGACTCTCATCTAAATACAGCCCCGGGAACACACTCTCATCTAAATACAACCCCGTGAACAGACTCTCATCTAAATACACCTCCGGGAACAGACGCTCATCTAAATACAGCCCAGGGAAAAGACTCTCATCTAAATACAGCCCCGGGAACAGACTCTCATCTAAATACCCCCTCCATGAACAGACTCTCATCTAAATACACCCCCGTGAACATACTCTCATCTGAATACACCCCGGTGAACAAACTCTCATCTAAATACCCCCTCCGTGAACAGACTCTCATCTAAATACACCCCCGTGAACAGAATCTCATCGAAATACAACCCCGTGATCAGAATCTCATCGAAATACACCCCCGTGAACAGACGCTCAACTGAATACACCCGGGAACAGACTCCCATCTAAATACACTCCCTGGAACAGACTCTCATCTAAATACACCCCTGTGAACAGACTCTCATCTAAATACACCCGCGTGAACTGACTCACATCTCAATACCACCTCCGGGAACAGACTCCCGTCTAAATACTCCTCCATGAACAGACTCTTATCTAAATACAACCGCGTGAACAAACTCTCATCTAAATACACCCCCGTTAAAAGACTCTCCTCTAAATACCCTCTCCGTGAATACACTCTCAGCTAAATACACCCCCGTGAACAGACTCTCATCTAAATACACCCCGGTGTACAGACTCCCATCAAAATACAACCCGTGAACAGACTCTCATCTAAATACAACCACGTGAACAGACTCTCATCTAAATACACTCCCGTGAACAGACTCCGATCTAAATACCCCACCCCCGGGAACAGACCCGCATCCAAATACACCCCCGTGAACAGACTCTCATCTAAATACACCCCCCGGGAACCGTCTCTCATCTAAATACACCCCCGGGAACAGACTCTCATCTGAATACACCCCCGTGAACAGACTCTCAGCTAAATACACCCCCGGGAACAGAATCTCATCTAAATACATCCCCGGGAACAGACTCTCTTCTAAATACACCCCCGTGAACAGACTCACATCTAAATACACCCCCGTGAACAGACTCTCATCTAAATACACCCCCGTGAACAGACTCCCATATAAATACACCCCCGGGAACAGACTCCCATCTAAATAGACCCCCGTGAACAGACTCTCATCTGAATACCCTCTCCGTGAATACACTCTCATCTAAATACACCCCTGTGAACAGACTGTCATCTAAATACACCCCGGTAAACAGACTCCCATCTAAATACAACCCGTGAACAGACTCTCATCTAAATACAACCCCGTGAACAGACTCTCACCTAAATACACCCCCGTGAACAGACTCTCATCTAAATACCCCACCCCCGGGAACAGACTCCCATCCAAATACACCCCCGTGAACAGACTCTCATCTAAATACACCCCCCGGGAACCGTCTCTCATCTAAATACACCCCCGGGAACAGACTCTCATCTGAATTCACCCCCGTGAACAAACTCTCATCTAAATACACCCCCGTTAAAAGACTCTCATCTAAATACCCTCTCCGTGAATACACTCTCAGCTAAATACACCCCCGTGAACAGACTCTCATCTAAATACACCCCGGTGTACAGACTCCCATCAAAATACAACCCGTGAACAGACTCTCATCTAAATACAACCACGTGAACAGACTCTCATCTAAATACAGTCCCGTGAACAGACTCCGATCGAAATAGCCCACCCCCGGGAACAGACCCGCATCCAAATACACCCCCGTGAACAGACTCTCATCTAAATACACCCCCCGGGAACCGTCTCTCATCTAAATACACCCCCGGGAACAGACTCTCATCTGAATACACCCCCGTGAACAGACTCTCAGCTAAATACATCCCCGGGAACAGAATCTCATCTAAATACATCCCCGGGAACAGACTCTCTTCTAAATACACCCCCGTGAACAGACTCACATCTAAATACACGCCCGTGAACAGACTCTCATCTAAATACACCCCCGTGAACAGACTCCCATATAAATATACCCCCGGGAACAGACTCCCATCTAAATAGACCCCCGTGAACAGACTCTCATCTGAATACCCTCTCCGTGAATACACTCTCATCTAAATACACCCCCGTGAACAGACTGTCATCTAAATACACCCCGGTAAACAGACTCCCATCTAAATACAACCCGTGAACAGACTCTCATCTAAATACAACCCCGTGAACAGACTCTCATCTAAATACACCCCCGTGAACAGACTCTCATCTAAATACCCCACCCCCGGGAACAGACTCCCATCCAAATACACCCCCGTGAACAGACTCTCATCTAAATACACCCCCCGGGAACCGTCTCTCATCTCAATACACCCCAGGGAACAGACTCTCATCTGAATTCACCCCCGTGAACAGACTCTCACCTAAATAAACCCCCGTGAACAGACTCTCATCTAAATACACCCCCGGGAACAGACTCTCATCCAAAGACAGCACCGTGAACAGACTCTCATCTAAATACACCCCCGTGAACAGACTGACATCTGAATAGACCCCCGTGAACAGACACTCATCTAAATACACCCCCGTGAACAGACTCTCAATTAAATACACCCCCTCCGTGAACAGACTCTCATCTAAACACACCCCCGTGAACAGCCTCCCATATAAATACACCCCCGGGAACAGACTCCCATCTAAATAGACCCCCGTGAACAGACTCTCATCTAAATACACCCCCGTGAACCGACTCTCATCTAAATCCACCCCCGTGAACAGACTCCCATCTAAACACACCCCCTTGAACAGACGCTCCTCTAAATACACCCCTGTGAAAAGACTCTCAACAAAATACACCCCCGTGAACAGACTCTCATCTGAATACACCCTCGTGAACAGACTCCCTACTAAATACCCAGTGCGGGAACAGAATCCCGTCAAAATACACCTCCGTGAACAGACTCTCATCTAAATACATCCACGTGAACAGACTCCCATCCAAATACACCCCCGTGAACAGACTCTCATCTAAATACACCCCCCGGGAACCGTCTCTCATCTAAATACACCCCCGGGAACAGACTCTCATCTGAATTCACCCCCGTGAACAAACTCTCATCTAAATACACCCCCGTTAAAAGACTCTCATCTAAATACCCTCTCCGTGAATACACTCTCAGCTAAATACACCCCCGTGAACAGACTCTCATCTAAATACACCCCGGTGTACAGACTCCCATCAAAATACAACCCGTGAACAGACTCTCATCTAAATACAACCACGTGAACAGACTCTCATCTAAATACACTCCCGTGAACAGACTCCGATCGAAATAGCCCACCCCCGGGAACAGACCCGCATCCAAATACACCCCCGTGAACAGACTCTCATCTAAATACACCCCCCGGGAACCGTCTCTGATCTAAATACACCCCCGGGAACAGACTCTCATCTGAATACACCCCCGTGAACAGACTCTCAGCTAAATACACCCCCGGGAACAGAATCTCATCTAAATACATCCCCGGGAACAGACTCTCTTCTAAATACACCCCCGTGAACAGACTCACATCTAAATACACCCCCGTGAACAGACTCTCAACAAAATACACCGCCGTGAACAGACTCTCATCTGAATACACCCTCGTGAACAGACTCCCTACTAAATACCCAGTGCGGGAACAGAATCCCGTCAAAATACACCTCCGTGAACAGACTCTCATCTAAATACAGCCGCGTGAAATGACTCTCATCTAAATACCCCCTCCGTGAACAGACTATCATCTAAATACATCCCCGTGAACAGACTGTCATCTAAATACACCCACGGAACAGACTCTCAACTAAATGCAACCCCGTGAAAAGACTCTCATCTAAATACCCCCTCCGTGAACAGACTATCATCTAAATACACCCCCGTGAACAGACTCTCATCTAAATACACCCAGGTGAACAGCCTGCCATCTAAATACAACCCTTGAACAGACTCTCATCTAAATAGGACCCTGTGAACAGAATATCATCTAAATCCACATCCGTGAACAGACTCTCATCTAAATACACCCCCGTGAACAGACTCACATCTAAATAGACCCCCGTGAACAGACTCCCGTCCAAATACACCCCCGTGAACTGACACTGATCTAAATACCCCCTCCTTGAACAGACTCTCATCTGAATACACCCACAGGAACCGAATCTCATCTAAATACACCCTCGGGAACAGACTCTTACCTGGATACACCCCCGTGAACAGACTCTCACCTAAATACACCCCCGGGACAGACCCTCATCTAAATACAGCCCCGGGAACAGACTCTCATCTAAGTACACCCCCGTGAACAGACTCACATCTAAATAGACCCCCGGGAACAGACTCTCATCTAAATACTACCCCGGGAGCAGACTCCCATCTAAATGCACCCCCGTGAACAGACTCTCATCTAAATACACCCCCGTGAACAGACTCCCATCCAAATACACCCCCGTGAACAGACTCCCATCTAAATCCACCCCCTCCGTGAACAGAGTCCCATCTGAATACACCCCCATGAACAGACTCTAATCTAAATACACCCCCTCCTTGAACAGACTCTTATCTAAGTAGCCCCTCCGTGAACAGACTTTCATCTAACTACACCCCCGGAAACAGACTTGCATCTAAATACACCCCCGTGAACAGACTCTCATCTAAATACACCCCCTCCTTGAACAGACTCTTATCTAAGTAGCCCCTCCATGAACCGACTCTCATCTAAATACACACCCTGCGTGAACAGACTCTCATCTGAATACACACCCTCCGGGAACAGACACTCATCTAAATACACACCTGTGAACAGACTCTCATCTAAATGCACCCCCGTGAAGAGACTGTCATCTAAATACGCCCCGGTGAACAGACTCCCATCTAAATTCACCCCCGGGAACAGACTCTCATCTAAATACACCCCCGTGAACAGCCTCTCATCGAAATACACCCCGGTGAAGAGACTCCCATCTAAATACAACCCGTGAACAGACTCTCATCTAAATACACACCCGTGAACAGACTCTCATCTAAATACACCCCCGTGAACAGACTCACATCTAAATAGACCCCCGTGAACAGACTCCCATCCAAATACAACCCCGTGATTAGCCTCTCATCTAAACACACCCACAGAAACTGACTCTCATCTAAATACACCATCGGGAACAGACTCTCATCTAAATACACCCCCGGGAACAGACTCTCACCGAAATACACCCCCGGGAACAGACTCTCATCTAAATACAGCCCCGGGAACAGACGTTCATCTAAATACACCCCAGTGAACAGATTCCCATCTAAAGACACCCCCGTGAACAGACTCCCATCTAAATTCAACCCCGCGAACAGACTCTCATCTAAATACACCCCCGTGAAGAGACTCTCATCTAAATACACCCCCGTGAACAGACTCCCATCTAAATTCAGCCCTGTGAACCGACTCTCATCTAAATACACCCCCGTGAACAGACTCTCATCTAAATACACCCCCGTGAACAGACTCCCATCTAAAGACACCCCCGTGAACAGAATCCCATCTAAATTCATCCCCGCGAACAGACTCTCATATAAATACACCCCCGTGAAGAGACTCTCATCTAAATACACCCGTGTGAACAGACTCCCATCTAAATTCAGCCCTGTGAACCGACTCTCATCTAAATACACCCCCGTGAACAGACTCTCATCTAAATACACCCGCGTGAACAGACTCTCATCTAAATATACCCTTTCCGTGAACAGACTCTCATCTAAATACACCCCCGTGAACAGACTCCCATCTAAATACAAACCGTGAACAGACTCTCATCTAAATACACCCCAGTGAACAGACTCCCATCTAAAGACACCCCCGTGAACAGACTCCCATCTGAATTCACCCCCGCAAACAGACTCTCATCTAAATACACCCCCGTGAAGAGACTCTCATCTAAATACACCCCCGTGAACAGACTCCCATCTAAATTCAGCCCTGTGAACCGACTCTCATCTAAATACACCCCTTCCGTGAACAGCCTCTCATCTAAATACACCCCAGTGAACAGACTCCCATCTAAAGACACCCCCGTGAACAGACTCCCATCTAAATCCACACCCGCGAACAGACTCTCATCTAAATACACCCCCGTGAAGAGACTCTCATCTAAATACACCCCCGTGAACAGACTCCCATCTAAATTCAGCCCTGTGAAGCGACTCTCATCTAAATGCACCCCCGTGAACAGACTCTCATCTAAATACACCCCTTCCGTGAACAGGCTCACATCTAAATACACCCCCGTGAACAGACTCCCATCTAAATACACCCGCGTGAACAGACTCTCATCTAAATACACCCCTTCCGTGAACAGACTCCCATCTAAATACAAACCGTGAACAGACTCTCATCTAAATACAACCCCGTGAACAGAATCGCATCTAAATACACCTCCGTGAACAGACTCTGATCTAAATACACCCGCGTGAACAGACTCTCATCTAAATACACCCTCGTGACCAGACTCTCATCTAAATACCCCCCCGTGAACAGAATCTCATCTAAATAAACCTTCGTGAGCAGACGCTCATCTAAATACACACCCGTGAACAGACTCTCATCTAAATACACCCCAGGGAACCGACTCTCATCTAAATACCCCCTCCGTGAACAGACTCTCATCGAAATACTTTCCCGGGAACAGACTCCCATCTAAATTCCCCTTCCGTGAACAGACTATCATCTAAATACACCCCCGTGAACAGACTCTCATCTAAATACCCCTTCCGTGAACAGACTATCATCTAAATACACCCCCGGGAACAGACTCTCATCTCGGTACACCCCCGGGAACAGACTCCCGTCTGAACACACCTCCATGAACAGACTCTTATCTAAATACACCCGCGTGAACCAACACTCATCTAAATACAACCACGGGAACTGACTCTCATCTAAATACACCCCCGTGAACAGACTCTCATCTAAATACAACCACTTTAACAGACTATCATCTAAATACACCCCCGGGAACAGACTCTCATCTCGGTACACCCCCGGGAACAGACTCCCGTCTGAACACACCTCCATGAACAGACTCTTATCTAAATACACCCACGTGAACCAACACTCATCTAAATACAACCACGGGAACTGACTCTCATCTAAATACACCCCCGTGAACAGACTCTCATCTAAATACAACCACTTTAACAGACTCTCATCTAAATACACCCACGGGAACTGAGTCTCATCTAAATACACCCCCGTGAACAGACTCTCATCTAAATACCCTCTCCGTGAATAACTCTCATCTAAATACACCCCCGTGAACAGACTCTCATCTAAATACAACCCCGTGAACAGACTCTCATCCAAATACACCCCCGTGAACAGACTCTCACATAAATGGCCCACCCCCGGGAACAGACTCCCATCCAAATATACCCCCGTGGACAGACACACCTCTAAATACACCCCCGGGAACCGTCTCTCTTCTAAATACACCCCCGGGAACAGACTCTCATCTAAATACACCCCCGTGAACAGACTCTCACCTGAATACACCCCCGTAAACAGATTCTCATCTAAATACAGCCCCGTGAACAGACTCTCATCTAAATATACCCCCGTGAACAGACTCACATCTAAATACAACCCCGTGAACAGACTCTCATCCAAATACACCCCCGTGAACAGACTCTCACATAAATGGCCCACCCCCGGGAACAGACTCCCATCCAAATATACCCCCGTGGACAGACACACCTCTAAATACACCCCCGGGAACCGTCTCTCTTCTAAATACAACCCCGGGAACAGACTCTCACCTGAATACACCCCCGTAAACAGATTCTCATCTAAATACAGCCCCGTGAACAGACTCTCATCTAAATATACCCCCGTGAACAGACTCACATCTAAATACACCCCCGTGAACAGACTCTCATCTAAATACACCCCCTCCGTGAACAGACTCTCAACTAAATACACCCCCGTGAACAGACTCCATATAAATACACCCCCGGGAACAGACTCCCATCTAAATAGACCCCCGTGAACTGACTCTCATCTAAATACCCCCTCCGTGAACAGACTCTCATCTAAATACACCCCTGTGAACAGACTCGAATCTAAATACACCCCGGTGAACAGCCTCCCATCTAAATACACCCCCGTGAACAGACTCTCATCTAAATACACCCCCGTGTACAGACTCTCATTTAAATACCCCCCCGGGAACAGACTCTCATTTAAATACACCCCGGTGAACAGACTCTCATCTAAATAGGACCCTGTGAACAGAATATCATCTAAATACAACCCCGTGAACAGACTCTCATATAAATACCCACCCCACCGCGCGAACGGACTCCCATCCAAATACACCACCATGAACAGACACTCATCTAAATACCCCCTCCGTGAACAGACTCTCATCTAAATACACCCACAGGAAACGACTCTCAACTAAATACACCCCCGGGAACAGACTCTCATCTAAACACACCCCCGTGAACAGACTCTCACCTAAATACACCCCCGTGAACAAACTCTCACCTAAATAGAACCCCGTGAACAGACTCTCATCTAAATTCACGCCCGCGAACAGAGTCTCATCTAAATACACCCCCGAGAACAGACTTCCATCTAAATTCACCCGCGTGAACAGACTCTCATCTAAATACACATCTGTGAAAAGACTCCCATCCAAATCCACCGCCTCCGTGAACAGACTACCATCTAATTACACCCCCGTGAACAGACTCTCATCGAAATACACCCCCGTGAACAGACTCTCACCTGAATACACCCCCGTGAACAGACTCTCATCTAAATTCACCCCCGTGAACAGACTCTCATCTAAATACACCCCCGAGAACAGACTTCCATCTAAATTCACCCCTGTGAACCGACTCTCATCTAATTACACCCCCGTGAACAGACTCTCATCTAAATAAACCCCCGCAAACAGACTCGCATCCAAATACACCCCTGTGAACCGACTCTCATCTAAATACCCCCTCCGTGAACAGGCTCTCATCTAATTAACCCCTCGGGAACATACTCTCATCTAAATACACCCCCGTGAACAGACTCTCATCTAAATACTCCCCAGGGAGCAGCCTCCCATCAAAATACACCCCCGTGAACAGACTCTCATCTTCCCCCACCCCCGGGAACAGACTCTCATCTAAAGACAGCACCGTGAACAGATTCTCATCTAAATACACCCCCGTGAACAGACTCACATCTAAATAGACCCCGGTGAACAGACTCTCATGTAAATACTCCCCCGTGAACTGACTCTCATTTAAATGCACCCCCTCCGTGAACAGACTCTCATCTAAATACACCCCCGTGAACAGACTCCCATATAAATACACCCCCGGGAACAGACTCTCATCTAAATACACCCCCGTGAACCGACTCTCATCTAAATACACCGCCGTGAACAGACTCCCTTCTAAATACACCCCCGTGAACAGACTCTCCTCTAAATACACCCCTGTGAAAAGACTCTCAACAAAATACACCCCCGTGAACAGACTCTCATCTGAATACAACCTCGTGAACAGACTCCCTTCTAAATACCCAGTGCGGGAACAGACTCCCGTCAAAATACACCTCCGTGAACAGACTCTCATCTAAATACACCCCGGCGAACAGACTGTCATCCAAATACACCCACGGGAACAGACTCTCATCTAAATACAACCCCGTGAAAAGTCTCTCATCTAAATACCCCCTCCGTGAACAGACTATCATCTAAATACACCCCCGTGAACAGACTCTCATCGAAATACACCAAGGTGAACAGCCTGCCATCGAAGTACAACCCTTGAACAGACTCTCATCTAAATAGGACCCTGTGAACAGAATATCATCTAAATACACCCCCGTGAACAGACTCACATCTAAATAGACCCCCGCGAACAGACTCCCATCCAAATACACCCCCGTGAACAGACTCCCATCCAAATACACCCCCGTGAACAGCATCTCATCTAAATACACCCCCGTGAAGAGACTCTCATCTAAATACACCCCCGTGAACAGACTCCCATCTAGATTCAGCCCTGTGAACCGACTCTCATCTAAAAACACCCGCGTGAACAGACTCTCATCGAAATACACACCAAAGAACAGACTCCCATCTAAATCCACACCCTCCGTGAACAGACTCCCATCTAAATACACCCCCGTGAACAGACTCTCATCTAAATACACCCCTTCCGTGAACAGACTCTCATCTAAATACACCCCCGTCAACAGCCTCTCATCTAAATACACCCCGGTGAATCGACTCCCATCTAAATACACCCCGGTGAATAGACTCCCATCTAAATACAAACCGTGAACAGAATCGCATCTAAATACACCTCCGTGAACAGACTCTGATCCAAATACACCCGCGTGAACAGACTCTCATCTAAATACACCGCCGTGACCAGACTCTCATCTAAATATACCCCCGGGAACAGACTCTCATCTAAATAAACCTTCGTGAGCAGACTCTCATCTAAATACCCCCTCCGTGAACAGACTCTCATCTAAATACTTTCCCGGGAACAGACTCCCATCCAAAAACACCCCCGTGAGCAGACTCTCATCTAAATACCCCCTCCGTGAACAGACTCTCAGCTAAATACTTTCCCGGGAACAGACTCCCATCCAAATACACCCCCGTGAACAGACTCCAATCTAAATACACCCCCGTGAACATACTCTCATCTAAATACCCCTTCCGTGAACAGACTATCATCGAAATACACCCCCGGGAACAGACTCTCATCTAGGTACACCCCCGGGAACAGACTCCCGTCCAAACACACCTCCATGAACAGACTCTTATCTAAATACACCCGCGTGAACCAACACTCATCTAAATACACCCCCGTGAACAGACTCTCATCTAAATACAAACACGGGAACTGACTCTCATCTAAATACACCCCCGTGAACAGACTCTCATCTAAATACAAAAACGGGAACAGACTCTCATCTAAATACACCCACGGGAACTGACTCTCATCTAAATACACCCCCGTGAACAGACTCTCATCTAAATACCCTCTCTGTGAATAACTCTCATCTAAATACACCCCCGTGAACAGACTCTCATCTAAATACGCCCGCGTGAACAGACTCTCATCCAAATACACCCACGGGAACTGACTCTCATCTAAATACATCCCCGTGAACAACTCTCATCTAAATACACCCCGTGAACAGACTCTCATCTAAATACACCCCCGGGAACAGACTCTCATCTAAATACACCCCGGTCAACAGACTCCCATCCAAATACAACCCGTGAACAGACTCTCATCTAAATACAACCCCGTGAACAGACTCTCATCCAAATACACCCCCGTGAACAGACTCTCATCTAAATACCCCACCCCCGGGAACAGACTCCCATCCAAATACACCCCCGTGAACAGACACACCTCTAAATACACCAACGGGAACCGTCTCTCATCTAAATACACTCCCGGGAAAAGACACTCATCCAAATACACCCCCGTGAACAGACTCTCATCTAAATACAGCCCCGGGAACAGACTCTCATCTAAAGACAGCCCCGTGAACAGACTCTCATCTAAATACACCCCCGTGAACAGACTCACATCTAAATAGACACCCGTGAACAGACTCTCATCTAAATACACCGCCTCCGTGACCAGACTCTCAACTAAATACAACCCCGTGAACAGACTCCCATATAACTACACCCCCGGGAACAGACTCCCATCTAAATAGACCCCCGAAAACAGACTCTCATCTAAATACCCCCTCCGTGAACAGACTCTCATCTAAATACAACCCCGTGAACAGACTCTCACCTAAATACTCCCCGGTAAACAGCCTCCCATCTAAATACACCCCCGTGAACAGACTCTCATCTAAATACATCCCCGTGAACAGACACTGATTTAAATACCCCCCCGGGAACAGACTCTCATTTAAATACACCCCCGTGAACAGACTCTCATCTAAATACACCCCCGGGAACAGACTCTCATCTAAATACACCCCGGTCAACAGACTCCCATCCAAATACAACCCGTGAACAGACTCTCATCTAAATACAACCCCGTGAACAGACTCTCATTCAAATACACGCCCGTGAACAGACTCTCATCTAAATACCCCACCCCCGGGAACAGACTCCCATCCAAATACACCCCTGTGAACAGACACACCTCTAAATACACCCCCGAAAACAGACTCTCATCTAAATACCCCCTCCGTGAACAGACTCTCATCTAAATACAACCCCGTGAACAGACTCTCATCTAAATACTCCCCGGTAAACAGCCTCCCATCTAAATACACCCCCGTGAACAGACTCTCATCTAAATACATCCCCGTCAACAGACTCTGATTTAAATACCCCCCCGGGAACAGTCTCTCATTTAAATACACCCCGGTGAACAGACTCTCATCTAAATAGGACCCTGTGAACAGAATATCATCTAAATACAACCCCGTGAACAGACTCTCATATAAATACCCACCCCCCCCCCGCGAACAGACTCCCATCCAAATACTCCCCCGTGAACAGACACTCATCTAAATACCCCCTCCGTGAACAGACACTCATCTAAATACACCCACAGGAACCGACTCTCATCTAAATACACCCCCGGGAATAGACTCTCATCGAAATACACCCCCGTGAACAGACTCTCACCTAAATACCCCCCCGTGAACAGACTCTCATCTAAATACACCCACGTGAACAGACTCTCACCTAAATACACCCCCGTGAACAGACTCTCATCTAAATTCACCCCCGCGAACAGACTCTCATGTAAATACCCCCCCGTGAACAGACTCTCATCTAAATACACCCACGTGAACAGACTCTCACCTAAATACACCCCCGTGAACAGACTCTCATCTAAATTCACCCCCGCGAACAGACTCTCATCTAAATACACCCCCGAGAACAGTCTTCCATCGAAATTCACCCCTGTGAACCGACTCTCATCTAAATACACCCGCGTGAACAGACTCTCATCTAAATACACACCTGTGAAAAAACTCCCATCTAAATCCACCCCCTCCATGAACAGACTACCATCTAATTACACCCCCGTGAACAGACTCTCATCTAAATACACCCCCACCATGAACAGATTCTCATCTAAATACACCACCGCAAACAGACTCGCATCTAAATACACCCCTGTGAACCGACTCTCATCTAAATACACACCCTGCGTGTACAGACTCTCATCTAAATACCCCCTCCGTGAATAGACTCTCATCTAAATACACCACCGTGAACAGGCTCTCATCTAAATACACCCCCGGGAAAAGAGTTCCATCTAAATAACCCCTCGGGAACAAACTCTCATCTAAATACACCGCCGTGAACAGACTCTCATCTAAATACTCCCCCGGGAGCAGACTCCCATCAAAATACACCCCCGTGAACAGACTCTCATCTAAATACACCCCGGGAACATATTTCCACCCAAATACACCGCCGTGAAAAGACTCTCATCTAAATAAACCCCCGTGAACAGTCTCTCATCCAAGTACACCCCCGTGAACAGACTCCCATCTCTAAACCCCGTCCGGGAACATACTCTATACTAATTACACCCCCGAGAACAGACTCTCATCGAAATACACCCCGGGAACAGACTCTCATCTAAATACCCCCACGGGAACAGACTCCCATCTAAATATGCCTACGTGAACAGATCTCATCTAAATGCACCACCGTGAACAGACTCTCATCTAAATACACCCCCTCCGTGAACAGACTCTCATCTAAATACACCCCCGTAAACAGACTCTCATCTAAATACACCCCCGTGAAAAGACGCTCATCTAAATACACCCCCGTGAACAGTCTCTCATCTAAATACACCCACTCCGTGAACAGACTCTCATCTAAATACGCCCGCGTGAACAGACTGTCATCTAAATACACCCCCGTGAACACAGTCTCATCTAAATACACCCCCATGAACAGACTCCCATCTAAATACACACCCGTGAACATACTCTCACCTAAATACACCCCCGTGAACAGACCCCCATCTAAATACACCCCCGGGAACAGACTCCCATCGAAATAGACCCCTGTGAACAGACTGTCATCGGAATACTCCCCCGTGAACAGCTTCCCATCTAAATACACCCCTGTGAACAGACTCTCATCCAAATGCACCCGCGTGAACAAACTCCCATCTAAATACCCCCTCCGGGAACAGACTCCCGTCTAAATACACCTCCATGAACAGACTGTCATCTAAATACAACCGCGTGAACAGACTCTCATCTAAATACACACCCGTGAACAGACTCTCATCTAAATACACCAACGGGAACAGACTCTCGTCTAAATACAGCCCCGTGAACAGACACTCATCTAAATGCCCCCTCCATGAACAGACTCTCATCTAAAGACACCACCGTGAACAGCCTCTCATCTAAATACACCCCGGTGAACAGACTCCCATCTAAATACAACCCGTGAACAGACTCTCATCGAAATACAACCCCGTGAACAGAATCTCATCTAAATACACCTCCGTGAACAGACTCTGATCTAAATAGACCCGCGTGAACAGACTCTCATCCAAATACACCCCCGTGAACAGACTCTCATCTAAATACACCCGCGTGGACAGACTGTCATCTAAATACACCCCCGTGACCAGACTCTCATCTAAATACACCCCCGGGAACAGACACTCATCTAAATAAACCCCTGTGAGAATACTCTGACCTAAATACCCCCTCCGTGAACAGACTCTCATCTAAATACGCCCCGGGAACAGACACCCATCCAAATACACCCACGTGAACAGACTCTCATCTAAATACACCCGCGTGGACAGACTGTCATCTAAATACACCCCCGTGAACAGACTCTCATCTAAATACACCCGCGTGGACAGACTGTCATCTAAATACACCCCCGTGACCAGACTGTCATCTAAATACACCCCCGGGAACAGACTCTCATCGAAATAAACCCCCGTGAGAATACTCTCACCTAAATACCCCTTCCGTGAACAGACTCTCATCTAAATACGCCTTCCGTGAACAGACTGTCATCTAAATACACCGCGGGAACAGACTCTCATCTAGGTACACCCCCGGAAACAGACTCTCGTCTAAATACAGCCCCGTGAACAGACTCTCGTCTAAATAAACCTCCGGCAACAGACTGTCATCTCAATACACCCCCGTGAACAGACTTTCATCCAACGACCCAGCCTCCCCCCAACCCCGGGAACGGACTCTCATCTAAATACAAGCCCGTGATCAGACTCTCATCTAAATACACCCCCGGGAACAGACTCTCATCTAAATACAACCCCGGGAACGGACTCTCATCAAAATACACCCCCGGTGAACAGACTCTCATCTTAATACCCCCCAGGGAACAGACTGCCATCTAAATACACCCACGGGAACAGACTCATCTAAATACACCCCTGTGAACAGTCTCTCATCTATATACACCCCAGTGAACAGACTCTCATTTAAATACACCCCCGTGAACAGACACTCATCTAAATACACCCCTGTGAACTCACTCTCATCCAAATGCACCCGCGTGAACAGACTCCCATCTAAATACCCTCTCCGGGAACAGACCCCCATCTAAATACACCTCCATGAACAGACTGTCAGCTAAATACAACCGCGTGAACAGACTCTCATCTAAATACACCCCCGTGAACAGCCTCTCATCTAAATACACCCCGGTGAACAGACTCCCATCGAAATACAACCCGTGAACAGACTCTCATCTAAATACAACCCCGTGAACAGACTCTCATCTAAATACCCCCACGGGAACAGACTCCCATCTAAATACGCCTACGCGAACAGATCTCATCTAAATACACCCCCGTGAACAGACTCTCATCTAAATACACCCCCTCCGTGAACAGACTCTCATCTAAATACACCCCCGTGAACAGACTCTGATCTAAATACACCCCCGTGAAAAGACGCTCATCTAAATACACCCCCGTGAACAGTCTCTCATCTAAATACACCCACTCCGTGAACAGACTCTCATCCAAATACGCCCGCGTGAACAGACTGTCATCTAAATACACCCCCGTGAACACACTCTCATCTAAATACACCCCCATGAACAGACTCCCATCTAAATACACACCCGTGAACATACTCTCACCGAAATACACCCCCGTGAACAGACCCCCATCTAAATACACCCCCGGGAACAGACTCCCATCGAAATAGACCCCTGTGAACAGACTCTCATCCAAATGCACCCGCGTGAACAAACTCCCATCTAAATACCCCCTCCGGGAACAGACCCCCGTCTAAATACACCTCCATGAACAGACTGTCATCTAAATACAACCGCGTGAACAGACTCTCATCTAAATACACCCCCGTGAACAGACTCTCATCTAAATACACCAACGGGAACAGACTCTCGTCTAAATACAGCCCCGTGAACAGACTCTCATCTAAATGCCCCCTCCATGAACAGACTCTCATCTAAAGACACCCCCGTGAACAGCCTCTCATCTAAATACACCCCGGTGAACAGACTCCCATCTAAATCCACCCGCGTGAACAGACCCTCATCCAAATACACCCCCGTGAACAGACTCTCATCTAAATACACCCGCGTGGACAGACTGTCATCTAAATACACCCCCGTGACCAGACTCTCATCTAAATACAACCCCGGGAACAGACACTCATCTAAATAAACCCCCGTGAGAATACTCTGACCTAAATACCCCCTCCGTGAACAGACTCTGCTCTAAATACGCCCCGGGAACAGACACCCATCCAAATACACCCCCGTGAACAGACTGTCATCTAAATACACCCGCGTGGACAGACTGTCATCTAAATACACCCCCGTGAACAGACTCTCATCTAAATACACCCGCGTGGACAGACTGTCATCTAATTACACCCCCGTGACCAGACTGTCATCTAAATACACCCCCGGGAACAGACTCTCATCGAAATAAACCCCCGTGAGAATACTCTCACCTAAATACCCCTTCCGTGAACAGGCTCTCATCTAAATACGCCTTCCGTGAACAGACTATCATCTAAATACACCCCGGGAACAGACTCTCATCTAGGTACACCCCCGGAAACAGACTCTCGTCTAAATACAGCCCCGTGAACAGACTCTCGTCTAAATAAACCTCCGGCAACAGACTGTCATCTAAATACACCCCCGTGAACAGACTTTCATCCAACTACCCAGCCTCCACCCAACCCCGGGAACGGAGTCTCATCTAAATACAAGCCCGTGATCAGACTCTCATCTAAATACACCCCCGGGAACAGACTCTCATCTAAATACAACCCCGGGAACGGACTCTCATCAAAATATACCCCCGGTGAACAGACTCTCATCGAAATACCCCTCAGGGAACAGACTGCCACCAAAATACACCAACGTGAACAGACTCGCATCTAAATACACCGTTGTGAACAGTCTCTCATCTATGTCCACCCCCGTGAACAGACTCTCATTTAAATACACCCCCGTGAACAGATACTCATCTAAATACACCCCTGTGAACAGACTCTCATCCTAATACACCCACGGGAACAGACTCATCTAAATACACCCCTGTGAACAGTCTCTCATCCATGTCCACCCCCGTGAGCAGACTCTCATTTAAATACACCCCCGTGAACAGATACTCATCTAAATACACCCCTGTGAACAGACTCTCATCCTAATACACCCACGGGAACAGACTCATCTAAATACACCCCTGTGAACAGTCTCTCATCTATGTCCACCCCCGTGAACAGACTCTCATTTAAATACACCCCCGTGAACAGATACTCATCTAAATACACCCCTGTGAACAGACTCTCATCCAAATGCACCCGCGTGAACAGACTCCTATCTAAATACCCCCTCCGGGAACAGACCCCCGTCTAAATACACCTCCATGAACAGACTGTCAGCTAAATACAACCGCATGAACAGACTCTCATCTAAATACCCCCCGTGAACAGACTCTCATCTAAATACACTCACGGGAACAGACTCTCGTCTAAATACAGCCCCGTGAACAGACTCTCATCTAAATACCCCCTCCATCAACAGACTCTCATCTAAAGACACCCCCCTGAACAGCCTCTCATCTAAATACACACCGGTGAACAGACTCCCATCGAAATACAACGCGTGAACAGACTCTCATCTAAATACAACCCCGTGACCAGACTCTCATCCAAATACCCCTTCCGTGAACAGACTCTCATCTAAATACGCCTTCCGTGAACAGACTATCATCTAAATACACCCCGGGTACTGACTCTCATCTAGGTGCACCCCCGGGAACAGACTCTCGCCTAAATACAGCCCCGTGAACAGACTCTCGTCTAAATAAACCTCCGGCAACAGACTGTCATCTAAATACACCCCCGTGAACAGACTTTCATCCAACTACCCAGCCTCCCCCCCACCCCGGGAACGGACTCTCATCTAAATACAAGCCCGTGATCAGACTCTCATCTAAATACACCCCCGGGAACAGACTCTCATCTAAATACCCCCTCCGTGAACAGACTCTCATCTAAATACACCCCTGTGAACAGACACTCATCCTAATACACGCACGGGAACAGACTCTCATCTAAATACCCCCTCCGTGAACAGACTCTCATCTAAATACACCCCTGTGAACAGTCTCTCATCGATATACACCCCCGTGAACAGAGTCTCATTTAAATACACCTCCGTGAACTGACACTCATCTAAATACACCCCTGTGAACAGACTCTCATCCAAATGCACCCCCGTGAACAGTCTCCCATCTTTATACCCCGTCCGGGAACAGACTCTATACTAAATACACCCCCGAGAACAGACTCTCATCGAAATACACCCCGGGAACAGACTCTCATCTAAATACCCCCACGGGAACAGACTCCCATCTAAATACGCCTACGTGAACAGATCTCATCTATATACACCCCCGTGAACAGACTCTCATCTAAATACACCCCCGTGAACAGACTCTCATCTAAATACACCCCCGTGAAAAGACGCTCATCTAAATACACCCCCGTGAACAGTCTCTCATCTAAATACACCCACTCCGTGAACAGACTCTCATCTAAATACGCCCGCGTGAACAGACTGTCATCTAAATACACCCCCGTGAACACACTCTCATCTAAATACACCCCCATGAACAGACTCCCATCTAAATACACACCCGTGAACATACTCTCACCTAAATACACCCCCGTGAACAGACCCCCATCTAAATACACCCCCGGGAACAGACTCACATCGAAATAGACCCCTGTGAACAGACTGTCATCGGAATACTCCCCCGTGAACAGCTTCCCATCTAAATACACCCCTGTGAACAGACTCTCATCCAAATGCACCCGCGTGAACAAACTCCCATCTAAATACACCAACGGGAACATACTCTCGTCTAAATACACCACCATGAACAGACTGTCATCTAAATACACCCCGGGAACAGACACCCATCCAAATACACCCCCGTGAACAGACTCTCATCTAAATACCCCTTCCGTGAACAGACTCTCATCTAAATACGCCTTCCGTGAACAGACTATCATCTAAATACGCCCCGGGAACAGACTCTCATCCAGGTACACCCCGGCAACAGACTGTCATCTAAATACACCCCCGTGAACAGACTTTCATCCAACTACCCAGCCTCCCCCCCACCCCGGGAACGGACTCTCATCTAAATACAAGCCCGTGATCAGACTCTCATTTCAATACACCCCCGGGAACGGACTCTCATCAAAATACACCCCCGGTGAACAGACTCTCATCTAAATACCCCTCAGGGAACAGACTGCCACCTAAATACACCAACGTGAACAGACTCTCATCTAAATATACATCTGTGAACAGACTCTCATCCTAATACACCCACGGGAACAGACTCTCATCTAAATACACCCCCGTGAACAGACACTCATCTAAATACACCCCTGTGAACAGACTCTCATCCAAATGCACCCGCGTGAACAGACTCCCATCTAAATACCCCGTCCGGGAACAGACTCCCGTCTAAATACACCTCCATGAACAGACTGTCATCTAAATAAAACCGCGTGAACAGACTCTCATCTAAATACACCCCCGTGAACAGACTCTCATCTAAATACACCCACGGGAACAGACTCTCGTCTAAATACAGCCCCGTGAACAGACTCCCATCTAAATACCCCCTCCGGGAACAGACTCCCGTCTAAATACACCTCCATGAACAGACTGTCATCTAACTAAAACCGCGTGAACAGACTCTCATCGAAATACACCCCCGTGAACAGACTCTCATCTAAATACACCCACGGGAACAGACTCTCGTCTAAATACACCCCCGTGAACAGACTCACATCTAAAGACACCCACGTGAACAGCCTCTCATTTAAATACACCCCGGTGAACAGACTCCCATCTAAATACAACCCGTGAACAGACTCTCATCTAAATACAACCCCGTGAACAGAATCTCATCTGAATACACCTCCGTGAACAGACTCTGATCTAAATACACCCGCGTGAACAGACTCTCAACTAAATACACCCGCGTGGACAGACTGTCATCTAAATACACCCCCGTGACCAGACTCTCATCTAAATACACCCCCGGGAACAGACTCTCATCTAAATAAACCCCCGCCGGAATACTCTCATCTAAATACCTCCTCCGTGAACAGACTCTCATCTAAATACGCCCCGGGAACAGACACCCATCCAAATACACCCCCGTGGACAGACTCTCATCTAAATACCCCTTCCGTGAACAGACTCTCATCTAAATACGCCTTCCGTGAACAGACTATCACCTAAATACCTTCCAGGGAACAGACTGCCACCTAAATACACCAACGTGAACAGACTCTCATCTAAATACACCCCTGTGAACAGACTCTCATCCTAATACACTCACGGGAGCAGACTCTCATCTAAATACACCCCTGTGAACAGTCTCTCAACTATATGCTCACCCGGGAACAGACTCTCATCTAAATAAACCCCCGTCAGAATACTCTCATCTAAATACCCCCTCCGTGAACAGACTCTCATCTAAATACACCCCCGGGAACAGACTCTCGTCTAAATACAGCCCCATGAACAGACACTCGTCTAATTAAACCTCCGGCAACAGACTGTCATCTAAATACACCCCCGTGAACAGACTTTCATCCAACTACCCAGCCTCCCCCCACCCCGGGAACGGACTCTCATCTAAATACAAGCCCGTGATCAGACTCTCATCTAAATACACCCCCGGGAACAGACTCTCATCTAAATACGCCCCGGGAACAGACTCTCATCCAGGTACACCCCGGCAACAGACTGTCATCTAAATACACCCCCGTGAACAGACTTTCATCCAACTACCCAGCCTCCCCCCCACCCCGGGAACGGACTCTCATCTAAATACAAGCCCGTGATCAGACTCTCATTTCAATACACCCCCGGGAACGGACTCTCATCAAAATACACCCCCGGTGAACAGACTCTCATCTAAATACCCCTCAGGGAACAGACTGCCACCTAAATACACCAACGTGAACAGACTCTCATCTAAATATACATCTGTGAACAGACTCTCATCCTAATACACCCACGGGAACAGACTCTCATCTAAATACACCCCCGTGAACAGACACTCATCTAAATACACCCCTGTGAACAGACTCTCATCCAAATGCACCCGCGTGAACAGACTCCCATCTAAATACCCCGTCCGGGAACAGACTCCCGTCTAAATACACCTCCATGAACAGACTGTCATCTAAATAAAACCGCGTGAACAGACTCTCATCTAAATACACCCCCGTGAACAGACTCTCATCTAAATACACCCACGGGAACAGACTCTCGTCTAAATACAGCCCCGTGAACAGACTCCCATCTAAATACCCCCTCCGGGAACAGACTCCCGTCTAAATACACCTCCATGAACAGACTGTCATCTAACTAAAACCGCGTGAACAGACTCTCATCTAAATACACCCCCGTGAACAGACGCTCATCTAAATACACCCACGGGAACAGACTCTCGTCTAAATACACCCCCGTGAACAGACTCACATCTAAAGACACCCACGTGAACAGCCTCTCATTTAAATACACCCCGGTGAACAGACTCCCATCTAAATACAACCCGTGAACAGACTCTCATCTAAATACAACCCCGTGAACAGAATCTCATCTGAATACACCTCCGTGAACAGACTCTGATCTAAATACACCCGCGTGAACAGACTCTCAACTAAATACACCCGCGTGGACAGACTGTCATCTAAATACACCCCCGTGACCAGACTCTCATCTAAATACACCCCCGGGAACAGACTCTCATCTAAATAAACCCCCGCCGGAATACTCTCATCTAAATACCTCCTCCGTGAACAGACTCTCATCTAAATACGCCCCGGGAACAGACACCCATCCAAATACACCCCCGTGGACAGACTCTCATCTAAATACCCCTTCCGTGAACAGACTCTCATCTAAATACGCCTTCCGTGAACAGACTATCACCTAAATACCTTCCAGGGAACAGACTGCCACCTAAATACACCAACGTGAACAGACTCTCATCTAAATACACCCCTGTGAACAGACTCTCATCCTAATACACTCACGGGAGCAGACTCTCATCTAAATACACCCCTGTGAACAGTCTCTCAACTATATGCACCCCCGGGAACAGACTCTCATCTAAATAAACCCCCGTCAGAATACTCTCATCTAAATACCCCCTCCGTGAACAGACTCTCATCTAAATACACCCCCGGGAACAGACTCTCGTCTAAATACAGCCCCATGAACAGACACTCGTCTAATTAAACCTCCGGCAACAGACTGTCATCTAAATACACCCCCGTGAACAGACTTTCATCCAACTACCCAGCCTCCCCCCACCCCGGGAACGGACTCTCATCTAAATACAAGCCCGTGATCAGACTCTCATCTAAATACACCCCCGGGAACAGACTCTCATCTAAATACACCCCCGGGAAAGGACTCTCATCAAAATACACCCCCGGTGAACAGACTCTCATCAAAATACCCCCCAGGGAACAGACTGCCACCTAAATACACCAACGTGAACAGACTCTCATCTAAATACACCCCTGTGAACAGACTCTCATCCTAATACACCCACGGGAACAGACTCTCATCTAAATACACCCCTGCGAACAGTCTCTCAACTATATACACCCCGTGAACAGAGTCTCATTTAAATACACCTCCGTGAACAGACACTCATCTAAATACACCCCTGTGAACAGACTCTCATCCAAATGCACCCGCGTGAACAGACTCCCATCTAAATACCCCCTCCGGGAACAGACTCCTGTCTAAATAAACCTCCATGAACAGACTGTCATCTAAATACAACCGCGTGAACAGTCTCTCATCCAAATGCACCCACGGGAACAGACTCTCGTCTAAATACAGCCCCGTGAACAGACTCTCATCTAAATACCCCCTCCGTGAACAGACGCTCATCTACATACACCCCAGGGAACAGACTCCCACCTAAATAACCCCACCGTGAACAGACTCTCATCTAAATACACCCACGGGAACAGACTCTCGTCTAAATACAGCCCCGTGAACAGACTCTCATCTAAATACCCCCTCCGTGAACAGACGCTCATCTACATACACCCCAGGGAACAGACTCCCACCTAAATAACCCCACCGTGAACAGACTCTCATCTAAATACACCCACGGGAACAGACTCTCATCTAAATATACCCCCGGGAATGGACTCTCATCTAAATACACCCCCGGGAACAGAATCCCATCAAAATACCCCCTCCGGGAACAGACTCTCATCTAAATACACCCCTGTGAGCAGACTCTCATCTAAATACACCCCCGTGAACAGACTCTCATCTGAATACACCCCCGGGAACAGACTCTGATCTAAATACACCCCCGTGAACAGACTCTCATCTAAATACTCCCCTGTGAACAGACTCTCATCTGATTCCACCCCTGTGAACAGACTCTCATCTAAATACAACCCCGGTGAACAGACTCTCATCTAAATAACCCCCCCTTCCGGAACAGCCTTTCACCTAAACACACCCCCGTGAACAGACTCGCATCTAAATACACCCCCAAGAACAGACTCTCATCTAAATGCTCCCCCGTGTACAGACCCCCATCCAAATATCCCGTCCGGGAACAGACTCTCATCTAAAGACACCCCCGTGAACAGCCTCTCATCTAAATACACCCCGGTGAACAGACTCCCATCTAAATACAACCCGTGAGCAGACTCTCATCTAAATACAACCCCGTGAACAGAATCTCATCGAAATACACCTCCGTGAACAGACTCTGATCTAAATACACCCGCGTGAACAGACTCTCATCCAAATACACCCCCGTGAACAGAATCTCATCTAAATACACCCGCGTGGACAGACTGTCATCTAAATACACCCCCGTACCAGACTCTCATCTAAATACACCCCCGGGAACAGACTCTCATCTAAATAAACCCCCGTGAGAATACTCTCATCTAAATACCCCCTCGGTGAACAGACCCTCATCTAAATACGCCCCGGGAACAGACTCTCATCTAAATACCCCTTCCGTGAACAGACTCTCATCCAAATACGCCTTCCGTGAACAGACTATCATCTAAATACACCCCGGGAACAGACTCTCATCTAGGTACACCCCCGGGAACAGACTCTCGTCTAAATACAGCCCCGTGAACAGACTCTCATCTAAAGACACCCCCGTGAACAGCCTCTCATTTAAATACACCCCGGTGAACAGACTCTCATCTAAATACAACCCGTGAACAGACTCTCATCTAAATACAACCCCGTGAACAGAATCTCATTTGAATACACCTCCGTGAACAGACTCTGATCTAAATACACCCGCGTGAACAGACTCTCATCCAAATACACCCCCGTGAACAGACTCTCATCTAAATACACCCCCGTGACCAGACTCTCATCTAAATACACCCCCTGGAACAGACTCTCATCTAAATAAACCCCCGTCAGAATATTCTCATCTAAATACCCCCTCCGTGAACAGACTCTCATCTAAATACGCCCCGGGAACAGACACCCATCCAAATACACCCCCGTGAACAGACTCTCATCTAAATACGCCTTCCGTGAACAGACTATCACCTAAATACCTCCCAGTGAACAGACTGCCACCTAAATACACCAACGTGAACAGACTCTCATCTAAATACACCCCTGTGAACAGACTCTCATCCTAATACACCCACGGGAGCAGACTCTCATCTAAATACACCCCTGTGAACAGTCTCTCATCTATACGCACCCCCGGGAACAGACTCTCATCTAAATAAACCCCCGTCAGAATACTCTCATCTAAATACCCCCTCCGTGAACAGACTCTCATCTAAATACACCCCGGGATCAGACTCTCATCTAAGTACACCCCGGGAATGGACTCTCATCAAAATATACCCCCGGTGAACAGTCTCTCATCTAAATACCCCCCAGGGAACAGACTGCCACCTAAATACACCAACGTGAACAGACTCTCATCTAAATACACCCCTGTGAACAGACTCTCATCCTAATACACCCACGGGAACAGACTCTCATCTAAATACACCCCTGTGAACAGTCTCTCAACTATATGCACCCCCGTGAACAGAGTCTCATTTAAATACACCTCCGTGAACAGACATTCATCTAAATACACCCCTGTGAACAGACTCTCATCGAAATGCACCCGCGTGAACAGACTCCCATCTAAATACACCCTCCGGGAACAGACTCCTGTCTAAATAAACCTCCATGAACAGACTGTCATCTAAATACAACCGCGTGAACAGACTCTCATCTAAATACACCCCCGTGAACAGACTCTCATCTAAATACACCCACGGGAACAGACTCTCGTCTAAATACAGCCCCGTGAACAGACTCTCATCTAAATACCGCCTCCGTGAACAGACTCTCATCTAAATACACCCCAGGGAACAGACTCCCACCTAAATAACCCCTCCGGGAACAGACTCTCATCTAAATATACCCCCGGGAATGGACTCTCATCTAAATACACCCCCGGGAACAGAATCCCATCTAAATACCCCCTCCGGGAACAGACTCTCATCTAAATACTCCCCTGTGAACAGACTCTCATCTAAATACACCCCCGTGAACAGACTCCCATCTAAATAACCCGCCGGGAACAGACTCCCATCTAAATATCCTCTCCTGGAACAGACTCTCATCTAAATACACCCCTGTGAACAGACTCTCATCTAAATACACCCCCGGGAACAGACTCTCATCCAACTACCCACCCCGCCTACCGGGGAACGGACTCTCACCTAAATACATCCCGTGAACAGACGCTCATCAAAATACAGCCCCGGGAAGCAGACTCTCATCTAACTAACCCTCCCCGCCGCCCCCCCTCCCCCGGGACGGACTCTCATCTAAATACACCCCCATGAACAGGACTGCCATCTAAAAGCACCCCCGTGAACTGACTCCCATCCATATAACTCCCCCCCCGTGAACAAACTCTCATCTCAATACTCCCCCGGGAACAGACTCTCATCAAAATACATCCCCGTAAACCCACTCACATCTGAGTAGCCACTCCGTAAGCAGACTCTCATCTAAATACACCCCCGGGAACAGACTCTCATCTAAATGCAGCCCCGTGAACAGACTCTCATCTAAATTCACCCCCCGGGAACAGACTCTCATCTAAATACACCCCCGTGAACAGACTCTCATCTGATTACACCCCTGTGAACAGACTCTCGTCTAAATACAGCCCCGTGAACAGACTCTCATCTAAAGACAACCCCGTGAACAGCCTCTCATTTAAATACACCCCGGTGAACAGACTCTCATCTAAATACAACCCGTGAACAGACTCTCATCTAAATACAACCCCGTGAACAGAATCTCAGCTGAATACACCTCCGTGAACAGACTCTGATCTAAATACACCCGCGTGAACAGACTCTCATCCAAATACACCCCCGTGAACAGACTCTCATCTAAATACACCCCCGTGACCAGACTCTCATCTAAATACACCCCCGGGAACAGACTCTCATCTAAATAAACCCCCGTCAGAATACTCTCATCTAAATACCCCCTCCGTGAACAGACTCTCATCTAAATACGCCCCGGGAACAGACACCCATCCAAATACACCCCCGTGAACAGACTCTCATCTAAATACGCCTTCCGTGAACAGACTATCACCTAAATACCTCCCAGTGAACAGACAGCCACCTAAATACACCAAAGTGAACAGACTCTCATCTAAATACACCCCTGTGAACAGACTCTCATCCTAATACACCCACGGGAGCAGACTCTCATCTAAATACACCCCTGTGAACAGTCTCTCATCTATACGCACCCCCGGGAACAGACTCTCATCTAAATAAACCCCCTTCAGAATACTCTCATCTAAATACCCCCTCCGTGAACAGACTCTCATCTAAATACACCCCGGGATCAGACTCTCATCTAAGTACACCCCCGGGAATGGACTCTCATCAAAATATACCCCCGGTGAACAGTCTCTCATCTAAATACCCCCCAGGGAACAGACTGCCACCTAAATACACCAACGTGAACAGACTCTCATCTAAATACACCCCTGTGAACAGACTCTCATCCTAATACACCCACGGGAACAGACTCTCATCTAAATACACCCCTGTGAACAGTCTCTCAACTATATGCACCCCCGTGAACAGTGTCTCATTTAAATACACCTCCGTGAACAGACATTCATCTAAATACACCCCTGTGAACAGACTCTCATCGAAATGCACCCGCGTGAACAGACTCCCATCTAAATACACCCTCCGGGAACAGACTCCTGTCTAAATAAACCTCCATGAACAGACTGTCATCTAAATACAACCGCGTGAACAGACTCTCATCTAAATACACCCCCCGTGAACAGACTCTCATCTAAATACACCCACGGGAACAGACTCTCGTCTAAATACAGCCCCGTGAACAGACTCTCATCTAAATACCGCCTCCGTGAACAGACTCTCATCTAAATACACCCCAGGGAACAGACTCCCACCTAAATAACCCCTCCGGGAACAGACTCCCATCTAAATATACCCCCGGGAATGGACTCTCATCTAAATACACCTTCGGGAACAGAATCCCATCTAAATACCCCCTCCGGGAACAGACTCTCATCTAAATACACCCCTGTGAACAGACTCTCATCTAAATACACCCCCGTGAACAGACTCCCATCTAAATAACCCCCCGGGAACAGACTCCCATCTAAATATCCTCTCCTGGAACAGACTCTCATCTAAATACACCCCTGTGAACAGACTCTCATCTAAATACACCCCCGGGAACAGACTCTCATCCAACTACCCACCCCGCCTACCGGGGAACGGACTCTCACCTAAATACATCCCGTGAACAGACGCTCATCAAAATACAGCCCCGGGAAGCAGACTCTCATCTAACTAACCCTCCCCGCCGCCCCCCCCCCCCGGGAACGGACTCTCATCTAAATACACCCCCATGAACAGGACTGCCATCGAAAAGCACCCCGTGAACTGACTCCCATCCATATAACTCCCCCCCCGTGAACAAACTCTCATCTCAATACTCCTCCGGGAACAGACTCTCATCAAAATACATCCCCGTAAACCCACTCACATCTGAGTACCCACTCCGTTAACAGACTCTCATCTAAATACACCCCCGGGAACAGACTCTCATCTAAATGCAGCCCCGTGAACAGACTCTCATCTAAATTCACCCCCCGGGAACAGACTCTCATCTAAATACACCCCCGTGAACAGACTCTCATCTGATTACACCCCTGTGAACAGACTGTCATCTAAATACAACCCCGGTGAACAGACTCTCATCTAAATGCACCCCCGTGTACAGCCTCCAATCCAAATATCCCCTCCGGGAACAGACACTCATCTAAAGACACCCCCGTGAACAGCCTCTCATCTAAATACACCCCGGTGAACAGACTCTCATCTAAATACAACCCCGTGAACAGAATCTCATCTGAATACACCTCCGTGAACAGACTCTGATCTAAATACACCCGCGTGAACAGACTCTCATCCAAATACACCCCCGTGAACAGACTATCATCTAAATACAGCCCCGTGAACAGACTCTCGTCTAAATAAATCTCCGGCAACAGACTGTCATCTAAATACACCCCCGTGAACAGACTTTCATCCAACTACCCAGCCTCCCCCCCACCTCGGGAACGGACTCTCATCTAAATACAAGCCCGTGATCAGACTCTCATCTAAATACACCCCCGGGAACAGACTCTCATCTAAATACACCCCCGGGAACAGACACTCATCTAAATACACCCCTGTGAACAGACTCTCATACTAATATACCCACGGGAACAGACTCTCATCTAAATACACCCTTGTGAATAGTCTCTCATCTAAATACCCCCTCCGGGAACAGACTCTCATCTAAATACACCCCTGTGAACAGACTCTCATCTAAATACACCCCCGTGAACAGACTCCCATCTAAATAACCCCCCGGGAACAGACTCCCATCTAAATACCCTCTCCGGGAACAGACTCTCATCTAAATACAACCCTGTGAACAGACTCTCATCTAAATACGCCCCGGGAACAGACACCCATCCAAATACACCCCCGTGAACAGACTCTCATCTAAATACCCCTTCCGTGAACAGACTCTCATCCAAATACGCCTTCCGTGAACAGACTATCATCTAAATACACCCCGGTGAACAGACTCTCATCTAGGTGCACCCCCGGGAACAGACTCTCGTCTAAATACAGCCCCGTGAACAGACTCTCATCTAAAGACACCCCCGTGAACAGCCTCTCATTTAAATACACCCCGGTGAACAGACTCCCATCTAAATACAACCCGTGAACAGACTCTCATCTAAATACAACCCCGTGAACAGAATCTCATCTGAATACACCTCCGTGAACAGACTCTGATCTAAATACACCCGCGTGAACAGACTCTCATCTAAATACAGCCCCCTGAGAATACTCTCATCTAAGTACCCCCTCGGTGAACAGACCCTCATCTAAATACGCCCCGGGAACAGACACCCATCCAAATACACCCCCGTGAACAGACTCTCATCTAAATACCCCTTCCGTGAACAGACTCTCATCCAAATACGCCTTCCGTGAACAGACTGTCATCTAAATACACCCCGGGAACAGACTTTCATCTAGGTACACCCCCGGGAACAGACTCTCGTCTAAACACAGCCCCGTGAACAGACTCTCATCTAAAGACACCCCCGTGAACAGCCTCTCATTTAAATACACCCCGGTGAACAGACTCCCATCTAAATACAACCCGTGATCAGACTCTCATCTAAATACATCCCCGGGAACAGACTCTCATCTAAATACACCCCTGTGAACAGACTCTCATCCTAATATACCCACGGGAACAGACTCTCATCTAAATACACCCTTGTGAATAGTCTCTCATCGAAATACACCCCCGTGAACAGACTCTCATTTAAATACACCCCCGTGAACAGACACTCATCTAAATACACCCCCGGGAACAGACTCTCATCTAAATATACCCCGGGGAACAGACTCCCATCTAAATACCCCCTCTGGGAACAGACTCTCATCTAAATACACCCCTGTGAACAGACTCTCATCTAAATACACCCCCGTGCACAGACTCCCATCTAAATAACCCCCCGGGAACAGACTCCCATCTAAATACCCTCTCCGGGAACAGACTCTCATCTAAATACACCCCTGTGAACAGACTCTCATCTAAATACACCCCTGGGAACAGACTCTCATCCAACTACCCATCCCGCCTACCGGGGAACGGACTCTCACCTAAATACATCCCGTGAACAGACGCTCATCACAATACAGCCCCGGGAAGCAGACTCTCATCTAACTAACCCATCACCCCCCCCATCCCCGGGAACGGACTCTCATCTAAATGCACCCCCATGAACAGGACTGCCATCTAAAAGCACCCCCGTGAACTGACTCCCATCTATATAACCACCCCCCCCCACCGGTGAACAAACTCTCATCTCAATACTCCCCCGGGAACAGACTCTCATCAAAATACATCCCCGTAAACCCACTCACATCTGAATACTCACTCCGTGAACAGACTCTCATCTAAATACACCCACGGGAACAGACTCTCATCTAAATACACCCCCGGGATTGGACTCTCATCTAAATTCCCCAACGGGAACAGACTCTCATCTAAATACACCCCCGTGAACAGAATGGCATCTAAATACACCCCCGTGAACAGACTCTCATCCGAATGCACCCCGGTGAACAGACTCCAATCGAAATATCGCCTCCGAGAACGGACTCTCATCTCAATGCAGCCGCGTGAACAGACTCTCATCTAAATTCACCCCCCGGGAAAAGACTCTCATCCAAATACACCCCCGTGAACAGACTCTCATCTGAATACACACCCGGGAACAGACTCTCATCTGATTACACCCCTGTGAACAGACTCTCATCTAAATACAACCCCGGTGAACAGACTCTCATCTAAATACCCCCCCCCCCCTCCGGAACAGCCTTTCACCTAAATACACCCCCTTGAACAGACTCGCATCTAAAGACACCACCGAGAACAGACTCTCATCTAAATGCACCCCCGTGTACAGACTCCCATCCAAATATCCCCTCCGGGAACAGACTCTCATCGAAATACCCCCCTGGAACAGCCTTTATCCTAAATACACCCCGGTGAACAGTCTCTCATCTAAATACACCCACGTGAACAGACTCTCATCTAAATATCCCCTCCGGGAACAGACTCTCATCTAAACACACCCGCGTGAACAGACCATCATCTAAATTCACCCCCGGGAACAGACTCTCATTTAAATACACCCCTGTGTACAGCGTCCCATCTAAATATCCCCTCCGGGAACAGACTCTCATCTAAATACACCCCCGTGAACAGACTCTCATCTAAATGCACCCCCGGGAACAGACTCTCATCTAAATACACCCCCGTGAACAGACACTCATCTAAATACATCCCAGTGAACAGACTCTCATCTTCATACCCCCACACCCCCGGAACAGCCTTTCACCAAAATACATCCACGTTCACAGACGCTCATCTAAATACACCACCGATAACAGACTCTCATCTAAATGCACCCTCGTGTACAGACTCCCATGTAAATATCCCCTCCGGGAACAGACTCTCATCTAAATACCCGCCCGGAACAGCCTTTCAACTAAATACACCCCGGTGAACAGACTCTCATCTAAAGACACCCCCGTGAACAGCCTCTCATCTAAATACACCCCGGTGAACAGACTCCCATCTAAATACAACCCGTGAACAGACTCTCATCTAAATACAACCCCGTGAACAGAATCTCATCGAAATTCACCTCCGTGAACAGACTCTGATCTAAATACACCCGCGTGAACAGACTCTCATCCAAATACACCCCCGTGAACAGAATCTCATCTAAATACACCCGCGTGGACAGACTGTCATCTAAATACACCCCCGTGACCAGACTCTCATCTAAATACACCCCCGGGAACAGACTCTCATCTAAATAAACCTCCGTGAGAATACTCTCATCTAAATAACCCCTCGGTGAACAGACCCTCAGCTAAATACGCCCCGGGAACAGACACCCATCCAAATACACCCCCGTGAACAGACTCTCATCTAAATACCCCTTCCGTGAACAGACTCTCATCCAAATACGCCTTCCGTGAACAGACTATCATCTAAATACACCCCGGGAACAGACTCTCATCTAGGTGCACCCCCGGGAACAGACTCTCGTCTAAATACAGCCCCGTGAAGAGACTCTCATCTAAAGACACCCCCGTGAACAGCCTCTCATTTAAATACACCCCGGTGAACAGACTCCCATCTAAATACAACCCGTGAACAGACTCTCATCTAAATACAACCCCGTGAACAGAATCTCATCTGAATACACCTCCGTGAACAGACTCTGATCTAAATACACCCGCGTGAACAGACTCTCATCTAAATACACCCCCGTGAGAATACTCTCATCTAAGTACCCCCTCGGTGAACAGACTCTCATCTAAATACGCCCCGGGAACAGACACCCATCCAAATACACCCCCGTGAACAGACTCTCATCTAAATACCCCTTCCGTGAACAGACTCTCATCCAAATACGCCTTCCGTGAACAGACTGTCATCTAAATACACCCCGGGAACAGACTCTCATCTAGGTACACCCCCGGGAACAGACTCTCGTCTAAACACAGCCCCGTGAACAGACTCTCATCTAAAGACACCCCCGTGAACAGCCTCTCATTTAAATACACCCCGGTGAACAGACTCCCATCTAAATACAACCCGTGAACAGACTCTCATCTAAATACAACCCCGTGAACAGAATCTCATCTGAATACCCCTCCGTGAACAGACTCTGATCTAAATACACCCGCGTGAACAGACTCTCATCCAAATACACCCCCGTGACCAGACTCCCATCTGAATACACCCCCGGGAACAGACTCTCATCTAAATAAACCCCCATCAGAATACTCTCATCTAAATACCCCCTCCGTGAACAGACTCTCATCTAAATACGCCCTGTGAACAGACTCTCATCTAAATACACCCCCGGGAACAGACTCTCATCTAAATACCCCTTCCGTGAACAGACTCTCATCTAAATACGCCTTCCGTGAACAGACTATCACCTAAATACCTCCCAGTGAACAGACTGCCACCTAAATACACCAACGTGAACAGACTCTCATCTAAATACACCCCTGTGAACAGACTCTCATCCTAATACACCCCCGTCAGAATACTCTCATCTAAATACCCCCTCCGTGAACAGACTCTCATCTAAATACACCCCGGGATCAGACTCTCATCTAGGTACACCCCCGGGAATGGACTCTCATCAAAATATACCCCCGGTGAACAGACTCTCATCTAAATACCCCCCAGGGAACAAACTGCCACCTAAATACACCAACGTGAACAGACTCTCATCTAAATACACCCCTGTGAACAGACGATCATCCTAATACACCCACGGGAACAGACTCTCATCTAAATACACCCCTGTGAACAGTCTCTCAACTATATACACCCCCGTGAACAGAGTCTCATTTAAATACACCTCCGTGAACAGACATGCATCTAATTACACCCCTGTGAACAGACTCTCATCCAAATGCACCCGCGTGAACAGACTCCCATCTAAATACACCCTCCGTGAACAGACTCCTGTCTAAATAAACCTCCATGAACAGACTGTCATCTAAATACAACCGCGTGAACAGACTCTAATCTAAATACACCCCCGTGAACAGACTCTCATCTCAATACACCCACGGGAACAGACTCTCGTCTAAATACAGCCCCGTGAACAGACTCTCATCTAAATACCGCCTCCGTGAACAGACTCTCATCTAAATACACCCCAGGGAACAGACTCCCACCTAAATAATCCCTCCGGGAACAGACTCTCATCTAAATATACCCCCGGGAATGGACTCTCATCTAAATACACCCCCGGGAACAGAATCCCATCAAAATACCCCCTCCAGGAACAGACTCTCATCTAAATACACCCCTGTGAACAGACTCTCATCTAAATACACCCCCGTGAACAGACTCCCATCTAAATAACCCCCCGGGAACAGACTCCCATCTAAATATCCTCTCCTGGAACAGACTCTCATCTAAATACACCCCTGTGAACAGACTCTCATCTAAATACACCCCCGGGAACAGACTCTCATCCAACTACCCACCCCGCCTACCGGGGAACGGACTCTCACCTAAATACATCCCGTGAACAGACGCTCATCAAAATACAGCCCCGGGAAGCAGACTCTCATCTAACTAATCCTCCCCGCCCCCGCCCCCCCGGGAACGGACTCTCATCTAAATACACCCCCATGAACAGGACTGCCATCTAAAAGCACCCCCGTGAACTGACTCCCATCCATATAACTCCCCCCCGTGAACAAACTCTCTTCTCAATACTCCCCCGGGAACAGACTCTCATCAAAATACATCCCCGTAAACCCACTCACATCTGAGTACCCACTCCGTGAACAGACTCTCATCTAAATACACCCCCGGGAACAGACTCCCATCTAAATGCAGCCCCGTGAACAGACTCTCATCTAAATTCACCCCCCGGGAACAGACTCTCATCTAAATACACCCCCGTGAACAGACTCTCATCTGATTACACCCCTGTGAACAGACTCTCATCTAAATACAACCCCGGTGAACAGACTCTCATCTAAATAACCCCCCCTTCCGGAACAGCCTTTCACCTAAATACACGCCCGTGAACAGACTCGCATCTAAATACACCCCCGAGAACAGACTCTCATCTAAATGCAGCTCCGTGTACAGCCTCCAATCCAAATATCCCCTCCGGGAACAGACTCTCATCTAAAGACACCCCCGGGAACAGACTCTCATCTAAATAAACACCCGTGAGAATACTCTCATCAAAATACCCCCTTGGTGAACAGCCCCTCATCTAAATACGCCCCGGGAACAGAATCTCATCGAAATACACTCCCGTGAACAGACTCTCATCTAAATACACCCGCGTGAACACACTCTCATCCAAATACACCCCCGTGAACAGAATCTCATCTAAATACACCCCCGGGAACAGACTCTCATCTAAATAAACCCCCGTGAGAATACTCTCATCTAAATACCCCCTCGGTGAACAGACCCTCATCGAAATACGCCCCGGGAACAGACACCCATCCAAATACACCCCCGTGAACAGACTCTCATCTAAATACCCCTTCCGTGAACAGACTCTCATCCAAATACGCCTTCCGTAAACAGACTATCATCTAAATACACCCCGGGAACAGACTCTCATCTAGGTACACCCCCGGGAACAGACTCTCATCTAAATACAGCTCCGTGAACAGACTCTCATCTCAAGACAGCCCCGTGAACAGCCTCTCATTTAAATACACCCCGGTGAACAGACTCCCATCCAAATACACCCCCGTGAACAGACTCCCATCTAAATACCCCTTCCGTGAACAGACTCTGATCTAAATACACCCGCGTGAACAGACTCTCATCCAAATACACCCCCGTGAACAGACTCTCATCTAAATACACCCGCGTGGACAGACTGTCATCTAAATACACCCCCGTGACCAGACTCTCATCTAAATACACCCCCATGAACAGGACTGCCATCTAAAAGCACCCCCGTGAACTGACTCCCATCCAATTAACTCCCCCCCCGTGAACAAACTCTCATCTCAATACTCCCCCGGGAACAGACTCTCATCAAAATACATCCCCGTAAACGCACTCACATCTGAGTACCCACTCCGTGAACAGACTCTCATCTAAATACACCCCCGGGAACAGACTCTCATCTAAATGCAGCCCCGTGAACAGACTCATCTAAATTCACCCCCCGGGAACAGACTCTCATCTAAATACACCCCCGTGAACAGACTCTCATCTGATTACACCCCTGTGAACAGACTCTCATCTAAATACAACCCCGGTGAACAGACTCTCATCTAAATAACCCCCCCTTCCGGAACAGCCTTTCACCTAAATACACGCCCGTGAACAGACTCGCATCTAAATACACCCCCGAGAACAGACTCTCATCTAAATGCACCCCCGTGTACAGCCTCCAATCCAAATATCCCCTCCGGGAACAGACTCTCATCTAAAGACACCCCCGTGAACAGCCTCTCATCTAAATACAACCCGTGAACAGACTCTCATCTAAATACAACCCCGTGAACAGAATCTCATCTGAATACACCTCCGTGAACAGACTCTGATCGAAATACACCCGCGTGAACAGACTCTCATCCAAATACACCCCCGTGAACAGAATCTCATCTAAATACACCCGCGTGGGCAGACTGTCATCTAAATACACCCCCGTGACCAGACTCTCATCTAAATACACCCCCGGGAACAGACTCTCATCTAAATAAACCCCCGTGAGAATACTCTCATCTAAATACCCCCTCGGTGAACAGACCCTCATTTAAATACGCCCCGGGAACAGACTCCCATCCAAATACACCCCCGTGAACAGACACTCATCTAAATACCCCTTCCGTGAACAGACTCTCATCCAAATACGCCTTCCGTGAACAGACTATCATCTAAATACACCCCGGGAACAGACTCTCATCTAGGTACACCCCCGGGAACAGACTCTCGTCTAAATACAGCCCCGTGAACAGAGTCTCGGCTAAATAAACCTCCGGCAACAGACTGTCATCTGAATACACCCCCGTGAACAGACTTTCATCCAACTACCCAGCCTCCCCCCACCTCGGGAACGGACTCTCATCTAAATACAAGCCCGTGATCAGACTCTCATCTAAATACACCCCCGGGAAGAGACTCTCATCTAAATACACCCCCGGGAACAGACTCTCATCTAAATACACCCCTGTGAACAGACTCTCATCCTAATATACCCACGGGAACAGACTCTCATCTAAATACACCCTTTTGAATAGTCTCTCATCGAAATACACCCCCGTGAACAGACTCTCATTTAAATACACCCCCGTGAACAGACACTCATCTAAATACACCCCCGGGAACAGACTCTCATCCAAATACACCCCTGGGAACAGTCTCCCACCTAAATAACCCCTCCGGGAACAGACTCTCATCTAAATATACCCCCGGGAATGTACTCTCATCTAACTATACCCCCGGGAACAGACTCCCATCAAAATACCCCCTCCGGGATCAGACTCTCATCTAAAACACCCCTGTGAACAGACTCTCATCTAAATACACCCCCGTGAACAGACTCCCATCTAAATAACCCCCGGGAACAGACTCCCATCTAAATACCCTCTCCGGGAACAGACTCTCATCTAAATACACCCCTGTGAACAGACTCTCATCTAAATACACCCCTGGGAACAGACTCTCATCCAACTACCCACCCCGCCTACCGGGGAACGGACTCTCACCTAAATACATCACGTGAACAGACGCTCATCAAAATACAGCCCCGGGAAGCAGACTCTCATCTAACTAACCCACCCTTCCCCCATCCCCGGGAACGGACTCTCATCTAAATACACCCCCATGAACAGGAATGCCATCTACAAGCACCCCCGTGAACTGACTCCCATCTATATAACCCCTCCCCCGCCCGGTGAACAAACTCTCATCTCAATACTCACTCCGTGAACAGACTCTCATCTAAATACACCCACGGGAACAGACTCTCATCTAAATACACCCCCGGGATTGGACTCTCATCTAAATTCCCCAACGGGAACAGACTCTCATCTAAATACACCCCCGTGAACAGAATGGCATCTAAATACACCCCCGTGAACAGACTCTCATCCGAATGCACCCCGGTGAACAGACTCCAATCGAAATATCGCCTCCGAGAACGGACTCTCATCTCAATGCAGCCCCGTGAACAGACTCTCATCTAAATTCACCCCCCCGGGAATAGACTCTCATCCAAATACACCCCCGTGAACAGACTCTCATCTGAATACACACCCGGGAACAGACTCTCATCTGATTACACCCATGTGAACAGACTATCATCTAAATACAACCCCGGTGAACAGACTCTCATCTAAATACCCCCCCTCCGGAACAGCCTTTCACCTAAATACACCCCCTTGAACAGACTCGCATCTAAATATACCACCGAGAACAGACTCTCATCTAAATGCACCCCCGTGTACAGACTCCCATCCAAATATCCCCTCCGGGAACAGACTCTCATCGAAATACCCCCTGGAACAGCCTTTATCCTAAATACACCCCGGTGAACAGTCTCTCATCTAAATGCACCCACGTGAACAGACTCTCATCTAAATATCCCCTCCGAGAACAGACTCTCATCTAAACACACCCGCGTGAACAGACCATCATCTAAATTCACCCCCGGGAACAGACTCATTTAAATACACCCCTGTGTACAGCGTCCCATCTAAATATCCCCTCCGGGAACAGACTCTCATCTAAATACACCCCCGTGAACAGACTCTCATCTAAATATCCCCTCCGGGAACAGACTCTCATCTAAATACACCCCCGTGAACAGACTCTCATCTAAATACACCCCCGGGAACAGACTCTCATCTAAATACGCCCCCGTGAACAGACACTCATCTAAATACATCCCAGTGAACAGACTCTCATCTTCATACCCCCACCCCCCCGGTACAGCCTTTCACCAAAATACATCCCCGTGAACAGACGCTCATCTAAATACACCACCGATAACAGACTCTCATCTAAATGCACCCTCGTGTACAGCCTCCCATCTAACTATCCCCTCCAGGAACTGACTCTCATCTAAATACACCCCCGTGAAAAGACTCTCATCTAAATTCACCCCCGTGAACAGACTCTCATCTAAATACACCCCCGGGAACAGACTCTCATTTAAATACACCCCCGTGTACAGCGTCCCATCTAAATTTCCCCTCCGGGAACAGACTCTCATCTAAATACACCCCCATGAACAGACTCTCATCGAAATAAACCCCCGTGAGAATACTCTCATCTAAATACACCCCGGTGAACAGACTCGCATCACAATACACCCCCGTGAACAGATTCGCATCGAAATACCCCCCCGGTTAACAGACTCTCATCTAAATACACCCCGATGAACAGACTCCCATCTAAATGCACCTCCATGAAGAGACTCCCATCGAAATCCCACCCCGATGAACAGACTGCCATCCAAATGCACATCCGGGAACAGACTCTCTTCTCAAAACACCCCCGTGAACAGACTCTCATCTAAATACCCCCTCTGTGAACAGACTCTCATCTCAATGCACCCCCAGAACAGACTCTCATCTGCATTCACCCCCGTGAACAGACACTCCTAAATACAACCCCGTGAAAAGACTCTCATCTGAATACACCCCCGTGAACAGACTCTCATCTAAATACACCCCGGGAACAGACTCTCATCCAAATACCCTCCGGGAACTGACCCCCATTTAAATAAACCCCCGTGAGCAGACTCTCATCTAAATACCCCCTCCGTGAACAGACTCTCATCTAAATACCCCCTCCGTGAACAGACTCTCATCAAAATACCTCCCCGTGAACAGACTCTCATCTAAATACACCCCCAGGAACAGACTCTCATCTAAATTCATCCCCGTGAACAGACATTCATCTCAGTCCACCCCCGGGAGCAGACTCTCATCTAAATGCACCCCCGGGAGCAGGCTCTCATCTCAATATTCCCCCCGTGGACAGACTCTCATCTAAATACCCCCCCGTGAACGGTTTCCCATCTGAATACACCCCCGTGAACAAACTCTCATCTATATACACCCCCGTGAGCAGCCTCTGATCTAAATACACGACAGGGAACAGACTCTCATCGAAATGCCCCCTGTGAACAGACTCTCACCTTAGTCTACCCCCGTTAACAGACTCTCATCTAAATTCACATCCAAGAACAGACTCTAATCTAAATACACACCCGAGTGCAGCCTCCCATCTAAATATCCCCTCCAGGAACTGACTCTCATCTAAATACACCCCCGTGAACAGACTCTCATCTAAATACACCCCCGTGAACAGACTCTCACCTAAATACACCCCCGGGAGCAGACTCTCATTTAAATACACCCCCGTGTACAGCGTCCCATCTAAATTTCCCCTCCGGGAACAGACTCTCATCTAAATACACCCCCGTGAACAGACTCTCATCAAAATTCACCCCCGGGAACAGACTCTCATCGAAATACACCCCCGTGAACAGACACTCATCTAAATACATCCCTGTGAACAGACTCTCATCTGAATACACCCCTGTGAACAGACTCTCATCTAAATACACCCCGGGAACAGACTCCCATCAAAATACACCCCCGTGAACAGACTCCCATCTAAATACACCCCGTACACAGACTGTCATCTAAATACAAACACGTGAAATGACACTCATCTAAATACACCCCCGGGAACAGAATCTCATCTAAAAACACCCGCGTGAACAGACTCTCGTCTAAATACACCCGCTTGAGCAGACACTCATCAAAATACACCACCGGGAAGAGACTCTCATCAAAATATACCCCCGTGAACAGACTCTCATCTAAATACCACCCGTGAACAGACTCTCATCTAAATATACCCACGGAAACAGACTCTCATCCAAATATACCGCCGGAAACAGACTCTCATCTAAATACCACCCGTGAACAGACTCTCATCTAAATGTACCCACGGAAACAGACTCTCATCTAAATACACCCCCATGAACAGGAATGCCATCTACAAGCACCCCCGTGAACTGACTCCCATCTATATAACCCCTCCCCCGCCCGGTGAACAAACTCTCATCTCAATACTCACTCCGTGAACAGACTCTCATCTAAATACACCCACGGGAACAGACTCTCATCTAAATACACCCCCGGGATTGGACTCTCATCTAAATTCCCCAACGGGAACAGACTCTCATCTAAATACACCCCCGTGAACAGAATGGCATCTAAATACACCCCCGTGAACAGACTCTCATCCGAATGCACCCCGGTGAACAGACTCCAATCGAAATATCGCCTCCGAGAACGGACTCTAATCTCAATGCAGCCCCGTGAACAGACTCTCATCTAAATTCACCCCCCGGGAATAGACTCTCATCCAAATACACCCCCGTGAACAGACTCTCATCTGAATACACACCCGGGAACAGACTCTCATCTGATTACACCCATGTGAACAGACTCTCATCTAAATACAACCCCGGTGAACAGACTCTCATCTAAATACCCCCCCTCCGTAACAGCCTTTCACCTAAATACACCCCCTTGAACAGACTCGCATCTAAATATACCACCGAGAACAGACTCTCATCTAAATGCACCCCCGTGTACAGACTCCCATCCAAATATCCCCTCCGGGAACAGACTCTCATCGAAATACCCCCTGGAACAGCCTTTATCCTAAATACACCCCGGTGAACAGTCTCTCATCTAAATGCACCCACGTGAACAGACTCGCATCTAAATATCCCCTCCGGGAACAGACTCTCATCTAAACACACCCGCGTGAACAGACCATCATCTAAATTCACCCCCGGGAACAGACTCTCATTTAAATACACCCCTGTGTACAGCGTCCCATCTAAATATCCCCTCCGGGAACAGACTCTCATCTAAATACACCCCCGTGAACAGACTCTCATCTAAATATCCCCTCCGGGAACAGACTCTCATCTAAATACACCCCCGTGAACAGACTCTCATCTAAATACACCCCCGGGAACAGACTCTCATCTAAATACGCCCCCGTGAACAGACACTCATCTAAATACATCCCAGTGAACAGACTCTCATCTTCATACCCCCACCCCCCCGGTACAGCCTTTCACCAAAATACATCCCCGTGAACAGACGCTCATCTAAATACACCACCGATAACAGACTCTCATCTAAATGCACCCTCGTGTACAGACTCCCATGTAAATATCCCCTCCGGGAACAGACTCTCATCTAAATACCCGCCCGTAACAGCCTTTCACCTAAATACACCCCGGTGAACAGTCTCTCATCTAAATGCACCCCCGTGAACAGACTCTCATCTACATATCACCTCCGGGAACAGACTCTCATCTAAATACACACCCGTGAACTGTCTCTCATCTAAATTCACATCCAAGAACAGACTCTAATCTAAATACACCCCCGAGTACAGCCTCCCATCTAAATATCCCCTCCAGGAACTGACTCTCATCTAAATACACCCCCGTGAAAAGACTCTCATCTAAATTCACCCCCGTGAACAGACTCTCATCTAAATACACCCCCGGGAACAGACTCTCATTTAAATACACCCCCGTGTACAGCGTCCCATCTAAATTTCCCCTCCGGGAACAGACTCTCATCTAAATACACCCCCATGAACAGACTCTCATCGAAATAAACCCCCGTGAGAATACTCTCATCTAAATACACCCCGGTGAACAGACTCGCATCACAATACACCCCCGTGAACAGATTCGCATCGAAATACCCCCCCGGTTAACAGACTCTCATCTAAATACACCCCGATGAACAGACTCCCATCTAAATGCACCTCCATGAAGAGACTCCCATCGAAATCCCACCCCGATGAACAGACTGCCATCCAAATGCACATCCGGGAACAGACTCTCTTCTCAAAACACCCCCGTGAACAGACTCTCATCTAAATACCCCCTCTGTGAACAGACTCTCATCTAAATGCACCCCCAGAACAGACTCTCATCTGCATTCACCCCCGTGAACAGACACTCCTAAATACAACCCCGTGAAAAGACTCTCATCTGAATACACCCCCGTGAACAGACTCTCATCTAAATACACCCCGGGAACAGACTCTCATCCAAATACCCTCCGGGAACTGACCCCCATTTAAATAAACCCCCGTGAGCAGACTCTCATCTAAATACCCCCTCCGTGAACAGACTCTCATCTAAATACCCCCTCCGTGAACAGACTCTCATCAAAATACCTCCCCGTGAACAGACTCTCATCTAAATACACCCCCAGGAACAGACTCTCATCTAAATTCATCCCCGTGAACAGACATTCATCTCAGTCCACCCCCGGGAGCAGACTCTCATCTAAATGCACCCCCGGGAGCAGGCTCTCATCTCAATATTCCCCCCGTGGACAGACTCTCATCTAAATACCCCCCCGTGAACGGTTTCCCATCTGAATACACCCCCGTGAACAAACTCTCATCTATATACACCCCCGTGAGCAGCCTCTGATCTAAATACACGACAGGGAACAGACTCTCATCGAAATGCCCCCTGTGAACAGACTCTCACCTTAGTCTACCCCCGTTAACAGACTCTCATCTAAATTCACATCCAAGAACAGACTCTAATCTAAATACACACCCGAGTGCAGCCTCCCATCTAAATATCCCCTCCAGGAACTGACTCTCATCTAAATACACCCTGCGTGAACAGACTCTCATCTAAATTCACATCCAAGAACAGACTCTAATCTAAATACACCCCCGAGTACAGCCTCCCATCTAAATATCCCCTCCAGGAACTGACTCTCATCTAAATACACCCCCGTGAACAGACTCTCATCTAAATACACCCCCGTGAACAGACTCTCACCTAAATACACCCCCGGGAGCAGACTCTCATTTAAATACACCCCCGTGTACAGCGTCCCATCTAAATTTCCCCTCCGGGAACAGACTCTCATCTAAATACACCCCCGTGAACAGACTCTCATCAAAATTCACCCCCGGGAACAGACTCTCATCGAAATACACCCCCGTGAACAGCACTCATCTAAATACATCCCTGTGAACAGACTCTCATCTGAATACACCCCTGTGAACAGACTCTCATCTAAATACACCCCGGGAACAGACTCCCATCAAAATACACCCCCGTGAACAGACTCCCATCTAAATACACCCCGTACACAGACTGTCATCTAAATACAAACACGTGAAATGACACTCATCTAAATACACCCCCGGGAACAGAATCTCATCTAAAAACACCCGCGTGAACAGACTCTCGTCTAAATACACCCGCTTGAGCAGACACTCATCAAAATACACCACCGGGAAGAGACTCTCATCAAAATATACCCCCGTGAACAGACTCTCATCTAAATACCACCCGTGAACAGACTCTCATCTAAATATACCCACGGAAACAGACTCTCATCCAAATATACCGCCGGAAACAGACTCTCATCTAAATACCACCCGTGAACAGACTCTCATCTAAATGTACCCACGGAAACAGACTCTCATCTAAATATACCGCCGGAAACAGACTCTCATCTAAATACCACCCCCCCCGTGAACAGACTCTCTTTTAAATACACCCCCGTGAACAGACTCTCATCTAAATACACCCCCGTGAACAGACTCTCATCTAAATACCCCCCCGTGAACAGACTCTCATCTAATACACCCCCGTGAACAGACTCTCATCTGAATACACCCCCGGGAACAGAATCTCATCTCAAAACACCCGCGTGAACAGACTCTCATCTAAATACACCCACGTGAACAGACACTCATCAAAATACACCGCCGGGAAGAGACTCCCATCTAAATACATCCCCGTGAACAGACTCCCATCTAAATACTGCCCCGTGAACAGACTATCATCGAAATACACCCCCGTGAACAGACTGATCTAAATACACAACCGGGAACAGACTCACATCTAAATACCACCCGTGAACAGACTCTCATCTAAATACACCCACGGAAACAGACTCTCATCTAAATATACCCCCGGAAACAGACTCTCATCTAAATAGCCCCCGTGAACAGACTCTCATCTAAATACACCCCGGGAACAGACTCCCATCAAAATACACCCTCGTGAACAGACACCCATCTAAATACACCCCCGTGCACAGACTCTCATCTAAATACACATGCGTGAACTGACTCTAATCTAAATACACCCGCGTGAAAAGACACTCATCAAAGTACACCGCCGGGAAGAGACTCTCATCTAACTACATTCCCGTGAACAGACTCTCATCTAAATACCCCCTCCGTGAACAGACTCTAATCAAAATAAACCCCCGTGAACAGACTCTCATCTAAATATACCCCCGGGAACAGACTCTCATCTAAATATACCCCCGTGGACAGACTTTCATCTAATACACCCCCGTGACCAGACTCTCATCTAAATACACCCCCGGGAACAGAACCTCATGTAAATACACCCCGTGAAAAGACTCACATCTAAATAGACCCCCGTGAACAGACTCCCATCTAAATACACCCCCGGAAGCAGATCCTCATCCAAATACCCCACGTGAACTGACTCTCATCTAAGTAGTCCCCTGTGAACAGACTCCCATCAAAATACACCCCCGTGAACAGACTCCGATCTAAATACAACCCCGTGAACAGATTCTCATCTAAATACACCCGCTTGAACTGACTCTCATCTAAATACACCCCCGAGAAAAGGCACTCAACAAAATACACCCCCGTGAAAAGACTCTCATCTAAATAGACCCCCACGATCAGACTCTCATAATAAATACACCCCCGTAAACAGACTCCCATCTAAATACACCCCCGTGAAAAGACTCCCATTTAAATACACCCACGTGAACAGACTTTCATCAAAATACACCCGCGTGAACAGACTCTCATCTTAATACCCCCTCCGTGAACAGACTCTCATCCAAATATACCCCCGTGAACAGACTCTCATCTAAATACACCCCCGTGAACAGACTCTCATCTAAATAAACCCCGGGAACAGACTCTCATCTAAATACTCTCCGGGAACTGACCCCCATTTAAATACACCCCCGTGAGCAGACTCTCATCTAAATACCCCCTCCGTGAACAGACTCTCATCTAAATACCTCCTGCGTGAACAGACTCTCATCAAAATACCCCCCCGTGAACAGACTCTCATCTAAATACACCCCCAGGAACAGACTCTCATCTAAATTCATCCCCGTGAACAGACCATCATCTCAGTCCACCCCCGGGAACAGACTCTCATCTAAATGCATCCCCGGGAGCAGGCTCTCATCTAAATATTCCCCCCGTGGACAGACTCTCATCTAAATACACCCCCGTGAACGGTTTCCCATCTAAATACACCCCCGTGAACAGACTCTCATCTAAATGCACCCCCGTGAGCAGCCTCTGATCTAAATACACAGAGGGAACAGACTCTCATCTAAATGCCCCCCGTGAACAGACTCTCACTTAAGTATACCCCCGGAAACAGACTCTCATCTAAATACACCCCGGGAACAGACTCCCATCAAAGTACACCCCCGTGAACAGACTCCCATCTAAATACACCCCCGTACACAGACTCTCATCTAAATACACCCGCGTGAAATGACTCTCATCTAAATGCACCCCCGGGAACAGAATCTCATCTAAAAACACCCGCATGAACAGACTCTCGTCTAAATACACCCGCGTGAACAGACACTCATCAAAATACACCGCCGGGAAGAGACTCTCATCAAAATACACCCCCGTGAACAGACTGATCTAAATACACCACCGGGAACAGACTCTCATCTAAATACCACCCGTGAACAGACTCTCATCTAAATATACCCACGGAAACAGACTCTCATCTAAATATACCCCCGGAAACAGACTCTCATCTAAATACCCCCTGTGAACAGAATCTCATCTAAATACACTCCGGGAACAGACTCCCATCAAAATACAGCTTCGTGAACAGACACCCATCTAAATACGCCCCCGTGCACAGACTCTCATCTAAATACACATGCGTGAACTGACTCTAATCTAAATACACCCGCGTGAAAAGACACTCATCAAAGTACACCGTCGGGAAGAGACTCTCATCTAAATACTTCCCCGTGAACATGCTCTCATCTAAATACCCCCTCTGTGAACAGACTCTAATCAAAATAAACCTCCGTGAACAGACTCTCATCTAAATTCACCCCCGTGAACAGACTCTCATCTAAATATACCCCCGGGAACAGACTCTCTTCTAAATACACCCACGGGAACAGACTCCCATCTAAATACCCCCCCGTGAACAGAGTTTCATCTAAATACACCCCCGTGAACAGACTCTCATCTAAATAAACCTCCGTAAACAGACTCTAATCAAAATAAATCCCCGGGAACAGACTCTCATCTAAATGCCCCCTGCGTGAACAGACTCTCGTCTAAATCTTCCCCTGTGAACTGATTCTCATCTAAATACCACCCCCCCCGTGAACAGACTCTCTTTTAAATACACCCCAGTGAACAGACTCTCATCTAAATACACCCCCGTGAACAGACTCTCATCTAAATAACCCCCCGTGAACAGACTCTCATCTAATACACCCCCGTGAACAGACTCTCATCTAAATACATACCCGGGAACATAATCTCATGTAAATACCCCCCGTGAACAGACTCACATCTAAATAGACCCCCGTGAACAGACTCCCATCTAAATAAACCCCCGTGAACAGACTCTCATCTAAATACACCCCCGGGAACATAATCTCATGTAAATACCCCCCGTGAACAGACTCACATCTAAATACCCCCCGTGAACAGACTCCCATCTAAATGCACCCCTGTGAACAGACTCCCATCAAAATACACCCCCGTGAACAGACTCCGATCTAAATACAACCCCGTGAACAGATTCTCATCTAAATACACCCGCTTGAACTGACTCTCATCTGAATACGCCCACGTGAACAGACTCTCATCTAAATACACCCCCGAGAACAGGCATTCAACAAAATACACCCCCGTGAAAAGACTCTCATCTAAATAGACCCCCACGAGCAGACTCGCATAATAAATACACCCCCGTAAACAGACTCCCATCTAAATACACCCCCGTGAACAGACTCTAATCAAAGTACACCCGCGTGAACAGACTCTCATCTGAATACACCCCCGTGAACAGACTCCCATCTAAATACACCCACGTGAACAGACTCTCATCAAAATACACCCGCGTGAACAGACTCTCATCTAAATACACCCCCAGGAACAGACTCTCATCTAAATACACCCCAGGAAACAGACTCCCATCTAAATACACCCACGTGAACAGACTCTCATCAAAATACACCCGCGTGAACAGACTCTCATCTAAATACACCCCCAGGAACAGACTCTCATCTAAATACACCCCCGGAAACAGTCTCCCATCTAAAGGCACCCCCATGAACAGACTCTCATTAAAATACACCCGCGTGAACAGACTCTCATCTAAATACACCCCCGGGAATAGACTCTCATCTAAATACACCCCCGGAAACAGACTACCATCTAAATACACCCCCGGGAAAAGACTCCCATGTAAATAAACCCCCAGGAACAGACACCGATCTATATACACCCCCGTGAACAGACTCTCATCTAAATACACCCCCGGGAACAGACTCTCATCTAAATACACCCCCGCAAACAGACTCTCATCGAAATGACCCCTCTGTGAACAGACTATCATCCAAATGCACCTCTGCGAACTGATTCTCGTCTAAATACACCGCAGTAAACAGACTCTCTTCTAAATGCACCCCCGTGAACAGACTCTCATCTAATTGCACCCCCGGGAACTGACTCTCATCTAATACACCCCCGTTAACGGACTCTCATCTAAATACACCCCCGGGAACACAATCTCATCTAAATACACCCCGTGAACAGACTCTCATCTAAATAGACCCCCGTGAACAGGCTCCCATCTAAATACACCCCCGGAAACAGACTCTCATCTAAATACACCCCTGTGAATAGACTCCAATCTAAATACAACCCCGTGAACACAGTCTCATCGAAATACACCCGCGTGAACTGACTCTCATCTAAGTACAGCAGCGTGAACAGACTCTCATCTAAGTACATCCCCGAGAACAGGCACTTATCTAAATACACCCCCCGAGCAGACTCTCAGGAAAATACACCCGCGTGAACAGACTCCCATCTAAATACACCCCCGTGAACAGACTCCCATCTAAATAAATCCCCGTGAACAGAGTCTCATCAAAATACCCCCCCGTGAACAGACTCTCATCTAAATACACCCCCGGGAACGGACTCTCTTCTAAATACACCCCCGAGAACGGGGTCTCATCTAAATACACACCCGGGAACAGTCTCCCATCTAAATACCCCCCCCCCCAGGGAAAAGACTCACATCTATATACACCCCTGGGAACAGACTCTCATCTAAATACCCACGGGAACAGACTCCCATCTAAATACACCCCCGTGAACAGAGTCTCATCTAAATACACCCCCGTGAACAGACTCCCATCGAAATACAACCCCGGGAATGGACTCCTTTCTAAATACACCAAGGTGAACAGACTCTCATCTAAATACACCCCCGGGAATGGACTCCCACCTAAATACACCCCCGGGAACAGACTCCCATCTAAATACACATCCGGTGAACAGACTCTCATCTAAATACACCCGCGTGAACTGACTCTCATCTAAATACACCCCCGTGAACAAACTCTCGTCTAAATACACCCGCGTAAACAGACGCTCATTTAAACACACCCCCGTGAACAGACTCTCGTCTAAATACACCCGCGTAAACAGACTCTCATCTAAATGCACCCCGTGAACAGACACTCTCCATTATACACCGCAGGGAAGAGACACTCATCAAAATACACCCCCGTGAACAGACTCTTATCGAAATACACCCCCGTGTACAGACTCTCATCAAAATACACCCACGTGAACAGACTCTCACCTAAATACCCCCCCGTGAACAGACTCTCATCAAATTACCACCTCCGTGAACAGACTCTGATCTAAATACCCCCTCCGTGAACAGACTCCCATCTCAATACACCCCCGTGAACAGACTCCCGTCTAAATTAATCCCCGTGAACAGAGTCTCATCAAAATACCCCCCCGTGAACAGACACTCATCTAAATACACCCACGGGAACAGACTCCAATCAAAATACACCCCCTGGAACAGACTCCCATCTAAATACACCCCCGGGAACGGGGTCTCATCTAAATACACCCCCGGGAACAGTCTCCCATCTAAATGCCACCCCCCCCCCCCGGGAAAAGACTCACATCTATATACACCCCTGGGAACAGACTCTCATCTAAATACCCACGGGAACAGACTCCCATCTAAATACACCCCCGTGAACAGAGTCTCATCTAAATACACCCCCGTGAACAGACTCCCATCGAAATACAACCCCGGGAATGGACTCCTTTCTAAATACACCAAGGTGAACAGACTCTCATCTAAATACACCCCCGGGAATGGACTCCCACCTAAATATACCCCCAGGAACAGACTACTCATCTAAATACACCCCCGTGAACATACTCTCATCTAAATACACCCCCGGGAACGGACTCCCATCTAAATACACCCGCGTGAACTGACTCTCATCTAAATACACCCCCGTGAACAAACTCTCGTCTTAATACACCCGCGTAAACAGACTCTCATCTAAATACACCCCCGTGAACAGACTCTCGTCTAAATACACCCGCATAAACAGACTCTCATCTAAATACACCCCGTGAACAGACACTCTCCATGATACACCGCAGGGAAGAGACACTCATCAAAATACACCCCCGTGAACAGACTCTTATCGAAATACTCCCCCGTGTACAGACTCTCATCAAAATACACCCGCGTGAACAGACTCTCACCTAAATACTCCCCCGTGAACAGACTCTCATCAAATTACCCCCTCCGTGAACAGACTCTGATCTAAATACCCCCTCCGTGAACAGACTCTCATCTAAATACACCCCCGCGAACAGACTCTCATCTAAATGCATCCCCGTGAACAAACTCTCATCTAAATACACCCCCGTGAACAGGCTCTCATCTAAATACCCCCTCCCTGAACAGAATCTCATCTAAATACACCCCAGGGAACAGACTCTCATATAAATACAACCCCGTGAACAGACGCTCATCTGAATACACCCCCGTGAACAGACTCTCATCTAAGTACACCCACGTGAACAGACTCTCATCAAAATACACCCGCGTGAACAGACTCTCATCTAAATACACCCCCGGGAACGGAGTCCCATCTAAATACCCCCCCCCCCCCCGCAAAGAGACTCCCATCTGACTGCACCCCCGGGAACTGACTCTCATCTAAATGCCCCCCGGGATCAGACTCCCATCTAAATACACCCCCGTGAACGGACTCTCATCTAAATACACCCCCGTGAAGAGACTCCCATCTAAATACACCCCCGGAAGTGTTAGTTATGGGGAGGTAGTCACACCTCAGGTAAAAGAAGTAGGTAGATGGGTTACCGTCAGGGGAAGGAGAGGGAACCAGCAGGCAGTGCAGGGATCCCCTGTGGCCGTTTCCCTCAACAACAGGTATACCGTTTTGGATACTGTTGCGGGGGACGACTTACCAGGGGTAAGCAATGGGGTACAGATATCTGGCACAGAGTCTGTCCCTGTTGCTCAGAAGGGAAGGGGGAAGAGGAGCAGAACATTAGTCATTGGTGACTCCATAGTTAGGGGAACAGATAGGAGGTTCTGTGCGAACGACAGAGACTCACGGTTGGTATGTTGCCTCCCAGGTGCCAGGGTTCGTGATGTCTCAGATCTTGTTTTTGGGATCCTTAATGGGGAGGGGGAGCATCCCCAAGTCGTGGTCCACATAGGCACCAACGACATAAGTAGGAAGAGAGATGTGGATTTAAGACAGAAATTTAGGGAGCTAGGGTGGAAGCTTAGAGCGAGAACAAACAGAGTTGTTATCTCTGGGTTGTTGCCCGTGCCACGTGATAGCGAAGCGAGGAACAGGGAGAGAGAGGAGTTGAACACGTGGCTGCAGGGACGGTGCAGGAGGGAGGGTTTTGGTTTCCTGGATAATTGGGGCTCTTTCTGGGGTAGGTGGGACCTCTACAAACAGGATGGTCTTCACCTGAACCAGAGGGGTACCAATATCCTGGGGGGGAGGTTTGCTGGTGCTCTTCGGGGGGGTTTAAACTAATTCAGCAAGGGAATGGGAACCTAAATTGTAGTGCCAGTGTACAGGATGTTGAGAGTAGTGAGGTCAGGGATATGGTTACAAGGACGCAAGAGGGCACTGGCAAGCAAGAACCTGGTTTAAAGTGTGTCTATTTCAACGCCAGGAGCATCCGGAATAAGGTGGGTGAGCTTGCAGCATGGGTTGGTACCTGGGATCTCGATGTAGTGGCCATTTCAGAGACATGGGTAGAGCAGGGGCAGGAATGGATGTTGCAGATTCCGGGATTTAGATGTTTCAGTAAGAACAGAGAAGATGGTAAAAGAGGGGGGTGGGTGTGGCATCGTTAATCAAGGAGAGTATTACAGCGACAGAAAGGACGTTTGAGGACTCGGCTACTGAGGTAGGATGGGCTGAGGTTAGAAACAGGAGAGGTGAGGTTACCCTGTTGGGAGTCTTTTATAGACCTCCGAATAGTTCCAGAGATGTAGAGGAAAGGATAGCGAAGATGATTCTCGACAGGGGTGAGAGTAACAGGGTAGTTGTTATGGGTGCTTTAACTTTCCAAATATCGACTGGAAATACTATAGTTCGAGTACTTTAGATGGGTCAGTTTTTGTCCAGTGTGTGCAGGAGGGTTTTCTGACACAGTATGTAGACAGGCCAACCAGGGGCGATGCCACATTGGATTTGGTACTGGGAAATGAACCCGGCCAGGTGTTAGATTTAGATGTAGGTGAGCACGTTGGTGATAGTGATCACAATTCGGTTAGGTTTACCTTAGCGATGGGCAGGGACAGGTATATACCGCAGGGCAAGAATTATAGCTGGGGGAAAGGAAATTATGATGCGATTCGGCAAGATTTAGGATGCGTAGGATGGGGAAGGAAACTGCAGGGGATGGGAACAATCGAAATGTGGAGCTTATTCAAGGAGTAGCTACTGCGTGTCCTTGATAAGTATGTACCTGTGAGGCAGGGAGGAAGTTGTCGTGCGAGGGAGCCGTGGTTTACTAAAGAAGTTGAAGCGCTTGTCAAGAGGAAGAAGAAGGCTTATGTTAGGATGAGACGTGAAGGCTCAGTTAGGGCGCTTGAGAGCTACAAGCTAGCCAGGAAGGATCTAAAGGGAGAGCTAAGAAGAGCAAGGAGAGGACACAAGAAGTCATTGGTGGATCGGATCAGGGAAAACCCTAAGGCTTTCTCTCGGTATATCAGGAATAAAAGAATGACTAGAGTTAGATTAGGGCCAATCAAGGATAGTAGTGGGAAGTTGTGTGTGGAATCAGAGGAGATAGGGGAAGTGTTAAATGAATATTTTGCGTCAGTATTTACAGTAGAGAAAGAAAATGTTGTTGAGAATACTGAGATTCAGGCTACGAGGCTAGATGGGATTGAGGTTCACAAGGAGGAGGTGTTAGCAATTTTGGAAAGTGTGAAAATAGATAAGTCCCCAGGGCCAGATGGGATTTATCCTAGGATTCTCTGGGAAGCTAGGGAGGAGATTGCAGAGCCTTTGTCCTTGATCTTTATGTCGTCATTGTCGACAGGAATAGTGCCGGAAGACTGGAGGATTGCAAATGTTGTCCCCTTGTTCAAGAAGGGGAGTAGAGACAGCCCTGGTAATTATAGACCTGTGAGCCTTACTTCGGTTGTGGGTAAAATGTTGGAAAAGGTTATAAGAGACAGGATTTATAATCATCTTGAAAAGAATAAGTACATTAGAGATAGTCAGCACGGTTTTGTGACGGGTAGGTCGTGCCTCACAAACCTTATTGAGTTTTTCGAGAAGGTGACCAAACAGGTGGATGAGGGTAAAGCAGTGGATGTGGTGTATATGGATTTCAGTAAGGCGTTTGATAAGGTTCCCCACGGTAGGCTATTGCAGAAAATACGCAAGTATGGGGTTGAAGGTGATTTAGAGCTTTGGATCAGAAATTGGCTAGCTGAAAGAAGACAGAGGGTGGTGGTTGATGGCAAATGTTCATCCTGGAGTTTAGTTACTAGTGGTGTACCGCAAGGATCTGTTTTGGGGCCACTGCTGCTTGTCATTTTTATAAATGACCTGGAAGAGGGTGTAGAAGGGTGGGTTAGTAAATTTGCAGATGACACTAAGGTCGGTGGAGTTGTGGATAGTGCCGAAGGATGTTGTCGGGTACAGAGAGACATAGATAGGCTGCAGAGCTGGGCTGAGAGATGGCAAATGGAGTTTAATGCGGAAAAGTGTGAGGTGATTCACTTTGGAAGGAGTAACAGGAATGCAGAGTACTGGGCTAATGGGAGGGTTCTTGGTACTGTAGATGAACAGAGAGATCTTGGTGTCCAGGTGCATAAATCCCTGAAGGTTGCTAACCAGGTTAATAGGGCTGTTAAGAAGGCATATGGTGTGTTAGCTTTTATTAGTAGGGGGGTCGAGTTTCGGAGCCACGAGGTCATACTGCAGCTGTACAAAACTCTGGTGAGACCGCACCTGGAGTATTGTGTGCAGTTCTGGTCACCGCATTATAGGAAGGATGTGGAAGCTATGGAAAGGGTGCAGAGGAGATTTACTAGGATGTTGCCTGGTATGGAGGGAAGGTCTTACGAGGAAAGGCTGAGGGACTTGAGGTTGTTTTCGTTGGAGAGAAGGAGGAGGAGAGGTGACTTAATAGAGACATATAAGATAATCAGAGGGTTAGATAGGGTGGATAGTGAGCGTCTTTTTCCTCGGATGGTGATGGCAAACACGAGGGGACATAGCTTCAAGTTGAGGGGTGATAGATATAGGACAGATGTGAGAGGTAGTTTCTTTACTCAGAGAGTAGTAAGGGCGTGGAACGCCCTGCCTGCAGCAGTAGTAGATTCGCCAACTTTAAGGGCATTTAAGTGGACATTGGATAGACACATGGATGAAAATGGAATAGTGTAGGTCAGATGGTTTCACAGGTCGGCGCAACATCGAGGGCCGAAGGGCCTGTACTGCGCTGTAATGTTCTAAATTCTAAAATTCTAAATTCACCACCGGGAACGGACACCTACCTAAATACACCCCCGTGAACAGACTCTCATCAAAATACACCCCCGTGAACAGACTCCGATCTAAATACACACCCGTGAACAGATTCTCATCTAAATACACCCCCGTGAACAGACTCTCATCTCAATACACCCCCGGGAACGGACTCCCATCTAAATACCACCCCCGGAAAGAGACTCTCATCTGACTACACCAACGGGAAATGACTCTCATCTAAATGCCCCCGGGAACAGACTCTCATCTATATACACCCCCGGGAACAGAATCCCATGAAAATACACCCCCGTGAACAGACTCACATCTAAATACACCCGCGTGAACTGACTCTCATCTAAATACACCCGCGTGAACAGACTCTCATCTAAATACACCCGCGTGAACAGACACTCATCAAAATACACCGACGGGAAGAGACTCTCATCTAAATACATCCCCGTGAACAGACCCCCATTAAAATACACCCCGTGAACAGACTCTCATCAAAATACACCCGCGTGAACAGACTCTCATCCAAATACATCCCCGGGAATAGACTCTCATCTAAATACACCCCCGGAAACAGACTACCATCTAAGTACACCCCCGGGAACAGACTTCCATGTAAATAAACCCGCGTGAGCAGACTCTCATCTAAATACACCCCCGTGAACAGGCACTCAACAAAATACACCCCCGTGAAAAGACTCTCATCTAAATAGATCCCCACGAGCAGACTCTCATAAAAATACACCCGCGTGAACAGAATCTCATCTGAATACACCCCCGTGAACAGACTCCCATCTAAATACACCCACGTGAACAGACTCTCATCGAAATACACCCGCGTGAACAGACTCTCGTCTAAATACACCCCCGGGAATAGACTCTCATCTCAATACACCCCCGGAAACAGACTACCATCTAAATACACCCCCGGGAAAAGATTCCCATGTAAATAAACCCCCGGGAACAGACTCTCATCTAAATACACACCCGGGAACAGACTCCCATCAAAATACCCCCCGGGAAAAAACTCCCATCTATATACACCCCCGTGAACAGACTCTCAACTAAATAAAACACCGGGAATGGACTCCCATCTAAATACCCCGCCGGAAAGAGACTCCCATCTGACTGCACCCCCGGGAACTGACTCTCATCTAAATGCCCCCCAGATCAGACTTCCATCTAAGTACACCCCCGGGAACGGACTCTCATCTAAATACACCCCCGTGAAGAGACTCCCATCTAAATACACCACCGGGAACGGACTCCAATCTAAATACACCCCCGTGAACAGACTCCCATCAAAATACACCCCCGTGAACAGACTCCGATCTAAATACACACCCGTGAACAGATTCTCATCTAAATACACCCCGGTGAACAGACTCTCATCTCAATACACCGCCGGGAATGGACTCCCATCTAAATACCACCCCCGGAAAGAGACTCCCATCTGACTGCACCAACGGGAACTGACTCTCATCTAAATGCCCCCCGGGAACAGACTCTCATCTAAATACACACCCGTGAACAGACTCTCATCTAAATACACCCCCGTGAAGAGACTCCCATCTAAATTCACCCCCGGGAAAGGACTCCGATCTAAATACACCCCCGTGAACAGACTCTCATCTAAATACACCCGCGTGAACTGACTCTCATCTAAATACACCCGCGTGAACAGACTCCCATCTAAATACCCCCCCGTGAACAGACATTCATCTAAATACCCCCTCCGTGAAGAGACTCTCATCTATATACACCCCCGTGAACAGACTCACATCTAAATACCCCCTCCGTGAACAGACTCTCATCTAAATACACCCCCGGTAACAGACTCTCATCGAAGTACCCTCTCCGTGAACAGACTGTCATCTAAATAAACCCCCGGGAACAGACTCTCATCTAAATGACCCCCCGTGAACAGACTCCCATCTAATTGCACCCCCGGGAACTGACTCTCATCTAATACACCCCCGTGAACGGACTCTCATCTAAATACACCCCCGGGAACACAATCTCATCTAAATACACCCCGTGAACAGACTCTCATCTAAATAGACCCCCGTGAACAGGCTCCCATCTAAATACACCCCCGGAAACAGACTCTCATCGAAATACACCCCTGTGAATAGACTCCAATCTAAATACACCCCCGTGAACAGAGTCTCATCGAAATACACCCGCGTGAACTGACTCTCATCTAAGTACAGCAGCGTGAACAGACTCTCATCTAAGTACATCCCCCAGAACAGGCACTCATCTAAATACACCCCCCGAGCAGACTCTCAGGAAAATACACCCGCGTGAACAGACTCCCATCTAAATGCACCTCCGTGAACAGACTCCCATCTAAATAAATCCCCGTGAATAGAGTCTCATCAAAATACCCCCCCGTGAACAGACTCTCATCTAAATACACCCCCGGGAACGGACTCTCTTCTAAATACACCCCCCGGAACAGACTCCAATCTAAATACACCCCCGGGAACAGACTCCCATCTAAATACACCCCCGGGAACGGGGTGTCATCTAAATACACCCCCGGGAACTGTCTCCCATCTAAATACCCCCCCCCCCCGGGAAAAGACTCACATCTGTATGCACCCCTGGGAACAGACTCTCATCGAAATACCCATGGGAACAGACTCCCATCTAAATACACCCCCGTGAACAGAGTCTCATCTAAATACACCCCCGTGAACAGACTCCCATCGAAATACAACCCCGGGAATGGACTCCTTTCTAAATACACCAAGGTGAACAGACTCTCATCTAAATACACCCCCGGGCATGGACTCCCACCTAAATACACCCCCGGGAACAGACTCTCATCTAAATACACCCCCGGGAATGGACTCCCATCTAAATACACATCCGGTGAACAGACTCTCATCTAAATACACCCGCGTGAACTGACTCTCATCTAAATACACCCCCGGGAACAAACTCTCGTCTAAATACACCTGCGTAAACAGACTCTCATTTAAATACACCCCCGTGACAGACTCTCGTCTAAATACACCCGCGTAAACAGACTCTCATCTAAATACACCCGCGTGAACAGACACTCATCAAAATACACCGACGGGAAGAGACTCTCATCTAAATACATCCCCGTGAACAGACCCCCATTAAACTACACCCCGTGAACAGACTCTCATCAAAATACACCCGCGTGGACAGACTCTCATCCAAATACATCCCCGGGAATAGACTCTCATCTAAATACACCCGCGGAAACAGACTACCATCTAAGTACACCCCCGGGAACAGACTCCCATGTAAATAAACCCGCGTGAGCAGACTCTCATCTAAATACACCCCCGTGAACAGGCACTCAACAAAATACACCCCCGTGAAAAGACTCTCATCTAAATGCCCCCCAGATCAGACTTCCATCTAAATACACCCCCGGAAACGGACTCTCATCTAAATACACCCCCGTGAAGAGACTCCCATCTAAATACAGCACCGGGAACGGACTCCAATCTAAATACACCCCCGTGAACAGACTCCCATCAAAATACACCCCCGTGAACAGACTCCGATCTAAATACACACCCGTGAACAGATTCTCATCTAAATACACCCCCGTGAACAGACTCTCATCTCAATACACCGCCGGGAATGGACTCCCATCTAAATACCACCCCCGGAAAGAGACTCCCATCTGACTACACAAACTGGAACTGACTCTCATCTAAATGCCCCCCGGGAACAGACTCTCATCTAAATACACACCAGTGAACAGACTCTCATCTAAATACACCCCCGTGAAGAGACTCCCATCTAAATTCACCCCCGGGAAAGGACTCCGATCTAAATACACCCCCGTGAACAGACTCTCATCCAAATACACCCGCGTGAACTGACTCTCATCTAAATACACCCGCGTGAACAGACTCCCATCTAAATACCCCCCGTGAACAGACATTCATCTAAATACCACCTCCGTGAAGAGACTCCCATCTATATACACCCCCGTGAACAGACTCACATCTAAATACCCCCTCCGTGAACAGACTCTCATCTAAATACACCCCCGGTAACAGACTCTCATCGAAGTACCCTCTCCGTGAACAGACTGTCATCTAAATAAACCCCCGGGAACAGACTCTCATCTAAATGACCCCTCCGTGAACAGACTAACATCCAAATACACCTCTGCGAACTGATTCTCGTCTAAATACACCGCAGTGAACAGACTCTCTTCTAAATGCACCCCCGTGAACAGCCTCTCATCTAATTGCACCCCCGGGAACTGACTTCATCTAATACACCCCCGTGAACGGACTCTCATCTAAATACACCCCCGGGAACACAATCTCATCTAAATACACCCCGTGAACAGACTCTCATCTAAATAGACCCCCGTGAACAGGCTCCCATCTAAATACACCCCCGGAAACAGACTCTCATCTAAATACACCCCTGTGAATAGACTCCAATCTAAATACACCCCCGTGAACAGAGTCTCATCGAAATACACCCGCGTGAACTGACTCTCATCTAAGTACAGCAGCGTGAACAGACTCTCATCTAAGTACATCCCCGAGAACAGGCACTCATCTAAATACACCCCCCGAGCAGACTCTCAGGAAAATACACACGCGTGAACAGACTCCCATCTAAATACACCCCCGTGAACAGACTCCCATCTAAATAAATCCCCGTGAACAGAGTCTCATCAAAATACCCCCCCCCCCCCCCGTGAACAGACTCTCATCTAAATACACCCCCGGGAACGGACTCTCTTCTAAATACACCCCCGGGAACAGACTCCAATCTAAATACACCCCCGGGAACAGACTCCCATCTAAATACACCCCCGGGAGCAGACTCTCATCTAAATACCCACGGGAACAGACTCCCATCTAAATACACCCCCGTGAACAGAGTCTCATCTAAATACACCCCCGTGAACAGACTCCCATCGAAATACAACCCCGGGAATGGACTCCTTTCTAAATACACCAAGGTGAACAGACTCTCATCTAAATACACCCCCGGGAATGGACTCCCACCTAAATACACCCCCGGGAACAGACTCTCATCTAAATACACCCCCGGGAATGGACTCCCATCTAAATACACATCCGGTGAACAGACTCTCATCTAAATACACCCGCGTGAACTGACTCTCATCTAAATACACCCCCGTGAACAAACTCTCGTCTAAATACACCCGCGTAAACAGACTCTCATTTAAATACACCCCCGTGAACAGACTCTCGTCTAAATACACCCGCGTAAACAGACTCTCATCTAAATGCACCCCGTGAACAGACACTCTCCTTTATACACCGCAGGGAAGAGACACTCATCAAAAAACACCCCCGTGAACAGACTCTTATCGAAATACACCCCCGTGTACAGACTCTCATCAAAATACACCCACGTGAACAGACTCTCACCTAAATACCACCCCCCCCCGTGAACAGACACTCATCAAATTACCACCTCCGTGAACAGACTCTGATCTAAATACCCCCTCCGTGAACAGACTCCCATCTAAATACACCCCCGTGAACAGACTCCCGTCTAAATAAATCCCCGTGAACAGAGTCTCATCAAAATACCCCCCCCCCGTGAACAGACTCTCATCTAAATACACCCACGGGAACAGACTCCAATCAAAATACACCCCCTGGAACAGACTCCCATCTAAATACACCCCCGAGAACGGGGTCTCATCTAAATACACCCCCGGGAACAGTCTCCCATCTAAATACCCCATCCCCGGGAAAAGACTCACATCTATATACACACCTGGGAACAGACTCTCATCTAAATACCCACGGGAACAGACTCCCATCTAAATACACCCCCGTGAACAGAGTCTCATCTAAATACACCCCCGTGAACAGACTCCCATCGAAATACAACCCCGGGAATGGACTCCTTTCTAAATACACCAAGGTGAACAGACTCTCATCTAAATACACCCCCGGGAATGGACTCCCACCTAAATACACCCCCGGGAACAGACTACTCATCTAAATACACCCCCGTGAACATACTCTCATCTAAATACACCCCCGGGAACGGACTCCCATCTAAATACACACCCGGTGAACAGACTCTCATCTAAATACACCCGCGTGAACTGACTCTCATCTAAATACACCCCCGTGAACAGACTCTCGTCTAAATACACCCGCGTAAACAGACTCTCATCTAAATACAGCCCGTGAACAGACACTCTCCATGATACACCGCAGGGAAGAGACACTCATCAAAATACACCCCCGTGAACAGACTCTTATCGAAATACACCCCCGTGTACAGACTCTCATCAAAATACACCCGCGTGAACAGACTCTCACCTAAATACTCCCCCGTGAACAGACTCTCATCAAATTACCCCCTTCGTGAACAGACTCTGATCTAAATACCCCCTCCGTGAACAGACTCTCATCTAAATACACCCCCGCGAACAGACTCTCATCTAAATGCATCCCCGTGAACAAACTCTCATCTAAATACACCCCCGTGAACAGGCTCTCATCTAAATACCCCCTCCCTGAACAGAATCTCATCTAAATACACCCCAGGGAACAGACTCTCATATAAATACAACCCCGTGAACAGACGCTCATCTGAATGCACCCCCGGGAACAGACTCTCATCTAAGTACCCCCTCCTTGAACAGATTCGCATCTATATACACCCCCGTGAACAGACTCTCATCTAAATACCCCCTCCGTGAACAGACTCTCAATTAAATACCCCCCGTGAACAGACTCCCATCTAAATACACCCCCGGAAACAGACTCTCATCTAAATACACCCGCGTGAACAGACTCTCATCTAAATACACCCCTGTGAAAAGACTCTCAATTAAATACACCCACGTGAACAGACTCTCATCTGAATACACCCGCGTGAACTGACTCACATCTAAATACACCCGCGTGAACAAACTCTGATCTACATACACCCCCGTGAACAGACGCTCATCTGAATACACCCCCGGGAACAGACTCTCATCCAAGTACCCCCTCCGCGGACAGACTCTCATCTAAATACCCCCTCCGTGAACAGACTCTCAATTAAATACACCCACGTGAACAGACTCTCATCTAAGTACCCCCTCCGTGAACAGACTCTCATCTAAATACACCCCAGGGAACAGACTCTCATCTAAATACAAACACGTGAACAGACGCTCATCTGAATACACCCCCAGGAACAGACTCTCATCTAAGTACCCCCTCCGTGAACAGACTCTCATCTAAATACACCTGCTTGAACAGACTCTCATCTAAATACAGCCCTGTGAAACGACTCTCAATTAAATACACCCACGTGAACAGACTCTCATCTAAATACACCCCCGGGAACAGACTCTCATCTAAATACCCCCTCCGTGAACAGACTCTCAATTAAATGCACCCGCGTGAACAGGCTCCCTTGTAAATACACCCCCGGAAACAGACTCTCATATAAATACACCCCCGTGAACAGGCCTCATCTAAATACCCACTCCCTGAACAGACTCTCATCCAAATACACACCCGGGAACGGACTCCCATCTAAATAAACCCCCGGAAACAGACTCCCATCTAACTACACCCCCGTGAACAGACTCTCATCTAAATACAACCCCGTGAACAGACTCTCACCTAAATACACCCCCGGGAACGGACGATAATCTAAATACACCCCCGTGAACAGACTCTCATCTAAATACACCCCAGGGAACAGACTCTCATATAAATACAACCCCGTGAACAGACGCTCATCTGAATACACCCCCGGGAACAGACTCACATCTAAGTACCCCCTCCGTGAACAGACTCTCATCTAAATACACCCCCGTGATCAGAATCTCATCTAAATACCCCCTCCGTGAACAGACTCTCAATTAAATTCACACACGTGAACAGACTCTCATCTAAATACCCCCTCCGAGAGCAGACACTCAATTAAATGCACCCGCGTGAACATGCTCCCATGTCAATACACCCCCGGAAACAGACTCTCATCTAAATACACCCACGTGAACAGACGCCCATATAAATACACCCCCGTGAACAGGCTCTCATCTAAATACCCCCTCCCTGAACAGACTCTCATCTAAATACACCCCCGGAAACAGACTCTCATCTAAATGCACCCGCGTGAACAGACTCTCATCTGAATACACCCCTGTGAAAAGACACTCAATTAAATACTCCCACGTGAACAGACTCTCATCTAAATACACCCGCGTGAACTGACTCTCATCTAAATACACCCGCGTGAAGAGACTCTCATCTAAATACACCCCCGTGAACAGACTCTCATCTAAGTACCCCCTCCATGAACAGACTCTCAATTAAATGCACCCGCGTGAACAGGCTCCCATGTAAATACACCCCGGAAACAGACTCTCATCTAAATACACCCACGTGAACAGACTCCCATATAAATACACCCCTGTGAACAGGCTCTCATCTAAATACCCCCTCCCTGAACGGACTGTCATCTAAATACACCCCAGGGAACAGACTCTCATCTAAATTTCACCTCCCTGAACAGACTGTCATCTAAATACACCCACGGGAACGGACTCCCATCTAAATACACCCCCGGAAACAGACCCTCATCTAAATACACCCGCGTGAACAGACGCTCATCTGAATACACCCCCGGGAACAGACTCTCATCTAATTACCCCCTCCGTGAACAGACTCGCAGCTAAATATACCCCCGTGAACATACTCTCATCTAAATACCCCCTCCGTGAACAGACACTCACCTAAAAACAACCCCGGGAACGGACTATCATCTAAGTACACCCCCGTGAACATACTCTCATCTAAATACACCCCAGGGAACAGGCACTCATCAAAACACACCCCGTTGAAAAGACTCTCATCTAAATACACCGCCCCCCGAGTAGACTCTCATCAAAATACACCCCGCCCCCGAGTAGACACTCATCAAAATGCACCCGCGTGAACAGACTCCCATATCAATACACCCCCGGGAACAGACTCCCAATTAAATACACCCTCGTGAACAGCCTCTCATCTAAATACACCCCCGGGAAGGGACTTTCATCTAAATACACCCCCGGGATCAGACTCCCATCTAAATATACCCCCGAGAACAGACTCTCATTGAAATACATCCCCGTGAACAGACTCTCATCTGAATACAAACCCGGGAACGGACTCTCATCTAAATACAATGCCGGGAACAGACTCCCATATAAATACACCCCCGAGAACAGACTCTCATCTATATACACCCCCGGGAACGGACTCTCATCTAAATACCCCCCGTGAGCAGACTCTCATCTAAATACACCCCGGGAACAGACTCCCATCAAAATTCACCATCATGAACAGACTCCCATCTAAATAAACCCCCGTACACAGACTCTCATCTAAATGCACCCGCGTGAAATGACTCTCATCCAAATACACCCGCGTGAACAGACACCCATCAAAATGCACCGCCGGGAAGAGACTCTCATTGAATTACCCCCCCCCCCCGGGAACAGACTCCCATCTAAATATAGCCCCGGGAAAGGAAACCCATCTAAATACACCCCCGGAAACAGTCTCTCATCTAAATACAACCGCGTGAAATGACTCTCTTCTAAATACACCCCCGGGAACAGACTCTCATCTAAATACCTCCGCGTGAACAGACTCTCTTCTAAATACACCCGCGTGAACTGACACCCATCAAAATGCACCGCCGGGAAGAGACTCTCATCTAAATACACCCCCCCCCCGGGAACAGACTCCCATATAAATACACCCCCATGAACAGACTCCCATCTAAATACAACCCCGTGAACAGACTCTCATCTAAATACAACCGCGTGAAATGACTCTCTTCTAAATACACCCCCGGGAACAGACTCTCATCTAAATACATCCGCGTGAACAGACTCTCTTCTAAATACACCCGCGTGAACTGACACCCATCAAAATGCACCGCCGGGAAGAGACTCTCATCTAAATACCCCCCCCCCGGGAACAGACTCCCATATAAATACACCCCCGTGAACAGGCTCTCATCAAAATACCCCGTCCCAGAACAGACTCTCATCTAAATACACCCCCGGGAACGGACTCCCATCTAAATACGCCCCCGGAAACAGACTCCCATCTCACTGCACCCCCGGTAACTGACTCTCATCTAAATACCCCCGGGAACAGACTCCCATCTAAATACACCCCCGTGAACAGACTCTCATCTGAATACAACCCCGTGAACAGACTCCCATCTAAATACACCCCCGGGAACGGACTCTCATCTAAATACACCCCCGTGAACAGACTCACATCTAAATACAGCCCCTGGAACAGACTCTCATCTAAATACAACCCCGTGAACAGACTCTCATCTGAAGACACCCCCGGGAACAGACTCTCATCTAAGTACCCCGTCCGTGAACAGACTCTCATCTAAATACACCCCCGGGAACAGACTCTCATCCAAATTGCTCCTCCGTGAACAGACTCTCAATTAAATACACCCACGTGAAAAGACTCCCATCTAAATACACCCCCGGAAACAGACTCTCATCTAAATACCCCACGTGAACAGATTCTCATCTAAATACACCCCTGTGAAAAGACTCTCAATTAAATACACCCACGTGAACTGATTCACATCTTAATACACCTGCGTGAACAGACTCTCATCTAAATACACCCGCATGAACTGATTCACATCTTAATACACCTGCGTGAACAGACTCTCATCTAAACACACCCCCGTGAAAAGACTCTCATCTCAATACAGCCCCCCGAGTAGACTCTCATCAAAATACACCCGCGTGAACAGACTCTCATCTGAATACACCTCAGTGAACAGACTCCCATCTAAATACACCCCCGTGAACAGTCTCTCATCAAAATGCACCCGCGTGAACAGACTCTCATCTGAATGCACCCCAGTGAACAGACTCCCATCTAAATACATCCCCGTGAACAGATTCTCATCAAAATACACCCCCGGGAATGGACTCTCATCTAAATACACCCCCGGAAACAGACTCCCATCTAAATACACCCGCGTGAACAGTCTGTCATCTAAATACACTCCCGGGAACGGACTCTCTTCTAAATACATCCCCGGGAACAGACTCCCATCTAAATACACCCCCGAGAACAGACTCTCATCGAAATACAACCCCGTGAACAGACTCCCATCATAAGACACCCCCGTGAACAGACTCCCATCAAAATGCACCCCCGTGCACAGACACTCATCTAAATACACCCGCGTGAAATGACTCTCATCAAAATACACCGCCGGGAAGAGACTCTCATCTTAATACCACCCCCGGGAACAGACTCCCATATAAATACACCCTGGTGAACAGGCTCTCATCTAAATACCCCCTCCCTGAACAGACTCTCATCTAAATACACCCCCGGGAACAGACTCCCATCTAAATACACCACCGGAAACAGACTCCCATCTAACTACACCCCCGGGAACTGACTCTCATCTAAATACCCCCGGGAACAGACACCCACCTAAATACACCTCCGTGAACAGACTGTCATCTGAATACATCCCCGTGAACAGACTCTCTTCTAAATACACCCCCGGGAACGGACTCTCATCTAAATACACCCGCGTCAACAGACTCTCATCTAAATACACCCCCGGGAACAGACTCTGATCTAAATACAACCGCGTGAACAGACTCTCATCTGAATGCAACCCCGTGAACAGACTCTCATCTAAATACACAAACGTGAACAGACTCTCATCTAAATACACCTGCGTGAACTGACTCACATCTAAATACACCTGCGTGAACAGATTCTCATCCAAATACTTCCCCGTGAACAAGCACTCATCAAAAGACACCCCCGTGAAAAGTCTCTTTTCTAAATACAGCCCCCCGAGTAGACTATCATCAAATTACACCCGCGTGAACAGAATCCCATCTAAATACACCCCCGTGAACAGACTCTCATCAAAATACACCCGTGTGAACAGACTCTCATCTGAATACACCCCAGTGAACAGACTCCCATCTAAATACATCCCCGTGAACAGTCTCTCATCTAAATACACCCCCGGGAATGGACTTTCATCTACATACAACCCCGGGAACAGACTCCCATCTAAATACACCCGCGTGAGCAGTTTCTCATCTAAATCCACCCCCGGGAACAGACTCCCATATAAATACACCCCGGTGAACAGGCTCTCATCTAAATACCCCCTCCCTGAACAGACACTCATCTAAATACACCCGCGTGAAATGACTCTCATCAAAATACACCGCCAGGAAGAGACTCTCATCTTAATACCACCCCCGGGAACAGACTCGCATCTAAATATACCCCCGTGAACATACTCTCATCTAAATACCCCCTCCGTGAACAGACACTCACCTAAAAACAACCCCGGGAACGGACTATCATCTAAGTACACCCCCGTGAACAGACTCTCATCTAAATACACCCCAGGGAACAGGCACTCATCAAAACACACCCCGTTGAAAAGACTCTCATCTAAATACACCGCCCCCCGAGTAGACTCTCATCAAAATACACCCCGCCCCCGAGTAGACTCTCATCAAAATGCACCTGCGTGAACAGACTCCCATATCAGTACACCCCCGGGAACAGACTCCCAATTAAATACACCCTCGTGAACAGCCTCTCATCTAAATACACCCCGGGAAGGGACTTTCATCTAAATACACCCCCGGGATCAGACTCCCATCTAAATATACCCCCGAGAACAGACTCTCATCGAAATACATCCCCGTGAACAGACTCTCATCTGAATACAAACCCGGGAATGGACTCTCATCTAAATACAATGCCGGGAACAGACTCCCATATAAATACACCCCCGAGAACAGACTCTCATCTATATACACCCCCGGGAACGGACTCTCATCTAAATACCCCCCGTGAGCAGACTCTCATCTAAATACACCCCGGGAACAGACTCCCATCAAAATTCACCATCGTGAACAGACTCCCATCTAAATAAACCCCCGTACACAGACTCTCATCTAAATGCACCCGCGTGAAATGACTCTCATCTACAGACACTCCCGGGAACAGATTCTCATCTAAATACACCCGCGTGAACAGACTCTCATCCAAATACACCCGCGTGAACAGACACCCATCAAAATGCACCGCCGGGAAGAGACTCTCATTGAATTACCCCCCCCCCCCCCCGGAACAGACTCCCATCTAAATATAGCCCCGGGAAAGGAAACCCATCTAAATACACCCCCGGAAACAGTCTCTCATCTAAATACAACCGCGTGAAATGACTCTCTTCTAAATACACCCCCGGGAACAGACTCTCATCTAAATACATCCGCGTGAACAGACTCTCTTCTAAATACACCCGCGTGAACTGACACCCATCAAAATGCACCGCCGGGAAGAGACTCTCATCTAAATACCCCCCCCGCCCGCCCGGGAACAGACTCCCATATAAATACACCCCCGTGAACAGACTCCCATCTCAATACAACCCCGTGAACAGACTCTCATCTAAATACAACCGCGTGAAATGACTCTCTTCTAAATACACCCCCGGGAACAGACTCTCATCTAAATACATCCGCGTGAACAGACTCTCTTCTAAATACACCCGCGTGAACTGGCACCCATCAAAATGCACCGCCGGGAAGAGACTCTCATCTAAATACCCCCCCCCCGGGAACAGACTCCCATATAAATACACCCCCGTGAACAGGCTCTCATCAAAATACCCCCTCCCAGAACAGACTCTCATCTAAATACACCCCCGGGAACGGACTCCCATCTAAATACACCCCCGGAAACAGACTCCCATCTAACTGCACCCCCGGGAACTGACTCTCATCTAAATACCCCCGGGAACAGACTCCCATCTAAATACACCCCCGTGAACAGACTCTCATCTGAATACAACCCCGTGAACAGACTCCCATCTAAATACACCCCCGGGAACGGACTCTCATCTAAATACACCCCCGTGAACAGACTCACATCTAAATACAGCCCCTGGAACAGACTCTCATCTAAATACAACCCCGTGAACAGACTCTCATCTGAAGACACCCCCGGGAACAGACTCTCATCTAAGTACCCCGTCCGTGAACAGACTCTCATCTAAATACACACCCGGGAACAGACTCTCATCCAAATTGCTCCTCCGTGAACAGACTCTCAATTAAATACACCTACGTGAAAAGACTCCCATCTAAATACACCCCCGGGAACAGACTCTCATCTAAATACCCCACGTGAACAGATTCTCATCTAAATACACCCCTGTGAAAAGACTCTCAATTAAATACACCCACGTGAACTGATTCACATCTTAATACACCTGCGTGAACAGACTCTCATCTAAATACACCCGCATGAACTGATTCACATCTTAATACACCTGCGTGAACAGACGCTCATCTAAACACACCCCCGTGAAAAGACTCTCATCTCAATACAGCCCCCCGAGTAGACTCTCATCAAAATACACCCGCGTGAACAGACTCTCATCTGAATACACCTCAGTGAACAGACTCCCATCTAAATACACCCCCGTGAACAGTCTCTCATCAAAATACACCCGCGTGAACAGACTCTCATCTGAATGCACCCCAGTGAACAGACTCCCATCTAAATACATCCCCGTGAACAGACTCTCATCAAAATACACCCCCGGGAATGGACTCTCATCTAAATACACCCCCGGGAACAGACTCCCATCTAAATACACCCGCGTGAACTGTCTGTCATCTAAATACACTCCCGGGAACGGACTCTCTTCTAAATACATCCCCGGGAACAGACTCCCATCTAAATACACCCCCGAGAACAGACTCTCATCGAAATACAACCCCGTGAACAGACTCCCATCATAAGACACCCCCGTGAACAGACTCCCATCAAAATGCACCCCCGTGCACAGACACTCATCTAAATACACCCGCGTGAAATGACTCTCATCAAAATACACCGCCGGGAAGAGACTCTCATCTTAATACCACCCCCGGGAACAGACTCCCATATAAATACACCCCGGTGAACAGGCTCTCATCTAAATACCCCCTCCCTGAACAGACTCTCATCTAAATACACCCCCGGGAACGGACTCCCATCTAAATACACCACCGGAAACAGACTCCCATCTAACTACACCCCCGGGAACTGACTCTCATCTAAATACCCCCGGGAACAGACACCCACCTAAATACACCCCCGTGAACAGACTGTCATCTGAATACAACCCCGTGAACAAACTCTCTTCTAAATACACCCCCGGGAACGGACTCTCATCTAAATACACCCGCGTCAACAGACTCTCATCTAAATACACCCCCGGGAACAGACTCTGATCTAAATACAACCCCGTGAACAGACTCTCATCTGAATGCAACCCCGTGAACAGACTCTCATCTAAATACACAAACGTGAACAGACTCTCATCTAAATACACCCGCGTGAACTGACTCACATCTAAATCAACCTGCGTGAACAGACTCTCATCCAAATACTTCCCCGTGAACAAGCACTCATCAAAAGACACCCCCGTGAAAAGTCTCTTTTCTAAATACAGCCCCCCGAGTAGACTCTCATCAAATTACACCCGCGTGAACAGAATCCCATCTAAATACACCCCCGTGAACAGACTCTCATCAAAATACACCCGTGTGAACAGACTCTCATCTGAATACACCCCAGTGAACAGACACCCATCTAAATACATCCCCGTGAACAGTCTCTCATCTAAATACACCCCCGGGAATGGACTTTCATCTACATACAACCCCGGGAACAGACTCCCATCTAAATACACCCGCGTGAGCAGTTTCTCATCTAAATTCACTCCTGGGAACGGACTCTCATCTAAATACACCCCCGGGAACAGACTCCCATCTAAATACACCCCCGAGAACAGACTCTCATCGAAATACAAACCCGTGAACAGACTCCCATCAAAATACACCCCCGTGAACAGACTCCCATCAAAATGCACCCCCGGGAACAGACTCTCATCTAAATACACCCGCATGAACAGACTCTCATCTAAATACACCCGCGTGAACAGACACTCACCAAAATGCACCGCCGGGAAGAGACTCGCATCTAAATACATCCCCGTGAACAGAATTCCATCTAAATGCACCCCCGTGTACAGACTCTCATCAAAATACACCCTCGTGAACAGACTGTGATCTAAATACACCACCGGGAACAGACTCTCATCTAAATACACCACGTTAACTGAATCTCATCTAAATATACCCCCGGATACAGACTCTCATCTAGATATACCCGTGTGAACATACTCTCATCTAAATACACCCCCGTGAACAGACTCTCATTTAAATACACCCCCGTGAACAGACTCCCATCTAAATAAGCCCCCGTGAACAGACACTCATCAAAGTACACCGCCGGGAAGAGACTCTCATCTAAATTCACCCCCGTGAACAGACTCTATTCTAAATAAACCCCCGGGAACAGACTCTCATCTAAATACACCCCCGGGAACAGACTCCCGTCTAAATAGGTTCCGTGAACAGACTCTCATCTAAATAACCCCTCCGTGAACGAATTCTCATCTAAATACCCACTCTGTGAACAGACTCTCATCGAAATAAACTCCCGGGAACAGACTCTCATCTAAATACACCTCCGGAAACAGACTCACATCTAAATAAAGCCCCGGGAACAGACTCTCATCTAAATGCCCCCTCCGTGAACAGACTCTCATCTTAATACACCCCTGTGAATTGATTCTCATCTAAATACCCCCCCGTGAACAGACACTCGTCTAAATACACCCCCGTGAACAGACTCACATCTAAATACACCCCCGTGAACAGGCTCTCATCTTAATACCTCCCAGTGAACAGACCATCATCTAATACACCCCCGTGAACGGACTCTCATCAAAATACACCCCCGGGAACAGAATCTCATCTAAATATCCGCCGTGAACAGACTCACATCTAAATAGACCCCCGTGAACAGACTCCCATCGAAATACACCCCCGGAAGCAGACTCTCATCTAAATCCCCCCGTGAATAGACTCTCATCTAAATACACCCCTGTGAACAGACTCCCATCTAAATCCACCCGCGTGAACTGACACACATCTAAATACACCTGCGTGAACAGACTCTCATCTAAAGACACCCCCGTGAACAGGCACTCATCAAAACACATCGCCGTGAAAAGACTCTCATCTAAATACAGCCCCCCGAGTAGACTCTCATCAAAATACACCCGCTTGAACAGACGCCCATCTAAATACACCCCCGTGAACAGAATCTCATCTGAATACACCCCAGTGAACAGACTCCCATCTAAATACATCCCCATGAACAGACTCTCATCTAAATATACCCCCGGGAACTGACTCTCATACAAATACACCCCCGGGAACAGACTCCCATCTAAATACACCCCCGAGGACAGACTCTCATCGAAATACAACCCCGTGAACAGACTCCCATCAAAATACACCCCCGTGAACAGACTCCCATCAAAATGTACCCCCGTGCACAGACTCTCATCTAAATACACCCCCGTGAACAGACTCTCATCTAAATAAACACACGGGAACAGACTCACATCTGAATACACCCCCGGGAACAGACTCCCATATAAATACACCCCCGTGAAAAGGCTCTCATCTAAATACACCCTCCCTGAACAGACTCCCATCTAAATACACCCCCGGCAACGGACTCCGATCTAAATACACCCCCGTGAACAGCCTCCCATCTAAGTACGCCCCCGTGAACAGTCTCTCATCTAAATACACCCCCGTGAACAGACTCTCAACTAAATACACCCCCGTGAACAGCCTCCCATCTAAGTACACCTCCGTGAACAGTCTCTCATCTAAATACACCACCGGCATCAGACACTCATCTAAATACACACCCGTGAATAGACTCCCATCTAAATACACCCCCGGGAACGGACTCTCATCTAAATACAACCCCGGGAACGGAGTCTCATCTAAATACACCCCGGGAACGGACTCTCATCTAAATACACCCCGGGAACAGACTCTCATCTAAATACACCCCCGTGAAAAAACTGTCATCTAAATACACCCCCGGGAACAGTCTCTCATCTAAATACACCCCCGAGAACAGACTCTCATCAAAACACAACCCCGTGAACAGACACTCATCTCTATACACCCCCGTGAAAAAACCATCATCTAAATACACCCCCGGGAACAGTCTCTCATCTAAATACACCCCCGAGAACAGACTCTCATTGAAACACAAGCCCGTGAACAAACTCTCATCTAAATACACCCCCGGGAACGGTCTCTCATCTAAATACACCCCCGGGAACAGACTCCCATCTAAATACATGCCCGAGAACAGACTCTCATTGAAACACAAGCCCGTGAACAAACTCTCATCTAAATGCACCCCCGGGAACGGACTCTCATCTAAATACACCCCGGGAACAGACTCCCATCAAAATACACCCCCGTGAACAGACTCCCATCTAAATACACCCCCGTGCACAGACACTCATCTAAATACACCCGCGTGAAATGACTCTCATCTAAATACACCTCCGGGAACAGACTCTCATCTAAATACGCCCGCGTGAACAGACTCTCATCTAAATACACCCCCGTGAACAGACACCCATCAAAATACACCGCCGGGAAGATACTCTCATCTAAATACACCCACGGGAACAGACTCTCATCTAAATGCAACCCCGCGAACAGACTCTCATCTGAATACACCCCCGGGAACGGTCTCTCATCGAAATACACCCCCGGAAACAGATTCCCATCTAACTGCACCCCCGTGAACAGACTCTCATCTAAATACAACCCCGTGAACAGAATCTCATCTAAATACACCCCCGGGAACGGACTCTCATTGAAACAAACCCCCGTGAACAGACACTCATCTAAATACACCCACGGGAACAGACTCTCATCTAAATGCAACCCCGCGAACAGACTCTCATCTGAATACACCCCCGGGAACAGACTCTCATCTTAATACCCCCTCCGTGAACAGACTCTCAATTAAATACACCCACTTGAACAGACTCCCATCTAAATACACCCCCGGAAACAGACTCTCATCTAAATACCCCCCCGTGAACAGACTCTCATCAAAATACACCCCTGTGAAAAGTCTCTCAATTAAATACACGTACGTGAACAGACTCTCATCTAAATACACCCGCGTGAACTGACTCACATCTAAATACACCTGCGTGAACAGACTCTCATCTAAATACAACCAAGTGAACAGGCACTCATCAAAACACACCCCCGTGAAAAGACTCTCTTCTAAATACACCCGCGTGAACAGACTCCCATCGAAATACATCCCCATGAACAGACTCTCATCAAAATACACCCCCGGGAATGGACTCTCATCTAAATACACCCCCGGGAATAGACTCCCATCTAAATACACCCCCAGGAACGGACTCTCTTCTAAATACACCCCCGGGAACAGACTCCCATCTAAATACATCCCCGTGAGCATACTCTCATCGAAATACAGCCCCGGGAACGGACTCTCATCTAAATACCCCCCGTGAACAGACTCTCATCTAAATACACCCCGGTAACAGACTCCCATCAAAATACACCCCCGTGAACAGACTCCCATCAAAATGCACCCCCGTGCACAGACTCTCATCGAAACACACCCGCGTGAAATGACTCTCATCTAAATACACCCCCGGGAACAGACTCTCATCTAAATACACCCGCATGAACAGACTCTCATCTAAATACACACGCGTGAACAGACACTCATCAAAATTCACTGCCGGGAAGAGACTCTCATCTAAATACCCCCCGTGAACAGACTCTCATCTAAATATACCCCCGGAAACAGACTCTCATCTAAATACACCCCGGGAACAGACTCCCATCAAAATACACCCCCGTGAACAGACACCCATCTAAATACGCCCCCGTGCACAGACTCTCATCCAGATACACCCGCGTGAACAGGCTCTCATCTAAATACACCCCCGTATACAGTCTCTCATCTAAATACACCCCCGTGAACAGATTCCCATCTAAATAAGCCCCCGTGAACAGACTCTCATCTAAATACTCCCTCCGGGAACAGACTCTCATCAAAATAAACCCTCGTGAACAGTCTCTCATCTAAATACACCCCCGGGAACAGACTCTCATCTAAATTCACCCCCGTGAACAGACTCTCATCCAAATACACCCCCGGGAACAGGGTCTCATCTAAATACATCCCCGGGAACAGACTCCCATCTAAATATGCCCCGTGAACAGACTCTCATCTAAATTCACCCCCGTGAACAGGCTCTCATCTAAATAAACCCCTTGGAACAGATCTCATCTGAATACACCTCCGTAAACAGACTCTCATCTAAATACACCTCCGTACAGAGACTCACATCTAAATAAAGCCCCGGGAACATACTGTCATCTAAATGCCCCCTCTGTGAACAGACTCTCATCTAAATACACCCCTGTGAACTGATTCTCATCTAAATACCCCCCCCCCCGTGAACAGGCTCTCTTCTAAATACACCCACGTGAACAGACTCTCATCTAAATACCCCCCCGTGAACAGACTCTCATCTAATACACCGCCGTGAACGGACTCTCATCTAAATACACACCCGTGAACAGACTCTCATCTAAATACCCCCCCCCCCGTGAACAGACTCTCATCTAATACACCCCCGTGAACGTTCTCTCATCTAAATACACCCCTGGGTACAGAATCTCATCTAAATAACCCCCGTGAACAGACTCACATCTAAATAGACCCCCGTGATCAGACGCCCATCTAAATACACCCCCGGAAGCAGACTCTCATCTAAATACCCCCCGTGAACAGACTCTCATCTAAATGCACCCCTGTGAACAGACTCCCATCAAAATACACCCCCGTGAACAGACACCCATCTAAATAAACCCCCGTGAACAGTCTCTCATCTAAATACCCCCCCACCCCCGTGAACAGACTCTCATCTAATACACCCCCGTGAACGTTCTCTCATCTAAATACACCCCCGGGTACAGAATCTCATCTAAATAACCCCCGTGAACAGACTCACATCTAAATAGACCCCCGTGATCAGACGCCCATCTAAATACACCCCCGGAAGCAGACTCTCATCTAAATACACCCCCGTGAACAGATTCCCATCTAAATAAGCCCCCGTGAACAGACTCTCATCTAAATACCCCCTCCGTGAACAGACTCTCATCAAAATAAACCCCCGTGAACAGTCTCTCATCCAAATACACCCCCGGGAACAGGGTCTCATCTGAATACATCCCCGGGAACAGACTCCCATCTAAATAGGCCCCGTGAACAGACTTTCAACTAAATACACCCTCTGTGAACGGACTCTCATTTAAATACCCATTCCGTGAACAGGCTCTCATCTAAATAAACCCCCGGGAACAGATCTCATCTAAATACACCTCCGTAAACAGACTCTCATCTAAATACACCTCCGTAAACTGACTCACATCTAAATAAAGCCCCGGGAACATACTTTCATCTAAATGCCCCCTCCGTGAACAGACTCTCATCTAAATACACCCCTGTGAACTGATTCTCATCTAAATACCCCCCCCCCCCCGTGAACAGACTGTCTTCTAAATACACCCACGCGGACAGACTCTCATCTAAATACCCCCCCATGAACAGACTCTCATCTAATACACCCCCGTGAAAGGACTCTCATCGAAATACACCCCCGTGAACAGAATCTCATCTAAATACCCCCACCCCCCCGTGAACAGACTCTCATCTAATACACCCCCGTGAACGGTCTCTCATCTAAATACACCCCCGGGTACAGAATCTCATCTAAATAACCCACGTGAACAGACTCTCATCAAACTACCCACACCGCCCGGGAACGGACTCTCATCTAAATACACCCCCGTGAACAGACTCTCATCAAAATAAACCCCCGTGAACAGTCTCTCATCTAAATACACCCCCGGGAACAGACTCTCATCTAAATTCACCCCCGTGAACAGACTCTCATCTAATACACCCCCGTGAACGGACTCTCATCTAAATACACCCCCGTGAACAGACTCTCATCTAAATACCGCCCCCCCCGTGAACAGACTCTCATCTAATACACGCCCGTGAACGGTCTCTCATCTAAATACACCCCCGGGTACAGAATCTCATCTAAATACCCCCCCCCCCCGTGAACAGACTCTCTTCTAAATACACCCACGTGAACAGACTCTCATCTAATACACCCCCGTGAACGGACTCTCATCTAAATACACCCCCGTGAACAGACTCTCATCTAAATACCCCCCCCCCGTGAACAGACTCTCATCTAATACACCCCCGTGAACGGACTCTCATCTAAATACACCCCCGTGAACAGACTCTCATCTAAATACCCCCCCCCCGTGAACAGACTCTCATCTAATACACCCCCGTGAACGGTATCTCATCTAAATACACCCCCGGGTACAGAATCTCATCTAAATAACCCCCGTGAACAGACTTACATCTGAATAGACCCCCGTGTACAGACTCTCATCAAAATACACCCGTGTGAACAGACTCTCATCTGAATACACCCCAGTTAACAGACTCCCATCGAAATACATCCCCGTGAACAGACTCTCATCAAAATACACCCCCGGGAATGGACTCCCATCGAAATACACCCGCGTGAACAGTCTCTCATCTAAATACACCCCCGGGAACAGACTCCCATCTAAATACACCCCCGAGAACAGACTCTCATCTACATAAACCCCCGGGAACAGATTCTCATCTAAATACATCCCCGGGAACAGACTCTCATCTCACGACCCAGACCACCGGGAATGGACTCTCATTTAATACACCCCCGTGAACAGACTCGAATCTAAATACACCCCCGTGAACAGACTCTCATCTCACTACCCAGACCAGCGTGAACTGACTCTCAATAAATACACCCCCGGGAACGGACTCTCATCTAAATACAACCCCGGGAACGGACTCACATCTATAGGCACCCCCGGGAACAGACTCCCATCTGAATACTCGCCCGGGAACGGTCTCTCATCGAAATACACCCCCGTGAACAGACTCGCATATAAATACTCGCCCGGGAATAGAATCCCTTCTACATACACCCCGGTGAACAGACTCTCATCAAACTACCCACACCGCCCGGGAACGGACTCTCATCTAAATACACCCCCGTGAACAGACTCTCATCTAAATACACCCCCGTGAACAGACTCTCATCTCACGACCCAGACCACCGGGAACAGACTCTCATCTAAATACACCCCCGTGAACAGACTCCAGTATAAATACACCCCCCTGAACAGAGTCTCATCTCACTTCACCCACCCCCCGCCCCCCCGGAACGGACTAAAATCTAAATACACCCCGTTGAACAGCCTCGCATCTAAATACACCCCCGGGAACTGACTCTCATCTAAATACACCCCCGTGAACAGACTCCCATCTAAATACACACCCGGGAACAGAATCTCATCGAAATACACCCCCGGGAAAAGACTCCCATCTAAATACACCCTGGTGAACAGACTCTCATCAAAATACACCTCCTTGATCAGACTCTCACCGAAATACACCCCGGTGAACAGACTCTCATCCAACTATGCACACCGCCCGGGAACGGACTTTCATCTAAATACACGCCCGTGAACAGACTCTCATCTAAATACACCCCCGTGAACAAACAATCATCTCACTACCCAGACCACTGTGAACAGACTCTCATCTAAATACACCCCTGTGAACAGACTCGAATCTAAATACACAGCCCTGAACAGAGTCTCATTTCGCTACACCCCCCACCTCCCCGGAACAGACTAAAATCTAAATACACCCCGTTGAACAGTCTCTCATCTAAATACACCCCCGGGAACAGACTCTCATCTAAATATACCCCCGTGAACAGACTCCCATCTAAATACACACCCGGGAACAGAATCTCATCTAAGTACACCCCCGGGAACAGACTCCCATCTAAATACACCCTGGTGAACAGAGTCTCATCTAAATACACCCCCTTGATCAGACTCTCATTTAAATACATCCCGGGGACAGACTCTCATCTAAATACACCCCCGTGAACAGACTCTCATCTAAATACACCCCCGGGAACAGACACTCATCTAAATGCACCGCCGTGAACAGACTCCCATCTATATGCAACCCCGGGAACAGCCTCTCATCTAAATACACCCCCGGGAACAGACACTCATCTAAATACACCCCCGTGAACAGACTCTCATCTAAATACACCCCTGGGAACAGACTCCCATCAAAATACACCCCCGTGAACTGACTCTCATCTAAATACACCCCCGGGAGCAGACGCCCATCCAAATACACCCCCGTGAACAGAGTCTCATTTAAATACACCCCCGGGAACAGACTCCCATCTAAATACACCTCCTCAAACAGTCTCCAATCTAAATACACCCACGGGAAAAGACTCCTATCTAAATACACCCCCGTGAACTGACTCTAATCTAAATATACCCCCGGGAACAGACTACCATCTAATACACCCCCGTGAACAGACACCCATCTAAATACACCCCCGTGAAGAGACTCTCATCGAGATACAGCCCCGGGAACAGAATCTCCTCTAAATACACCCCTGTGAACAGACTCTCATCTAAATACACCCCCGGGATCAGACTCTCATCTCAATGCACCCCAGTGAACAGACTCTCATCTAAATGCACCCCCGTGAACAGACTCCCATCTAAATACCCCCTGGTGAGCAGACTCTCATTTAAATACACATCCGGGAACAGACTCTCATCTGAATACACACCCGTGAACAGACTCTCATCTAAATACCCCCCCGGGAACAGACTCTCATCTAAATACACCCCCGTGAACAGACTACCATCTAACTTCACCCCCGGCAACAGACTCTCATCTAAATATACCCCGGTGAACTGACTCTCATCTAAATACAGCCCCTTGAACTGACTCTCATCTAAATATACCCCCGTGAATTGACTCTCATCTAACTACCCGCCCCCGGGAACGGACTCTCATCTAAATACACCCCGGTGAACAGACTCTCATCTAACTACAACCCCACCCGTCTCCCCGGGAATGGACTCTCATCTAAATACACCCTGGTGAACAGGCTCTCATCCAAATACATACCCGGGAACTGACTCTCATCTAAATACACCCCCGGCAACAGACTCTCACCTAAATACACCCCGGTGAACAGACTCTCATCTAAATACACCCCCGTGAACAGACTCTCATCCAAATACACCCCGGTGAACAGACTCTCCTCGAAATACACCCCCGTTAACAGACTCTCATCTAAATACACCCCGGTGAACAGACTCTCATCTAACTACCCGCCCCCGGGAACGGACTCTCATCTAAATACACCCCGGTGAACAGACTCTCATCTAACTACACCACCCCCCACCCCGGGAACGGACTCGCATCTAAATACACCCCGGTGAACAGACACCCATCTAAATACACCCCCGGGAACAGACTCTCATCTAAATACACCCCCAGGAACAGACTCTCATCGATATACACCCCGGGGAACAGACTCTCATCTAAATACACCCCCGGGAACTGACTCTCATCTGAATGCACCCCGGTGAACAGACTCTGATCTAAATACACCCCGGTGAACAGACTCTCATCTAAATACACCCCCGTGAACAGAGTCTCATCTAAATACACCCCGGTGAACAGACTCTCATCTAAATACACCCCGGTGAACAGACTCTAATCTAAATACCCGCCCCCCGGGAACGGACTCTCATCTAAATACACCCCGGTGAACAGACTCTCATCTAACTACACCCCTCCGCCCACCCCGGGAACGGACTCTCATCTAAATACACCCCCGGGTAAAGACTCTCATCTATATATACCCCGGGGAACAGACTCTCATCTAAATACACCCCGGTGAACAGACTCTCATCTCAATACACCCCCGTGTACAGTCTCCCATCTAAATACACCCCGGTGAACAGACTCTCATCTAAATACACCCCCGGGAACAGACTCCCATCTAACTACACCCCGGTGAACAGACTCTCATCTAAATACAAAGGTCCATCTGATAATGACAGAGAAAGCTTGAGGTGTTGTATGGCCTAGTCCTGTTCCTATTTCTTTTGTTCTTATGACAGGAAGGGAGAAAAGGACAAAGAGGTTTTGATAGAGGAAAAAACACAGCGAATGAGGAGGAGAGGAAGAGGCCGAGGTGTAGAGGTAGTGAGAAAAAGGTGGGATGGATCACACAGCTGAATAGCTCGCTCGATGTATACACAGTATTCAGAGGCAAATCTCCAGTATGCAGTCCCTGGGATGGTGTGGTGATGGATTTGAACGTTGTATCTACTAGAGGAAGCCTCCTTCCAGGCCATTGGTGCCAATGCACTGATGGTTTTCTGTTTGAAAAAATATGACCAGGTCGGGGTTCTCTCTGGATTCCCCTAAACCCTCCCGCCAGCCTTTGAACGATTCATGGATTCACGTCTAAGGGAACTGGTCAATTGTTCTGATAGAATTTCTCTCTTTACTGATGGGTTAACAAAGCAGATGGGATCCTGAGTGTAAAAGTCAGGACGTGATGCTTAACCTTTATAAAACAATACTTTGTCCCCAGCTGGAGTATTGTGCCCAATTCTGGGACCACACTTTAGGAAGGACATGGAGGCTTTGGTGAATGAATAGAAGAGATTTATGAGAACGGTTCCAGGGATGAGATTATTACATTTATGCTGATGGACTGGAGAAGCTGGTGGTGTTCTCCTTAGAGCAAAGCTTAAAAGGAAATTTGATCAAGGTGCTTAAAATCATAAAAGCTGGAGTAGAATATAGCGAAACAGATGGAATTGGCTACAAGACAGCAAGAAACAAACAGGAAACACTGATTTCAGGAGAGAAAGATTTCATCTGATGTTCTTGTCGGAGGATTCTCTGTCACAGGAGAGGTCATCGCAAATCCGACAGAAAGAAACATCTCATTAATATAAGTCAAAAAATTTGAGTAAAATAGAGACAAGACAGATGAAAGCTTTCTGTTTGTAGTAAGAAGTGAAATGGTCGAACAATGTCTTTATGGCAGAGGCCTGGCCTACATTGGAGTTCATTCACACAGATAGAGATTCATATAAATAAAGATATATATTTGTCTGTGTTGGAGGATGAATTCATTTTTTGGTCATTAGAATACCTTCAGTCTTGTTATTAGCTATCAGCAGCTGTGTACAATTTCTAATTGCTCTGGTTTGATATGGGTAATATTTATGTTTGAAAGGATGGGGTGAATCTTATAACAATCTCCCAGAGATGAAGTGGGATTGAGGGACGGGAGTAAAGGTCAGCAATAGTGCAATGCACTTTACACTTAACCTCTGGTGTGTCAAAATGTAATCAATCACACTATGACAATTTCTGATTGCTTTTCTCTCAGGATTGTCGATTGAACTCTCCTTTATTGGCCGATGTGCAGAATATAAGAGCAGGGAGGTTATGCTCGAACTACATAAACCTCTCGTTAGACCGCAGCATGCAGTTGCAGTCACCACATTACAGGAAGGATGTGATTGTACAAGAGAGGATACAGAGGAGATTTAGAGAGGATGTTGTCAGGAATGGAGAATTTTTGCTATGAGGAAAGATTGGACAGGGTGACAGCCTGAAGGGAAGATTTAATTGTGGTGTAAAAAATGATGATATGTCTTGATCGTGTGGATCAGGAGGACCTATTTCCCTTCGCAGAGGAGTCAATAAGTATAGAACATAGATTTAAAGTAATTGGTACAAGGATTAGGAGATGAGGGGTAATTTTTTCACCCGGGTATGGGAATGGAACTCACAGCCTGTAAAGCAGGTAGAGATAGAAACTTCATCACATTAGGAAAAACCTTGGATATGCAGTTGAAGGAATAACTTCTCCACGTCTACCCTGACCCAGCGAATACACTCAGAGAAGGTACTACCCCGGTTAGATACAGTCTAAATCTCCATTTAAAGTGTCCCTGGAATGTTGGATTAACCTGGATCACTCACTGTACCCGCGTCAGCCTCAAGACTCACCTGCCTCAGTCAGTGAAACGCTCCTGTGTCATTTGCCTTCATGTAACCAGATGCCGATTCTGGGAGCAGGACAGGCACATGGGATTAGAAAGACTGCTCACATGGAGGAGAAGCACCAGTAATCCCTCAGAGAATCAGACCAGAGCAGGGAGAATCAAAAAAGGAAACGTGTGTTGTATTTGTGAGCCTTGCATTGTGAAATGCTTTAGTATTTGCAGAGAATGGTGACCCAGTGAAATTTTGCCTCTATGTGGGGCAGTAAGGTACCGTGTGTACTGTAAATATGGACTGAAATGACAATGTAACTGATCATTTTTTGGCTGCATGCTATGACTACTGTTATGTCTGCTATCGTGTGAGAATGTACATAAGACACGATGGGATGAAATCAAAGTGGACACTGTTGAATTTGCTAGCCTGATCTGTGTTGGAACACAAGCGTTAAGTAAGTTAAACATATTAAATGGTCAATTCACTTGTACAAGTAAACATTTAACAGACATCGTTATTGGATGTTCTATGTGCTGCATTCCGAAGACAAGATATGAACAGTAAATGACCAAAGGCCTGAAATTTCAAGAAGACAGGACATGGGTAATAAAAATAAGTCTTTAATTACAAGAGATTATGTATGGATGAGGCTTGGAATGCAGAAGCAATTGCAATGTGTGTGTGGGGTCATGTGCAGTGGGATGTGGTTATAGGAAAAGATATTGATCACACACAGTGATTGATCATGCAGGGAAAGACCCTAACACTGAGCCCAGTGACATGGTGTACGGGGGGAGAGTGAGGGTCAGTCCTGTATATTAGGGACCGCCTTTCCTTTATCTGGCACAGCAGTCAAGATAGCCGGGCCAGCTATTGGAAGAAGATCCCTCCTGAACGAATGATCATCGATCAGTGGGAACTTGGTGAGATTAAAGATACAGACTTGGGCATCATTTGCAGCATTGTTTTTTGCAGTAATATTGACTGGGATTTTAGTGTTATTTTACTGGAATTCTATGTAACCTAACCTGCATGGAATATTTAGTCTTGTAGTGCATGTGTAATGTTTAATTTCTGAAAGCCATACGGAGTAAATCTTAAGAAACTCCAACAAACTCAAGAGTGTTGGCATCTATTTCCTTATCAGATCGAATCTGTAGTTAAGTCGGACTAGACTTGAGAATAATTGTTTTTTAAGTTGGTTTTCCTTCAAAATTAGTGTAAATCGATGTGCAGCATCCCATCATATAATATACACTCCTGTCTATGTTGCCTAAATACAGACATAAAATAGCCATAAATGTTGCTATTTATGCCAGGGCAGACAGGTGAAGTGTTTGTTTTCTCGATGATTTAACTCGTCCCTTAATGATAACCAATATGGTGAGAGAGAGTGATAGGCAGAGAGAGAGAGAGGAACAGTGGTAGAGTAACAGATAGATAGGCAAAGATAGAAATGGAGTGAGAGCAGAGGGATAGTGAGGGATAGAGACAGAAGCTTAAAGATAGAAAGTGTCAGTATATCGAGAGACACTTTCGAATCAGGGGGACCGGAGACAGGCTGCGTGGGGACCCTGAGGTGATGTACTGGGACCAGTGACAGACACATACTCTTCCTGTCTACATATAAAGTGCAGGGTACTCCCTCTAAAAATCGAATGGAGGGAGATTCTCCTCTGTGTATAAAATGGATGCAGCTCACCCTCTGTGTATAAAATGGAGGGAGCTTCCCCTCTGTGCATAAAATGGAGGGACCGTCCCCTCCGTGTATTAAATGGAGGGAGATTCCCCTCTGTGTATAAAATGGATGCAGCTTTCCCTCTGTGTATAAAATGGAGGGAGCTTCCTTCTGTCTACAAAATGGTGGGAGCTCTACCTCAGTGCATAAAATGGAGGGAGCCTACCTTCTCTGTATAAAATCAAGGGAGCTTCCCCTCTGTGTACAAAATGATGGGAGCTCTCCCTCTACGTATGAAATGGTGGGAGCTCCTCCTCTGTGTATAAAATTGAGGGAGCTTCCCCTCTGTGTACAAAATGATGGGAGCTCTCCCTCTACGTATGAAATGGAGGGAGCTCCTCCTCTGTGTATAAAATGGTGGGAGCTCCCCCTTTACGTATAAAATGCAGGGGGAGCCCACAGACATCTCACCCTTTTTAACTCACTTTTTAACCATTTTCTTACCAGAGACAGGGTGAGTACAATATAAACAGAAGCATGGACAATTCCGGTCTTAACTGGTGCATTGATAACTGAGACTAATGCAAAAGGTATAGGGGATGCAGAGGTCTCGAGTACAAAAGTCAGGTAGTGATGCAAAACCTTTATAAAATAATAGTTTGTCCTCGTCTGGAGTATTGTGTCCAATTCTGGACACCGCACTTTAGGAAAGACATGGAGGCTTTGGTCAATGTACAGAAAAGTTTTGCTGGAATGGTTCTAGGGGTGAGATTAATACAGTTACGCTGATAGACTGGAGAAGCAGGCGTTGTTCTCTTTATGGCGGAGAAGTTTAAAAAGTGATTTAATGGACATGCTTAAAATCATGAAAGGTTTGGGTAGCGTAAACAAAGAAAAACTGTTTCCAATGGATGAAGGATCAATAACCAGAGAGCACAGACTGAAGGCAAACGGCGAAAAAAAACAGAGGCAACATGAAGGAAAACCGTTTCTTTTTAACAATACATGCTTCGGATTTGACATGCACTGTCTGATAGCACCGTGCACATTGATTCAATAGTAGCTTTCAATAGGAGAATTGGATAAATAACTGAAACAGGAAAAATATGAAGTGTTGGGGAAAGAACAGGCGAGCAGGACTAAGTGGACTGCTCTTCAAAGGAGCTAGCACAGATTCAATGGGTCGACTCGCCTCCTACTGTATTGTAGTACTCTTTGATTCCATAGTCCTCTTCTGAGAGAGAGAGAAATAAACGGGGTGAGGGAAAGAGAGAGAGAGAGAGAGAGAGAGAGAGAGACATTGTGAGGGAAAGAGAGAGAGAGAGAGAGAGTGAGATAGACGGTGTGAGGGAAAGAGTGAGAGAGAGAGAAAGAGTGATAGACGGGGTGAGGGAAAGAGAGAGAGAGAGAAAGAGAGATAGATGGTGTAAGGGGAAGAGAGAGAGAAAGAGAGATAGACGGGGTGAGGGAAAGAGAGAGAGAGAGAGAGAGAGAAAGAGAGATAGACGAGGTGAGGGAAAGAGAGAGAGAGAGAGAAAGAGAGATAGACGGGGTGAGGGAAAGAGAAAGAGAGATGGACGGTGTGAGGGAAAGAGAGAGAGAGAGGGATAGAGATAGACGGGGTGAGGGAAAGAGACAGAGAGAGATAGACGGGGTGAGGGAAAGAGAGAGAGAGAGATAGACGGGGTGAGGAAGACAGAGAGAGAGATATAGACGGGATGAAAGAGAGAGAGAGAGAGAGATAGACGTGGTGAGGGAAAGACAGAGAGCGAGAGATGGGCTGATAGGGTTAGAGAGAGACAGGGTGAGGGAGAGAAAGATACGTGTGAGGGGAAAGAATAGAGAGAGAGAGAGACAGGCTGAGGGAGAGAGAGACACACAAACAGTAAGGGAGAGGGCGAGGAATAAAATGTCTCCTAGGGATTGGACTGGCTCAAGGGGTCAACCGGCCTCCTCTTGTCTTCCTAAGGGCTTTATTAACATTATATCCTGAAATAAACAAGGTCTTCGTTATTTTTTAGCAAATTAAATGGAAGCAATTAACAGGTTCTCCTTTAAAATTATTAATCCGAATTCACAATATTACTTGTGTGAATTTGGGCTTGACAGATAATTTGCTGTTTATTAACATCATTGAATAAATTAATATTGGAAGATTCAATGTAACTTTGTTCCCATCCTTGTTCAAAGTCCTACTGATTCCCTCGAAGTTCGAAACCTAAGGAGCATTTCTGGTGGTGCGGGTCCCTTTAAGTGGTTGGGTCTAACACTCTCCCTACTCCTTCCACCTCCCTCGGGGTCACAGTGCTGGGTCAGGGATCACAGACGGCACAGACACTGGGATTGACCCATGACTCCCTGACCCCAAAGGCAAGAAAAGGAAAGCAAAAATTCTCCTGGTCCCTGTGAAATCAGATTGACAATAAATTTAAAACCCGAGAGTGAAATATAAAAGGAGAAAAGAGAGATTATGATGTTTGTAAAAACATTATTTAAACAGAAGGAAGTGTTTGTGTTTATCTGATAAGTTGTTCAATGTGATTATATGTGTCTCTGTGTGGTTTTTTTTCTTTCTCTCAGTCAGTGGGAGTGGATGCGCCCGGGTGTAGATTTCTATGTGTGTGTGTGTGTGTGTGTGTGTGTGTGTGTGTGTGTGTGTGTGTGTGTGTGTGTGTGTTTATCTGGACATGTTAGTCTGTCTGTGTTTACTTGGCTGTCTTTATGTCTGTGTGTGGTTTTGTGTCTCTGTGCGTTTGTGTTTCCAATTCTGGAGGTGAGGGTGGGAGAGGACACAAAATGACACTCACTAATCTCTTATGAAAGATCTTTCATCTTAACAACTCCGATAAATATACAGAAATATCCTGCACAAAATATCAACGAGTTGTATCTTAATACTTGTCAGGACAAAAGTTTCTCTCTCAAACACGGCCTATGTCAGGTTTATATGGGCTGATGAGACAAAGTTAGGTGGGACAGTAAGCTGTGAGGCACAAAGATACTTCTTTGGCAGATGGACGGGTTAAGCAAGTGGGCAAGAAAGTGGCAGCTGGAATATCATGTGGAAAGATGTGAGGTTCTTCACTTTGGCAGGAAGAATAGAAACACAGAACATTTTTCAAATGGTGAGAAACTTTTAAATGTAGGTATTCAGAAGGATTTGGGTGTCCTTGTACACAAATCACAGAACGTTAACATGCAGGTACAGCAAATGGACTGTTGTCCTTTATTGCAAGGGGGTTAGAGTACAAGAGTGAGGAAGTCTTGCTGTAATGGTACAGGGTTTGGTGAGTCCACACCTGGAGTACTGTGTACAGTCCTGGTCTCGGTACCGAAGGAAGGATATACTTGTCTTGGAGGTGAGGAGAGAGAGAGAGACGGGGCGAGGGGGAGAAAGAGAGACGGGGTGAGGGGGAGAAAGAGAGAGAGAAAGAGACCGGATGACGGAGAAGGAAAGAAATAAAAAGTCCCAAAGGTGCTGCACAGGGTCCATTAAAAAGCAAAATCTGACACCAAACCCACATCAATTGAGATTAAAAGCTTGGTCAAAGAGGTTAGTTTTAAGGAACATCTTTAAGCAGGTATGAGTGGTAGCGAGGGGGAGAGGTTTAGGGAAGGAATTCCCCAATGTTAACAGGCAATGATATTAATTCCTGATTGTCGGTAGGGAATTTGTTAGGAAAGGGTATTAATGTTTACGGAGCTGAGACAGCTCGATGTGGATAAGCAGGAAATCAGCCAAGACCTGAGTGAATGGCGGGACAGGTTTGAGGGGCCGAATGGCCTCCTCCGTCTTCCTAAGGGCTTTAATAATATCACTGCCAATGCATTGGTGGTTTTCTGTTTGAAAAAGGAAGTGATGTGAAACCTATATAAAATAATAGTTTGTCCCCAGCTGACATATGGTGTCCAATTCTGGGACCACACTTTAGGAAGTACATGGAGGCTTTGGCTAATATATGGAAGAGATTTACTAGAACAGTTCCAGGGATGAGATGATTACAGTTATGCTGATAGACTGGAGACGCTGGGGTTGTTCTCCTTAGAGTAGAGAAGCTTAAAAGGAGATTTACCTTTCGTGAAACCATGTTGACTTTGTTTGATTGCACTGTGCCATATTTCTCAAGAGTGTGCAGGTACTGAGGGACCTGGAGGATTACGACCAGCGATCTTTGAATGCGATAGGACATATTAAGAGAGTAATTCATAAGACGTATGCGATCTTTGTCTTCAGAGAGACAAAGAGAGAAAGGGAGGGAGAGACGGGCAGAAAGAGGGAGGGAGAGACAGGCAGATTTTAGGAGAGATTTTACATCTAACCGTGTTAAAAAAATATCAAAAAGATCAAAATCTGAAAAAGATGGGCACACACAACAACTGAAGTCACACACCATCCTCACTTGGAACTATATTGAACTTCCTTCACTGTCACTGTGTCAAAATTTTGGAACACCCTTACTAACAGCACTGTGGGTGCACCTATCCCACATGGACTGCAGTGGTTCAAGAACATGGCTCACCACCACCCTCTCAAAGGGCAATTATGGATGGGTAATAAATGTTGGCCTTGCCAGTGACACACACGTCACTCGAATAAACTTTAAAAAATAACACAAAAAACTTGACACTGAGCCATTTCAGAACTGTCACAATATTAAACACAGGGCCTGGGGGAAACCCTGAACTGACAGAATTTTAAACATAGGCCCTGGGGGAATTCCTGAACTGTCAGAATGGTAAAATCAGGGCCTGGGGGAAAAACTGAAATATCACAATTTTAAACATAGGCCCTGGGGGAAATCCTGAACTCTCAGAATGGCTAACTCATGGCCTGGGGGAAATACTGAACTGTCACAACTTTATAGATAGGTCCTGGGGGAAATACTGAGCTGTTTCAACTGTAAACACAGGGCCTGGAGGAAATACTGAACTGTCACAACTTTAAAGATAGGTCCTGGGGGAAATACTGAGCTGTGACAACTGTAAACACAGGGCCTGGAGGAAATACTGAACGGTCACAACTTTAAACACAGGGCCTGGGGGAAAATCGAGAACAGTCACAACTTTAAGCACAGGGTATGGGGGAAGTCCTGAACTGTGAGAATTTTGACCACAGGGACTGGGGGCAATCCTGAACTGTCAGAAATTAATACAGAGGTTCTGTGGGAACACCTGAACTGTCACAAATCTAAACACAGACCCTGGGGGCAATCCTGAACTGTATGAATTTTAAAACAAGGCCTGGGAGTAATCCTGAAACGTTAGAATTTTAAACACAGCGCCTGGGGGGGAAATCTGAACAGTCACAACTTAAACACAGGCACTGGGGGAAATCTTGAACTGTCAGAATTCTAAACACAGGGAGTGGGGGAAATCCTAAACTGACAGCATTTTAAACACAGGCCCTGGAGGAAATCCTGAACTGTCACAATAGTAAACACAGGGCCTGGGGGAAACACTGAACTGTCACAACTTTAAAGACAGGGCCTGGGTAAATCCTGAACTGTCACGATGGTAAACACAGGGCCTGGGGGAAACACTGAACTGTCACAACTTTAAAGACAGGGCCTGGGAGAAATACTGATGTCACAACTTTAAAAACAGGTCCTGGGGGAAATCCCAAACTGTCACAATTTTAAACACAGGACCTGGGGGTAATCCCTGAATTATCACAACTTTAAACGTCGGGCCTGGGGGAAATCCGAAATTGTAAGAATTTTAAACACAGGGCCTGGGGAAAATCCGGATCTGTCACAACTTTAAACACAGGGCCTTCCGGAAGTCCTGAACTGTCACAATTTTAAACACATGGCCTGGGGGGAAAATCTCAACAGTCACAACTTAAAGCCAAGGCCTGGGTGAAATCCTGAACTGTCAAAATTTTAAACACAGGGCCTGGGTGAAATCCTGAACTGTCACAACTTAAACACAAGCACTGGGGGAAATTCTGAACTGTCAGAATTCTAAACACAGGGACTGGGGGAAATCCTAAACTGACAGAATTTTAAACACAGGCCCTGGGGGAAATCCTGAACTGTCACAATGGTAAACACAGGGCCTGGGGGAAACACTGAACTGTCACAACTTTAAAGACAGGGCCTGGGAGAAATACTGATGTCACAACTTTAAACACAGATCCTGGGGGAAATCCCGAAAAGTCACAATTTTAAACACAGGGCCTGGGGGTAATCCCTGAATTATCACAACTTTAAACGTCGGGCCTGGGGGAAATCCGGAATTGTAAGAATTTTAAACACAGGGCCTGGGGGAAATCCGGATCTGTCACAACTGTAAACACAGGGCCTTAGGGAAGACCTGAACTGTCACAATTTTAGACACAGGGCCTGGGGGAAATCCTGAACTGTCACAAATTTAAACATAGGGCTGGGGGAGGGTGGGTGGTTGGGGGGGGGGGGGGGGGGAGCGGTGGGTGCTTCCAGAACTGCCAAAAGTTTAAGCACAGGGCATGCGGGAAATTGTGAAATGTCTCAAGATTTAACACAGAGCCTGGGGGATGTCCTGAACTGTCACATATTTAAACACAGGGGCTGGGGGAAATCCTGAATTGTCACAACTTTAAACACAGGGCCCGGGGGTCAACGTGAACTGTCAAGATTTTAAACACAGGGCCTGGGGGAAATTCTGAAATTTCAGAATTTAAAACACAAGGCCTGGGGGAAAGCCTAAAATGTCACAACTTAAAGCCAAGGCCTGGGGAAATCCTGAATGTCAAAACTTTAAACATAGGGCCTGGACTCATGGTGAATTGTCACAAATTTAAACCTAGGGCCTGGGGGAAATCCTGACTGTCACAACTTTGAATACAAGTCCTGAGGGAAACCCTGAACTGTCAGAATTTAATACAAAGGGCCTGGGGAAAACCAGATCTGTCACAACTTTAAACACAGGGTCTCATGGAAATCCTGAAGTGTCAGAATTTTAAACATATGGCCTGGGTAAAAACGGATCTGTCACAAATTTAAACACAGGGCCTGGGGAGAATCCTGAAATGTCTGAAATTTAATCACAGGGCCTGGGGGAAATCCTGAATTGTCACAAGTTTAATCACAGGGCCTGGGGAAAATTGTGAACTGCCACAAATTAAAACACAGGGGCTGGGGGACAACGTGAAATGTCGCAATTTTAAACATAGGGCCCGGGGGAAACCCTGAACTGTCAGAATTTTGTGCAAAAGTGCTTTGGGAAAATCCTGAACTGTCACAACATTAAACATAGGACCTGCGGAAATCCTGAACTGTCAGAATTATAAACATAGGGCCTGGGGTAATCCCTGAATTGTTCCAACTTTAAAAGTAGCGCCTCGGGGAAAATCAGAAGTGTCAGAATTTAAAGCATGGGGCCTGGGGAAAACCGGATCTCCCAGAACTTTAAACACAGGGTCTGTGGGGAAATCCTGAACAATCACAAGGTTAAACACAGGGTCTGGCGGAAATCCTGAACTGTCACAACTTTAAACACAGGGTCTGGGGGAAATCCTGAACAGTCACAAATTTAAACCTGGGGCCTGGGGGAAATCCTGAACTGTCACAAATTTAAACCAAGGGCCGGGGGGAAATCCTCAACTGTCCCAACTTTTAAACTCAGCGCCAGAGGGAAATCCTTAACTGTCAGAATTTTAAACGCAGGGCCTTGGGGGAAATCCTGAACTGTCAGAATTTTAAACACAGGGCTTGGGGAAACCAAATCTATCATAACTTTAAACTCAGGGGCTGGTGGAAATCCTGAAGTGTCAGAATTTTAAACATATGGCCTGGGGAAAACCGGATCTATCACAACTTTAAACACAGGTCCGGGGGAAAATCCTGAATAGTCACAAGTTTAAACACAGGACCTGGGGGAAATCGTGAACTGTCTCAACTTTAAACCCAGGCCCTGGGGGAAATCCTGAACTGTCACAATTTTAAAGACAGGGACTGGGAGAAGTCCTGAACTGTCACAATGGTAAACACAGGCCCTGGGGGAAATTCTGAATTGTCAGAATTTTAAACTTAGGGCCTGGTGGAAATCCGGATCTGTCACAACTTTGAACTCAGGGCCTACGGGAAATCCTGAAATGTCACAATTTTAAACACAGGGTCTGGGGTAAGTCCTGCATGGTCGCAACTTTAAACCTAGGGCCTGGGGGAAATACTGAACTGTCACAAAATTAAACACAGGGCCTGGGGGAAATCCTGAACTGTGACAATTTTTAAACTGAGGGCAAGAGGGAAATCCTGAACTGTCGGAATTCTAAACGCAGGGCCTGGGGGAAATACTGAACTGTCACAAATTTAAACACAGGGCGTGGGGGAAATCCTGAACTGTGACAATTTTTAAACTGAGGGCAAGAGGGAAATCCTGAACTGTCAGAATTTGAAACACAGGGCCTGGGGGAAATACTGAACTGTCACAACTTTTAAACTCACGGCCTGGGGAAAATTCTGAACTGTCAGAATTTCAAACTCAGGGCCTGGCGAAAACTAGATCTATCACAACTTTAAACAATACTGATACTGATATCCAATTGTCTTTTGAAAGTTAACACTGAATCTGCTCTCAGAAAACTGTCAGAATGAATTCCAGACCATAACAACTCCCTGCCTATCTGCTTCTCTCCTCTGCTAGTGTAAACAGTCTCTCCTCATGACTCCAAACTGAGGGAAAGATTTTGAATGCAGTTTATTTCTCCAGGGCAGCAGCTGCAGAGGAACAAGAACCTCCTGAATGTGGACAAGCGATGAACAAAAGTCCCTCTGAATCCCAGGAGAGCAGAGGATAGATACAGTCAGCAGCAAAGGAAAACGAGTGACACTTTATTGCAGCAGCAAAAACACTTCGTCAGAATGTGGAGGTCTTTATCGCTAAACTTAATATAAACTGGAGGTGAAAAGTGGAAGATCTTGAATACAATTTGTGTTAAATGGCCTTTTTCCAGCTTTATAAACCCTTGTAACATTAAACTGGTAAATGTTAAGAAAGTTTTTTTTCCAATGATTACACTGACCAACGCAAGCAAATGGACCGCTGGATGGAGCACTACCTAGAACTGTACTCCAGGAAAAACGTTGTCTCTGAGACCGCCCTCAATGCAGCCCAGTCTCTGCCAGTCATGGATGAGCTGGACGAACAGCCAACAAAATCATAACTCAGTGATGCCATTGATTCTCTAGCCAGTGGAAAAGCCCCTGGAAAGGACGGCATTACCCCTGAAATAATCAAGAGTGCCAAGCCTGCTATACTCTCAGCACGACATGAACTGCTTTGCCTGTGCTGGGATGAGGGAGCAGTACCACAGGTCATGTGCGATGCCAATATCATCACCCTCTACAAGAACAAGGGTGACCGTGGAGACTGCAACACAGTGGCGCAGTGGTTAGCACCGCAGCCTCACAGCTCCAGCGACCTGGGTTCAATCCTTGGTACTGCCTGTGTGGAGTTTGCAAGTTCTTCCTGTATCTGCGTGGGTTTCCTCTGGGTGCTCCGGTTTCCTCCCACAAGCCAAAGACTTGCAGGTTGATAGGTAAATTGGCCATTAGCAATTGCCCCAGTATAGGTAGGTGGTAGGGAAATATAGGGAAAGGTGGGGATGTGGTAGGAATATGGAATTAGTGCAGGATTAGTATAAATGGGTGGTTCATGGTCGGCACAGACTCGGTGGGCCGAAGGGCCTGTTTCAGTGCTGTATCTCTAAACTAAACTAAACATATCAACCTCTCTCCAGGGTCTCACAAGTTTCCCAACTCATTTACTTTCTGCTACTCTCCGTATCTTTAGCTGTCGCTCAGTCCATTTCTCTCTTATTCAGTCCCACATCTCCTTTCCTGCAAGATTATCTCTGCATCTCCCACCCCCTCCCTCTCCCCGAGACACCCCTCTCCATTGTGTTAGCATATCTTACTTTGTATCTCTGCCCCTCGATATCTTTCAGTCTCTGCATCTCTCTCTCTGTCTGGGATCTTTCTCAATAGTTTCTGACTCCCTGCCTCTCTTTCATTCACGATCTCCCTCTTCATTTGTTTTTCTCTCTCTCATTCACTCAGTTCTGTCCTAATCCCTGGATCTCTGACTTCTGTGTCTCTGTCCCTTTGGCTGGGGCTGGATTTGACCTCGCTGCCTTGGTGTTGCACAGTGCGATTGTGATCCTGCTTTCCATCCCTGCTGGATTTTGCTCCCATTGAGGTAAAAACAGGGGAGAGATGTTGAACAAGCGGCCGATTGACAACCACCCCCCACCCCCAACTCCCAACCCGGTTAAAACGATTGGCACCAAGTCCAAGTCCAGCCCAGTGTTTCGTTGCCTCTCTGTGTATCTGCTCCCCGACTGTCTCTGCCTGTCTCCTTGGAGCCCAATGAGGGAAGGGACAGATCAGCCGTGATCTAACATGGGGTGGGACAGGATCAAAGGGCTGAATGGCCTCCTCCCGTCCCTGTGCCAGTCAGTGTGTGTGTGTTTGTGTGTGTCTCCCTCTGCTTGATTTCTTGAAGCCGGTGGGGAGAACAGGTGAAACACCTTTCTGCAGAGAGGGATGTGTCTAGGGCTGGGATGTTCCTCTGCATTAAAGGCTCAGAATGCCAGTTAACCTCTGCGAGTCCTTGATCTATGTCGATCCGTGTGTTTGGCCGGACATGAGTTAAAGGTGCTGGGGATCGGGGAGCCATTTGATAGAATTCCTGTGGCTTATCCAGACCAGGAATTAAAGTGAATTGAAGATTGTTGGGAGATTGAGCCATACCCAGGAAAGTGATGGAGGTTGGAATTACACAGGGTGTGGGGGGTGTTGACTGGGACGGGAGTTACATGGGGGGCGGGCGGGGGAGATTGTTCACAGGGGAGATGATACAGGTTGGGAATTAGTAGTGGGGCTTTTACAGGACAGGGAGGGTATTTAGAAAGGGGGGAGTGTTTACAGTGGGGGCGGGGGGAGAATTAGAGGGCGATATTCACAGAGGGAGTGAGTTATGTTTAAAATGGGAGGGGGAGGATTCTCCAGGTTTAAAATGGTAGGGGGTGGTGGGATTCTCCAGTCTGTTCCTGGGTGGTTTAAATGTGGGATTGTTCACTGGGACGGTGGGGGAAATATTAAAATGGGGGCCTGTTCACAGGAGGGGTATTAGATGGGGGTCTGTTGCAGGGGGTATTTAGATGGAAGTTTGTTTCGGGCGATATTTTGATGGGGTTTTGTTCACAGCAGGGGTATTTAGATCGGGCAGTGGTTGCTGTAGAAAAAGAAAGAGAGAAAGCAGCGAAAGAGCCTAAGAAAGAGAGAAATGGAGAAACGACAGACAAAAAGAGAAATAAAGAGAAAGGACAGAAAAAATGGAGGAAAAAAGCAGCGGGAAAGAACGGAGACACAAAGAATTTGTAGGCACCAGAGAGACAGATAGAAAACTAGTCAGGGAAAGATACAAAGGGAATCACAGAGAGAGAGAGAGAAACACACACACAGACATACACACACACACAGAAGGAGAGAGATTGAGAGAGAGCGATATTGAGAGCGAGATGGCCAGAGAAAGCCAGTGAGGCAGAAAGGCACACAATCACTCGGACAGAAAAGGAGAGAGAGAGAAAAACACAAAGTGAGGGAGAGAGAGAGAAACGGAGAGAGTGAGAGAAACAGACAGAGCGGGAGAAACACAGAGAGCGAGAGAAAGACACAGAGGGAGAAAAAGATAGAAAGAGAGAGAAACACAGAGAGAAACACAGAGATAAGCATCAAGAGAGACACACACACAAAGTAAGAGAGAGAGAGACAGAGACAGAGAGAGAGAAGCAGAGAGAGAGAGAGAGATTGAGGGAGAGAGATTGAGTCAAAAAGAGGGAGAAAGGCAAAGAGAAGCAATTAAGATGCTTGAGAGGCCTTTTTGACCTCAGTATTAGAAATTAGAAATTAGAACATTACAGCGCAGTACAGGCCCTTCGGCCCTAGATGTTGCGCCGACCTGTGAAACCATCTGACCTACACTATTCCATTTTCATCCATATGTCTAGCCAATGACCGCTTAAATGCCCTTAAAGTTGGCGAATCTACTACTGTTGCAGGCAGGGCGTTCCACGCCCTTACTACTCTGAGTAAAGAAATATAAGTATAAACAGTTTTTATTCGGATTTTCAATTCCACTGTGTGACAAAGCCTGAAACTAGAGCCAGGTTAATGATGCAGCCAAGAGAACTTTTACAACTGGTGACATTTCACACAACAATTCTGACCTATATTTACAGTTATATTTGTCAATGATTGTTTGTACTTTATTTGTGCATTAGCTTGTAATCATTGAAAAAACCTTTCTTACCATTTGCAACTTAAATGTTACAAGGGTTTATAAAGCTGGCAAATGGCCATTTAACACAAATTGTATTAACAATCTTTCACTTTTCACCTCCAGTTTTTCTCAAGCTTCGCGATAATGATCTCGCATTCTGACAAAGAAATTTTGCTGCTGCAATAATCTGTCACTTGTTTTTTTTTTGCTTCCTGACAATGTCTTTCCTCTGCTCTTGTGGGGGATTCAGAGGGATTTTTGTTCATCGCTTGTCCACATTTAGGAGGTTCCAGTTCCTCTGCAACTGTTGTCCTGGAGAAATAAATTGCTTTCAAAATCTTTCCCTCAGTCTGCAGGCATGAGGATTGACTGTTTACACTAGCAGAAGAAAGAAACAAATAGGCAGGGAGTCGTTATGATCGGGAATTCACTCTCTGACAGGTTTCTGAAAGCAGATTCGATATTAAATTTCAAAAGACAATTGGATCAATACTTCAATTTCTCTTCATTATAGGAGAGAAGATGCCAGCACAGAAAGAGAAGTGAGAGAGACATGTCATAACTTTAGTGATGAAGTACTCAACACATCTTATTGATAGAGTTTTTATTTGTAGATGATTGAGTTTTATTTATGCCTTACCTTTAAATTGAAAATAATTATCCAAACAGGAACCAGTTTAATGTTACAAGTATTTATATTGTAGGAAAATGTAATATAACGGTAACAATTTCAATAAATTGTATTGAAATTATTTGATTAAACATCTCAAGTTTATGTGGAGTAAATTCCACAAACTTGTGGAAACTTTCAAACTCTCAGCAACACACAATCTCCCATCAGCAATGGCTCAGCATCACCATCTGCTGGTGTCCCTATCTCACTGCAATTACTGCCCAATCTCACCATTGACATCTGCTGGTGTTCCTGTCTCACTGCAGTTACTGTCCCCCCTCTCACCAGCTCCATCTGCTGGTGTCCCTGTCTCACCGCAGTTACTGACCCCTCTCACCTCCTCCGTCTGCTGATGTCCCTGTCTCACTGCAATCACTGTCCCCCCTCTGACTATCTTCATCTGCTGGTGTCATTGAGAGTGTTTCATGTGGACAGTGTGGAGAGAGCTCTGCACCTCGCCACTGGGACATCCAGCACAATAGGAGAGTCGAACACTGTCGTATGCAATGAGATCCACCACAGCATGGAACCTCGCTCTAACCAGACCTGCCATGGCTTGCCTGACTGCAACTATATGGATAATGTGTGGGCAGAACTCAAGGCTCAGGGAATTGGCGATGAGAAGGACTATATATGTCCTGCCCTGGTTTAACTTCCCAAAATGCATCACTTCGCACTTGCCTGCGTTAAATTCCATTTGCCAATCCCTTGGCCACTTTTCCAATTGAACTGCATCCTGTAGTAACCTGAGACAACCTTCTTCACTGTACAATAAACCAATAATTTTGATGTTATCTGCAAACTTAATAATCATGTCCCCGACATTCATATCCAAGTCAATCATATATTTGACAGACGACAGAGGGCCCAGCACCGATCCCTGCGACACACCACTGGTCACCAGCCTCCAATCTGAAAAGCAACCACCCACTACCACCCTCTGCCTCCTATCACCAAGCCAATGTTGCATCCAATTGGTTAGCTCACCCTGGATACCAGGTGATTGAACTTTCCAGAGCAGCCTACCATGCGGGACCTTGTCAAAGGCCTTGCGATATAAAGGGTCAACATAAGCTCCCTGCTTTTTTTAAACTCTGTATGCAGTGTGCACTGTGGTACAGTGGTATTCCCCCTGGGTTTGCTTTCGGACCAATGATCGTTTTGATTTTTATTAATGTCTTGGACTTGGTTTTATGGTCGCTAACTTCAACATTGTGTCATCGGCAATGTAAAAAAACAAGATAGGGAATAGTAGCAGACTTCAACAGGGTAAATGCAGTCTGGTGAAATGGACAGACACATGACAGGTTAACTTATCATAGAACATAGAACATAGAACATACAGCACAGAACAGGCCCTTCGGCCCACAATGTTGTGCCGATCCTTTGTCCTCTGTCAAGAACAATTTAATCTATACCCCATCATTCTCCTTTATCCATATACCTATCCAAAAGCCTTTTGAAAGTCCCTAAAGTTTCTGACTCAACAACTTCCCCGGGCAAGGCATTCCATGCCTCGACCACTCTCTGGGTAAAGAACCTTCCCCTGACATCCCCCTTATATCTCCCACCCTTCACCTTAAATTTATGACCCCTTGTAACGCTTTGCTCCACCCGGGGAAAAAGTTTCTGACTGTCTACCCTATCTATTCCCCTGATCATCTTATAAACCTCTATCATGTCACCCCTCATCCTTCTCCGTTCTAATGAGAAGAGGCCTAGAATGTTCAGCCTTTCCTCGTAAGACTTATTCTCCATTCCAGGCAACATCCTGGTAAATCTCCTCTGCACCCTCTCCAAGGCTTCCACATCCTTCCTAAAATGAGGCGACCAGAACTGCACACAGTACTCCAAATGAGGCCTTACCAAGGTCCTGTACAGCTGCATCATCACCTCACGGCTCTTAAATTCAATCCCTCTGCTAATGAACGCTAACACCCCATATGCCTTCTTCACAGCCCTATCCACTTGAGTTGCAACTTTCAATGATCTATGCACATAGACCCCAAGGTCTCTCTGCTCCTCCACATGCCCAAGAACCCTACCGTTAACCCAGTATTTTGCATTCATGTTTGTCCTTCCAAAATGGACGACCTCACACTTTTCAGGGTTAAACTCCATCTGCCACTTTTCAGCCCAGCACTGCAACCTATCCAAGTCCCTTTGCAGACGACAATAGCCCTCCTCGGTATCCACAACTCCACCAACCTTTGTATCATCTGTAAATTTACTGACCCACCCTTCGACTTCCTCATCCAAGTCGTTAATAAAAATCACAAACAGGAGAGGACCCAGAACTGATCCCTGCGGCACGCCACTGGTAACTGGGCTCCAGGCTGAGTATTTACCATCTAAGACCACTCTCTGCCTTCTATCAGTTAGCCAATTCTTAATCCAACTGGCCACATTCCCCACTATCCCATGCCTCCTGACTTTCTCCATAAGTCTACCATGGGGGACCTTATCAAATGCCTTACTAAAATCCATGTACACCACATCCACTGGTTTACCCTCATCCACTTGCTTGGTCACCTGCTCAAAGAATTCAATCAGGCTTGTGAGGCAAGACCTACCCCTCACAAAACCGTGCTGACTGTCCCGAATCAAGCAGTGTCTTTCCAGATGCTCAGAAATCCTATCCCTCAGCACCTTTTCCATCAACTTGCCTACCACCGAAGTAAGACTAACTGGCCTGTAATTCCCAGGGTTGTTCCTATTCCCTTTCTTGAACAGGGGCACAACATTTGCCACCCTCCAATCACCTGGTACCACCCCCGTCAGCAGAGAAGATGAAAAGATCATTGCCAGCGGCTCTGCAATTTCATCCCTTGCTTCCCATAACATCCTTGGATATACCCCGTCAGGCCCGGGAGACTTGTCTATCTTCAAGTTATTCAAAAACCCCAACACATCTTCCCTCCTAACGAGCACTTCCTCGAGCTTACCAGTCTGCTTCCCACCGTCCTCTTCAGTAATACACCCCTTCTCATTCGTAAATACCGAAGAGAAGTACTCATTCAAAACCTCACTTATCTCTTCCGGCTCAACACACAGTCTCCCGCTATTGTCCTTGACCGGACCTACGGTCCCCCTAGTCATCCTCATATTTCTGACATACGCGTAAAAGGCCTTGGGGTTTTCTTTTATCCTACCCGCCAAGCATTTTTCATGCCCTCTCTTAGCTCTCCTAATCCCTTTCTTCAGATCCTTCCTGGCCATCTTGTATCCCTCCAGAGCTATGCCTGTGCCCTTTTTCCTCAACTTTATATACGCATCCTTCTTCTTCCTAACAAGACTCTCAACCTCTCTTGTCAACCACGGTTCCCTCACATGACCATCCCTTCCCTGTCTGACAGGGACATGCTTATCAATGGCCCCTACTATCTGCTCCTTGAAAAAGTTCCACATTTCGACCGTGCCCTTCCCTGCCAGCATATGCTCCCAACTTATGCTCCTCAGTTCCTGCCTGACAGCATCATATCTACCCTTCCCCCAATTGTAAACCTTGCCCTGTTGCACATACCTATCCCTCTCCATTACCACAGTGAATGCTACAGAATTGTGATCACTATCTCCAAAGTGCTCGCCCACCAACAGCTCTATCACTTGCCCTGGTTCATTACCTAGTACCAAATCCAATATTGCCTCCCCTCTGGTCGGGCAGTCTACATACTGAGTCAGAAAAGCTTCCTGGACATACTGCACAAACACTACCCCATCCAAACTATTCGATCTAAAGAGTTGCCAATCAATATTTGGGAAGTTGAAATCCCCCATAATTACTACCCTGTGACTTCTGCTCCTTTCCAAAATCTGTTTCCCAATCTGCTCTTCCACCTCCCTGCTGCTATTGGGGGGCCTATAGAAAACTCCCATCAAGGTGACTGCTCCTTTCCTGTTCCTGACCTCAACCCACAGTGCCTCAGTCGGCAGATCCTCCTCGAAAATTCTTTCAGCAGTTGTTACACTATTTCGAACTAACAATGCCACCCCCCCACCTCTTTTACCACCATTCCTAATCTTATGAAAACATCTATAACCAGGTACCTCCAAAAACCATTCCTCCCCCTCACCTATCCACGTTTCAGTGATGGCCACAACATCGTAGTCCCAAGTGCCCATCCACGCCTTCAATTCACTCACCTTATTCCTGATGCTTCTTGCGTTGAAGTATACGCACTTTAACCCTTCTCCGTGCCCATCTGTCCTCTGCGACAGTGCTACCTTCCCCAATACCTCACTACACTCTTTGTCTTTCTGAGTGGACCCACTGGTCCCTGGATTACAAGTCCGGTTCCCATCCCCCTCCCAAACTAGTTTAAACCCTCCCGAACAGTACTAGCAAACCTCCCTCCCAGGATATTGGTGCCCCTCTGGTTCAGATGCAGCCCGTCCTGTTTGAACAGGTCCCATCTTCCCCAGAATGCAGTCCAATTATCCAAGAACTGGAAGCCCTCCCTCCTACACCATTCCTGCAGCCACGTGTTCAGCTGTGCTCTCTCCCTATTCCTAGCCTCACTATCACGTGGCGCCGGCAACAAACCAGAGATAACAACTCTGTCCGTCCGAGCTTTCAGCTTCCAGCCTAACTCCCTAAACTCACTTCTAACATCTGTGCCACCCTTCCTTCCTACGTCGTTGGTGCCAATGTGCACCACGACCTCTGGCTGCTCCCCCTCCCCTTTAAGGATCCTGAAGACGCGATCACAAACATCACGGACCCTGGCACCAGGGAGGCAACAAACCATCCGTGTGTCTCGCCTGCGCCCACAGAACCGCCTGTCCGTACTCCTCACCATCGAGTCCCCGATGACTAGTGCTCTCCCATTCTCCCTCCTTCCCTTCTGAGCCACAGTGCAGGACCCCGTGCCAGAGGCCCGGTCACTGCAGCCTGCCCCCGATAGGCCGTCCCCCCCAACAGTATCTAAAACTGTATACTTGTTGTTGAGGGGAACGACCACAGGAGATCCCTGCACTGACCTCTTCCCACCTCTAACTGTTACCCAGCTGCCTTTGATTTGTGGAGTAGCGACCTCCGTGTAGCTTCTATCTATCAACCCCTCAGCTTCCCGAATGATCCTCAGTTCATCCAGCTCCAGCTCCAATTCCCTAACACGGTCTGATAGGAGCTGGAGACGGATGCACTTCCAGCAGGTGAAGTCGGCAGGGCCACCGGAGGTTTCCCTCACCTCGAACATTCTGCAGGAGGAGCAATACACTACACTGGCTGCCATTTCTTTTATTCAATTACCCCTTAGTTAAGTACAACTATAGATATTAACAAAAACAGTAAATAGCTTACCTGCTCAGTCCTTTTTGGTTAGAGGAGGAGGGTAAAAAGGGTCTTATTATTAGGTTAGAGGAGGAGGATGGGTGGGATACACTACATTTGTAGTGGCTCGGGTTAACTCTGCTCCGCACCTTTAAGGAAAATACCTACCCAGGAGTCCTCGCTGCCGACCAGCTTCCGGTTCCTCCGGCGCCAAAAGAAACTCAAAGACAAGGAAAACAGTAAGTAAAACAGTAAGTACTTACTTTTAAAACACAGCTCCTGATGCCTTCACTCACCCACCGAAGAGTCGCTACCTTCTCCTGCTGCTCCGCCGGGAAATGAGGCCGAGTCCACGGAGCTCCGCACCTTTAAGGAAAATACCTACCCAGGAGTCCTCGCTGCCGACCAGCTTCCGGTTCCTCCGGCGCCAAAAGAAACTCAAAGACAAGGAAAACAGTAAGTAAAACAGTAAGTACTTACTTTTAAAACACAGCTCCTGATGCCTTCACTCACCCACCGAAGAGTCGCTACCTTCTCCTGCTGCTCCGCCGGGAAATGAGGCCGAGTCCACGGAGCTCCGCACCTTTAAGGAAAATACCTACCCAGGAGTCCTCGCTGCCGACCAGCTTCCGGTTCCTCCGGCGCCAAAAGAAACTCAAAGACAAGGAAAACAGTAAGTAAAACAGTAAGTACTTACTTTTAAAACACAGCTCCTGATGCCTTCACTCACCCACCGAAGAGTCGCTACCTTCTCCTGCTGCTCCGCCGGGAAATGAACTTCAATGATCAGAAATGCGAAATGATGCATTTTGGAAGGAAGGCAGAGGAGAAGTGATATAACCTAAATGGTACAATGTTAAAATGGCTGCAGGGACACACAGATCTGGGATTTCATTTATGTGCAATTTGTTCTGTCTTAAAGCATCTATTTGGGGCTCGGAACCTCTCAGTTGAATCCAGTATTGGCAAACGTGTTGAGAAATGTGTCTAAAGGTGTTTCTATTCAGTCATTCCTGCATTATGGAAGTGTGAGCTATCTTTGCAGAGACAGGATATAGTGGTGTTTGAATGGAGTTGCAGGTTTTGGTTGTTGGGTTAACGTCAGAATTTGATTTGTGTCTTTTGCAAATTCAGAGAATTGAAGGTATTGACACTACATCAGATGAAGGGAACAATATACAAACCCTGAGACAGTTAGACAATAGCAGGAGGAAAGTAAACAGTAAATCTCTTTTAATGGGTTTTATTTTGAAGGCCTGATCTGATGACTGAAAAAGCTGGAGTTCAAATCCCACACTGGGCTGTTGTGAATTTGAATTCCTTTTTTTTAAATTAAAACATAAATTTGAAATTAAAAAGCAAAATCCAGGACAAAATTATTCACTCCCATATGCTGGTGCAAATCCCGTGTATATCTCAGTTTTTCAGTATTTATTAACGATTTAAGATGATGGGGTCTAATGCCACATACCCAAGTTTGCCAGTGACACAAAAATCGGCAGCATTGCAAGCAGTGTTACTGGAATCATTAAAGTGAAAAGAGATATTAATACTTTAAGTGAATGGGCAAAACTATGGTGGGTGGATATCAATGTCAGCAAACAAAGAACAGATCAAAATACTTCATAAATGGTGAAAAACTAGGAACAGTGGAGTTTCAAAGATACTTGTGGGGGGTTGGGGTGGGGGGGTTGGGGGGGAGAGGGGGTCCATGTCCGTTTGAGCGTGCTGTAGATCTACCAGAATAATAATGGGACTTCAAGGGTTAAAATACGAGGCGATATTACACAAACTAGGGATGCATACCCTGGAATTGAGGTGATCTATGTTGTTAAGATATTAAGGAGAACTGATGGGGTAGTTTGGAAGAAACTACTTCAGCAGCTTGGGGAGTCTGGGACTCGTGAACATCATCTACAAATTAGAGGCGGACCTTTCAGGAGAGAAGTTAGGAAACACTTTTGCACGCAAAAGGAGGTATCAGTTTGGAACACATCTTTTGCAAACACACATTGATGTTCAATCAAATGTCCATTTTTAATCTAAGATCGACCTCAATAAATGCCGTTTGGAAATCCAGATATTCGGCTGTCACTCGCTCTTCCTGAGTCACTCAGATTCTCTGTTTGTGTGTCTTAGAACGTAGAACATTACAGCGCAGTCCAGGCCCTTCGGCCCTCGATGTTGCGCCGACCTGTGAAACTATCTGACCTACACTATTCCATTTTCATCCATATGTCTATCCAATGACCACTTAAATGCCCTTAAAGTTGGCGAATCTACTACTGCTGCAGGCAGGGCGTTCCACGCCCTTACGACTCTCTGAGTAAAGAAGCTACCTCTCACATCTGTCCTATATCTATCACCCCTCAACTTGAAGCTATGTCCCCTCGTGTTTGCCATCACCATCCGAGGAAAAAAGCTCTCACTATCCACCCTGTCCAACTCTCTGATTATCTTATATGTCTCTATTAAGTCACCTCTCCTCCTCCTTCTCTCCAACGAAAACAACCTCAAGTCCCTCAGCCTTTCATCGTAAGACCTTCCCTCCATACCAGGCAACATCCTAATAAATCTCCTCATAATTTCCTTTCCCCCAGTTATAATTCTTGCCCTGCGGTATATACCTGTCCCTGCCCATCGCTAAGGTAACCCTAACCGAATTGTGATCACTATCACCAAAGTGCTCACCTACATCTAAATCTAACACCTGGCCGGGTTCATTTCCCAGTACCAAATCCAATGTGGCATCGCCCCTGGTTGGCCTGTCTGCATACTGTGTCAGAAAACCCTCCTGCACACACTGGACAAAAACTGACCCATCTAAAGTACTCGAACTATAGTATTTCCAGTCGATATTTGGAAAGTTAAAGTCCCCCATAACAACTCCCCTGCTACTCTCGCCCCTGTCGAGAATCATCTTCGTATCCGAGTCTTTTTATAAGTATATAAAGAGCAAGAGGGTACCATGGAAAGGGTTGGCCCACTCAAGGACAGGGAAGGGAATCTATGAGTCGAGCCAGGGGTGAGGTACAAAATTAGTACTTTGCATCAGTATTAACCAAGGAGAAGGAATTGGTGGATGATAAGCCTCGGGAAGGGAGTGCAAATAGTCTCAGTCATCTCATTATCAAAAAGGAGGAGGTGTTGGGTGTCTTGCAAAGCATTAAGGTAGATAACTCCCCAGGGCCTGATGGGATCTACCCCAGAATACTGAGGGAGGCAAGGGAAGAAATTGCTGTGGCCTTGACAGAAATCTTTGCATCCTCATTGGCTACAGGTGAGGTCCCAGAGGACTGGAGAATAGCCATTGTTGTTCCTTTGTTGAAGAAGGGTAGCAAGGGTAATCCAGGAAATTATAGGCCGGTGAGCCTTACATCAGTGGTAGGGAAATTATTAGAGAGGATTCTTCGGGTCAGGATTTACTCCCATTTTGAAACAAATGGACTTAGTAGCGAGAGACAGCATGGTTTTGTGAAGGGGAGGTCGTGTCTCACTAATTTGATTGAGTTTTTTGAGGAAGTGACGAAGATGATTGATGAGGGAAGGGCAGTGGATGTTATCTATATGGACTTCAGTAAGCCTTTGACAAGGTCCCTCATGGCAGACTGATACAAAAGGTGAAGTCACACGGGATCAGAGGGGAGCTGGCAGGATGGATACAGAACTGGCTGGGTCATAGACGACAGAGGGTAGCAGTAGAAGGGTGCTTTTCTGAATGAAGGGATGTGACTAGTGGTGTTCCGCAGGGATTAGTGCTGGGACCTTTTCTTTTTGTAGCATATATAAATGATTAGGCGGGAAATGTAGCTGGTCTGATTAGTAAGTTTGCGGACGACACAAAGGTTGGTGGAGCTGCGGACAGTGATGAGGATTGTCAGAGGATACAGCAGGATATAGATCGGTTGGAGACTTGGGCAGAGAAATGGCAGATGGAGTTTAATCCGGACAAATGTGAGGCAATGCATTTTGGAAGGTCGAATGCAGGTGGGAAGTCTACAGTAAATGGCAGAACCCATTGGAGTATTGACAGGCAGAGAGATCTGGGTGTATAGGTCCACAGGTCACTAAAGTGGCAACACAGGTGGATAAGGTAGTCAAGAAGGCATATGGCATGCTTGCCTTCATCGGTCGAGGCATAGAGTATAAAAATTGGCAAGTCATGTTGCAGCTGTACAGAACTTTAGTTCGGCCACACTTCGAATATTGCGTGTAATTCTGGTCGCCACACTACTAGAAGGACGTGGAAGCTTTGGAGACGGTACAGAGGAGGTTCACCAGGATGTTGCCTGGTCTGGAGGGCATTAGCTATGAGGAGAGGTTAGAGGAGAGGAGGGGGTGGGGAAGGTAATCCTGTGGATATTCACAGGGGGAAGTCGCTAATGTTTAAAATGGAAGGCGGTGTCATTTCTCCAGGTTTAAAATGGGAGGGGATGTGGATGATTGCGGATTTATGCAAAGGGTCAGGCAGCGAGACAGGGCAAGGGGGAGAGAGGACAAAGAGAGGGAGAAGGAGACAGAGAAAGAGGGAAAAGGAATTTACTGGCAGCTGGTCAGGGGACAGGGCTAATAGATGGGGAGGGGGCTATTATCGGGAGGGAAATGTACAGGGGTGAATTTGCAGAGGGGGGAATTTGCAGAGGGGGGAATTTGCGTCAGAAATATTGGCGAGGGGGCATAATTGGTGGTGGAGGTGGGGGGAGGGGGAACGGGGACATTTCCAGCAGTGAAATCTGAAGGGGAGAGTTTGCCCAGGGGGCGCCAAAATTTATTGGTGGGAGCGAAAGAAATGCAGAAAGAGACAAAAAAGCCAGAGTGCGAGAGAGATCGAAAGAGAGATAACCAGAGAGAGAGTGAAAAAGCCAAAAAAAGAGATGTCAGAGAAACAGCTGAAGAGAAAGCCGTAGAGAAAGAGAGAAAGAAAGCAAAGCCAGAGAGAGAGGAAAAAAAAGACAGCCACAGAGAGAGAGAGTCAAGCAGAAAGAATCAAAGAAAGAGACTGAAAGCAAAAGAGATAGAGCCAGAGAGAGAGAAAGAGAAAAACAGAGAGAGCAGGAAAGAGAAAGCTGGAGAGTAATTGATAGACAAAGCCGAAGAGCGAGAGTCAAAGACATAGAGCCAAGAGAGAGTGAGAGAGATAAAATTAAAGAGGAAGAGCCTGAGAAAGCGAGAAAGCCAGAGAACGAAAGAAAGCCAGAAAAGGGGAGCTTTATGTGCATTAACGCAAAGGTGCCCGACTCCTGCATCACCTTTAGAATTGAATCCTTTACTTCATGTTATGTTTCCTCCTTCTTCCCACTAAGCTGCAACAGTAAACATTCCATTGCATTAAATTTCATCTGCTACTTGTCTCCCTATTCCATCAATCTGTCAATGCCCCATAGTAGTCTGTCACTTTCTTCACTACAATGTTGCGTCATTTTCAAACGGTAAAATTGTGCGCTTCACAAGTCTTGTTCAGTAATATGGACCAGGAAATCAGTAGTTCTTGTACTGAACTCTGGTAAACCCCACTATTTCAGTCATTGCAGTTAAAAAATAAACTATTCTTCACCAATACTTTCGATTTCCTGTCACTTAGCTTGATTGAATTTTTCGAGGATGTGACTTGATGTGTCGATGAGGGTAAAGCAGTTGATGTAGTCGACATGAATTTCAGTAAGGCTTTTGATATGGGCTCGCATGGGAGATTCGTTAAGAAGGTAGGAGCTGTAGATGGAGCAGTATAAAATGCAGGTTAGGCCACAGCTGGAGTACTGTGCACAGTTCTGGTCACCACATTATAGGAAGGATGTGATTGCACTGGAGAGGGCGCAGAGGAGATCCACGAGGATAGCCTGGGCTTGAGCTTTTCAGCTATGAAGAGAGACTGGATAGGCTAGGTTTGTTTTTCTTAGAGAAGAGAAGGCTGAGGATGGACCTGATTGAGGTGTACAAAATTATGCGGGGCATTGGTAGGATAGAGAGGAAGCAAACTTTTCCTTTAGCAGCCGGATCGATAACCAGGGGGCATAGATTTAAGGTAAGGGGCAGGAGCTTTAGAGGGGATTTGAGGGAAAAAAAATCACCCAGAGGGTAGTTGGAATCTGAAATACACTACCTGAAGGGGTGGTAAAGGGAGGAGCCCTCTCAACATTTAAGAAGCACTTGAAACGCCATAGCATACAAGGCTATGGGCCAAGTGCTGGAAATGGGATGAGGATAAATAGGTGCTTGATGGCAGCCACAGATACGATGGGCCGAAGGGCCTGTTTCTCTGCTGTTTAACTCGATGACTGTATGACTCTTAGCCAGCTCCACACCCATGCTGCCAATGTCTGTTTTATTCCCTAAGCTTCAAATTTTCTGACAAGGCTGTTATGCATCACTTTATCAAACCTCTTTTGGACGTCCGTGTCCACCACATCAACTGAATTATCCACATTAATGTTCTCCGTTCACTCATAAAATTAGTTAAACATGATTTGCCCTGACCAAATCCATGTTCAGTTTGAATTCTTAATCAACCCACATTTATCCATGCAACTGTTAATTTTGTCCCACAATATGGTACCTTAAAGAAAGAATTTGCCACTGATATTAAACTGACGGGCCTGTAATTACAATGCATATCATTTAGTTTTTGTTTCAATCTGTCATGGAATATGGATGTCACTGGCAAGGCCAGACCTTTCTGCCCTTTCAAATTGCCCTGGGGGGGTTGGGGGCTAGTGGTGGGCGGGGAGTTGGGGATGGTGGGCGGCGGGGTTGGGGGGGAGGTGGCGGGGTGTTGGTGAGCTGCCTGCCTGAACTGCTGCAGTCCATGTGGTGCAGGTAAAGACAAAGTGCAGTTTGGGAGAGATTTTCACGATGTGGACCTGACATGTAGGAACAGCGCTTTCGTCCCAAGTCAGGATGGTGTGCGCCTTGAACAAGAATTTACAGCTGGTAGTGTTCCCATGCATCTGCTGTCTTTATCCTTGGCGGTGGAGGTCACGGGTTTGAAAGATGCTGTTAAAGGAGACTTGGCGAGTTGTTGCAGTGCATCTTGCAGAAGGTATGTTTGATGCTTTATAGAATCTGTCCAGATAATTAGTTCAGTTTCCATGTGTGATGTCTGAGTCCAGCTCTGAAAAGTGGGTAGAAATTCTGTGCAATTAAAGACTAGCACAGGATCACAAAAGTAATTTGAAATCAGTAAATGAATCATCTCCTACACCATTGCATTCTTGTTAGATGAAGAGATTCACGTCAGCTGCAATTCCCACAAAGTTATTAAAATGATCATATTCATATTTTTATTCTTCTTTCGGAGATGTGGGCATCGCTGACAAGGCCAGCATTTATTACCAATCCGTCAATGCCCTTGTGAAGGTAGTGGTGAGCTGCTATCTTGAACCACTGCAGTCCTCGTAACGGTGTGATACAGCTAATTGTCTTGCAAGGTCATTTCAGAGGGCATTTTAGAGTCAACGACATTGCTGTGGGTCTGGAGTCACATGTAGGCCAGACTGGATAAGGACTGCAAATTTTCTTCCCTGAATGACATCAGTGAACCAGATGGGTTTTTAAAGCAATCGGCAATGGTTTCATGATCTCTCCAATATCTGGTTTTAAATATGTTGTTGTATAAAAAGACTTAGATTGTAAAGTGTTAATGCTGCTGTTCTGTGATGGTACTAATTTTACTCAGCTGGAAACCAGATCTCCCTGCTTCTTTTTACTTGCAATAAGTTAACGACAACAGATTGATACAATTCTGCCATTAACGTTTCTTATGTCACAGAATATATTTACCGCATTTTCTAAACTAATACAAGGCTCAATTCAGCAATTTAATACCTACCAATTCAACCCTTATATTTTAATAATTTTATAATGTGAGAGATTTAACCATGGCTGGGAATGTAACCTGTCCTGTAGCTTTACTCTTCTGGAGGACGCTTCGAAGGGATGTTGTGTTGGACAGTGTCAGCTCATTATCAGTAAATTAGGAACAAAAAAAAAATTGTACTAGATTGTCAGAACACTCCCCTGCCTCACCTACCCTCTCCATCCCAATGTGGGACCATCCTTATTGTGTGGTTTGTTCCTTATTCGGACGGCTGGGCAATTACACAATGATTCTGTATAAAGTAACAGTTAAAGAGAAGAATTGAGAATACGTGAAAGGTGCTGCTTACAATTGTGAGACTATGTTAGCGTATTTTTTCAGCCCTGATATTAAACTAGCACTTTCCACCCCAAAAGACTGTATTTTCAATCCAACACAGTGAGCTGATTCCTAAAGTTAATCTTCACTGAGTGAGATAAGCATCGTTTTGTTTTGTACTGAGTATTTAATCATAACATGCTATGAAGTGAATTATTAATGGCGGCAAATCCAGGTCTGTAAAACATTTTGAATATATTCCATTATAATGAGTACTTTAAATAATACTGTGTGCATTTTCTGTGTTCAAATGACTGGAATTAGCAAGAAACAAACAATTAGCTCCCACGGAGACTGGTGTTAATTGCAATCATTTCACAACTGAAATTGACTCATTTTACTCATGTGTTTTACATGTAGAATAGAAAGTGTATCAGTATATTTATACAATATAATCTAGCATTTGACAGATATTTCGATTCTTTAAAGTGAGTTTCCCAGACAGCTGACAATTATTTCTTTAACTCTTTGGAAGTACAGATAATATGCGACCCGCAGTCTGATAGAACTGCTGGAAATGGGAGCAACTTTTCAGTTACCGATTTCAGATCATTTCAGTTGTAAATTGTCATGTCAGTGAATGTCTAAATAATTCTCACAGATCAATTTACACTGAAGACAGGGTCCCTGGACCAGGGAGCAGGTGAGGACTAAATTAAACTTTCTGGAACGGTATGATCCAATGATCAAGTTGTATTGGCAAAAGTGGAATGTTCAAGAACTGATCTTTGAGCAAATTGAATTTAGCTGAATGCTGCTCCTTAATGTTGTCATTGAAATAGATTCACTTTGTAAGAAACATAGCTACATAGAAACACAGAAAAAGTGCAGCACAGAAGGAGGCCGTTCAGCCCATTATGTCCTCACTGACCGAATAAACTAGCCACCCAAACTACTCTCACCATCCAGCACATGGTCCATAGTCCTGCAGGTTACAGCAGTTCAGCGACATGTTCTGGTACATTTTAAATGAGTTGAGGGTCTGCCTCCACCACCGTTCCTGTCAGTGAATTCCAGACACCCACCACCATCTTGTGGTTTCACCTCTTGTCCTCTCTAAGCCTTCTACCAATCACCTTAATGCTGTGTTGCCTGGTAACTGACCTCCTTGCCAGGGGAATGTCTTTCCTGTCCACTCTATCTAGGCCCTGCATAATTTTGCACACCTCAATCACTTCACCCCTCGGCTTCCTCAGTTCCCGGGAAAACAATCCTAGCCTATCCAATCTTTCCTCATATCTGCAACTTTAAAGGCCTGGCAACATTCTTGTAAATCTCCTCTGTTCTCTCTCCAGAGTAATTATGTCCCTTCTGTAATGTGCTGACCAGAACTGCATGCAATACTCCAGCTGTGACCTAACCAGCGCGCTGTACAGGCATGACATCTTTGCTTCTGTACTCTATACCTCGGTCAATAAAGGAAAGCAATCCATATGCCTTCTTCACCACGACATCCACCTGTCCTGCCACCTTCAGGGACCTGTGCACATGCACTACACGGTCTCTCACTTCTTCTACCCCTCTCAAGATCCTCCAGTTTATTGTATATTTCCTTGCTTTATTTGCCCTCCCCAAATGCAATACCACACACGTCTCTGGATTGAATTCCGTTTGCCACTTTTCTGCTGACTCAAAATATATTGACACCATTCTGCAGTCTACGGCTATCATCTTTTTTTTAGATTAGATTAGAGATACAGCACTGAAACAGGCCCTTCGGCCCACCGAGTCTGTGCCGACCATCAACCACCCATTTTATACTAATCCTACACTAATCCCATATTCCTACCAAACATCCCCACCTGTCCCTATATTTCCCTACCACCTACCTATACTAGTGACAATTTATAATGGCCAATTTACCTACCAACCTGCAAGTCTTTTGGCTTGTGGGAGGAAACCGGAGCGCCCGGAGAAAACCCACGCAGGCACAGGGAGAACTTGCAAACTCCACACAGGCAGTACCCAGAATCGAACCCGGGTCCCTGGAGCTGTGAGGCTGCAGTGCTAATCACTGCGCCACTGTGCCGCCCTTCGCCTCTGTGCCGCCCTTTCTCTATTAACGACATGGCCAATTTTTGTGTCATCAGCAAATTTCCCATCATGCCTCCCATATTTATGTCCAAATAGTTAATATGTACCACAAATAGCAAGGGACCCAAACTGAGCCCTGTGGAACGTCACTGGAAACAGTTTTCCATTCGCAGAAACTCCCATCAACTATTACCCTTTGTTTCCTGGCCCTGAGCCAATTCTGAATCCAACCTGCCACCTTCCCCTGTATCCCATGGGCTTTCATTTTTCTGGCCAGCCTGCCATGCGGGCCCTTGTCAAATACCTTACTAAAATCCAAGTAGCCCCCATCCACTACACTACCCTCATCAATCCTCCTTGTTATTTCGTCAAAAAAACTCAATTCAGTTGGTAAAGCATGACCTTCCCCAAGCAAATCCAAGCTGACTATCCCTGATTAATCCGTGCCTTTCGAAGAGACAGGTTATCACATTCCTCAGAATAGATTCTAAGAATACACCGACCACTGAGGCCAGACTGACAGGCCTATAATTATTTGCCCAATCCCTCGTACCCTTTCTAAACAATGGGACAACATTCGCAGGCCTCCAATCATCTGGTATCTCTCCTGTATCTAGTGAGGTTTTGAAAAATATCCTCAGCACATCCACTATTTCCTCATTGGCTTCCTTGATCAACCTGGGATGCAGTCCATCCGGTCCTGGTGATTTATCCACTTTCAGGGATATCAGACCTTCGAGTACTTACTCTGTCATTATGCTTATCATATCTAATATTTGACACTCCTCCTCTTTAACTACAATGTATGCATCAACCCTCTCCTTTGTGAAGAAAGAGACAAAAAGCTCATGCAGTATCCTGCCCCCATCTTCTGCATCCACGCATAAGTTCGCCTGTTCATCCCTGATAGACCCTACCCTTTCTTTCGTTATCCTCTTGCTCTTAATGTACTGATAAAACATCTTCGGGATTTTCTTGATTTTACCTGCCAATAATTTTCATGTCTTGTCTTTGCATTTCTAATTTCCTTTTCTACTTCACCCTGAACTTTCTATATGCGACTAGGCTTTCTGAAGTATTAAGGCGTTTCTGATCTCACTTTTCCTGTACATTTACATCACGGACCTCATGATTACTGCAAATACTCACCCAGATGCAATAATGATCTCACGTTTACTCAACATACCAATCCAAATATATCATTGACCTCACTTGTATTGTAAATACCATCCAGATATATCATTGACCTCACTTGTATTGTAAATACCATCCAGATATATCATTGACTTCACATGTATTGTAAATACCATCCGGATATGTCATTGACCTCACTTGTATTGTAAATACCATCCAGATATATCATTGACTTCACATGTATTGTAAATACCATCCGGATATGTCATTGACTTCACATGTATTGTAAATACCATCCGGATATGTCATTGACCTCACTTGTATTGTAAATACCATCCAGATATATCATTGACTTCACATGTATTGTAAATATCTTCCGGATATATCATTGACTTCACTTGTATTGTAAGTACCATCCAACTATATCATTGACTTCACATGTAATGTAAATACCATCCAACTATATCATTGACTTCACCTGTATTGCAAATACCATCCAACTACATCATTGACTTCACTTGTATTGCAAATACCATCCAACTACATCATTGACTTCACATGTATTGTAAATACCATCCAGAAATATCACTGACTTCACTTGTATTGTAAATACCATCCAACTATATCATTGACTTCACTTGTATTGTAAATACCATCCAACTATATCATTGACTTCACTTGTATTGTAAATACCATCCAACTATATCATTGACTTCACCTGTATTGAAAATACCATCCAACTACATCATTGACTTCACCTGTATTGCAAATACCATCCAACTACATCATTGACTTCACTTGTATTGCAAATACCATCCAACTACATCATTGACTTCACATGTATTGTAAATACCATCCAGAAATATCACTGACTTCACTTGTATTGCAAATACCATCCAACTACATCATTGACTTCACATGTATTGTAAATACCATCCAACTATATCATTGACTTCACATGTATTGTAAATACCATCCAACTATATCATTGACTTCACATGTATTGTAAATACCATCCAACTATATCATTGACTTCACTTGTATTGCAAAAACCATCCAACTACATCATTGACTTCACATGTAGTGTAAATACCATCCAGAAATATCACTGACTTCACTTGTATTGTAAATACCATCCAACTACATCACTGACTTCACATGTATTGTAAATACCATCCAACTATATCATTGACTTCACATGTATTGTAAATACCATCCAACTACATCATTGACTTCACTTGTATTGTAAATACCATCCAACTATATCACTGACTTCACATGTATTGTAAATACCATCCAAATATATCATTGACTTCACTTGTATTGTAAATACCATCCAACTATATCATTGACTTCACATGTATTGTAAATACCATCCAGATATATCATTAACTTCACATGTATTATCAATATCATCCAGATATATCATTGACTTCACATGTATTGTCAATACCATCCAGAAATATCACTGACTTCACTTGTATTGCAAATACCATCCAACTATATCATTGACTTCACTTGTAATGTAAATACTATCCAGATATATCATGGACCTCACTTGTATTGAAAATTGCATCCAGATATATAAATGACCTCACATTGAATGTAATACCATCCAGATACATCACTGACTCACTTGTATTATTGATACCATCCAGAAATATCATTTACTTCACTTGTATTGTAAATACCATCCAGATATAACATTGACTTCGCTTGTGTTGTAAATAATACCCAGAAACAGTATTGACCTCACTTGTATTGTAAATACCATCCAGGTATATGATTGACATCCATTGTATTGTAAATAACATCCGGAAATATCATTGCCCTCACTTGTAATGCAGGTACCATCCAGATATATCATTGACCTCACTTGTATTGAAAATTGCATCCAGATATCTAATTGACCTCACATTTACTGTAATACCATCCAGATACATCACTGACTCACTTGTATTATTGATACCATCCAGAAATATCATTGACCTCACTTATATTGTAGATACCATCCAAATATAACATTGACTTCACTTGTGTTGTGAATACCATCCAGCCATATCATTGATCTCACTTGTACTGTAGATACCATCCATATATATCATTGGCCTCACTTGTCATGTAAATACCATCCACGTATATCATTGACCTCACTTGTCATGTAAATACCATCCAGATATATAATTGACGTCACTTGTAATGTAAATACCATCCAGATATATCATTGACCTCACTTGTAATGTAAATACCATCCATATATATCATGACCTCACTTGGAATGTAAATACCATCCAGATATATCATTGACCTCACTTGTAACGTCAATACCATCCATATATATCACTGACCTCACTTGTAATGTAAATACCATCTGTATATATCATTGACCTCACTTGTAATGTAAATACCATCCATATATATCATTGACCTCACTTGTAATGTAAATACCATCCAGATATATCATTGACCTCACTTGTAATGTAAATCCCATCCATATATATCATTGACCTCACTTGTAATGTAAATACCATCCATGTATATCATTGACATCACTTGTAATTTAAATACCATCCATATATATCATTGCCCTCACTTGTAATGTAAATACCATCCATATATATCATTGACCTCACTTGTAATTTAAATACCATCCAGGTATATCATTGACCTCATTTGTAATGTAAATACCATCCATATATATCATTGACCTCACTTGTAATGTAAATACCATCCAGATATATCATTGACCTCACTTGTAATTTAAATACCATCCATATATATCATTGACCTCACTTGTAATGTAAGTACCATCCATATATATCATTGACCTCACTTGTAATGTAAATACCATCCAGGTATATCATTGACCTCACTTGTAATGTAAATACCATCCATATATATCATTGACCTCACTTGTAATGTAAATACCATCCAGATATATCATTGATCTCATTTGTAATGTAAATACCATCCATATATATAATTGACCTCACTTGTAATGTAAATACCATCCAGATGTATCATTGACCTCACTTGTAATGTAAATACCATCCATGTATATCATTGACCTCACTTCTAATGTAAATACCATCCATATATATCATTGACCTCACTTGTAATGTAAATACCATCCATATATATCATTGACGTCACTTGTAATGTAAATACCATCCAGATATATCATTGACCTCACTTGTATTGAAAATTGCTTCCAGATGTATCAATGACCTCACTTGTATTGCAGACACCATCCAGATATATCATTGACTCACTTGTATCTTTGATACCATCCAACTATATCATTGACCTCACTTCTAATGTAAATTCCATCCAACTATATCATTGACCTCACTTCTAATGTAAATACCATCCAGATATATCATTGACTTCACTTGTATTGGAAATAACATCCAGATATATCATTGACTTCACATGTATTGGAAATACCATCCAGATATATAATTGACCTCACTTGTATTGTAAATACCCACCATATATATGATTAATCTCACTTGTATTGTAAATACCATCCAAATATATCATTGACCTCACATTTACTGTAAATACCATCCAGATATATCATTGACCTCACTTGTATTGTAAATACCCAGCATATATATGATTAATCTCACTTGTATTGTAAATACCATCCAGATATGTCATTGACCTCACATTTACTGTAAATGCCATCCAGATATATCACTGACAACAAATGTATTGTAAATAAAGTGTGGATATTTTACTGACCTCACTTTCACTTAAATACCAATCTCGATGTATCACCAACCTCAACTTTACCATAAAAACCCATCCTGGTAGATCACAAACCTGACTTATAATGTGAATACCCATCCAGAAATATCATGGACCTCAGTTTTATTGTAAATACCCATCCATATATATCAAAGGCCACATTTTTACTGTTACCTCTCATCCAAATATGTCACTGACCTCGCTTCAACTGTAAATACCAATCAGATATAAGACAGATGTCACTTGTACTGTAACTATACATCCAGGTTTTCCTGTGACCTCACTTTTACAGTAAATAACCATCGAGCTATGTAAGTGATCTCACTTTTTCTGCTGCTGGTCGGCCAGATATATGATGCATCGCTATTATTCTGTTATTACTCATCCAGATGCAGTGCAGGCATCAAACGTATTGACATAACCCTTCCAGTTATATCACTGACTTAGATTGACAGTTACTGTCCAGCCAGGTATATCATTGCCCTCGCTTCTACTGTCATGAGTCATCCTGGTGCAACACTGGTGCATGTTGCAAGATGTCGCTGCCTCAGAAAAAAAATACTCTCTTTCAGTGTACCTTAATTATTGTTATTCCTTCGCTGGATGTGAGCGCCGCTGGCTAGACCTGCAATTATTGCCAATATCTAATTTCCCTTGAGAAGGTGATGGTGAGAAGTGCAGTCCATGAGGGGGATGTACACTCACAGTGCTGTTAGGAAGGGAGTTCCAGGACGTTGACCCAGTGACAGCGATATAGTTCCAGGTCAGGATGATGTGTGATTTGAAGGGGAACATGCAGATGTTGATGTTCCCATGACCATGAGCTTGCTGATCAGAGGTGGTGCTGGACAATAGAGGGAGAGTTATCATGTTCAGTAAATTTATCTGTGCTGACCATTACTTCAATTAAATACTGATCATAGAACATATTTCAGATTATTCCAAAGATCCTGGGAAGGAACCATGACGTTAAAGCAATAGAAAAATCTGATTTCCCCTTGTCAAATACTTTTTCGGATCTCACCTGATAATTGGGTCAGTATCCATGTGTGAGTCTTGAGCTTAATCCGAAGAAGTGTACTGACAATCTATCCCTTAGAATGAAAAGATCACATCAGATCATGGAAATAATTCAAATCTGTAAAGAAATCAGTTCCCACTTCACATTGTTCATGTCAGATTGAAAGATTGGTTTCAGCTGTTATTTTTAATAGTCATTCAAATGATTATATTCAATTGTTTGTGTGGGTATTAATTTACATCTGTCCAATACCTGGTTTAAAATATACAATCGTTTAAAAATACCTAGATTGTAAAGGGTTAATGCTGCTGTTCAATGACTGGAATTAATATTACTCAGTTGGAAATAACATCTCTGCTTTATATTAGTTACAGTAAGTTAAGAACAACAATTTTACGCAATTTCCCAGGAACATTTCTTAAGTCACAGAATATAATTCAATAGATTCTCCAAACTCACTCAGCTCAATTGAACATATTCAATCCCAATCACTTGTCACATTATATTCACTTATTGTTAAACGTTAGAGGCATCACAGTAGAAGATAATTGAAAAACAAATATTCTGCCCCAAAACCATGCAAGGGCAGCCCTGGAAATGCTGGTCAGATAGTGTTCAGACAGTCTGTACCTACCCTGGCAATGTTGAATGAAGCAGTCTTAATTGGTAGTTCAGCTGTACCTCATCTGCTCAGCACATTCCACCCTCAGGTTTAATGGGACAGTGTCGAGGGCACTTAACCCTCTATCTAATGTGACAGATAAATAAAACATAATTCAGTCGAAGTCTGGCCACTCCGTCCAAGGTATGGGCCTGTCCAAGGTGAGTTTCTGTGTAAACAGGGAATGGGAGAGGCAGGTATATTCTAGCCAATGTTCAAATGGATCATTCCAGAAACCTATCTGTATGTTTGTGTCTCTCTCCCTCCGCAAAAGCCTTATTTACAGAGCAGAAAAAACACTGCAATTTGAAAATTAGAGCAGCCGGTTTGAATAGTGACCATTTAACACAAATTGCATTAAATGTCTTTCACTATTCAACCTCCAGTTAATACAAAGTTCGGAAAAGCACGACCTTGAAATTCTGGCAAAGAGTTTTTTTTCTTGAGAGGCCTGTTTGACTGCAGTTTGAGGAACAGACAGTTTTCATTTGGATTTTCAATTCCACTTGTGTGACAAAGCCTGAAACTAGAGCCAGGTTAATGATGCAGCCAAGAGAAGGCTTACAACTGCTGACATTTCACACAAAATTTACAGTTATATTCGTCAATGAATCATATTCATCTTCTTCTTTGGCCTCCATGTCTCGAGAGACAATGGGTAAGCGCCTAGAGGTGGTCAGTGGAGTGTGATGCAGCGCCTGGAGTGGCTATAAAGGCCAATTCTAGAGTGACAGACTCTTCCACAGGTGCTGCAGATAAAATTGGTTGTCGGGACTGTTACACAGTTGGCTTTCTCCTTGCGTTTGTCTTTTATCCTGGCAACTGCTAAGTCTCTTCCACTCGCCACACTTCTGCCCTGCCTTTATGGCTGTCCGTCAGAACTGGCAATTACTGGCAAATGACTCCCACGACTTGTGACCAATGTAACAGGACTTCATGTCGCATTTGCAGATGATTTTAAAGTGGAGACATGGACGGCGGTGGGTCTGATACCAGTGACGAGCTCTCTGTACAATGAATCCGTGGAGATCCTGCCATCTTCCATGCCGCTCACATGGCCATGCCATCCCAATCGCCATTAGCTCATTAGGGTGTATATGCTGAGGATATGGGTGCCTCGAGGACTTCTGCATTGGAGATACGGTCCTGCAACCTATCTCAACCAAGGACTCTCCAGAGGCAGCAAAGATGGAATGAGTTGAGACGTCACTCTTGGCTGACATGCGTTATCCAGGCCTCACTGCCGGAGAGCAAAGTACTGAGGACACAGGCTTGAAACACTCGGACTTTTGTGTTCTGTGTCAGTGCGCCATTTTCCCACACCTTCTTGGCCAGTCTGGACATAGCAGCGGACGCCTTTCTCATGCGCTTGTTGATTTCTGCATCGAGAGACAGGTTACTGGTAATAGTCGAGCCTAGGTAGCTGAACTCTTGAAGCACTTCCAGCCGAAGTGATAGCATATCGATAGCCGATATTGATGGATGGAGCATTTCTGACGTCCTGTCCCATGATGTTTGTTTTCTTGAGCCTAATGGTGAGGCCAAATTCGTTGCAGGCAGCCGCAATCCTGTCGATGAGTCTCTGCAGGCACTCTTCTGTGTGGGATGTTAATGCAGCATCGTCAGCATAGAGGAGTTCCCTGATGAAGCCCTTCCGTACTTTGGCCTTTGCTCTCAGATGGGCAAGCTTGAACAACCTGCCATCTGTTCTTGTGTGGAGGAAAACCCCTTCTTCTGAAGACTTGAACGCATGTGAGCGCAGCAGTGAGAAGAAGATCCAAACAGTGTAGGTGCGAGAACACAGTCCTGTTTCACGCCACTCAGGATAGGAAAGGGGTCTGATGAGGCAACGCTATGCTGAATTGTGCCTTTCATATTGTCATGGAATGAGGTGATGATACGTATTAGCTTTTGTGGACAACCAATCTTTGCTGGTAGTCTGAAGAAGCCACGTCTGCTGACGAGGCCAAAGGCTTTAGTGAGATCTTTGAAAGCAACATAGATGGGCATATGTTGCTCACAGCATTTCTCCTGCAGCTGGCACAGTGAGAACAGCATGTCAATAGTGGATCTCTCGGCCTCAGGGTAGACACGCTCAGCCAGCTGCTGGAGCTTGTTTAAAACAACTAAAGCAAAGACTTTCCCCACTATGCTGTGCAGGGAGATTCCACGGTTGTTATTGCAGTCACCGCGGTCACCCTTGTTCTTGTAGATGGTGATGATATTGGCATCGTGCATGTCCTGTGGTACTGCTCCCTCCTTCCAGCACAGGCAAAGCAGTTCGTAGAGTGCTGTAGGTATAGCAGGCTTGGCACTCTTGATTATTTTAGGGGTAATGCCGTCCTGCCCAGGGGCTTTCCCGCTGGCTAGAGAATCAATGGCATCACTGTATTCCGATTTTGTTGGCTGTTCGTCTAGCTCATCCATGAGTGGCAGAGACTGGGCTGCATTGAGGGCGGTCTCAGTGACAACGTTTTCCCTGGAGTACGGTTCTAGGTCGTGCTCCACCCAGCGGTCCATTTGCTTGTGATGGTCAGTGTAATCATTGGAAAAAAAACTTTCTTAACATTTACCACGTTAATGTTACAATGGTTCATCAAGATGGAAAAAGGCCAGAAAACACAAATTGTATTCAAGATCTTCCACCCATCACCTCCAGTTTATATGAAGCTTAGCGATAAAGACCTCCACATTCTGACAAAGAGTTTTTGCTGCTGCAATAAAGTGTCACTTGTTTTCCTTTGCTTCCTGACTGGATCTTTCCTCTGATCTCCTGGGATTCAGAGGGATTTTTGTTCATCGCTTGTCCACGTTCAGGAGGTTCCAGTTCCTCTGCAGCTGCTGTCCTGGAGAAATAAATTGCCTTCAAAATCTTCCCCTCAGCTTGGAGACATGAGGAGAGACTGTTTACACTCGCAGAGGAGAGAAACATATAGGCAGGGAGCTGTTATCATCTGGAATTTAATCTGACAGTTTTCTGAGAGCAGATTCAATATTAACTTTCAAAAGACAATTGGATATCAGCACAGAAAGAGAAGTGCGAGAGAGAGATATGCCATAACCTTTGTCATGAAGAACTCAACACAACTTATTCAGAGAGTTTTTATTTGTAAATGAATGTTTTGAGTTTTATTTGAGGCAGTTGTTTTATTTATGCCTGCTTTTAATCACTCAGAATTATTATCCAAACAGGGAACAGTTTAATGCTACAAGTGTTTATATTGCAGGAAAGTAGCCTTTTAACACAAATTCTGTTGAAGTTATTTGATTAAGCATCTCAAGTTTATGTAAAGGAAATTCCTCAAACTTGTGGAAACTTTCAAACTCTTAGTGACACAGAATCTCCCATCAGCAATGGCTCAGTATCTCCCTCTGCAGGTGTCCCTGTCTCACTGCAGTTACTTCATCCTCTCACCATCCCCATCTTCTGGTGTCCCCCTCTCTTTCTCTATATCTGTCTCTCTCCCCCTCCCGATCTGTTAATCCTCTCTCTGTTCCCCCTTCTCTGTTGCACTCCCTCCCTCTGTTGTCCCCTCACTCTGTGTAATCCCCCGTATCATGCCCCTTCTCTGTCACATCCGTCTCTGCACCCCCCCCCCTCTCTGCCCCTCGATCACTCTGCACATCTCTATCACCCTGCTCCCTCGTTCCCTTTACCCTTTCTCTCTGTTTCCCTCCCCTCTCTCTGCCCCTCGCTGGCTGTTTCCCCCTCTCTTTCTCTGCGTCTGTCTCTTTCCCCTTCCCAATCTGACAACCCTCCCACTGCAACCCTCTGTCTCTGCCACTCTATCTCTCTGTCCCTCTTTTTCACTGCTTCTTCTCTCTCTCTTTTTCCCCCTCTCACTGTCCCCTCTTTTCTGGTTGCACCCGCTCTCTCTCTGTCTCTCCCTCACTCTCTTCCCCCCAATTCTCTCCTCCGTCTCTGCCCTCGCTCTCTCTCTTCACTGTTCCCTCTCTCTCTTTGCACCCCCTCTCTCTCTGACTGTTGCTAAGAGCAGAAGCAGCAGTTTCAGAACTTCAGATAGATTCAAGGCTTTCCAGAGGGCTTTTAAAAAAATCAGAACCTGCCGGAAATCCCCGAATCCATCCAGAATTTGGAAGCTGCTGTTCCTGCTTTCAGCTGTGAATTTGGAAAGGATTGTTAATGAGCATTAGATAAAGATCTGAACTCAGAAATTGCAATTCAGCTGTGAAAGTGGCAGGCGCATTTTTTTTTTTAAAGCCACTCTGGTGGGAAAGCAGAAGCCACTGGGAAATTTCTTATCTCTGACATTAACAGTCCCAGACCTCAACACTTTTACCTCTGACACTGGTGTCCGTGTACGGACACTTTGCCGACCCATGCTCGCATGGGGACCATTTGGGTAAGTTGGGTGGTCAGCAGTTTAGTGGGAATAGGGAGTGAGAGAGCAGGAGGTGGGCCTACTGTACAAGATGAGCTGAGAAAGGGCACAAGGGGAGATAGGAGAGAAGCTTGAGAAGGATACAAGTTTAGGTCTAGGACGGGGAGGAGGGTGAGGTGTCTTAGAGGGCATTTAGCCCTGTGGGCGAGGGGAAGGGAGGGAAGCAGCAGATGCAGCTGATCACATGGTCTGAATCTTAGTGAGGAAGTTAATGAACTCCTCACACGTACTGTTGGAGGTGAGACGGTGGCAGAGTGGTAATGTCACTGAACTAGTAATCCAGTGGTCCAGGCTGATATCCTGGGGACACGGGTTCAATTCCTATCACGGCAGCTGGTGGAATTTCAATTCAATTAATTCATAAAAATCTGGAATTGAAAGCTAGTCTCAGTTATGGTGTTATGAAACTATGACTGATTGTTGTCAAACCCCCATATGCTTCACTCATGTCCTTTAGGAAAGGAAATCTGCCGTCATTATCTGTCTGGCCTACATGTGACTCCAGACCCACAGCAATGTGGTTGATTGTTAAATGCCATTTGAAATGTCCACTCAGTTATCAAAGGTAATTCGGGATGGGTAACAAATGCTGGCCTTGTCAGCGATGCGCACATCCCATGAATAAAAATAATAAATTAGTGAAGGTGGCGTGGATAATGCTCCCAACATCCCTCTTCATTCACAACGAAAAATATAAATTGATGACCCCTTATCACGAACCCATGAACGCAATCTTTCCCTATTCACTGAACAAAGTCCTTGCTGTTTTAAACAGTTTTATTAAATTACCTCTGAGCTTTCTGTACTCCTGTGGAAACAGTCTCCCTTTCAGTCCTCTACTCGGATCTGTGGGAGGTAGTTTGAATATAATTGTACAGACTGCAGCACTGAAACCTGCTCAAATTTAGAAGCAGAATCAGTTTTGTAAGACCAGTCTTGTGAGACGATGTCTCAGGAATGTGTCTGAACAGCTCAGAGAGTCACCTTCCCTGAATTACCAGGGATTTAATTCTTCTTCTTAGACTCTCACCTGTACCTGGTTATTTAAGATGCTCTGTGTCACTACACAAATCTAAAGATTTACTTGCAAACATTTCCTGTTGTTTGAATTAATAAATATTTCAAATAATGACAGGGAATATCAAACGGAAACATTGGTGATGACTTTGCAGCGTTTGAATTTTATTTGATTAGTTATGAACTGACAGAGCAAAAGCAAAGTTACAAATCCAACCTGCCCTGAGGAACAGCAAATGTGGAGCTTTTCAGAGTTACACAGATTTTGGAATCAGTTTTCATGGAGCTGTTTCAGTATTTTGTGAAAGATGTTCGGTGCAGACTCTCTCTATCTTACAGACAGTACGTTTAGTGAAGGGGAGGGTAGTCAATCAGCAGATGGCACGAGAGGGATCAGCCTGGGCACCGACCTGGTCAAACTCTTCTCCAGCTGACTTTTCCCACTTTGTGATCACCGTTCTGCAAGAACCTGACACAAGACAGCTTATTATCCTCCGCCAAAAATATTGCAATCAGCCCATTGGTCACCCGAAAAGACGACCGTGCATAGCCTATTAAAAATCACCTCCTGGTACAAAACCCACAGACCTGCCTTCACCACATGGGGAGGTCCGATTATTAAAACAAATGACACTCAGGTCACTAATGGTTTCAGTGATGTGACGGCTGTCAGCTTGAAAATTGGTGTCTTCGTATCAATTGATCTCTGGATCCAGTAAATTTTCCTGCACCGGGCGCAATGATTGAATTTTTTTATCCATTTCACCACGATTTACATGATCTCCTGCACCATAAACAGTGAACTCTCCGGTGTAGTTTGTGCCGGTGTAAGCAACCCAGTGTTTCCCCACCATTTTCAGGGAGGAGAAGCACGCAGAACCAAGGTCAGATCCACTGTCCATAAACTCCTTCCCTTGGCCAGAGAGTTGTATCTTATCATACAGGATAACCTTCTTCATCCTGACTGCGATGTTGCAGATGTTCTGAGATTTCAAAGTGATCAGCAGCAGTGAAATCATTGGATGGTTTCCTTGCTCCCAGTGTGAGTTTATATACACATTGAAACATCCTTCCTGATAATTCAGCAAATTATAACCGATGCTGGTCAGCCATGGGGCAAGTGGCAGCTAACTCTGCCCAGAATTGTGCAAACACCGAATGCTGAAAGGCAACACAACAGGAAAGACACTGACAACAAATTCACAACTTCACGGAAACAGCAATTCAGCAATTCATCAGAAGCTGTCACAAAGATACTGCCTCCTCATGTTCCAGTAATTGTACATTCTGCGTCCCTCACACTCACACTCTCCATGTTCCAGTAATTGCACAACTGTCTCCCTCACACTGTCACGCTCCATTTTCCAGTAATTGTACACAATGTGTCCCTCACACTCTCAGTCTCCATGTCCCAGCAATTGAACAACTGTCTCCCTCACACTGTCACTCTCCATGTTCCAGTAATTGTAAACACTGTGTCCCTCAAACTGTCACTCTCCATGTTCCAGTAACTGTACACACTGTCTCTCTCACGGTCTGTCTCCATGTTCCAGTAATTGTACACACTGTGCCCCTCACACTCTCACGCTCCGTGTCCCAGTTATTAGTGCACACTGTGTCCTTCACACTGTCACTTTCCATGTTCCAGTAATTGTACACACTGTGTCCCTCACACTCTCCCTCTCCATTTTCCAGTAATTGTACATACTGTGGCCCTCACACTCTCACTCTCCATGTTCCAGTGATTGTACACACTTTGTCCCTCACACATGCACTTTCCATGTTCCAGTATTAGTACACACCGTGGCCCTCACACTCTCACTCTCCACGTTCTAGTAATTGTACATACTGTGTCCCTCACACTCTCATTCTCCATGTCCCAGTTATTAGTACACACTGTGTATCTCACGCTGTCACTTTACATGTTCCAGTAATTGTACACACTGTGGCCCTCAGACTGTCACTCTCCGTGTTCCAGAAATTGTACACACTGTGTGCCTCACACTCTCACTCTCCATGTCTCAGTATTAGTACACACTGTGTCCCTCACACTGTCACTCTCCATGTTCCAGGCAATGTTTACACGGTGTCCCTCACACACTCACTCTCCATGTTCTAGTAATTGTACAAACTGTGAGGGCATAGAGTACAAAAACAAGGAAGTCATGTTCAACCTTTATAAAACACTGGTTCGGCCTCAACTGGAGTATTGTGTCCAGTTGTGGGGGGCACCGCACTTTACAAAGGACATGAAGACTTTCGAAGAGTTCAGAGGAGATTGACTAGAATAGTCCCAGGGATGAGGGACTTCAGTTATTGTGGAGGGACTGGAGAAACTGGAATTGTTCTCCTAAGAGCAGAGAAGGTTAAGAGGGGGATTTAATCATGATGTTCACAATGACGATGGGTTTCGAAGGAGTAAAGCAGGAGAAACTGTTTTCAGTGGCAGGAGAGTCAGTAACCAGAGGGACACAGATTTAAGATAATCGTTAAATAATTACCAGAGGGGGAGATGAGGGGAAATGTTTTTTCACACAGTAAGTTGTTGTGATGTGGAACACGCTGCCTGAGAGGGCAGATTCAATCGGAACTTTCAAAAAGGCAATTTACTGGAATGTCACTACTGAGTTTATGTTGGATCTGGTGTTACTATTTGTGATGAGGCATTTCACAACGTCTTTCTCTCTCTCGCTTTTTTCTCTCTCACTACATGTCTCTGCCTCTCTCTCTCTCTCTCATCAAGGCTCTATACAATTGCAGCCAGACGTCTTTACTCCTGTACTCAAAACCCCTTATGCTGAAGGCCAACATACCTAATGAGAACAAGGGGACACAGTTTAAAAAGCAGCGGCCATGGCAGTGAAAGTTGGAATAGGCGAGAGGAGCTGGGCGATAGAAGAGCCGAGGCCCGAGACCAGAAGCAGTGGCGGTGGTGAAAGTGGGAACACTTGAGAGGAGCCAGGAGATAAAAGAGCCGAGGCCCGAGACTAGAAGTAGTGGTGAAAGTGGGAACAGGCGAGAGGAGCCGGGAGATAAAAGAGCCGAGGCCCGAGACCAGAAGCGATGGCGGTGGTAAAATCGCTCTGCTCTGTTCAGTGGACTTGCTTGACCAGCAGAAATTGAAGTGTAATGTAAAAGGAGAGCTGGTGAGTGAATGGTGTATATTTCTTTACTCCTTGCCTCTTTTTGTGTTTTTATTTGTTTTAGCCATGTGAGTAAATCAGGAGACGTCATTACAGGTTAAGAGTACACATAAATAATTCTTTTTTTTAAATGCTGAAATCTCAATTAATCAATTAAATCGAATAGAGATGGCTGGGTAGGTGATATGATGTATCTGTAGTATGTGGGAGCTGGTGGATGCTAGTGCGATCCACGGTGACCACATCTACAGCAAGTGTTGGCTGCTCAAGGATATTCGGCTCAGAGATGATGCGCTGGAGACCGAGCTGCGGACACTGCAGCACATCAGGGAGGGGGAAATTTACCTGGACACTGTGTTTCAGGAGGCAGTCACAGCTCTTAGATTAATTACATCAAATTTGGACCGTGGTCAGGGACTCGAGGGTTTGACTGCGAGTGAGGAAGGTATGGGGATCTAGAATTTAGTTTTGGAAGAGCCTCAGTCAGAGCCCTTATCCAACAGGTACGAGGTTTTTGCTCCCAGTGTGGACAAGGGCACAGACTGCACGGAGGATGAGCAAACTGACCACAGTACCATGGTACAGAGCGTCATTCAAATAGGTGGTGAACAGAGAAATGTAGTTGTAATAGGGGGAGAGCATAGTTCGGGGAATAGATACTGTTCTCTGCAGCAAAGATAGAGGGCGGCACAGTGGCGCAGTGGTTAGCACCGCAGCCTCACAGCTCCAGTGACCCAGGTTCAATTCTGGGTACTGCCTGTGTGGAGTTTGCAAGTTCCCCCTGTGTCTGCGTGGGTTTCCTCCGGGTGCTCCGGTTTCCTCCCACAAGCCAAAGACTTGCTGGTTGATAGATTAATTGGCCATTATAAATTGCCGCTAGTATAGGTAGGTGGCAGGGAAATATAGGGACAGGTGGGGATGTGGTAGGAATATGGAATTAGTGTAGGATTAGTATAAGTGGGTGGTTGATGGTCGGCACAGACTCGGTGGGCCGAAGGGCCTGTTTCAGTGCTGTATTTCTGTAACTGTAACTGTAAGAGTCCAGAAGGCTGTGTTGCCTACTTTGTGCCAAGGTTAAGGAAATCCCTTCGGGGTTAGAGAGGAACTTGGAGTGGGTGGGAAATGATCCAGTTGTCGTGATCCACATCGGTACCAATGAAATAGGTAGGACTAGGAAATAGATTCTGCTGAGGGACTATGAACAGCACGAGGCTAAACTAAAAAAGCAGAACAGCAAAGCTAATAATCTCCGGATTACTACCTGAGTCACGTGCTAATTGGCATAGAGTAGATAAGATTCGAGAGGTAAATGCGTGGCTCAAAGATTGGTGTGGGAGAAATGAGTTCCTATTCATGAGACACTGGTATGAGTACTGGGGAAGCAGAGATCTGTTCCATTGGGTTGGGCTTCATTTGAACCATGCGAGGACCAGTGTCCTGGTGAATCATATAACGAGGGTTTTGGATAAGGATTTAAAATAAATAGTTGGAGGCAGGAGTGTTTAATTGAAAGGAAGTTTAAAAAATCGAAAGCTAACGAGAAAGCAGAGATGCAGGGTAGTGAAGGGGCAGACAGTAATCAGAATCGACAGTGATCAGGATCAGGAATCCTGGCTGATTTCCTCTCTCTCTCTCTTTGTAACCCAGGGGTCACTGGACAATGATCAGGAGCTGGAATCCTTGCTGATTTCCCCTCTGCCTCCAACCCTATACTTGCTCTTGTGTTTACCTTCCATCCTGAACAAAGGGGGCTCCCTCCCCACCCCCAACTGTGTGGCTCGGGGTGGCTGGTGCTGCCCAGCGGCATACAGTCTTTATAGGGCAGCAGGAAAAGGAGAGAACCGGGCGGCTGTAGCCGACCCAGGTGAAGAACCCTCCTGGGGAGCTGGACTGTCGACTCTGCAGAACGGTGCTTCAACCACCACTTGAACAGTAACATCCTTGCTGCCCTTCTCTCCCTTCCATCACTCATCCACCTATCCTATCCTCTCCTGGTCCTTTTCAGCCCTATCCTCCTCTACTCCCATCCGTCCATCATATTACTTAAGTTTAAAAGAAAACTGTTGTGTACTTTGTTTCTTAGGGTTGGACGTGGCTCCTCGACCCCATGGAAGCCCTCCTTTGCTGGTGGTGGGGCCTTCTCTCACGTATGCTGCTGCCACTGCTGCAGCTGCACCTGTTGCCCCGTCACTGTTTGCGTTGTGAACATCGAAGTGTAGGTGAAGAGCTACCTCCACACCACGATGTCAATGGAGATATGTGTGAAGGTAATGGCCGAGGTTGTCGGCCCTTCGGTCTTTGTTGCTGCCTCAAAGATGTACGGGAAGGCAGTGTTTTTCCTGAAGACCGAGCGGGCGGTGTCCCTGGCCCTGAGCAAGGGACTCACCGTTTGCAGGACCTTTCTGCCAGTGGACCCCCTGGAGGCCACTGCGCAAAGGGTCATTCTGTCAAATGTCCCACCCTTCATTCCTGGTGAGCTCCTCCTTCCCCACCTGCACCATCTGGGGGAGGTAAAGACAGAGCTCACTCCGGTCCCGCTCGGTCTTCGGGAGAACAGCCTTTGGTAAGTGGACACCTTCCGCCGCCAGTTATTTATGCAGCTGGCAAAGGAGGAGGTCACGGACGGCCACTTCAATGTGGAGTTCCAGGGGACGGCCTACAGCGACTTCTCAACCTTGGAAGGGGCGTGGTGTCATGTCTGCAAGGGAGTGGGGCATGTTCGTAAGAACTGCTCTAACCTCCCAGCTGTCAACTGCACCTCAGCAGTCCAGGGAAACACTACTGCACATCCTCCCACTCCCCAACACCTCCAAAAGGCACTGTTCAGTCGGTTTCGGAGTATGTGGTTTTCACGGCCTCCGGTGAGGAGGGGGTGCTCGCCTGCGTGGAAGGAAGCGGCGGAGGAAATTTAAACACTGAGAGGCGTTCCCTGGACACTGAAGTACAACCCGAGCCTGAACACAGCCCAAGGGCCGATCCCGGGAACCCATCTGCCCCAGGGCTGGGCTAAGTTCCAGTGCAACTGAAAAAAAGGAGGGTGCAGAGACGGCGGCCTCTAATGACATGGAGGTCTCAGAGCCTCTGCGCCCAAGTGTGGAAAAAGAGGAGAAGGCACCCCATCGCAGAGGTGACACAGGACCCTGAGGTGCAGGTCCCATCTGTTGGAGGGGAGCTGTCTCCCGTTTCAGATCACCAGGTTCCCCTTGCCACCACCATTATCAACGCTGTAAAGTCAAAGGAAAATGGCGGCGTGTCTATAAGCAGCTTGTTGAGCTGCTGGCCGACGACGAATCCTCCAGCACAGATCCAGAGGGAATGGGCCTCCTGGTCCGTTCTTGTTACAGTGCGTTGTTCTCTCCAGGCCCGTCCAGCAAGGATGCGCACAGAATTTTGTGGGAGGAGCTGCTGAACGTCAACCCAGAGGGCGCAAAGGATTGGAGACTCCGCTCACATTGGCGGAGCTGACCGGTGTCCTCCACTAGCTCTCGAAAGACAAATCCCTGGGGCTGGACGGACTGACCGTCATTTCTTCAGGGCCTTCTGGGACAACCTGGGGGACGATTATGTGCGGGTCCTGGGGGAAATCCTGCCGACCAGGGAGATGCCCCTCTCATTGCGCAGGGTGGTCATCATCCTGCTGCCTAAGGGCCGATCTCCACCTGCGTAAATACTGGCATCATGTCTTCCTCCTCAGCACGGATTAAAAGATCTTGACCCGGGCCATATCTACCCGCCTGGGCTGCATGAAGGCCCACATGGTCCATCCTGACCAGCCCTACACAGACCCAGGTGGGTCCATCCAGGACAACACCCCCATGGCCTGGGACCTAATCCATCTTTCCTAGAGGACTGGTCTGTTGGTCACCTATCTCTCACTCGATCAGTGGAAGGCTTTAGACAGAGTGGATCACGAATGCCTTTTTTGGGACTTTTTTGGGCATTCGCACTCAGGCCGCATTTTGTGGCCTGGGTTCGACTTTTATACGTCACCGCTGAGTGTCTAGTCAAAATTAACAGGTCCTTGATGGCGCCTCTTCGCTTAGGAAGAGGAATGCGTCAGGCATGCCCCATGTCTGGCGAATTGTATACCATTTGCGTGGAGCCGTTCCTGTGCCTGCTTCACAGGAGGTTGACGGGATTAGCTCTGCGTGAGCCAGCCATGTGGGTCGTCCTCTCAGCCTATGACGTGCTCCTCGCGGTCACAGATCCCATTGACTTGCAGAGGATGTGCGACTGCCAGCAGACTTTTTATGCCGCGTTTGTCCACCGCAAGGATCAATTGGGAGAAATGATTCGGACTCCTGGTGGGTCCGTTGCGGGTGGACTCCCTACCCGAGGAGTTAACACTTTTTGTTTGGAGCACCACGCACCTCCTCTATCTGGGAGTCCACCTTAACCCTACTGTGGAAACCTGACCGCCAAACTGTCAGGTGTTGGAGGTGAAAGTCACCACTCGACTGGGGTGCTGGACAGGACTGCTCTGAGTGCTTTTTTACAGAGGCCGAGTGCTGGTCATAAACCAATTGGTGGCCTCGATGCTGTGGTACTGGTTGGTCACTTTGGCCCCGCCCCCTGCATTCACCACCAAAATCCAGAAGAAGCTTCACAATTTCTTCTGGGCCAAGAGGAAACACTGGGTCTCTGCCGTGGTCCTGAGTCTCCCTATCGAGGAGGGCGGCCACTCGCTGGTGTGTGTCCACACCCAGGCTGCGACTCCCCACCTTTGACCCTGCAGAGATACCTGTACACCAAGCATCCTCCCGGATGGTGTGCACTGGCAATATATTTTTTCCACCAGTGTCACTGCCTTCAAGATGACACGAGCTCCCGGCGGAGTCCATTAGCCATGCCTCTCTGAGGGAGTCGCCTGTCTTTTACTGTGATCTATTCAGAGTCTGGAACATGGTTGCCTCAAGTCACGGCACTCCCCTGTTGAGGCGGAGGAGAGCGCCTCGTCTGACTGGACAGCCAGTTCCGGGGACGGACCACTGGGTGGAGGAGTAGCTGAAGCGGTGACGAGGGGGCTCAGGAGTGTGCAGCGCTCCCGGACGAGCTGACCGCCGCTGTGGTACTGCTCATCAGACCCAGGCCCCGAAACCGTCCTCGGGAGTCCGGCCTGCACAACCTGAATCGCCCCTCGGAAATGCCCCCCATGCCATTCCAAACGGCGTGGAGGAGTTTCCTGTACGGGCTGCTCCTGCACACTTTCCACTTCCCGACCCTCGACAGCTGGCCAGACACACCCTGGCAGTTCGTGTTGTCATCTGGCAGCGAGGGGAAACCCGGGTGGAAGTCCCTCTATGCGGGAGTCCTCCCCCTTTACATCGGGGACCTGGGGTGGAGGGTTCTACACAGGGCAGTCCCGTGCAATAGGCTTTTAAGTAGGTTCACAGATTCCCAGGCCGCTTGTAATTTCTGTGGCCTGGACGAGTCCGTGTTCCACGTATATATGGAGTGTGCGAGTTTGCAGCCCATCTTTGAGTATTTGATGGGGCTGCTCCTCAAGTTCTGGTTGCACTTCTGTCCCACACTTCTGATCTTTGGGCCCCTGGTGAGGGGATGCGTGGGCCGGTTGGTGGATCTCCTCGTCCATCTGCTCCTGCGCCTGGCCAAGGTAGCAACTCACAGGTCCAGGCTGCGGCTGTCGGGGGCGTCCGTCCTCCCTGATTGCCTGCCCCTGTCCCGTGGTTACGTTCATGCCTGGGTGTCCTTGGAGAAGGAGCAGGTGGTGACAACGAGTACGCTTGAGGCCTTCTGCGACTGGTGGGCACTGCAGGGACTGGAGTGCATCGTCGTTGCTGAGAATGGCATTTTAATTTGATATTTTGGTTTATTCATTCGATTTTTAAAAAGTTATTTAAAAAATGTAGATAAAGGGGGCCTGAGGAATAAAGGCCCCCTGGACATATAAATAAACGGGGTTTGATGCAGAGTAAATATCCCTCTCCACTGTCCCCATCAAACACTCCCAGGACAGGTACAGCACGGGGATTGGCTGGTCAATTTGGAGCACTTCCTGCCAACAATCAGGGGGAGCAGCTGCACCTGTGCTGCGGCAACTGCAGAGTGGAGAGTGGAGACTGCAGCAACTGGAGAGAGGAGGCTGGAGAAAGATGAATACAGAGTGGAGAGAAACCATCAAGTAAGGCTGCAATTGTTTTGGAGAGGTGGGTGTCAGGGCACCAGAAAGACACTTAAGTTTAAATTGTTTGGGGGAGGGAGAAGAGGCCTGAAGACTCAGGGGTTGGGCAGCCAAATCCAGTCGGGGCCCCTGTATTTGTATTGGTGTTTGCACACAGGGAGCTCCCTCCCCACCCCAACTGCCTGCTCGGGACAGCTGGAGTTGCCCGGGTGACGACTGTCTTGTTAAAATCAGAAGAGGAGAGTACCGGGCGGCTCCAGCCGTCCCGGGCGAAGAAGCCTCCCTCAATTGGATGACAACAAACAGTTTTGGACAAATTTTGATCAAGGTGCTCCAACTGGCAGTTGGATCAAACATCCTTTTCAGCCTTTCTCTCCCTTCCTCCACTCAGTCGCCTCACCTATCCTCCCCTTTTCCTTTACCATTCTACCACATCCTCCTCTACTCCCACTACACTTTGTTCAAAGTTTGCTTTTTTTTAAAATTGTGTAAATTTGTTTTGTTTCTTGGGGTGGACGTGGCTCTTAGACCCCATGGCAAGCCCTCCTTCGTCGGTGGCGGGGCCTTCCCGCACATATGCTGCTGCGGCTGCTGCAGCTGCACCTGTTGCCCTGTCACCGTTTGCTTTATTAACATCGAAGCATGGGGTCGAGAGCTACGTCCACCCGAACATGACTACAGAGGCATGCGTGAAAGCAATGACCGAGGTTGTCGGCCCTTCGGCTATTGTTGCAGCCTCTAAAATGTACGGGAAGGCAGTGTTATTCCTGAAGAGCGAGCAGGCGGTGTCCCTGGCTCTGAGCAAGGGGCTCACCGTGGGCGGGACCTATCTTCCAGTGGACCCCCTGGAGGCCACTGCGCAAATGCTCATTCTATCCAATGTTCCACCCTTCATCCCTCGTGAGCTGCTCCTTCCCCACCTGCACCATCTGGGGGAGGTAAAGACGGGGCTCACCCCAGTCCCGCTCGGTCTTTGGGAGAACTGCCTCCGACATGTGTACTCCATCCGCCGCCAGTTATTCATGCAGGTGGCGGGAGAGGAGGTGACAGAGGGCCACTTTAGTGTAGAATTCCAGGGGACGGCCTACCTCGTCTTCTGGACCTTGGATGTGGTGCGGTGCCATGTCTGTAAGGGGGTGGGGCTGCCAACTCCAACTCGGCGGCCCAGGGTGGCGACGCTGCACCTCCTCCCAACCCCCCCTACACCTCCACCAGATACCATTCAGTCGGTACCGGAGGCTGTGTTTTTCATGGCATCCGGCAGGGAAGGGGGTGACCGTCCAAGTGGAAGGAAGGCGCGGAGGAGAAATAAACATCGAGAGGCACGTCCCCAAGATACCGTGACACTACCCGTGTTTGAGCTAAGCACAAAGCCCGATCTCGGGAAGTCAACTTGCCACAGGGCTGCGCTCAGGCCCAGGGTGAATAAAAACAAGTAGAGTGTGGAGGTGGAGGCCTCTGATGATATAGAGGTCTCTGAGCCTCCGCACACCACTGGGAAAAAGAGGAGAAGGCACCCCTCGACAGAGGTAACAAGGGGCCCTGAGGCGCAGGGCCCATCTGTTGGAGGGGAGCTGTCGCCTGTTTCGGGTTCCCAGTTTTCCCCTACCGCCACCACCAAGGCCGCAAAGTCCGGGCAGGAGCTCCCTGTTCCTCAGGATGGAGGGGAGGGGAAGGCCCCGTTACATGAGACCCCTCCTGAATGAGTAAGTGGGGCCCTGCTTGTGGTGGGGGTGCCTGGGGACGCCGCCCATTCTGCCACTGCTACTGGGTCGGGTGCCCTGAGTGAAGGGGAGGGTGAGGCCCCAGATGGTCGGCCCTCCCAGCCGGAGTCCACCACCAACCAGGAGACACCCGACCCGGTTATAACTGAGAATGCTGCCCCATCTGCTGGGCCTGTGGGCGCTGGCGGAGCGGGAGATAGCCTCCTCCCTCTGCCTCCGGATTCGGTTCTTGCTGGATTTCCGGAGTCGGGAACTTCTGTCTCCCCTGGACCACTCATTGGCCTGGATACGGAGGTGGAGGGGGGTCCTGAACTGCTGTCGCCCACAGGCTCCAGTTTCACAGTAGAACCCAGAGAGACTCCTCCGCCATCGATTCTGGGGGTGGGATCGTGACAGAGGCAGGACCAGCTGGCGCGGCCGGGACGTGCACCCCACAGTGTGTGGCTGATGTGTCGGCCGCTGGCGGTGACGACCCGGAGGAGGATGGGGATTCGGTGTGGGGCACAGAGGATGACCTTGATTCCATCGCCAGTGAGGTGGTGGAGTCCCTCGTGCCTCCCACCGAATCTCCCCTTATCCCCACGGCGGAACTCCGGGATTTCCTCGCAGCTTGCAGGGGTTGCCGCAATAAAGTTCAGCTGGCCCTCGGCCATTGGTCGAATCTGGCACTGATCATACAGTCCGTCCGTGCTGCCCTGAAGAAAGCAGGCCCGGCGCGTTGCATGCACGCTTCTTGGAAGAAATGTCCGCTGTCTTGAGTTCCATCGATAGCGGCGAGTGCATCATCCTCGGTGGGGATTTTAACTGCAGCCTCGAGGTGGGGGATCGCTCCGGTCCCCAGCGCGGCCAAGCGTCGGTGGAGAAGTTGAGGGGACCGATCAGCTCCCTTAACTTGGTGGACGTCTGGCGGAATCTCCATCCCGACTCCAGCGCCTTCACGTGGAGGTCTGGAGGAGGAGGGTCGCGAATCGACCGCCTCTACTTTTCGCAGGTGTACATCTCCTGCATCTCGGCGGCCTCCATGCGTCTGGTGCCGTGGTCGGGCGGGGTCCACGTACTGGCACTTTAACAACCGGCTGCTGGAGGACGAGCGATTTCTGGACTCGTTCTGTCGATTCTGGGCCGCCTGCAGAAGGAAGCGGGGGTGCTTCCCCTCCTTCAGTCTATGGTGGGATGTGGGCAAGACTCACATCCGCGTCTTCTGTCAGGAGTACGCGAAGGGGTCGGCCAAGATGCTGGAAGCCGAGATCGGGCGCCTTGAGAGGGAGGTGCTCGACTTGGAGTCCCGCTTCGGTCATGCCATCGTGGACCCGACCCTGTGGCAGGCGTACAAAGGGAAGAAGGGCGCGCTGAGGGACCTGCAGCACATAGGGTCCTGAGGCACCTACGTGAGGTCGCGGATCCAGATCCTGGAAGATTTGGACTGCGCCTCACCCTTCTTCTACTCGCTGGAAAAATGGCGGGGTGTCCGTAAGCAGCTCGTCGAGCTGCTGGCCGACGACGGATCCTCCATCATGGATCCGGAGGGAATGGACTTCCTGTTCCGTACTTATTACAGTGCGTTGTTCTCTCCGGATCCGTCCAGTGAGGATGCACGCAGTGTTTTGTGGGAGGACCTGCAGCAGGCCAGCCCGGAGAGCGCCGAAGGTTTGGAGGCTCCGCTCACGTTGGCGGAGCTGACTGGCGCCCTCCACCAGCTCTCAAGGGGCAAATCCCCAGGGCTGGATGGGTTGACCGTGGTGTTCCTCAGGGCGTTCTGGGATGTCCTGGGGGAAGATTACGCGCGGGTCCTGGGGGAAAGCCTGGCGACCGGGGAGATGCCTCTCTCGTGGTGCAGGGCAGTCATCGTCCTTCTGCCGAAGAGGGGCGATCTCCGCCTGCTTAAAATCTGGCGTCCGGTCTCCCTCGTCAGCACGGATTATAAGATCTTTGCCCGGGCTATGTCTACCCGCGTGGGCTCCGTGCTGGCCCACATGATCCACCCCGACCAGTCCTACACGGTCCCGGGCTGGTCCATCCAAAACAACATCCACCTGGTCCGGGACCTGATCCATCTTTCCCAGAGGACTGGGAAAGACCTGATCCATTTCTCCCTCGATCAGGAGAAGGCGTTCGACAGGGTGGATCACGAACACCTTTTCGGGACTCTGCGCGCTTTTGGACTCTGGCCGCATTTCGTGGCCCGTGTCCGACTTTTATATGCCGCCGCAGAGTGTCTCGACAAAGTTAACGGGTCCTTGACGGCGCCCCTTGGCTTTGGGAGAGGAGTGCATCAGGGATGCCCCATGTCCTGCCAATTGTATACCATCTGCGTGGAGCCCTTCCTGTGCCTGCTTCGCAGGAGGTTGAAGGGATTGGCTCTGCGCGAGCCGGCCATGCAGGTCGTCCGCTTGGCTTACGCCGACGACGTGCTCCTCGCGGTCACAGATCCCGTTGATTTGCGGAGGATGCGCGACTGCCAGCAGAACTTTTCTGCCACGTCCTCCACGACGATCAATTCGGAGAAATGTTCCGGACTCCTGGTGGGTCAGTGGCGGGTGGACTCCCTGCCGGAGAAGATGACACCTTTTGCGTGGGAAACCACGCACCTCCTCTATCTGGGAGTCCACCTTAGCCCCGCTGAGGAAGCCTGGCCGGCAAACTGGCAGGAGTTGGAGGTGAAAGTCACCGCTCAGCTGGGGAGCCAGACAGGACTGCTCCGAGGGCTTTCCTACAGGGGCCGACCGTTGGTCATAAACCAACTGGTGGACTCCATGCTATGGTACCGGTTGGTCACCAAGATCCAGAAGAAACTCGCCAATTTGTTCTGGGGCAAGAGGAAACACTGGGTCTCTGCCACGGTCCTGAGTCTCCCGATTGAGGAGGGCGGTCAGTCGCTGGTGTGCGTCCGCACCCAGGCTGCGACTCTCCGCCTTTGGACCCTGCAGAGATACCTGTACGTCGAGCGTCCTCCCAGATGTTGTGCACTGGCGACGTATATTTTCCGCCAGTGTCACTGCCTTCAAGACGACACGCAGCTCCCGGTGGAGTCCATTAGGCGTGCCTCTCTGAGGGAGTTGCCTGTCTTTTACCGGGATCTATTCCGAGTCTGGAACATGGTCGCCTCCAGTCTGGGTGCTCCCCCGCTGGCGGAGGGGAGCTCCTCGGCTGTCCGGGCGGCCGACTCCGGGGACGGTCCGGCGACGGAGGAGTAGCCGAAACCCCCGGGATGCCCCTCACTGCGGGTGGCGAGGGGGCTCGGGGTGCGGAGCGATCCAGGCCGAGCTGACACCCGCTCGGCTGGAACTGCTCATCGGACCCAGGCCCCAAAATCCTCCTCGGGAAGCGGTCCCACACAACCCAAGCCGCCTCTCGGAAATGCCGTCCGTGCCGTTCCAATCGGCGCGGAGGGGTTTCCTGTACGGGCTGCTCCTGCACACTCTCCACTTCCTCGCCCTCGTCAGCTGGCCGGACACGCCCTGGCGAGGGGAAACCCCGATGGACGTCTCTCTACGTGGGAGTCTTGCCCCTTTACATCGGGGACCTGGGGTGGAGGGTGTTGCACAGAGCAATCCATTGCAATAGACTTTTAAGCAGGTTCACGGACTCCCAGCCCGCCTGTACTTGCTGCGGCCTGGACGAGTCCGTGTTCCACATATATACGGAGTGTGCGAGGCTGCAGCCCCTATTTGAGTATCTGAAGTTGCTGCTCCTTAAATTCTGGCTGCACTTCAGTCCCATGCTCCTGATCTTTGGTCACCGAGGGCGGAGGGACTTGGGCCGGGAGGAGGATCTCCTCGTCGGTCTGCTCCTGGGCCTGGCCAAGGTGACAATTCACAGGTCCAGGTTGCGGGCCGTCGGAGGGTCCGTCCTCCCCGATTGCTTGCCCCTCTTCCGTGGTTACGTTCGCGCCCGGGTGTCCGTGGAGAAGGAGCATGCGGTGTCCGCCGGTACGCTTGAGGCCTTCCGCGACCAGTGGGCACCGCAGGGACTGGAGTGCATCGTCGACGCCGAGAATGGCATTTTAATTTGAGTTTTTTGTTGACATATCTGGTTTTAATAAAGTTATTTTAAAACTGTAAATATGTATATAAAGGGGTCTGAGGAATAAAGGCCCCCTCGATGTGAAAATTATAAAAGGGGCCTGGGGTATAAAGGCCAGCTTAAAGAAAAGAAAAATAAAAAATAAAAATGGGTTAAATGCAGGTTAAAGCTCCCTCTACACTGTCCCAAAAAAAAGAAGAAAAAACGGGGTTATTGTGACACTCTTTCTCTATCCTCTGTTCAGTTTGACATATGGCATATGTGTGACCATCAATGTGAGCAAGGTTTTATGGACAGGTGGAAAGGCGTGTCAGTTAGTGCTTAGAGCATGACAGAGACACAGACATGGAGACACTGAGACACACAGTACTAGACAGGAGTGAATCATTCCCTTGTACCTACTGTGTACTGTACAGGTACAGGAGCTGACACTGTACTAAATTCATTCACGGGATCTGGGCATCAATGACAAGACCAGCATTTATTTCCCATCCCTGATTGCCCTTGAGAAGGTGGTGATGAGTCACGATCCTCATCGACCCTCCTTCTTACGCCCTCAAAAACATCAATCAAAATATTCTGACACGATCTTCACTTAACAAATCCATGCTGATTGTGCTTGATTAATCTGCACCTTTTGTAATGACGATTCATGTTGTTTGCCGTTAATTTTCCAAATAATTTGCCCTCCACTGTGATTAGTTTAGGTGGCCTGTAGTTACTCAGTCTATTACTTTCTCCCGTGTTAAATAACAGTACAACATTAGCAGTCCTCCAGTCCTCTGGCACCACGCCTGTGACCAGAGAGGATATGAAAATGATCGTCAGAGCCTTTGCCATTTACTTCCTTGTACCTCTAACTGTCTGATCCAGGTGAATTATCAGCGTTCAAAGATACTAAACCCCTCAATATTTCCTCTCTCACTGTTTATCCCATCGAATATTTCAAACCCCTCCTCATTGACTACAATGTCTGCAGCGTCCCCTCTTTTGTGAAGACGGATATAAGGTATTTATTAAGAACCATATCCATATCTTCCGCCTCCACAGGTAGGAAGAATGAGAAGAGGTGATATAAACTGAAGGATATAATACGAAATATGGGTGCAGAAACACGCAGATCTGAGGGAAGGAGAGAGATGAAATAGACAAGGCCTGTATTCTCTGGGTTTAGAAGAATGAGAGGAGATCTCATTGAAACATGTAACATTCTAAAGGGCTTGGAAAGGGTAGACACTGAAAGATTATTTCCACAGGTCAGTGAATCTAAAACAAGGAGACATAGTCTCAGGATAAGGGGCTGATCATGTCGGACTGAGATGAATATAAATTACTTCACTCAAAGGGTTTTAAATCTTTACAATTCTCTACCCCAGAGGGTAGTGGATACTCCTTCGTTCAATACATTTAAGGCTGGGTTAGACTGAATTTTGGCCTCTCATAGAATCAAGGGATATAGGGAGTGGGCGGGAAGCTGAGTAGAATCCGAAGATCAGCCATGATTGCATTGAATGGCGGAACAGACTCGATGGGCCAGATCATCTACCACTGCACAATTTCTTGTCTTCTTGTGTTTTACCTCTGTCTCTCCCTCTCCCTCTGATTCTCCCTTTCCCTCTGTTTCTGCCTCGCGCTCTGTCTCTCCCTCTGTCTCTGCATCTCTCTGTTGCTCCTTCTTTCTCAATCTTTCTGTCTCTTTCTTTCGCTCTGCCTTTCTCTCTTTGTCTGTCTCTCTCTCTCTCGCTCCATTTGTGTGTGTCTGTAAGTGAGTGTGTCTGTGTGTGTGAGTATGTGTCTCTCTGTGTATGTGTGCCAGAGTCCCCTCACACCCTGTCTCCCCTTCCATAGGATCATAGGAAGAGGAGAAGGCCATTCAGCCCATCGAACCTATCCCTCCATTAATATGATCATGTCTGATCTTCCATTTCAATTACCTTTTCCCACATTATCCCCATACCTCTTGATTTCATTTGTATTTAGACATCTGCCAACCTCTAAATAAGCTCATTGACTGAGCTTCCACCGCCCTCTGTGGTGGAGAATTTCAAATATTCACAACGCTCTCAGTAAAGAAATTTCTCCTTATCTCTACACTCAGTGGCTTCCCCCTTACTTTCTAGACTCCACAACCAGGGGACACATATTACCTGCATCTACGCTGTCTATCCCTCTAAGTATTTTGTAAGTTTCAATGAGATCACCTCTCATTCGTCGATACTCTGGAGAAGACAGACCCAGTTTCCTCAATTTCCTTTCACCATCCCGGGAAGAAGTCTGGTGAACCTCCGTTGCACTCCATCCATGGCAATAATATCCTTCTTAAGGTAAGGGGACAAGAAATGCAGACAGTCTCCAGGTGTGGTCTAACCAAGGTTCTGTACAATTCAAGCAAGTCTCTGCTACTCCTGTATGCAAATCCTCCTGTAATAAAGGCTAACATACCATTTGCCTTCTTAATGACCTGCTGCATCTGCATGTTAGCTTTCAGCACATATTGATGAGGACACCCGTGTCCCTTTGTACATCTACATCTTTCCCCTGCTGCTAAAGTGACTCAGGGTCTCCTGGCACTTTCCACACTTCCCACTGACAACATTAAAGGAATGAGAGTTATACAGAACCTCAATTTCTCCTCCATATTAGACACAACAAGGGACTTCTCCACTCCTCATAAATCAGAGACAAGAATACTACCCACTGAGCAACAATTGGCTGCAATGTTTCCTTTCAAATTGCAATGTTGAGCGTGGCCAGTGATTGTCAGCGTGGAGACTCAGGAAAATATGCACTAAATTTCTTTTCAACATTATAAATGACCTGTATGAGGGTGTAGAAGGGTGGGTTAGTAAATTTGCGGATGACACGAAGGTCGGTGGAGTTGTGGATAGTGCCGAAGGATGTTGTAGGTGACAGAGGGACATAGATAGGCTGCAGAGCTGGGCTGAGAGATGGCAAATGGAGTTTAATGCGGAAAAGTGTGAGGTGATTCACTTCGGCAGGAGGAACAAGATTGCAGAATGCTGGGCTAATGGGAAGATTCTTGGTAGTGTCGATGAGCAGAGAGATCTTGATGTCCAGGTACATAAATCCCTGAAAGTTGCCACCCAGGTTAATAGAGCTGTTAAGAAGGCATATGGTATGTTAGCTTTTATTAGCAGGGGGATCGAGTTTAGGAGCCACGATGTCATGCTGCAGCTGTACAGAACTCTGGTGCGGCCGCACCTGGAGTATTGCGTGCAGTTCTGGTCACCGCATTATAGGAAGGATGTGGAAGCTTTGGAAAAGGTGCAGAGGAGATTTACTAGGATGTTGCCTGGTATGGAGGGAAGGTCTTACGAGGAAAGGCTGAGGGACTTGAGGTTGTTTTCGTTAGAGAGAAGGAGGAGAAGAGGTGACTTAATAGAGGCATATAAGATAATCAGAGGGTTGTACAGGGTGGATAGTGAGAGCCTTTTTCCTCAGATGGTGATGGCAAACACGAGGGGACATAGCTTTAAGTTGAGGGGTGATGGATATAGGACAGATGTCATAGGTAGTTTCTTTACTCAGAGAGTAGTAGGGGCGTGGAACGCCCTGCCTGCAACAGTAGTAGACTCGCCAACTTTAAGGGCATTTAAGTGGTCATTGGATAGACATATGGATAAAAATGGAATAGTGTAGGTCAGATGGTTTCACAGGTCGGCGCAACATCGAGGGCTGAAGGGCCTGTACTGCGCTGTAATGTTCGATGATCTATTATTAGCTGAAAACGTTTCTCCAGAAATTCACCATGTCTCTGTCTCTGCCTCTCCACCCCCCCCCCAATTCTGTTTCTCCCTCTGTCTCTCTCCTGCTGTCACTGTGTCTCTCCCTGTCCCTCAGTCTCTGTTTCTCTCCCTCTCCCTGTGTCTTTCTCTCGCTCTCTCTCTGTTTCTCTCACCGTCTCTCTGTGTCTCTCTCGCTGTGTCACTGTTTCTACCGCTTTCACAGTTAATCTCCATCTGCCTCTCTCCCTCACTCTGTTTCTATCCCTCTGACTCAAAGGAGAATTTGGGGATACACCAATAATTGTGGAACTGGGGAAGACCAAGTACCTGAAAGCAGAAGGAAATGATGAGAGGGGCACAATAACTGCAGTAGGACTGGGACGCCAGCGGTTGGCGATGGTGAGAGGAGGCTGTAACTGTAGTGATGCAGGGGCACCAGCAGGTGGAGATGTTGAGAGGGGGCAGTAACTGCAGTGAGGCAGGGATACCAGCAGATGGAGATGGTGAGAGGGGGACAATAACTGCAGTGATGCAGGGGCACCAGCAGATGGAGGTGGTGAGAGGGGGCAGTAACTGCAGTGACGCAGGGACACCAGCAGATGGAGATGGTCAGAGGGGGACAATAACTGCAGTGATGCAGGGGCACCAGCAGATGGAGGTGGTGAGAGGGGGCAGTAACTACAGTGAGGCAGGGACACCAGCAGATGGCGATGCTGAGAGGGGGACAGAGCAAGTCCCACCTTAATAGGTCAGATTCTCAATAAAATATAATCTCAGAATCAGATTTAAAACCATTTTAGGGCTCAGTGCTGTGAATTAAAAAAAAATCATTTCTGTCCTGTGGGGAGTGTGGTGAATAGATTACGAAATGGGATTTAGTTCCAGTGTTTATCTCTTTCTATGATTTCACTGATTTAAAAATAAGATTGAGAGGGTATTTCACCACCTTCTTCAGCTCCTCTCTGAATTTAGTCTGGGTCACAGTGTAAATACACGTGTTGGTGCAGGAACTGAGAACCTGCAGCATCTTCGATGTTTCTTGTGTGATAAAGACAGAGTCAGTGTCGGACGAATAATACTGAATATCTGAAATTCGCCTATAAATGATAAACACAACCCGGGTCACCCATAACAATATAAAACTGCCGGATATACTGAAGAGTAAAATAATTGATTTTCTCCGATTCGCCATCTCTGCGTCTTTGTGATTCTCTCCATTGCTGTGACCCCGGAATCCACTGCGGACTTTACTGGAGAATAAAATACGTCTGACAATCAGAACATTGAACAGCAAAATCAGAAATACCGGGACACAAGGGGTTAAAATGTAATTAAACAAATCAAATGCCCCCCATGCGGGGGAAGTGAAGAAGCTCCGTTTATAAAGACAACCCATGGGAACATTATCAATAATGTAATCTTGTTCATATGAAAAGTACCAAGGGAGAGACCCTAAACAGATCATCACACTCACTGTTCCTGCAACCACAGCCGCCGTTTTCTCGATGCAATATTTTGTTTTCAGCTTCTCGCAACAAATAGCCACAAATCGATCAAAGGTGAAAGTGACTGTGAGCCACACAGAAATATCTGTGGCTGCACAAAGTAGAAAGATAATGAAAGAACACACGGGAGTAATATTCAGGAATGAATCTGGGAAATAAATAGAAACAATCCAGTTCAATATGGGATCAGTGATAACGACCAGGAGATCAGCCACTGCCATTCTCACCAGGTAGACAGTGATACATTTGGAGAGACCGCACTTTCCTCGGGACAGGATCACAATCGCCATCAAGTTAACTGGAAGAGAGAGAAAAGGAAGCAGAGAAATTACTGATCAGACCTGGAGACAAAGTAGCCGTTTGACAGGATCTGGGCTGAAATTTCCAGCTTTGTTGCTGCATTGAACAGTGAAAACTTATTCACTGACCTGGGCAGTGCTTTGTCACAATGAAATGTTTGAAACTCAATTATTGACAATGAATCGGTAAATTGTTACGGAAAGTTCATATAGTCAACACCCCTTCTACTGGAAGTAATGAGTGAGGATGCAGAGTCAGTGGGGAAATGAGATGGGGTTTTACAGAGATGGAATCCAATGGGTTGAATGAGAATTAGCTCCAGACTGCTGGTCGGGAAGGATTGAGGACAGCAGAATGTGCAGATAGTTTGTTGCTATGGGTTCAGAGAGCCGACAGGGGATGGTACAAAATGGGAAAAGGCTGAAAATTGCTGTGGGGAGTTTGAGGTTGGGATTTATTTGGAGGTGGAGCCAGTGAGTGAGATTGGGAGGGAGATATGGAAAAGAACATGTTGGAGCTGGAGGAAACAGGAGCTGATGGCTTGGGACAATGGATAAATTGAAGCATTGAATGAGGAGACAGAGGATTCAATGCAGTGAGAGGAGAGGCTGAGACTCACAGGGAGAGACTGCAGCAGAGTGTTGGAGGAAATCCAATATATAGATGCCAGTAACACAACGCAATTAATACATTCAAACAATAATACATGTGGTTATTGGTGTTGGAGAACCGTTCATTGTTTATACAATATAGTCAATGTATTTAATTTGTACAGGCAATTAAATATAAATTTAAATATATTTCTGATAACAACCTCATTCTTTATTGAATTCAGCAGTCACAGAGATTTTCAATTACAGTGTTTAAAAAATGAATTACCATCAGTGAGGAACTGAATCTGTTATGTGTATTCAGTCATTAAGTGAGGAATAGGAACTTTCTACAAAACAAAAAGGGAACCGAACAGAAATAAACACAGAGGATCAAGTCCAAATGTAAAATGAACACAATCTGACAACAGACAACTTCAACTCACAGTTTCTCTCACTAATTGCTCTGGATATTCCAGCACTTTATGATAGTGTAATGTTCACACCACGGTTTTTTTCTCATTCTCTTTCCTTGTGGTTATCTTTTTCCCTGCTCCTTTTTCATTCCTTCTTTCAGTCGCCCTCCCTCTCTCTCTGGAGCACTCATACCGTGCAAGCTGTTGCTTAATGCTGCGTTTCACATACGACTTATTTCTAACATTCTGCACCTGTGTTCTGTTCACCAGCCCCATGTTCAATGATTCTATTCTCAGAGTCAGTTTGCTCAATGGTGAAACCTCTGTGAATAATTTAATGTGTCGACAGAATACCCAAATCTCCACTTGTTCACCCACACTCTTCACTTCATTGACAATACATGAAATAAACAGAATCGCAAGCTTCTTCCAGACAGACCTCACAATCATTGAAATTCCTTCTCCTGGAATTATAAAGTACACCGTTAGAATGTGGGATGGTGCAATTAATAAAACATCAACATCAGCGCTGCGGCTAATAATCTACAGATAAATGGAAAGACTCTTGATTCCAACTGATAGAGTGTAAACCAATAAAACATCACATCAATACTTTCTATTTTACAATGAATTCCATTGACAGTGAAGACTCCACAGTGAAGCAGAGAAAGAGATGTGAAAGAGGCTGCAGCAAACTCAGTTCAGTAGACATACCTCTGAAGAAGGATCAAATACACACAGAATGAAATAATATTTTATAACAGTGATAACCAATAAATACATTGCAATCCCAGTTGAAATGAACCATGTTATTGAGCAGGGGATACATTTTTCTGTCCCCTTGCAAAACTGAGACTATGGGAAGTCTCATTATCAAACACTGAAAAGAAATAATTCATAGAAATATTCCAGGACCGCTTAGATCCACATAATGAATCTGTTTAAAAGTCCTCACGGTTTGATTCTTGATCCTAACTGAGCCACCTCATTCAAATACATTCAAAATGCAGAATAATCCAGTCAGAATGCCAGGGTTACTTAAACTAATGCCAGTCAAGATATAATGCGACTCCTGCAAAACGGAAAGAGTAGACAATGAGCAAATTCCATCAGTAAATTGCTGCAAAAGAACAGATGGCTATGTAACACATACAGTTAGAAGTAAAAACAAGAAATGCTGGAACCACTCAGCAGGTCTGGCAGCATCTGTGGAAAGAGAAGCAGAGTTAACGTTTCGGGTTAGTGACCCTTCTTCGGAACCCAGTGAGAAATAATACCGAGTACAGCAGCACAGTTAACATCGATTTGCATCATTTACAGCTGAGATACAGGCTTACCAGGGACTCCAATTGCTGCAAGTACAGGATAATAAATGCGTTCTATCTGGTGCATTAATGAATGTCCCATTTCTGTGAGAAGCAGAGATTTCTATTAGCCTGGAACCCTGAGCACAGCAGGCAATCTGAGCTGATCCATTCCAGTGGGTCCTGATTTATACAGGGATACGTCTCCACTATCATGGTTATACCCCTGATCATTGCTATTAGTTACACTCACCTGAACAAACACATTACATCTGCAGCTATGACTCTGATGTATATAATATGGTGGATAAAGCATAATCATTTCAATCTCAATGACATTTTCTTATTAAGTCCTCTCTCGGGAATAAATATGAAATCTGTACTCATACTGGATGGATGCTGCAATTATGAGTGGTGTCATTTACAAATTCCATATTATTCTGTTAACCTTGTTCACCGTTGGCGTTTCTATTGTGACTGATCTGTCTGCAGTGGACACTGAATCCAGGGACAAAAGCAATCCAGTTTCACTCTGTTCCTGCCTTTGCCCAGTTAAAATGTGAACCTTATGTCTCTGGTTTTGGACCACGTTCAGGGTTACAGCCATAAACTAGGGGTGAGATACTGTACACGTCCACTGGGGAGGCTGTCACGTCGTGAAAATGCCATTGGGCTAATAATCCAGAGGCCCAACCTAATGGCCTGGGGACAACGGTTAAAGTCCTACCATGACGTCTGCTACAATCGGAATTCAATGAATTACCAAAATTATGCAATTGAAAGCTAGTTTCTGTATTGGTGCCATGAAACTATTAAAAATTGCTGTGAAAACCCATTATTGTTCGCCAATTGCTTTCTGGGAAGTAAATCTGCCATCCTTATCTGGTCTGGCTTATATGTGGCCACAGACACAGAGCAATGTAGCTGACTCTTAAATGCCCTCTGAAACGGCCCAGCAAGTTGTCAAGGGCAACAAATGCTGATCTTGCCAGCGGAGCTCACATCACATGAAGAAATAGAAGAAAATCTTCTCTCTGCTCTCTCACTGCAGATATTTCTGCTTATTCTATGGTGGTTAATAGCTCCAGTAAAATTATATCTTTGCCAACTCCTAACTCCTTTACTCCAGTTCACTGCTGACCAGACAACCAAATTCCATCTTCCCTCACTATCAACTGCTCCAAATCCCTGCTTCTATGTCCAACCCTCACCAAGTCCATCTCACCCAACATATTCAGCCTAACTGACCTGCATTGGCTCCCAGTCCTCTAAGTACTGCACTTTATAATTCTTACCATTGGGTTAAAATTCTTCCATGTCCTCACCACTCTTCATCTCCAGCCACTCCTCCAAAACTCCATCTGTGATCTCCCCATACCTCTGACATCGGTATTTTTCAATGGGACTACCCCCGCCTGCTTCCAATATTACTGATCTGATTGTAACCAAAGCATCTCCAGCAATGGCCTCTCTTCCCACACCAGCACGATTACCTCTGGAGAACCGGAACTTTCTCCTCTTGTTCCCTCCTCTTCTGCATCTAGACACTGCCCGCTGGTGATATCATCTACAGATATGGGATGAGTTTCCACATGTGTGCTGACAACACCTAGCTCAAGCTCTCGATCATCTCTCTCGACCCGCCACTGCCTCTGTGCCATCAGACTCTAACAGTCTGTTTCCCATGATCTGCAATTTTCTCCAATTGAACATGAGGCTGAGGCAAGCCTACACCTTTGGCTTCATCACAAACTCTGCACCTTTGTTATTGATTCCATCGCCATTCCTAGCTGTTGTAACAGGCTGAATATGACGTTGTGTGAAATCTGATCCCTATTCATTCCTGAACTGAGTTTCTGACCCGATGCTGCCTCTATCAGAAATGACACCTCCTTCCACCTCCATAACATCTCCAGCCTCTGTCCCTGCCTCAGCCCATCAGGCATTGAAATCCTCAATCACTCATCTGTCTAAGATTATTAGGTTCCAAAAAGCTATTAACCAGATTATGCATTGTGAAAATCTAGTTATTATAAACTAACAATTGACTTATTATGAGAAACTAAGATTTAGGTTTATTCGAACCCTTCTTTGTACTATGATAAAGTGGGAAAACTTAGGAAATAGGGCACCGTATAGACACAATGTCAAGGTAGAGAGATTCTGGGAGTTTATGTCAAGTATTAAAATGCTCACTTGCAGTAAACGTGTGAGACCTTGAGAGCAGATTGTGAAAACAGCTTCTGTGTAGATTTGTCTCGTAGTGCGATAAGAAAACTCAAAACTTAAGCACATTGAGATAAAGTAGGCAACAAAAAGAGATATTACCTGTGCAAATTCAAAAGGTTAGCAACCATCACAAAATGATCATTGGTTGGTTAAGAAAGGTATCCTTTAATGCTAAACTAATCACTGATAGGGAGAGGGGAGGAATAACTGGAAAGCTGCAACGACAAAAGAATACCTGTCTTTGATACTGTGAATTAGAAGAGACAAGAAAGAAAGACAGACCAAAAACTTGAAGACCAAAGGCTACAAGAGAAGAAGTTCTGCGCTCTGCTGTCCAGTCTCTAATACGGGCAGTATCTCTGTTAGAATGCGAATCAGTGCCTGAGTTTGTGACTATGTTTTACCTGAAAACTTATCAAACTTGTCTTTAGCTTTATCTCAGTAAAGTCGATTCATAATAAACTTTGTGCTGGCAAATCTTTTTGCACAGATGGGGAAAGTCAGCGAGAGGGAAGGAAAGAGATGGAGACAGAGGAAAAAAAACAAAGACAGAGAAAGAGACAGACAGAGAAAGAGGGAGACAGACATAGACAGAGGGAGAAGCAGAGACAGGGAAAGGGAGAGAGACAGAGAAGAAAGCTCCGTTTAGTAAGAAAATGGAGCATTGGTATCCCGTTCTAGGCACCAAACTTTTCGAAGGATATACAGGTCCGTGAGATGTTGCAATGGAATTTTAATGAACTGGTTCCAAAGATGAGAGATTTTAGATACAAGATAAGTTGAGAGAAGCAGGCGTTGTTGTCCTTGGTGTTCAGGAGGTAGAGGAGAGATTTAGCAGCGTGTAAAATATTATGACAGGTGAAGATAAGGTCGACAAAGAAAATCTGTTCCATTAGCTGTTGATACAAGGTTTATTGGTCTTTGACGTTCAGTGAATCATAGAAACATAAAAAGTTTAAAGCGCAGAAAGAGGCCACTGGGCCCATCATGTCTGTGCCGACTGGAAAACCATCCACCCATTGTAATCCTACTTTCCAGCATTTGGCCCTTAGTCGTGCAGCTTCCAGCACTGAGGTGAATAAACAGACAACTTTTCAATGAGTTGAAAATTTCAGGCAGTGTGTTCCAGACCTCCATCACCCTCTGGGTGAAAAAAATCCTTATCTCCCTCTCATCATTCTACTAATCACTTTAAATCTATGCCCCTTAATTACATACCTCTATGCTGAGGTAAATAGACCCTCCATATCCACTTTATCTAGGCGCCTCACAATTTTGTACATTTCAATTAAATCTCCCCTCAGCCTTCTCTGTTCCAAGAAGAACAATCCCAGCCTATACATCTTTCCTATTGGCTGTAATTTTCCAGTCCCAGCGACATCATCGTAAATCTCCTCTGCACCTTCACTAGTGCAATTACAACCTTTCTGTAATGAGGTGACCAGAATTGCACAGAGCACTCAAGTTGTGGCCTAACCAATGGGTTTTACAGTTCCAGTATTACCTCCCTGCTCTTATACTCTTTACTCATCTAATACAGGATAGGATTGCATATGCCTTCTTATGTCCACTTTATGGACCTGTCCTGCTTTCTTCAGGCATCTGTGGACATTAAATCCAAGTTTCCTCACTACATCTACAGCTCTCAGTATTCTCCCATTAATCGTGTTTTCCTTTGCCTTGCTTAACCTCCTGAAGTGCCTCGCCTCACACTTCTCCTGCTAATTTAAATTTGCCACTTTTCTGCCCACCTGCCCAGTCCATCGATATCTTCCTGCAGTTATCCTCCATGGTATCTACCGCACAGCCAATTTTTGTGTTATCTGCAAACGTCTTGATCATGCCCACTATATTTAAGTCCAAAGCTTTAATGTATACAACCAAAAGCATTCTAGCCAGTACTGAGCCCTGCGCAACGCCACTGGAAAAACCTTACAGTCGCAAAATACACCATTTGCTTTGGGATGGAGGATGTAATCATTTTAGTCGTTAGAATACCTTCAGTCTTGTTACTAGCTATCAGCAATTTCTAATTGTTCTGGTTTGATGTGGGTAATATTTCTGTTTGAAAACATGGGGTGAATCTTATAACAAACTCCCAGAGATGACACGAGGTTGAGGGACTGGAGTAAAGGTCAGCAATCGTGCAATGCACTCTGCACGACTAAGTAACAAACTCTGAAACAAAAACAAGAAATGCTGGAAACACTCAGCAGGTCTGGCAGCATCTGTGGAAAGAGAAGCAGAGTTAACGTTTCGGGTCAGTGACCCTTCTTCGGAGACCCGAAACGTTAACTCTGCTTCTCTTTCCACAGATGCTGCCAGACCTGCTGAGTGATTCCAGCATTTCTTGTTTTTGTTTCAGATTTCCAGCATCCGCAGTATTTTGCTTTTATTTTTGAGTAGCAAACTCTGTTGTGTTAAAGTTTCATAAATCATACATGTGTTGCACTGTGACAATTGCTGATAGGTTTTTAACGATAGGGATTGATTTTCTTGCAGGATTTTTGATTGAGCTTTCCTTTATTCGATGATGTACAGAATATAAGAGGAGGGAGGTTATGCTACCGCTGCATAAAACACTAGCAAGACCACAGCTAGAGTACTGCATACAGTTCTGGTCACCACATTACAGGAAGGATGTGATCACACGAGAGAAGATACAGTGGAGATTTACAAAGGATGTTGTCAGGAATGGCGAATTGCAGCTGTGAGGAAAGATTGGACAGGCTGGGGTTGTTTTTTTTAACAGGGGAGGGTGAGGGGAGATTTAATGGAGGTGCATACAATTATGATGGGCCTAGATAGAGTGGATAGGTACACCTGTTTCCCTTAGCTAAGGCGTCAATAACCAGGGAGCATTGATTTAAAGTAATTGGTAGAATGATTAGAAGAGAGCTGAGGGGTAATTGTTTTTCATCCAGCGGCTGGTATGGGTCTGGAAATCGCTGCCTGAAAGGGTGGTAGAGACAGAAACTCTCATCACATTTTAAAAGAAAAACACTTAGCTATCCACTTGAAGGAATAACTTCTCCATGTCTACCCTGTCCCATCGAACACTCTCAGGGAAGGTATAGCACGGGCGGGATACAGAGTAGAGCTCCGTTTAAGTTGTCCCTGGAGTGTTGCATTAACCCGGGTCACTCACTGTGCCCGGGTCAGTGTCAAGACCCACCTTCCTCAGACACGGAGATGCTCCTGTGTCACTTGCCTTAAAGTAACAGGATGCCAAGTTTGGGAGCAGAATGGACACACAAGATTAGAACGACTGCTCATTTGAAGGTTAAGCACCAGTAATCACTCAAAGAATAAGAACAGGCCAGAGAGATGCAAAAAAAATGAAACTTTTGTTGAATTTGTGACCCTTTTGCATTGTGGAATGCTTTAGTATTTGGTGAGCATTTTGACACAGTGAAATTTTGTCTCGGTGCGATGAATAGATTCTGTATGACCTTATTGCAATGGTAAGGTACAGTGTGTACTGTAAATATGGACTGAAATATCTGAAATAACAATGTAACTGATCAATTTTTGGCTGCATACTATGACTACATTTATGCCTGCTATTCTCTGAGAATGCACAAAACATACGATGGGATGAAGTAAAGATGGCCACTATTGAATTTGCTTGCTTGTTCTTTGTGGGAACACAAGGGTTAAGTAAGTTAAAAATATTAAGTGTTCAATTCACAAGCACAAGTAAGCATTTAACAGAAATGGGTATGGAATGTCCTGTGCGCTGCATTTTCTACTCCGACATCTACTCTGTCTGGACCCCTCATGATTTTGAACACCTCCATCAAAACTAATCTCAAGATTCTCTTCTCTTTGGAGAACCACACCAGCCTCTCTGATCTATCCACGTCACTGAAGTCCCTCATCGCTGGAACTGTTTTCATGAACCTTTTCTGTAATCTCTCTAATGCCTTCACACCTGTCGTAAAATGTGGTGCCCACAACTGGATACCATACTAGTTGAGGCTGAACCCGTGTTTTATCAAGCTTCATCATAACCTCCTTGCTTTTATACTCGAAGCCTCTACTTACAAAGCCTGGGATCCCATGTGCCTTCTAACTTGCTCAACTAGCCCTGCCACCTTTAGTGTGTGCACTAAGTCTCTCTGATCCTGCACTCACTTCAGAATTGTATCCTTTATTTTATATTGCATTTCCTCATTCTGCCGACCAAACGAAATCACTTCACATGCCTCTGTACCAAATTTCATCTGCCACGAGTCAATCTCCAGTGAGAAACTATTAAATGTTAGTGTTCAGAGGGATTTGGCTGTCTTTGTCCACAAATCTCACAGACTTAACATGCTGGTGAAAAGGGAAGTCAAATGCTTTCTTGCTCATTATTGCAAGGGATTGGAGCACAAGAGTAAGGATGTCTCACTGCAATTGGTGACACCATAACTAGAATATAGTGTACAGGTTTGTTCTCATACCTAAGAAAGGATATACTCGCCTTACAGGCAGTACAACAAAGATTCACTAGATAATGGTCGAGTAGGCTTGAGGGGCCGAATGGCTTACACCTGCTCCTATTTCTTCTGTTTTTATGTTCTCATGACAGAGAAGGACAGGAAGATCTAGAAAGAAGGAGGAGGAAAGAGAGCTAACGAACAGGAAACACGTATGGGAACACCACCACTTGCAAGTGTCCCTTCAAGCCACACACCATCCTGAATTGGAATTAGATCACTGCACTGATCACTGTCTCTGGGTGAAAATCCTGGAACTCCCTTCTATCAGCACTGTGGGTGGATCTGCACCACATGGACTGCAGCGATTCAAGAAAGAGGCTCACCAACAACTTCTCAAATTAATACTGTCCTTGCCAGTAACGCACACATCCAATAAATGATGAATAAAAATAAATAAAAATGACACTGCGCCATATAAGGTGATATCAGGCTCAATTACCAAAACATTTGGTCAAGAAATTTAGTTTCAGGGAGCATCATAAATGAGGAAAGAGAGGTAGTGAGATGGAGAGGTTTAGGAAAGGAATTCCAGAGTTAGAGCCTTGGCAGCTTGAATACACGGCCACCAATTGTGGAACGATTCAAAGTGGGTGATGCGCAAGAGGCCAAAATTAAAGAATCAAAGATATTGGAGGATTGTGGGGCTGGAAGAGATTGCAGCGATAGGGAGAGGTCACTTGTGGAAGACAATTCCAAACTTCGACCACCCTTTGTGTGTAGAAATGTCTCTCACTTTCACTCTTTAAAGGGTTTTAGTCGAATGTTCGATTTTTTTCCTGTGCCCCTCGTCTGAGACTCCCCCAACCAGTGAGAAGCGTTTCTCTCTCTCCCCCTTAATTCCATTATTATATTGTAAACTTTAATCAATTCACCCCTTAACCTTCTAAATTTCAGGGATACAGAGTAAAGCTCCATCTACACAGTCCCCTCAAATGCTGAAAAGCAGAGTACAGCCTGGAGTCAGCTTCAGAGTAAATATCCGTCTTCTCCGTTCTATCAAACCTCCCAAGGCAGGTACAGTGTGTGATTAGATGCAGAGTAAAGCTGCCTCTGTATATACATCTCGTTCTCCTCCTCCATCTAGCTGGAGGGAGTAACAGTAAGAAAGACAGGGATAGATATGGAGACAGAGTGACAGAGAGAGGGAAGGATATCAATGGGGAGAGATTGCCAGAGAGAAAGATTGGGATAAAGAGCGTTGGTAAGTGTTCCTGCAAAGCTGTGTGCAGCAGCCTGGAATGTACCATGCAGGTCCTGTTCCACAATCAATATCATACGTCTTCAAAGATTCTTCAAACGTTTCAAGGTACTGCTCACGAAAAAAAAAACTGGCCACGCACAACAATCAGATTTCTGCTGGAACATTGGAGCCAGCTGCAGGATATAGGTTCAGTACTCGCTTGCATACGAAAGTGTACTCACTGCAGTTGTGGTGACTCCAGTAGCAGCCAACTTAAAATGGCAAACTGTTGTAGGTGGAGTTTTACAAAGGGTCTGAGAGAGGAAAAGGAAACAGGCATAGACACAGACACAGACACACACACACACAGAAAGACACACACACAGAAAGACATTTTAGTTTTGGTGACTGCAGCTTTGAGAGCAACGGAGGTGCGTGAACGGGCTTACAGCTGTGAAGTCAATTTCAGTGTAAGTTTAAAAGTGAATTCCCTTTTGTTTTCGGAGGACCAGGGGACTGCTGGGTAAGGAAAAAGGTATATATTTGTGTGGTTTAAAATCTCATTCTTTCAGGTTCGGTGACTGCAGCTTTGATAGCAACGGAGGTGCGTGAACGGGCTTACAGCTGTGAAGTCAATTTCAGTGTAAGTTTAGAAGTGAATTCCCTTTTGTTTTCGGAGGACCAGGGGACTGCTGGGTAAGGAAAAAGGTATATATTTGTGTGGTGGCTGTACCCGAGACACTACACGTGTAGTGTCTCCCACCCACCCTCCTCCTCTAACCAAAAAAAAAGGACTCTGGTGTGTTGATAAGGTAAGCTTTTTATTTAGGAAGTTCTGTCCGTTGGATTGCTAACCTAACAAGTTTTGACTTTTTGTTTTTGGTTTTTCAGCAGATTTGTTGGGAATTTGGAATAGTGGGAATGGAGGTTAAGGCAGTTGTATGTTCCTCCTGCAGAATGTGGGAGGTAAGGGTCGCCAAGAGTGTCCCTGCTGACTGCATCTGTGGGAAGTGCACAAAACTCCAGCTCCTCGAGAACCGCGTTAGGGAACTGGAGCTGGAGCTGGATGAACTTCGGATCATTCGGGAGAAGGAGGAGGTTATTGAGAGGAGTTATGGGGAGGTAGTCACACCTCAGGTAAAAGAAGTAGGTAGATGGGTTACCGTCAGGGGAAGGAGAGGGAACAGGAGGCAGTGCAGGGATCCCCTGTGGCCGTTTCCCTCAACAACAGGTATACCGTTTTGGATACTGTTGCGGGGGACGACTTACCAGGGGTAAGCAATGGGGTACAGGTATCTGGCACAGAGTCTGTCCCTGTTGCTCAGAAGGGAAGGGGGAAGAGGAGCAGAACATTAGTCATTGGGGACTCCATAGTTAGGGGAACAGATAGGAGGTTCTGTGGGAACGAGAGAGACTCACGGTTGGTATGTTGCCTCCCAGGTGCCAGGGTTCATGATGTCTCGGATCGTGTTTTTGGGATCCTTAATGGGGAGGGGGAGCAGCCCCAAGTCGTGGTCCACATAGGCACCAACGACATAGGTAGGAAGAGAGATGGGGATTTAAGACAGAAATTCAGGGAGCGAGGGTGGAAGCTAAGAGCGAGAACAAACAGAGTTGTTATCTCTGGGTTGTTGCCCGTGCCACGTGATAGCGAAGCGAGGAATAGGGAGAGAGAGGAGTTGAACACGTGGCTGCAGGGATGGTGCAGGAGGGAGGGTTTTGGTTTCCTGGATAATTGGGGCTCTTTCTGGGGTAGGTGGGACCTCTACAAACAGGATGGTCTTCACCTGAACCAGAGGGGTACCAATATCCTGGGCGGGAGGTTTGCTAGTGCTCTTCGGGGGGGTTTAAACTAATTCAGCAGGGGAATGGGAACCTAAATTGTAGTGCCTGTGTACAGGATGTTGAGAGTAGTGAGGTCAGGGATATGGTTACAAGGACGCAAGAGGGCACTGGCAAGCAAGAACCTGGTTTAAAGTGTGTCTATTTCAACGCCAGGAGCATCCGGAATAAGGTGGGTGAGCTTGCAGCATGGGTTGGTACCTGGGATCTCGATGTAGTGGCCATTTCGCAGACATGCGTAGAGCAGGGGCAGGAATGGATGTTGCAGATTCTGGGATTTAGATGTTTCAGTAAGAACAGAGAAGATGGTAAAAGGGGGGGGGTGTGGCATTGTTAATCAAGGAGAGTATTACAGCGACAGAAAGGACGTTTGAGGACTCGTCTACTGAGGTAGTATGGGCCGAGGTTAGAAACAGGAGAGGTGAGGTTACCCTGTTGGGAGTCTTTTATAGACCTCCGAATAGTTCCAGAGATGTAGAGGAAAGGATAGCGAAGATGATTCTCGACAGGGGCGAGAGTAGCAGGGTAGTTTTTATGGGGGACTTTAACTTTCCAAATATCGACTGGAAATACTATAGTTCGAGTACTTTAGATGGGTCAGTTTTTGTCCAGTGTGTGCAGGAGGATTTTCTGACACAGTATGCAGACAGGCCAACCAGGGGCGATGCCACATTGGATTTGGTACTGGGAAATGAACCCGGACAGGTGTTAGATTTAGATGTAGGTGAGCACTTTGGTGATGGTGATCACAATTCGGTTAGGTTTACCTTAGCGATGGGCAGGGACAGGTATATACCGCAGGGCAAGAATTATAACTGGGGGAAAGGAAATTATGATGCGATTAGGCAAGATTTAGGATGCGTAGGATGGGGAAGGAAACTGCAGGGGATGGGAACAATCGAAATGTGGAGCTTATTCAAGGAGCAGCTACTGTGTGTCCTTGATAAGTATGTACCTGTCAGGCAGGGAGGAAGTTGTCGTCCGAGGGAGCCGTGGTTTACTAAAGAAGTTGAAGCGCTTGTCAAGAGGAAGAAGAAGGCTTATGTTAGGATGAGACGTGAAGGTTCAGTTAGGGCGCTTGAGAGCTACAAGCTAGCCAGGAAGGATCTAAAGGGAGAGCTAAGAAGAGCAAGGAGAGGACACGAGAAGTCATTGGTGGATCGGATCAGGGAAAACCCTAAGGCTTTCTATAGGTATATCAGGAATAAAAGAATGACTGGAGTTAGATTAGGGCCAATCAAGGATAGTAGTGGGAAGTTGTGTGTGGAATCAGAGGAGATAGCGGAAGTGTTAAATGAATATTTTGCGTCAGTATTTACAGTAGAGAAAGAAAATGTTGTTGAGAATACTGAGATTCAGGCTCCGACGCGTGATGGGATGGAGGTTCACAAGGAGGAGGTGTTAGCAATTTTGGAAAGTGTGAAAATAGATAGGTCCCCTGGGCCAGATGGGATTTATCCTAGGATTCTCTGGGAAGCTAGGGAGGAGATTGCAGAGCCCTTGTCCTTGATCTTTATGTCGTCATTGTCGACAAGAATAGTGCCGGAAGACTGGAGGATAGCAAATGTTGTCCCCTTGTTCAAGAAGGGGAGTAGAGACAGCCCTGGTAATTATAGACCTGTGAGCCTTACTTCGGTTGTGGGTAAAATGTTGGAAAAGGTTATAAGAGACAGGATTTATAATCATCTTGAAAAGAATAAGTTCATTAGAGATAGTCAGCACGGTTTTGTGACGGGTAGGTCGTGCCTCACAAAGCTTATCGAGTTTTTCGAGAAGATGACCAAACAGGTGGATGAGGGTAAAGCAGTGGATGTGGTGTATATGGATTTCAGTAAGGCGTTTGATAAGGTTCCCCACGGTAGGCTATTGCAGGAAATACGGAAGTATGGGGTTGAAGGTGATTTAGAGCTTTGGATCAGAAATTGGCTAGCTGAAAGAAGACAGAGGGTGGTGGTTGATGGCAAATGTTCATCCTGGAGTTTAGTTACTAGAGGTGTACCGCAAGGATCTGTTTTGGGGCCACTGCTGTTTGTCATTTTTATAAATGACCTGGAAGAGGGTGTAGAAGGGTGGGTTAGTAAATTTGCAGATGACACTAAGGTCGGTGGAGTTGTGGAGAGTGCCGAAGGATGTTGTAGGGTACAGAGGGACATAGATAGGCTGCAGAGCTGGGCTGAGAGATGGCAAATGGAGTTTAATGCGGAAAAGTGTGAGGTGATTCACTTTGGAAGGAGTAACAGGAATGCAGAGTACTGTGCTAATGGGAAGATTCTTGGTAGTGTAGATGAACAGAGAGATCTTGGTGTCCAGGTGCATAAATCCCTGAAGGTTGCTAACCAGGTTAATAGGGCTGTTAAGAAGGCATATGGTGTGTTAGCTTTTATTAGTAGGGGGGTCGAGTTTCGGAGCCACGACGTCATGCTGCAGCTGTACAAATCTCTGGTGAGACCGCACCTGGAGTATTGCATGCAGTTCTGGTCACCGCATTATAGGAAGGATGTGGAAGCTATGGAAAGGGTGCAGAGGAGATTTACTAGGATGTTGCCTGGTATGGAGGGAAGCTCTTACGAGGAAAGGCTGAGGGACTTGAGGTTGTTTTCGTTGGAGAGAAGGAGGAGGAGAGGTGACTTAATAGAGACATACAAGATAATCAGAGGGTTGGACAGGGTGGATAGTGAGAGCCTTTTTCCTCGGATGGTGATGGCAAACACGAGGGGACATAGCTTCAAGTTGAGGGGTGATAGATATAGGACAGATGTGAGAGGCAGTTTCTTTACTCAGAGAGTAGTAAGGGCGTGGAACGCCCTGCCTGCAGCAGTAGTAGATTCGCCAACTTTAAGGGCATTTAAGTGGTCATTGGATAGACATATGGATGAAAATGGAATAGTGTAGGTCAGATGGTTTCACAGGTCGGCGCAACATCGAGGGTCGAAGGGCCTGTACTGCGCTGTAATGTTCTAAGTTCTAAGTCGGGATTTTCCTGAATCCTATTTGCTAATGACTTCTCATAACCCCTTTTAGCCCTCCTGACTCCTTGCATAAGCTTCTTCCTACTGTCTTTATATTCCTCAAGGGATTCGTCTGTTCCTAGCCTTCCAGCCCTGACAAATGCTTCCTTTTTCTTTTTGACTAGGCTCACAATATCCCTCGTTATCCAAGATTCCCGAAACTTGCCAACCTTATCCTTCTTCCTCACAGGAACATGCTGGTCCTGGATTCTAATCAACTGACATTTGAAAGAATCCCACATGTCAGATGTTGATTTACCCTCAAACAGCTGCCCCCAATCTAAATTCTTCAGTTCCTGCCTAATATTATTATAATTAGCCTTCCCCCAATTTAGCACCTTCACCCGAGGACTACTCTTATCCTTATCCACAAGTACCTTAAAACTTATGGAATTATTGTCACCATTCCCGAAAAGCTCCCCTACTGAATTTCCGACCACCTGGCCGCGCTCATTCCCCAATACCAGATCCCGTCCGGCCCCATCCCTAGTTAGACTATCTATGTATTGTTTCAACAAGCCCTTCTGGATGCTCCTTGCAAATTCTGACCCATCCAAGCCCCTAGCATAAAGTTAGTGTCAGTCAATATTGGGGAAGTTAAAATCACCCACCATTACAACACTGTTACCTTTACATCTTTCCAAAATCTGTCTACATATCTGCTTCTCTACCTCCTGCTGGCTGTTGGGAGGCCTGTAGTGAACCCCCAAAATCGTGGCTGCACACTTCCTATTCCTGAGCTCCACCCATATTGCCTCGCTGCACGACCCCTCCGAGGTATCCTCCCGCAGTACAGCTGTGATATTGTCCTTAACCGGCAATGCAACACCACCACCTCTTTTATATCCCCCTCTATCCCGCCTGAAGATACTTAATCCTGGAATATTTAGCTGCCAATCCTGTCCTTCCCTCAACCAAGTCTCTGTAATCGCAACAACATCATATTTCCAGGTACTAATCCAAGTTCTAAGTTAATTTGCCTTAGCTGTTATACTTCCTCGCATTGAAACAAATGCACTTCAGACCACCAGTCCCGCTGTGCTCCGCAACATTTCCCTGCCTGCTCTTCCGCTTAGTCTTACTGGCCTTATTTACTAGTTCCCCCTCATTTATTTCACTTGCTGTCCTACTGCTCTGGTTCCCACCCCCTGCCACACTAGTTTAAACGTTCCCGAGTGACGCTAGCAAACCTTGCAGCCAGGATATTTGTGCCCCTACAGTTTAGATGCAACCCGTCCTTCTTGTACAGGTCCCATCTGTCCCTGAAGAGATCCCAATGGTCCAGATATCTGAAACCCTCCCTTCTACACCAGCTGTTCAGCCACGTGTTTCGCTGCACTATCTTCCTATTTCTAGCCTCACTGGCACGTGGCACAAGGACTAATCCCGAGATTACAACCCTTGACATCCTCGTAAATCTCCTCTGTACCCTCTCCAGAGCAATTGCATCCTTTCTGTAATGAAGTGACCTGAACTGCATATAGTACTGAAGTTGTTGCCTAACCAATGAGTTACACAGTTCCAGTATATCTCCCTGCTCTTACATTCTATACTCGACTAATAAAGGAAAGGATTCGATATGCCTTTTAACCACTTTATGGACCTGTCCTGCTGTGGGCATTCGCTCCAAGGTCCCTCACTTCATGTACAGCTCTCAGTATTCTCCCATTGATCGCCTTTTCCTTTGCCTGTTTAACCTCCCCAAATGCATCACCTCACACTTCTCCTGGCTGAATTCAATTTGCCACTTTTCTGCCCATCTGACCAGACCATTAATATCTATCCTGCTCGTTATCTACCACACGGCCAATTTTTGTGTCATCTGCAAACTTATTGATCATGCCTCCTATATTAATATACAAATCATTGATATATACCACAAAAATCCGGGGACCCAGTGCTGGGCCCTATGGAACTCCACAGGAAAATGCCGTCCAGTCACAAATACAGCCTTTGTTTTGGATTGGAGGATGTCATCATTTTTGGTCGTTAGAATACCTTCAGTCTTGCTACTAGCTATCAGCAACTGTGCACAATTTCTAATTGCTCTTGTTTGATGATTGATTTGGGGAGTATTGATGTTTGAAAGGATGGGGTGAGTCTTATAACAATCTCCCAAAGATGAAGTGGGATTGAGGGACTGGAGTAAAACTCAGCAATAGTGCAATGCACTTTACACGGCTCAGAGACAAAGTATGTTGTGTTAAAGTTCAATAAATCACACTTGTCATAATTGATGATAGTTTTTTTTTAACGATGTTTGCACTGGAGTGCTGACTTGTGTTGCATTAGGGTGTTAAAGTGGAAGATTTGTGACTGAAGATGATTAAGGGTTAATTTTATCTTAAGTCTAGTCTGTCTTTTATTTAGCAGATTAACTTAACAGTTGCTGTTAGGGTTGGAGAAGGTGAATTTTAGACCTTTAAACAGGGCTGACTCAGGCTCTGCTTGCAGCTGCACCTTGTTAATTAGAGAATTGGCTTTAACCAGTTTTCAGGGGCTGGAGTTAGTCAGTCCAAAAGTGAGCCATCTTACATTGCTGCCTTTGTTTGCACTGGAGTGCTGATTTGGGTTGCATAAGAGAGCTAAAGTAGAAGTTTTGTGACTGAGGGAGCTCAGTGAGGAGGGAGCAAGGGGCTCCTTTAATTTCCTCCCTGTCCTCAGAGAGAGGGGAGCCGAGAGTTTCCAAAGAGCACATCTGACTGGTGAGTAAGTTCTGGTGGGTATTTTTCAAAGTGGATTGAATTGTAAGTCATTGTTTTAGCAAGACTTAGTTGTCTTTTTTAAATTATAATCTTCTAAAGTTTTAAATTTAAAGGGTTTCGTCATGGCAGGAGAGCTTGAAGCCATGGTTTGCTCCTCTTGCTGCATGTGGGAATACGGGAACATTTCCAGTCCCCGGGACCAGCATGTGTGCAGTAAGTGTGTCCAGCTGCAGCTCCTGGAAGCTCGGGTTTCAGAGCTGGAATGGGGGCTGGAAACACTGTGGAGCATCCGCGAGTCTGAGGGCATTGTGGACAGCACGTAGAGAGAGGTGGTCACACCGCAGTGGAAGGGACTTGAGGAAGGAAGGGAATACGTGACCAGAAGGCAGTCCAAGAGAATCAGGCAGGTAGTTCAGGGGTCCCCTGGGTTCCCGCTTGCAAATCGGTAATCCATTTTGGAGGCTGATCAGGCTGGTTCCTCCAGGGAGTGCGGACAGAGCCAAGCTTCTGGCAGCACAAGCAGCCTGTCTGCACAGGAAGGGGGAAAGAGAGGAAGAACAATAGTAATAGGGGATTCTATAGTCAGGGGAACAGATAGGCGCTACTGTGGCCATCAACGTGACTCCAGGATGGTGTGTTGCCTCCCTGGTGCCAGGGTCCGGGATGTCATTGAACGGCTGCAGAGCATCCTGAAGGGGCAGGGTGATAAGGCAGAGGTCATGGTACATGTTGGCACCAATGACGTAGCTAGAAAGAGGGATGAGGTCTTGCATCAAGAATTCAGGGAGTTAGGCAGTAGACTAAAAAGCAGGACCTCTCGGGTTGTAATCTCTGGATTACTCCCAGTGCCACATGCTAGCGAATATAGAAATAGAAGAATAGCACAGATGACTGCGAGGTTTAAGAGTTGGTGCAGGAGGGTGGACCACTGGGACTGTTTCTGGGGAAGGTGGGACCTGTACAGGCGGGGCGGTCTACATCTGAAGCAGCGGGGACTAACATCCTTGCTGGCGGGTTTGCTAGTGCTGTTGGGAGGAGTTTAAACTAATTTGGCAGGGGGAGGGGATGCAGACTCTTGCAGAATAGGGACACAGCTAAACACAGGAAAGTGAACAAATCAGAGGGAATACAGTGGAAGTAAGTTTCAAGGGAGTTAGACCAGGATGGAAGGCCTCTATTTTAATGCCAGGAGTATTGCAGGTAAAACAGAGGAGTTAAGGGCCACGATTGACACGCGGATTTGTGATATTGTAACCATCATGGAGACATGGTTGCGGGAGGGGCAGGATTGGCAGCTCAATATCTCGGGATATAAAACCTTCAGGCGAGACAGAGGGGTAAAAGAGGAGGTGGCATTGCAATATTAGTTAAGGAGCCAGTTACTGAAGTAAGGAGAGATGATATCTTGCAGGGGGCATCAAATGAAGCTTTGTGGGTAGAGTTTAGGAATAAAAAAGGGACAGCCACATTGCTAGGTGTTTATTATAGACCCCCAGATAGTCAGCGGGAAATTGAGGAGCAAATATTGGAAGGTCGAATTTGAATGCAGAATACAGGCTTAAAGACAGGATTCTTGGTAGTGTGGAGGAAAAGAGGGATCTTGGGGTCCATGTCCATAGATCGTTCAAAGTTGCCACCCAAGTTGATAAGGTTGTTAAGAAGGCGTATGATGTGTTGGCTTTCATTAACAGGGGGATTTAGTTTAAGAGCAGTGAGGTTATGCTGCAGCTCTATAAAGCCTTGGTTAGACCACATTTGCAATATTGTGTTAGGTTCTGGTCGCCTCATTATAGGAAGGATGCGAATGCTTTGGAGCGGGTGCAGAGGAGATTTACCAGCATGCTGCCTGGCCTGGAGGGCATGTCTTACGAGGAAACGTTGAGGGAGCTAGGGCTTTTCTCATTGGAGCGAAGAAGGATGAGAGGTGACTTGATCGAGGGGTACAAGATGATGAGAGGCATAGATAGAGTGGATAGCCAGAGACTTTTTCCCATTCAGAAAGAGCTATCACCAGGGGGCATAATTTGAAGGTGATTGGAGGAAGGATTAGGGAGATGTCAGAGGTAGGTTCTTTACACAGAGAGTGTTGGGTGCGTGGAATGCACAGCCAGCGGTGGTAGTAGAAGCAGATACATTAGGGACATTTAAGCGACTCTTGGATAGGTACATGGATGAAAATAGATTGAAGGGTATGCAGGTAGTTTGATCTGAGAGTAGGCTAAAAGGTCGGCACAACATCGTGGGCCGAAGGTCCTGTACTGTGCTGTACTGTTCTATGTTCCATGTTCTCTGTTCTATATGTGCGCAATTTGCAGAGGTGTGTAAAAATAATAGGGTAATTATATTCGTTGATTTGAACTTTCCCAACATTAATTGGGATAGCATCATGTTAAGGGCTTAGGGGGAGTGGAATTCTTAAGATGTATACATGAGAACTTTTTAGCTCAATATGTGGAGGATCCAACAAGGGAGGGTGCAGTGATGGACCTAATTCTGGGGAATGAAGCCGGACAGGCGGTAGATGTGCTTGTTGCGGGGGAGGGGGGGGGGGGCGTCATTTGTGATAGCGACAACAACATGGTACAATTTAAGCCTGTTATGGAGAAAGAAATAGACAAGTTGCAAAAAAATGGTTTTGGATTGGGGGCGAGCGAACTTTAGTTAAATAAGGCAGAACCTGGCCAAGTTGGACTGGAAAGAGTTACTTGTCGGGAAATATACAGAATATCAGTAGGGGGCATTCAAAAAGGAAATGGGGAGGGTACAGGCCCAACATGTTCTCTCTAGGGTAATAGATATGATCAATAAGCCCAGAGAACCATTGATGACCTGAAACATTCAGGGTACGATGAGAAGGAAAAGAGAGGCTTTTAGCAAATGCAAGGAGAGCAAATCAATGGAAGCATTAGTGGAGTGCAGAAAGTGTAGGATGGAGCTTAAGAAACCAATCAGGAGAACAAAGAGGGGATATGAGATAGCTCTGGCTGGTAAAAGTAGGGAAAATCCCAAGATATTCTATAAGTATATCAATGGGAAGAGGATAACCAGAAAAAGAGTAGGATCCATTAGGGAGCAAGAGGGAAATTTGTGGGTGGAGTCAGAGGATATTGGTAGGGTGTTGAACGAATGCTTCACATTTGTCATCACCCAACAGAAAGAGGATGCAGATATGCAACTTAGAGAAAGAGACTGTAAGGTTCTTCAGCAAATTGTCATAGGGAGTGACAAGGTATTGGAGGTTTTGGAAGGCTTTAAAGTGGATAAATCTCCAGGTCCGGACGATTTTTGTTCCAGGATGCTGTGGGAGGCGAGGGTGGAGATTTCAGGGGCTCTGACCCTTAATTTTAATTCCTTTCTGGCCACGGGGGAGGTGCCAGAGGACTGGATAACAGCTAATGTGGTCCCACTATTTAAGAAAGGTTGTAGATATAAGCCAGGGAACTACAGACCAGTGAGTCTCACGTTAGTGGACGGAAAACTATTGGAGATAATTCTGATGGAGAGAATCTATCACCACTTGGAGAGGCAAAATTTGATTGGGAATAGTCAGCATGGCTTTGTCAAAGAGAGGTCATGCCTCACAAATTTGATTGAATTTTTTGAGCATGTGACAAGGTGTGTAGATGAGGGTAATGCAGTTGATGCAGTTTACATGGATTTCATCAAAGCCTTTGACAAGGTCCCACATGGGAGACTTATCAAGAAAGCAAATGCACATGGGATACAGGGTAACCTGATAAGGTGGAATCAAAATTGGCTGAGCTGTAGGAGACAGAGAGTGATGACAGACGGCCTTTTTAGTGGCTGGAAGCCAGTGTCCAGTGGCGTACCACAGGGATATGTGCTGGGTCCCCTACTATTTGTCATTTATATAAACGACATAGATGACTATGTCAGGGGTAGGATCAGTAAGCTCGCAGCTGACTCAAAGATTGGCCGAGTGGTTAACAGTGAGGTGGAGTGTCTTAGGTTACAGGAAGATATAGATGGTATCGGTCGAATGAGCAGAAAAGTGGCAGATGGAATATAACGCTGAAAATTGTGAGGTGACACACTTCGGAAGGAGTAATGTGACACGAAAGTATTCAATGAATGGCCTGACACTGGGAAGTTCTGAGGGAAAAAGGGACATTGGCGTGTTTGTCCATAGATCTCTGAATGGAGAAAGGCATTTAATAGGGTGGTGAAAAAGGCATATGGGACATGCCTTTATCAATCGAGGCATAGATTACAAAATCGGGGGGCCAGGTTGGAGTTGTACAGAACTTTGGTAAGGCCACAGCTGGAATACTGTGTGGAATTCTGGTCACCACATTATAGGAAGGATGTGATTGCATTGGAGGGTTCGCAGAGGCGATTCACCAGGATGTTGCCTGGAATGGAACATTTAAGCCATGAAGAGAGGTTGGATAGGCTTGGGTTGTTTTCACTGGAGCAGAGAAGACTGAGGGGTGACCTGATCAAGGTGTACAAGATTATGAGGTGCATGGTCAGGGTGGATAGGGAGCAGCTGTTCCCCTTTGTTGAAGGGTCAGTTATGAGGGGACACAAGTTTAAGGTGAGGGATGGGAGGTTTAAGTGGGATTTGAGGAAGAACTTTTTTCCCCAGAGGGTGGTGACGGTCTGGAATGCCCTGCCTGGGAGCATCCTTTAAAAAGTACCTGGATGAGCACTTGGCACGTCATAACACTCAAGGCTCTGGGCCAAGTGCTGGCAAATGGAATTAGGTAGACAGGTCAGGTGTCTCTAATGTATCGGTGCAGACTCGATGGACCAAAGGGCCTCTTCTGCACTGTATTATTCTGTGATTCTGTGAAAGGGATTGTTCTTCTTGCAGGATTTTGGATTGTACATTCCTTTCCAGACCGATGTATGGAATATAAGAGCAGATAGGTTATGCTAGGTCTGAATAAAACACTAGTTCGACCACAGCTACACTACTGCTTACAGTTCTGGTCACCACATTACAGGGAGGATGTGATCACACTAGAGAGGATACAAAGGAGATCTACAGAGGATGTTGTCAGGACTGGAGAATTTTAGCTGTGAGGAAAGATTGGACAGACTGGGGTTGTTATTTTTTGGAACAAAGGAGGCCGAGGGGAGATTTAATGGATGTGTATACAATGATGAAGGGCCCAGATAGAGTGGATAGGAAGCACCTATTCCCCTTAGCAAAGGGGCAAATAACCAGGGAGCATAGATTTAAAGTAATTGGTACAAGGATTAGAAGAGAGCCTCGGGGTAATTTTTTCATCCCGCGGCTGGTGGGGGTCTGGAACTGAAAGCCTGAAAGGGTGGCAGGGGCAGAAACCATCATCACATTTAAAAAAAAAACACTTGGCGACTCACTTGAAGGAATAACATCTCTTTGACTATCCTGTCCTATCGAACACTCTCAGAGAAGGTACAGCATGGTTAGATACAGAGTTAAGGTCAGTTTATATTTTCACTCGAGTGTCGGATTAACCTCGGTCACGCACTGTGCTGGGCTCAGGCTCAAGACTCACCTGACTCACTGAGATGCTCCTGTATCACCTGCCTTCATGTAACCTGATGCTGAGGTTGGGAGCAGGACAGGCACACGGGATTAGGATGAATGCTCATGTGAAGGATAAGCATCAGTAACCCCTCAGAGAATCAGAACAGAGCACGGAGAATCAAAAAATGAAACTTTTGTTGTATTTGTGAGCCATGCATTTTGGAATGGTTTAGAAGTTGGTGAGAATGGTGACCCAGTGAAATGTTGCCTCAGTGCGATGAATAGATGTGATATGACAGCGGCACAGTAGCGCAGTGGTTAGCACTGCAGCATCACAGTTCCAGTGACCCGGGTTCAATTCTGGGTACTGCCTGTGCGGAGTTTGCAAGTTCTCCCAGTGACCATGTGGGTTCTCGCTGGGAGCTTTGGTTTCCTTCCACAGCCAAAGACTTGCAGATGATAAGTAAATTGGCCGTTGTAAATTGACCTTAGTGTAGGTAGGTGATAGGGAATATGGGGTTACTGTACGGTTAGTATAAATCGGTGGTTGCTGGTCGGCACAGACACGGTGGGCCGAAAGGGCCTGTTTCAGTCATGTATCTCTAAATAAATAAATAAATGACCTTATTGCAACAGTAACGTACCGTGTGTACAGTAAATATGGACTGAAATAACAATGCAACTGATCAATTTTCGGCTGAATACTATGATGACAGTTATACCTGCTATCCTGTGACAATGTACACAAGACACGATGGGATGAAGTCAAAGTCACCACTGTTCAATTTGCCAGGTTGATCTTTGTGGGAACATAAGGGTGAAGTAATTTAAAATATTAATTGGTCAACTCACTTGTGCAAGTAAGCATTTAACAGAAATGGGTATGGAATATGCTATAGGTTGCACTCCTACTCCTGCATCTACTCTTTCTGGACCCCTCATGATTTTATACATCTCTGTCAAATATAATCTCTAGTTTCTCTTCTCTATGGAGAACAATCCCAGCTTCTCCAATCTATCCACGTAACTGAAGTCCCTCATCCCTGGAACTGTTCTAATGAATCTTTTCTGCACCCTCTCTAATGCCTTCACATCCTTCCTAAAGTGCAGTGCCCAGAATTGGGCACAATACTAGTTGAGGCTGAACCAGTGTTTTACAAATCTTCTTCCTAACCTCCTTGCTTTTATACGCTCAGCCTCTATTTAGCAAGCCTGGGATCCCATATGCCTTTTAACCACTTTCTTAACTAACCCTGCCACCTTCACTTTATGCACAGATATCCCCAGGTCTCCCTGTTCCTGCACCCACTTCAGAATTGTATCCTTTATTTGATATTGACTCTTCTTACCAGAATATATCCCTTCACACTTCTCTGCACCAAACTTCATCTGCCACATGTCCATCCCTGGTGAGAAACTATTAAATGTTGGTGTTCAGAGGGATTTGGGTGTCTGTGTGCACAAATCACACAAAGTTAACATGCTGGTGCAAAAAGCAAGGCAAATGGTTTCTTGCTCTTTATTGCACGGGGATTGGAGTATAAGAGTAAGGAAGTCTCACTGCAATTAGTGAGACCATAACTAGAATACAGTGTAGAGGTTTGGTCTCCAAACCTAGGAAAGGATATACTTGCCTTACAGGGAATAGAGCAAAGATTCACTAGAGAATGGCGGAGTAGACTTGAGGGGTCTTCTGGCTTACTCCTGCTCTTATTTCATCTGTTCTTAGGTTCTCATGACAGCGAGGGACAGAAGGACAGCAAGGTCCGGAAAGAGGGAGAAGGAGAGAGAGGGAACAAACAGGAAACACGTACGGGAACACCACCACCTACAAGTCCACATAATCCTGACTTGGAATGAGATCACGGCTCTTTCACTGTCACTGGGTCAAAATCCTTGAATTCCCTTCTAACAGCACTGTGGGTGTACTTACACCACATGGACTGCAATAGTTCAAGAAGGAGGCTCGCCAACAACTTCTCAAAGGGCAATTAGTGATGGACAATAAATGCTGCCCTTGCCAGTTGCGCACATATCCAACAAATTAATAAAGAAAATAAAAAATATTGACATCAAGCCATATAAGGTGATATTAGGATCAATGACCAAATACTTGGTAAAGGAGCTTAGACATAAATGAGGAAAGAAAGAGAGCGAGACAGAAAGGTTTAGGAAAGGAATTCCAGAGTTACGGCCTTTGCAGCTTGAAGGCACTGCCACCAATGGTGGAACGATTCAAATTGGGGATACTGAGGAGGCCAGAATTAGAGGATCGCAGATCTTGGAGAATTGTGGGACTGGAAGAGATTGCAGAGATAGGAAGGGGTCACTTGTGGAAGAAAATTCCAACCTTCTACTGCCCTTTGTGTGTCGTTTAATCTTGAAAGGTTTTTGACAAGTGTTCGATTATTAGATTGTGCCCCTTGTCCGAGAATCGCCCAACCAGTGAGAAGACTTTCTTTCTCTTTACCCCTTAGTTCCATTATTATCTTATCAACATTGATCAATTCCCTCCTTAACCTTCTAAATTCCAGGGATGCAGAGTAAATCTCCTTCTACACTGTCCCATCAAATGCTGCCAAGCCAAGTACAGACTGGAGTCAGCTACAGAGTAAATCTCTGTCTTCTCTGTTCCATCAAACACTCCCAGGGCAGGTACAATGTGGGGTTAGATACTGAGTAAAACTGCCTCTGTATATGCCTCTCTTTCTCCTCCTCCATTCAGATGAGGAGAGTAAAAGTGAGAAAGAGGAAGGGATTGGGATAAAGAGTTTTGGTCAATGTTTCCACAAATCTGTGTGCAGCAGACTCGAAGGTGCCACGCAGATCCTGTTCCACAATAAATAACACACTCTTCAAAGATACTTCAAAAATTTCAAGGGACTGCTCACGAAAAATAAAAATGGCCAAGCACAACAACTTAATTTTCACTGGAACATTGGAGCCAGCTGCGGATACAGGTTTCTTACCAGCCAGCATAAAGAATGGCACCCTCTGCAGTCACGGTGACACCAAAAGCAGCTGACTTCAAATGGCAAACTGATGTCTGTGGAGTTTCACAAAGGGTCTGAGGGAGGAGAGAGAAACAGGCATAGACACAGACACACACACACAGAAACACACACACCTACAGACAGACACACATACAGACGCACACACACAGAAACAGAATGACTCGGGGCGGAGAGCGACAGAAGAATATTTGGATTTCCAAAAGGCATTTGAGGAGTTCAGTCTTAGATTTTAAAATGAATAATTCATTCAGCATCAATGTGCGTTTGCAGAAGTCAGTTCCAAACTAATACCGCCTTTTGCGTGTCGAAGTGTTTCCTAACTTCACTCCTGAAAGGTCTGCCTCTATTTTTTAGACTATGCTCACTCGTCCCAGTCTACCAAGCTGCAGAAATAGTTTCTTCCAAACTACCCCACCGTTCCCCTTAATATCTTAACAACTTTGATCAAATCAACCCGATCCTCCTAAATTCCAGGGAATACACCCCTAGCTTGTATAATATCGCCTCGTAATTTAACCCTTGGAGTCCTGTTATTATTCTGGTAAATCTACGCTGCACCCAAATGGACATGGACCCCCCACTACCAAGTCTCTTTGCACCTCCACTGTTTCTCGTTTTTCACCATTTATAAAGTATTCTGTTCTGTTCTTTTTTTGCTGACACTTAAATCCATCCACCACAGTTTTGCCCATTCACTTAAGATATTAATATCTCTTTGTAATTTTATGCTTCCAACTACACTGCTTACAAAGCTGCCTATTTTGGTGTCATTGGCAATCTTTGGTATGTGCATTCTACCCCATCATCTTAAATTGTTAATAAATACAGAAAAACTGAGACAGACACGGGCTTTGCACTCGCAGACGGGAGTGAATTATTCTGTCCGGGAGGTTTTTTTTTCATTCCTGATTTATGTTTTAATTTTTAGAAAAAACAGAATACAAATTCGCAGCAGCCCAGTGTGGAATTTGGAATCCTGTTTTTACAATGAACTTAGGCTTTCAAATTAATGCCATTAAAACCAGATTCACTTTCCTACTGCTATTGTCTGACTGTCTCAGGTTTTGTATATTGTTCCCTTCATGTGAGGTACTGTAAATACCTTCAATTCTGTGTATTTACAACGGACACAAACCAAATTCTCACCTTATCCGATCAACCAAAACCTGCAAGTCCATTCAAACACCCCTATTTCCTGTCTCTGCAAAGATAGCTCAAACTTCCACAATGCAGGAATGTCAGAATGGAAATAGCTTTTGACACATTTACCAACACGTTTGTAAACACTGGATTTAACTGACAGATTCCGAGCCCCAAATTGAATCTTTAAGATAGAAAAAGTAACGCAGAAATGAAATCCCAGGCCGTCCTGTCCCTGACGAAATTTTAACATTGAACCGTTTAGGTTATATCGCTTCTCCTCAGCCTTCCTTCAAAAATGCATCATTTCACACTTCTCAGCATTGAAGCTAACCTGCCATATGTCTGTCTAGATCACCAGATTGCCTCTATCCTCCTGAAGTCTGCTACTATTCACTATCCTGTTAATTACATTGCAGATGACACAATGTTGAAGGTATTCCCTGTAAACCCAAGTCCAAGTCATTAATATATATCAAAAAGATCAGTGTTCCTAATATAAACCGCTGGGGAATACCCCCGTACCACAGTGCACACTGTATACAGTGAGTACAAAAGCAGGGAGATTATGCTGAACCTTTATAGAGCTCTGGTTAGGCCACAACGGGAGTATTGTGTCCAGTTCCGGTCACCACACTTTCGGAAGGAGGTGACGGCCCATGAGAGGGTGCAGAGGAGATTTACCAGAATGGTTCCAGGGACGGGGGATTTTAGCTTCAAGGTTAGGATGGAGAGGCTGAGTTTGTTCTGCTTAGAACAAAGGAGATTCAATAGAAGTGTACAAGATTATGGCAGGTATAGATACTGCCCTCCAGTCTGAAGCAAGCATTCACCACTACTCTCTGTGTTCTGTTCCTTATGCAATGTTGTATCCACTCTGTCACTGTCCCGTTCATTCCATGACCATTCATTTTGCTAACTAGTAAATTATGAGGCACCGTTATGACATCCCCATGAGGAAATTGGTCCCAGGCCTCTACATTTACACTGTTCCATCAAAATCCCCAGGGCAGGTATAGCATGGATTATGGTATAGAGTAAATCTGCCTCTGCAACGTCCAATCAAACGTGCACAGAGCAGCTGCAGCACAGAATAAATTGAGAGTAAAGCTCCGCCTCCATATCTTACCTTCTCTCCTCCTCTGCCTATACCTCTCCCTATCTTTGCCCCCCTGTATCTGTATCTATTTCTCCCTCACCCAATCTGGAAAGCAAAAGGGATATACGGGGATTCAGAGGGTGACAGAAGGGGAAAAAGAGATGATGACAGAAGATGGGAGAGAGACAAAGTCCAGTGTTCATAACACATGTATTGCGGGTTTAGTGTGAGTGCTTTAGGGGCAAGTGTTTATCAGTGCTTGATATTTTCAAACTGCAGCGACATTCCCATCAAGAGAGACAGTTTAAGGTTCAAAATTAACCAAGAAATGACTGAAAGCATTGCTATCCTGGGAGAGAGGGAGGCAGGGGGAGAGAGAGACAGAGAGAGACGGACAGACAGACAGACAGAGACAGACAGAGAGCGAGGGAAAGACGGAGAGAGAGAGAGTGGGAGAGAGAGAAAGAGAGAGAGAAAGACATACACAGAGAGGGATGGAGAGACAGAGAGAGGGATGGAGAGATACAGATAGAGAGGGAGGCATAGAGAGACAGAGAAAGGGAGGAAGAGAGATAGGCAGAGAGAGAGGGTGGGAAGAAGTGAGAGAGAGTGACGGAGACAGAGAGGGAGGGAGGGAGAGAGGGAGGTAGGGAGGGAGGCATAAAGAGACAGAGAGGGAGGGAGATAGACAGAGAGGCTGGGAGGGAGGGAGACCGAGAGACGGAGACAGAGAGGGAAGGCGAGAGAGAGAGAGACCGAGACACAGCAAAGGAGACAGAGAGAGTGAGATAGGGATACTGAGAGAGGCATGGAATGACAGCGTGACAGAAACAGAGAGAGGGAAAGGGAGATAGACCGAGAGAGGGTGGGGAGAGGGGGATGCGGAGAGAAAGGCATAGACCGAGCAGGAAGGAGAGAGAGAGACAGAGATGGAGACAGAGAGAGAAGGTAGGAGAGGGAAAGGGAGAGAGACGAAGTGAGGGAGGCATAGGGAGACAGAGAGAGGGAGGGAGAGAGAGAGGCAGAGGCAGAGACAGAGAGGGATGGAGAGGTAGAGGGAGAGAGAGAGGGAGGCATAGAGAGAGAGAAAGAGAGAGAGAGGGGAGAGAGAGGGAGGGAAAGGGAACGAAGTGAGGGAGGCATACAGACAGAGAGAGGGATATACAGAGAGAGGGAGGCAGAGAGAGACAGAGAGAAACGGAGAGACAGAGACAGAGAGGGAGGGAGAGTTAGATGGAGACAGAGTATGGGAGACAGAGAGAGGATGCGAGAGAGACAGAGCCAGGGGGACAGAGAGAGTAAGAGAGGAACAGAGAGAGACAGAGAGAGGGTGTGTGAGAGAGGGGAAAGAGAGACATAGACAGAGAGGGAGGGAGAGAGAGAGAGAGACAGAGGGAAGCATAGAGAGTCGGAGAGAGCGACGGAGAGAGAGAGAGAGAGACAGAGAGGAAGGGAGACAGAGACAAAGTGCGGGAAGCATGGAGAGACAGAGAGAGGGACAGAGAGAAAGCGAAACAGAGAGAGCGAGTGACAGAGAAAATGAGGCTTAGAGAGACAGAGAGAGGGTGGGAGAGGGAGAGGGAGAGAGGGAGTGAGAAAGGACCAGAGCGGGAGACAGAGAGAGAGATAGAGAAAGACAGAGATAGAGCAAGAGAGACAAAGTAAGAGAGGGACACAGAGAGAGGCATGAAGTGAGAGAGTGACAGAAACAGAGAGAGGGAGAAAGAGATAAACAGAGAGAGGGAGGGATAGAGAGAGACAGAGAGACAGACAGAGAGGGACAGAGAGAGAGAGACAGAGAGAGAGATAGAGGGAGGGAGAGAGCGAGCAGTCAGAGATGGAGTGAGCGGGAGACCAAGTGAGGGAGGCATGAAAGGGGACAATGGGAGGCAGAGAGAGAGACAGAGAGTGGGAGGGAGTCAAAGAAAGACATACAGAACGTGGAAGCCAGAGAGAGTGTCAGAGTGAGAGATAGAGGGAGTGAGAGAAAGTACAGCAGATTGGTAGAAGAGATGGAGACACAGAGAGAGATGAGAGAGAGAGAAACAGAGCGAAGGAGAAAGAAAGAGTAAGAGAGGGAGAGAGAAAGAGAGAGGCATGGAATGACAGAGTAGCAGGAACAGAAAGAGAGAGAGAGTGAGAGAGAGAGAGAGTGGGGGAGAGACAGAGAGGTCAGAGATGGAGGGAGAGAAAGATGAGGAGAGGAAGGGAGAGAGAGACAGACGGAGGGACCAGGGAGAATTAAGAAAGGAAATTTGTGTTGAGTTATTGACCCTTGTATTGTGGAATGCTTTAGTATTTGGTCAAAATGTTGATCCAGTGAAATTTTGCTCCAGTAGGATGAATAGAATCTATATTAGTTTATTACAACATTAAGATACCGTGTGTACTGAGTGTAATGTTTGCAGTTTCCGCTCATATAATATGAATTGGAGAAAGACCACTGTGCAAGGTCCCCCCACCAAGCTGAACTGAGGAGCTAAATCCATGGGAAACCCCTCGAATTGTATCGGGAAAATTTTTCGTTTGCTGTAAAATGTAAAATTGCATCTGGCATGACAAATGAAATGGAAGGGTTGTGAGGCAACTCATGATTGTATTGAAGGAAACTGAACTCCCTTGCAATGTTTGTATTTTTTGGTGCTGTTTGAAACTGTTTGGTAAGTTATTTTGACAGATTTCTATGAATAAAGTATATTTCGAAAACATTCCCCACTCAGGTTTATTGTGTGAGTAGGTGTATCTGTGTGTGTATGTGTGGGTGTGCGCGCTCCCCTGTCTAAATCTGAATTATAACTGTGATTTAATTGTATTTGAATATTGCCGATTGTCTGTGTAACTGAGAGATGAAAACCTGAACTCTTGCTGTGCTATTTTGTTTAAAATGTCCTTGCTTTGTATTGTCATACATTTTTTTCTTTCTTTCCCCTAAGGAATTGTTTATTTTGAAAACTGCATCGTGATGATGAAAATAGGGAAAGTTTGGGACGAGGAATCCTTGGACAGGTGCTTCCTTCAGTGGGGATAGACTCAGGCCTTGTCCACAGGCTACACCCAATGGGCCACGTGAATTGTGTCTATTTATTGCCCCGAGGTTTAATTTTCCCTCTGGGGCCCTGGAGCTCCTGTTGGATTGGTGCCATGGAGTTCTAAACAGGCTGACAGCCTGGGGTTAAAGAAACAGCCCAGCCTTGCAGTTTGACAAAGACACATTAACCCCCGGTGCCTGACAAACAGGCCACACCCCCATCCCCACGTCTCTAAACTAAATTAAACATCCGAAAGGTGAAGCTGTCCAAAGGCTTGGTATAATTCCCGAATAATGCTGGTGTTTTGGGCAGTGCCGTGAATTTGAGGGTTAAATGAAATGTGCAGCAGCCATTTGAATTGAGAGTGAGGTTGTGAGAGTGGATTTCTTTTTCTCTCTCTCTCTTCATCTTTCTCTCTGAATGAGAGTAACAGGAGGGAGAGAGATGCAGGGGAGTGAGGGAAACATCGAGGGAATCAGCGGGGGAGAGGTAGGTAGCTGACTGCTTTCAAACTGCTGATTCTGGGATCTTGCTGTGCACAAATGGCCTGCGGATTTTCCATAATTGCAACAGTGATGACCACATTAAAATTTTGCTCATTAAGTGTCAAAAGCTTGGAATTAAGTCACAAATATGACTAAAGGCTTGTTATAAGTCCAGAATAATCCGTGTGCTTTGGGCAATGTTATGAAGCTTTACAGTTTAATAAGATGCACGGAGCCCATTTCAATTCATTTCACTGATGTTCTGAGTTCAGATTTCTTTCTCTATCTCTCTCCAGATTTCTTTCCCTCTGTCTCTCTATTGAAACCTTTAATAGCTAAAAACATGCCACGCACTGCAATGTGATTTGTTGCTTTAAATAGTGAGACATAAATATTTCATAGCTCATTGCAGTCAAGATTACATATGAGATAGAGGGTAAAAAAGAGATATGGATAGAGAGAGGGACACCGGGGTGAATGAGATAGGAACAGAGTGAGATACAGAGACAGGGAGAGAGATAAAGAGACAGACACGCACTGGTGGCGGTAACTGTCTGAACCCTTTGAGCCTCTGGTTTATAACTGATTTGTTTGTATTTGAATATTGCTGAAAGATTGTCTGTGTAACTGAGGGGAATTCCTGGGCTCTTGCTGTGCTATTTTGTTTAACAATGTATTTTAATCAATTTTCTCCCTCTCCCTCTTGACTTAGAAATTTTAATTTTGAAAACTGCATCATGAAGATGAAAGGAGGGGAAGTTTGGGACGAGGAATCCTTGGACTGGAACTTCCTCCAGAGGGAACAGACTGAGGCCTTGTCCACAGGCTGAACCCAAAGGGCCCACGTGAGTTGTGTCTGTTTATTAGCCCGAGGTTTAATTTACTCTCTGGGGCCCTGGGTTTCTGGTGCTTCTGGTTAACTGGCTCCTGTTGGATTAGGGCCCTGGAGTTTCAAGCAGGTTGAAAGCCTGGGGTTAAAGGAGCAGCCCAGCCTTGCAATTTGGGACACAGATACGTTAGGCACCGGTGCCTGACAAACAGGCCGCAGCCACCTCCCCGCCTCAAAAGACTGAATGAAGCATCTGAATGGTGAAGTTGTCTGAAGGCATGTCATAATTCCCGAGTGATGCTGGTGTTTTGGGCAGTGCCATGAATTTGAGGGTGAAATGAAATGTGCATCAGCCATTTGAATTGAGAGTGAGGTTGTGAGAGTGGATTTCTCTGTCTCTCTTTCTCTATAGGCTGTGGGCCGAATTTGGCATTGAAGTGTAACACCTGGGGTACCATTTGAATTCAGATATTCTGGGATCGGAATGTGGATTTCTCTCACTAACCTTCTATGGGAGAGGGGATGGGGGTCATCCGTGTTTGTGTGTTTTTACAGTGAGGAAGAAAGAGATGTCGAGAGACACGCAAAGAAATAGAAGAGAGCAACAGCTGGAAATTACAGGGTGAACATAGAGGGAGACACAGAAACTCTGGGGGGGTCTGCAGTGTTTAGTCAGTGCCCAGCTCCCAGCCCCTTGAGAAGCTCCAACCCCCTCAGGCACCCCCCCTCCCCCTCAAATCACATCTCCCACCCTTGAGGGTGCCTTGATTTTTAGTTAAATTAAACTCTGGGGCAATGATTAAGTGATGGCACATTCGTCTCAGTTTAAAGAGAGAGTTTCACAGTGTCTGGGAACAGAATGCAGCTGATTGCTGCAAATGTCTGTCAGTAAATTGCAGCGATGTTGTCCACAATGGGGTTTGGAGTGAAACGTTTGCAGGTCATCAGGAAGCAGCTCCTTGTCATGTCTCTGCTCGAACTGGCTTTGTTACCTGGATAAACAGGACAATGGGCCTGTACTCAGCTCCTAAAACCCTCTCACACATCTCCAATCACTTCCCATTCTCTGGCTCTGTAGCAGAGGATGTGTTTGTAAGATGGGGAGTCACTGAGAGATCATTTTATTTCAGTGAGTGAGAGAAAGCGTCCTGGGCTCTTGCTGTGCTTTATTTCTGTTGAAAAATGCTTTTCTTTGCTTCAATCAATTTTATTTCTCTTATTCCCAAGGAGAATCTTTTCGGAAGTTGCAGCTTTGATGATGCAGAGGGAGAATCTTTTTGCATGTGGAATTCTCAGAAAAGAGCTTTAACCAAAGAGGACAATAATAATAAATATATATGTGTTATTGTCGAATTCATTTTTAGATAGAGAAGAGAATACCTTGTGTTTTCGGGGCTGGTATAAAAGCAAAGTGCTGGAAATGCTCAGTATTTCCAGCATGTTTTTAATTCAGATTTCCAGCATCCGCAGTATTTTGATTTTGTATTTTGGGTGTTGGGGGAGGGGGTGCTTTTTACCACAAGGGAGTGGCTGGCGGGGCCTCTGAAGCAAATAGTTTGTAAAGCGCTGCTCCAGAACTGTCAATGTATTCCTGTAGATTTCCATCTCTCCATCTCTTGCTGCAACTTGTTCTCTGCACCTTCCCTCGATGGTCATAGCTCTGTTTTGTCACATCTTTAAATCACTCAGTTCCACATCTCCTTTCCTGCGAGATTATCTCTGCATCTCCCACCCACTCCCAGTCCACGAGCCACCCCTCACTATCCTGAATCTACATCTTACTTTGTATCTCTGTCCCTCGACAGCTTTTTGTCACTGCATCTCTTCTTGTCTGAGATCTTTCTCAACACCCACATCGCTGCTGCATTCTGTCTCTACACCTCCAGCTTTTTCTGTGTATCTCTATATCTCCATCTCTTTCTTTCTCTCTCTCTCTCTATCTGCCCTTCTTGGTATTTCTGCCCTCTGCTCTTAGTTTCCATCACTGGTTTCTGACCCCCTGCCTCTCTTTCATTCCCAATCTCCATCCCGATTTGTTTCTCTCTCTCTCTCGCTCACTCAGTTCTGTCTTAATCCCTGGATCTCTGTGTCTCTGCCCCTTTGTCTGGGGGTGGACTTGAGCTCACTGCCCTGGTGTTGTTCAGGGTGAGTATGAACCGCGATCCTGCTTTTCATCTCCTCCGAATTTTGCTCCCATTGATGTAAAAACAGGGGAGGGATGCTGAACAGGTGGCCGATTCACAACCACCCCTCCTCCCACCCCCCACCCTGGTTTGCACTATTGGCACCAAGTCCAAGTCCAGCTCAGTGTTATTTAACTCTCTGTGTATCTTCTCCCTCACTGTCTCTGCCTGTCTTCTTGGGGCTCAATGGGAGAAGGGACAGATCAGCCATGATCGAACATTGGTGGGACAGGCTCAAAGGGCTGAATGGCCTCCTCTTGTCTCTGTGCCAAACAGTGTGTGCCTAAGTCTGATTCCTTGATACCTAGGGGCATTAGTTTTAGTTTAGAGATACAGCACTGAAACAGGCCCTTCGGCCCACCGAGTATGCGCCGACCATCAGCCACCCATTTATACTAATCCTACACTAATCCCATATTTCTACCACATCCCCACCTGTCCCTATATTTCCCTACCATCTACCTATTCTAGGAGCAATTTATAATGGCCAATTCGCCTACCAATCTGCAAGTCTTTTGGCTTGTGCGAGGAAACCGGAGCACCCGGAGGAAACCCACACAGACACAGGGAGAACTTGCAAACTCCACACAGGCAGTACCCAGAATTGAACCCGGGTCGCTGGAGCTGTGAGGCTGCGGTGCTAACCACTGCAGGCGAAACACCTTTCTGCAGGGAGGGATGTGTCTGGTGCTGGGATCATCCTGTGCGTTAAAGGCTCAGAATGCCAAATAGCCTCTGCAGGTCCTTGCTCTATGCCCGACCCTGTGTTCGGCCGGACACGAGTTAAAGCTGCCGGGGGTCGGGAAGGCATTTGCTAGAATTACAACAGCTTATCCAGATCAGAATTAAAGTGAATTAAAGACAGTCGAGAGACGGAGCCACACCCAGGAAAATGATGGAGGTTGGAATAATGCAGTGGGTTGTTCACTGGGACGGGAGTTACACAGGGGGTGCTGTTCACAGGGGAGATGATACAGAGTGGGAATTAGTAGAGGGGAGCTTTACAGGGCCGGGTGGGAGGGGGTTGGTATTTAGCAAGAGTGGGGTGTTTACAGTAGGGGCAGGCAGAGAATTAGAGGCCATATTCAAAGAGGGAGTTAGGTATGTTTTAAATGGGAGCCAACCCGGTCAGCTACCGCCCCATGAGCCTACTCTCAATCATCAGTAAAGTGATGGAAGGTGTCATCAACAGTGCAATCAAGCGGCACTTACTTAGCACCAACCTGCTCAGTGACGCTCAGTTTGGGTTCCACCAGGGCCACTGAGCTCTTGACCTCATTACAACTTTGGTTCAAACATGGAACAAAGGGCTGAACTCAAGAGGTGAGATGAGAGTGACTGCCCATGACATCAAGGCAGCATTTGACCGAGAATGGCATCAAGGAACCCTAGCAAAACTGAGGTCAATGGGAATCAGGGGGAAAGCCGTCCGCTGGCTGGAGTCATACCTAGCACAAAGGAAGATGGTTTTGGTTGTTGGAGGTCAATCATCTGAGCTCCAGGACATCACTGCAGGAGTTCCTCAGGGTGGTGTCCTAGGCCCAACCATCTTCAACTGCTTCAACAATGACCTTCCTTCAATCATAATGTCAGAAGTGGGGATGTTCGCTGATGATTGCACAATGTTCAGCAGCATTCGTGACTCCTCAGATACGAAAGCATTCTGTATAGAAATGCAGGAAAACCAGGACAATATCCAGGCTTGGGCTAATAAGTGGCAAGTAACATTCGCACAACACAAGTGCCAGGCAATGACCATCTCCAACAAAAGAAAATCTAACCATCTCCCCTTGACATTCAACGGCATTGCCATCCCTGAATCCCCCACTATCAACATCCTAAGGGCTACCATTGACCAGAAACTGAACTGGAGTAGCCATATAAATACTGTTGCGACAAGAGCAGGTCAGAGGCGAGGAATCCCGAGGCGAGTAACTCACCTAAATATAAAAGCAAAATACTGCGGATGCTGGAAATCTGAAACAAAAACAAGAAATACTGCAATCACTCAGCAGGTCTGGCAGCATCTGTGGAAAGAGAAGCAGAGTTAACGTTTCGGGTCAGTGACCCTTCTTCGGAACTGACAAATATTAGAAAATTCACAGATTATAAACAAGTGAGGTGGGGGTGGGGCAAGACATAACAAAGGAGAAGGTGCAGATTGGACCAGGCCACATAGCTGACCAAAGGGTCACGGAGAACAGGCAAACAATATGTTAATGGTGTGTTGAAAGACAAAGCATTAGTACAGATTAGGTGTGAAAACATTGAATATTGAACAGCAGCAAGTGCAAACCTGAAGAAAAACAACCTGAAAAAAACAGTGGGTAAGCAAACTGAACAAACTAAGATGAAATGAAATAAATGCAAAAAAAGATTGTAAAAAATATAAAAAGGAAGAAAAAATAACTAAAAATGAAAGTAAAATGGGGGGCTGTCATGCTCTGAAATTATTGAACTCAATGTTCAGTCCGGCAGGCTGTAGTGTGCCCAATCGGTAGATGAGATGCTGTTCCTCGAGCTTGCGTTGATGTTCACTGGAACACTGCAGCAATCCCAGGACAGAGATGTGAGCATGAGAGCAGGGGGGAGTGTTGAAATGGCAAGCAACCGGAAGCTCAGGGTCCTGCTTGCGGACTGAGCGGAGATGTTACGCAAAGCGGTCACCCAGTCTGCGCTTGGTCTCCCCAATGTAGAGGAGACCACACTGTGAGCAGCGAATACAGTATACTACATTGAAAGAAGTACAAGTAAATCGCTGCTTCACATGAAAGGAGTGTTTGGGGCCTGGGATAGTGAGGAGAGAGGAGGTAAATGGGCAGGTATTACACCTCCTGCGATTGCAGGGGAAGGTGCCCTGGGACGGGGACGAGGTGGTGGGGGTAATGGAGGAGTGGACCAGGGTGTTGCAGAGGGAACGATCCCTTCGGAATGCTGACAGGGGAAGGGAGGGGAAGATGCGACTGGTAGTGGCATCACGCTGGAGGTGGCGAAAATGGCGGAGGATGATCCTTTGGATATGGAGGCTTGTGGGATGAAAAGTGAGGACAAGGGGAACCCTGTCACGGTTCTGGGAGGGAGGGGAAGGGGTGAGCGTAGAGGTGCGGGGAATGGGTCGGACACGGTTGAGGGCCCGGTCAACCACAGTGGGGGGAAATCCTCGGTTGAGGAAAAAGGAGGTCATATCAGAAGCACCGTCATGGAAGGTAGCATCATCAGAGCAGATGCGTCGGAGACGGAGAAACTGGGAGAATGGAATGGAGTCCTTACAGGAGGTAGGGTGTGAAGAAGTGTAGTCGAGGTAGCTGTGGGAGTCAGTGGGCTTATAATGGATATTTGTAGACAACCTATCCCCAGAGATGGAGACAGAGAAGTCGAGGAAGGGAAGGGAAGTGTCAGAGATGGACCATGTAAAGGTGAGAGAAGGGTGGAAATTGGAAGTAACTCAACTCCTGACTCCCCAAAGCCTGTCCACCATCTACAAGGCACAAGTCCGGAGTGTGATGGAATACTCTGCACTTGCCTGGATGTGTGCAGCTCCAACAACACTCAAGAAGCTGGACACCATCCAGGACAAAGCAGCCCGCTTGACTGGCACCCCATCTACAAACATTCACTCCCTCCACCACCGACACACAGTGGCAGCAGTTTGTACCTTCTACAAGATGCACTGTAGCAACGCACCAAGGCTCCTTAGACAGCATCTTCCAAACCTGTGACCTCTACCAACTAGAAGGACACGGGCAGCACATACATGGGAACACCACCACCTACAAGTTCCCCTCCAAGTCACACACCATCCTGACTTGGAACTGTATCGCCGTTCCTTCACTGTCGCTGAGTCAAATTCCTGGAACTCCCTTCCTAACAGCACTGTGGGTTGACCTACCCCACATGGACTGCAGCTGTTCCAGAAGGCAGCTCACCACCACCTTCTCAAGGGCAATTAGGGATGGCAAATAAAAGCTGGCTTGGCCAGCGACGCCCACATCCCAGGAACGAATAATAAAAAAAATGGGAGCGGGGCGGGGTGCCTACTCCAGGATTAAAATGGGAGGGGGGATTCTCCAGGTTTAAAATGGGAGCAGGGAAGATTCATCAGGTATGAAATGGGAGTGCGGGGGTGCGGTGGGGTGGGTTGGGGGTGGGGGTAGGTTCCTCCTGGAATAAAAAGTTGGGGGGGGATTGTCCAGTCTGTTCATGGAGGGTTTAGATGTGGGAGTGTTCACGGGGTGAGGGTGGGGGCAATTACATGGGTGTCTGTTCCTGGGAGGAGGGGGTAATTACATGGGGGTCTGTTCCTGGGGGGGGGTTGATTACTTCGGAGTCTGTTCCTGGGGGGGAGCATTTACATGGGGGTCTGTTCGTGGGAGGTGGGGTAATTACATGGGGGCCTGTTCCTGGGGGGGGTGGAATTGTGATTATATGGGAGTCTGTTCCTGGGGGGGTGTAATTACATGAAGATCTGTTCTTGGAGGGGGGGTGATTACATGGGGGTCTGTTCCTGGGGGAAGTGGGGTAATTACGTGGGGTCTGTTTCTGGTGGGGCGGGGGGTAATTACATGGGGGTCTATTCTTGGTGGGGTCATTACATGGGGGTCTGTTATTGGGTGGGCAGTTACATGGGGGTCTGTTCCGGCGGGGGGTGTTTACATGGGGGTCTGCTCAAAGGGTGGGGGATAATTAGATGGCCTGTTCTGGGTTGGAGGTTAATAGGATGGGGGACTGTTCATGGGGCGTTTTAGATGGGTGTCAGGTCATCGTGAGGTTATTAAATGGGGGTTAGTTCACAAGGTGATATCAGAATGGGGTCTGTAGACGAGGGGTAATAGATGTGGGGATCTCTTCATCGGGGTAGGGATTTGCGGGGTAGGGATATTTGCACAGGTGGTAATTAGCGGGAGGGTGGGGAACTTAGCGGGGGGGTGGGGGGGATTTTAAAGTGGGAGACATTCGTGGGACGTAGAAATTTGCAGGGGGGTGGGGTGATTTGCGTGGCCAGAAATTTGTGGGGGATTTTACAGGGGTCATGAATTTTTCGGTCTGTCTCTCCTCTCTCAGAAAATCTGTGGAAATCCACACAAATCTGTCAGCCAGTTTAAGTTGGTTCACGGTGGCCATTTTATGTTACCACAACACTGGGGCATTTATTTCAGAGACTGACTCCTCATTAATGTAAGGTTCGTGCTTAACACGTGACAAAGACACCGACGTGGAGACACTGAGACACCCAGTACTCGAAAGGAATCAATCATTCCCTTGTAACGAATAATTTGCCCTCCACTGTGATTAGGCTGGGTGGCCTGCAATTACTCAGTCTATTAATTTCTCCCTTGTTAACAGCAGTACAACATTAGCAGTCCTCCAATCCTCTGGAACCACGCCTGTAACCAGAGAGGATTGGAAAATGATGGTCAGAGCCTCTGCTATTTCCTTCCTTGCATCTCTTAACAGTCTAAGCCTGGTGAATTATCAGCTTTCAAAGATGCTAAATCCCTTAATATTTCCTCCCTCACTGTTTATCCCATTCAATATTTCAAACCCCTCCTTCCTGACTACAATGTCTGCATCATCCCCTGCTTTGTGAAGACTGATATAAAATATTCACGAAGAACCATGTCCACATCTTCTGTTTTCACAGGTAGGAAGAATGAGGATATAAACTAGAGGGTTCAATTCTAAAGGAGGTGCAGGAACAGAGAGATCTAGGGGTATATGTGCACACTTCACTGAAGGTTGAGAAAATGGTTAAAAAGCGACACAGGATCCTAGGCATTGTAAATGGAATGAGGTGTGGAGTACTAAAGCAAGGAGATTATGAAGAGCCGCTGGAAAACACTGGTTCGGCCTCAACTGGAGTACTGTGTCCAATTCTGGGCACCACACGTTGGGAAGGATGTGAAGGCTGTAGAGAGGGTGCATAAAAGACTGACAAGAATGTTTCCATGAATCAAGAACTTCAGTTACGTGGATAAATTAGAGACGCTGGGGTTGTTTCCCTCAGAGAAGCGGTTAAGGAGATTTCATCACAAACAAAAACAAGAAATGCTGGATTTTCTCAGCAGGTCTGGCAGCATCTGTGGAAAGAGAAGCAGAGTTAACGTTTCGGGTCAGTGACCCTTCTTCGGAACGAAAGGAGATTTCATCGACGTGTTCAAAATCATGAAGAGCCATCCTTCCTAGCTGTAATCATTCTATGATATGAAAATAATGTTTTGTACTTCTATTCTTCCAACCAATGTGCACACCCTGACTTTCCTCCACAGTATATTCCATCAGCCATTTTCTTCCCCAATTAATCAACATGCCCATACTCCATACGCTCGCTGTGTCCGACTCAAAACTTACTGAATTTGTGTTGTCAGCTAACTGATTTTTAGATTTAGAGATACAGCACTGAAACAGGCCCTTCGGCCCACCTAGTCTGTGCCGACCATGAACACTAATACTACACTAACCCCACATTCCTACCACATCCTCACCTGCCCCGATATTCCCCTACCTATACTAGTGACAATTTATAATGGCCAATTCACCTATCAACCTGCAAGTCTTTTTTGGCTGTGGGAGGAAACTGGAGCCCCCAGAGGAAACCCACACAGACACAGGGAGAACTTGCAAACTCCACACAGGCAGTACCCAGAATTGAAACCGGGTCGCTGGAGCTGTGAGGCTGCGGTGCGAACCACTGCGCCACTGGATACATTACACTCCATCCCTTCATCCCACAATCAATTAGCCCCACTATTAACGACCTTGCCTTCATCTGTTTAAGACCACAACCAGTTTCAGTTATTACTGCACTGGATCCTGACTCAGTTCATAAATATTAGACCCTGCCTCCGTTATTACTGCACCAGGCAACGTCTCGATTTGTAACACTAGGCCAGGACACTGCTTATGCTATGTTTCACCAGGTCTCAGTATGTACTGTACAATATAACTTCTCTGTTTATAATAAAATAGGTCCTGTCTTTACTCTATATCTAACCCCATGCTGCCCCTGCCCTGGGAGCGTGTGATGGGACAGTGCAGAGGGAAATTTACTCTGTGTCTAACACCAGTCTGTGCTTGGCTTGGAAGTGCTTAATGGGACAGTGTAGATGGAGATTTACTCTGCTTGCTTGGAATTTAGAAGGTTAAGGGGTGATTTGATCAAAGTTTTCAAGATAATAAGGGAAAGTGATAGGATCGACAAAGAGTAACTATTCCCACTGGAGATTCTTGAACATGGTGGAATAGTAACTGCAGTGAGGCAGAGACACCAGCAGATGGAGATGGTGAGAGGGGGACAGTAACTGCAGTGAGACAGCGACACCAGCAGATGGGGATGGTGAGAGGGGGACAGTAACTGCAATGAGAAAGTGACACTAGCAGATGGAGATGGTGAGATGGGGACAGTAACTGCAGTGAGACAGCGACACCAGCAGATGGAGATGGTGAGAGGGGGACAGTAACTGCAATGAGACATTGACACCAGCAGATGGAGATTGTGAGAGGGGCAGTAACTGCAATGACAGGGACACCAGCAGATGGAGATGGTGAGACGAGGGTGCAGTAAATGCAGTGAGACAGGGACACCATCAGATGGAGATGGTGAGAGTGGGGCAGTATCTGCAGTGACAGTGACTCCAGCAGATGGAGATGGTGAGAGGGAGGCCGAGCAAGTCCAACCTCCATAGGTCAGATTCTCAAAAAGACATAATCTGAGAATCAGATTTGAAATCATTTCAGGGCTCAGTGCTTTGAATATAAATTGCTCTTTCTGTCCTTTGAGGAGTGTAGTGAATGGAATATGAAATGGGGTTTAGTTCCAGTAATTTTGCTCTTTCTATGATTTCACAAATTTAACAATGAGATTGAAAGGGTATTTCACAGCCTTCTTCAGCTCCTCCCTGAATTTAGTCTGGGTCACAGCGTAAATACATGTGTTGGTGCAGGAGCTGAGAACCTGCAGCATCTTTGATGTGTGTTTTGTAATAAAGAGGGGATCAGTGTAGGAGGAATAGCCCTGAATATCTGCAATTCGTGTATAAATGATATATACAACCCGGGTCGTCCATAACAATATAAAACTGCCGGATATACTGAAGAGTAAAATAATTGATTTTCTCCGATTCGCCATCTCTGGGTCTTTGTGATTCTCTCCATTGCTGTGGCGCCGGAATCCCCTGCGGACTTTGCTGGCGAATAAAATACATCTGACCGTCAGAACATTGAGCAGCAAAATCAGAAAGACCGGGACACAAGGGGTTAAAATGAGGTCAAACAAATCAAATGCCTCCCATGTGGGGGAATTATAGAAGCTCGGTTTAAAGGCACAACCCATGGGAACATTATCAATAATGTAATTTTGTCCGTATGCAAAGTACCAGGGGACAGACTCGAAACAGCCCAGGGCACTCACTGTTCCTACAACGACAGCTGCCGTTTTCTTGGTGCAATATGTTGCTTTCAGCTTCACACAACAAATGGCCACAAATCGATCAAAGGTGAAAGTGACTGTGAGCCAGATAGAAATAACAGTGGATGAAGAAAGCAGCAAGCTAATGAGAGAACACACAGGAGTAATGTTCAGGACTGAATCTGGGAAATAAATTGAAACAATGTAAATAAATATGGGTTCAGTGATGACGACCAGGAGATCAGTCACTGCCATTCCCACCAGGTAGACAGTGATACATTTGGAGAGACCGCACTTTGCTCGGAGCAGGATCACAATCGCCACCAAGTTAACTGGAAGAGAGAGAAAAGGAAGCAGATAAATTACTGATCAGACCGAGACACAGAGCAGCAGTTTGACAGGATCTGGGCTGAAATTTCCAGCTTTGTTGCTGCATCGAACAGTGAAAACTTGTTCATTGACCTGGGCAGTGCTTTGTCACAGTGAAATGTTTGAAATACAATTATTAGTAACGAATTGGGAAATTGATACAGAAAGTGAATATGGTGAACCGCGGATCTACTGGAAATACTGAGTGAGAATGCAGTGTCGGTGGGGAAATGACAAGGTGTTTTACAGAGATAGAATCCAATCTGTTAAATGGGAATTTGTCTCCAGACTGCTGGTCAGGAAGGTTTGGGGGAAGTGGAATGTGCAGATGGTTTGTTGCTGTGATTCAGGGAGCCGACAGGGGCTGGTACCAAATGGGAAAAGGCTGAGAGCTGCCGCAGTGAGTTTGAGGGTTGGGATTTATTTGGAAGAGGCAGCTGGAGGTGGAGCCAGTGAGTGATATTGGGAGGGAAAGAAGGAAAAGGATATGTTGGAGCTGGAGGAGAGACAGGAGCAAATGGTTTGGGAAAGCGAATAAACTGAAGATATGGATGAGGAGTCAGACAATTGAATACAGTGAGAGGAGAGGCTGAGCTTCACAGGGAGAGACTGCAGCAGACTGTTGGAGCAAATCTAATCTTTCGATCCCTGTAGCACAACTTAATCAATACATTGAGACGAAAGTGCATATGGTTATTGGTCTTGGAGAACAGCTCATTGGCTATACAACATAGTCAATACATTTAGTTTGCACAGAAAATTAAATATAAATTTAAATATATTTCTGATATCAGCCTCACTCTTTATTAAATTCAGCAGTCACAGAGATTTTAAAGTGCAGTATTTAAATAATAAATTACCATCAGTGAAGAACTGATTCTATGATGTTTACTCAGTCAGTAAGTAAAGAATAGGAACTTTCTACAAAACAAAATGGGAAGCTGACAGAAATAACCACAGAGGATCAAGTGCAACAGTGAGATTAACACAATCTGATAACAGACAACTTCAACTCACAGTTTCTCTCACTAATTGTTCTGGACGTTTCTGAACTTTATGATCATGAATTATTCACACCTCTGCTTCTTTCTCTTTCTCTCTACTTCTGCTTATCTCTTTCCATCGGTTTTGTTCTCCCTGCTCCTTTTCTCCTTCCTTCTCTCAGTCCCTATCACTCTGGAGTACTCACACCCTGTAAACTGTTACTTAATGCTGCTTTTCACATACGATTTATTCCTAACATTCTGCACCTGTGTTCTGTTCACCAGCCCTGTGTTCAATGATTCTACTCTCAGGGTCAGTTTGTTCAATGGTAAAACCTCTGTGAATAATTTAATGTGTCTGCAGAACATCCAATTCTCCACCTGTTCACCTACACTCTTCACTTCATCGACAATGCATGGAATAAACAGAATCGCAAGCTTCTTCCAGACAAACCTCACAATCATTGAAATTCCTTCTCCTGGAATTATAAAGTGCACCGTTAGAATGTGGGATTGTTTAATTAATAAAACACCAACATCAGCGCTGCATCTGATAATTTATGGAACTGCTCTTGATTCCAACTTATAGAGTGTAAACCAATAAAACATCACATCAATACTTTCTATTTTACAATGTAGTTCAGTGACAGTGAAGGGTCCACAGTGAAGCAGAGAAGGAGATGTGAAAGAGTCAACAGCAAACTCAGTTCAGTGGCCAGACCTCTATAGCAGCATCCGAAACACACAGAATGAAATAATATTTCATAACAGTGAAAACCAATAAATACATTGAAATCCCAGTTAATGTTAACCATATTATTGGGGATGGAGGACATTATGCTGTCACAATGTAGCACTGAGCCTGTCATAGATTCATATACTGTAAGATGACTCATTATCAATCAGCGAAAAAATAATCATAAAAATATTCCAGGACCGGTTCGTTGCACATCATAAAACTATGAAAATCTCCTGATGGTCTGATTCTTGATCACAATCAAGACATCTGATTCAAATACATTCAATATACAGACTAATGCAGAAACAATGCCAGGGTTACTTAAACCAATACAATTTAATACAGCTCCTGTAAGACTGGAAGATTAGATTTTGAGGAGATTCCATCAGTAAATTGCTGGAAAAGAATAGGCGGTTGTATGACACATGCAGGGCGAAATAATACCGAGTACAGCAGCACAGTTGATATCGATTTACACCGTCAACAGCTGAGATACTGGCTTACCAGGAACTCCAACTGCTGCAAGTACAGGATAATAAATGTGTTCTATCTGATGGATTACTGGATATCCCATTACTGTGAAAAGCTGTGTCTTCTGTTATCCTGGAACCCACATTTCCAGCCGGCACTCTGAGCTGATCCATTCCAATGTGTGCTGATTTATACAGGGGATAAGTCTCCACTGACACGGCTATACCGATGATCATTGCTATTAGTTACACTCACCTAAACAAACACATTACATCAGCAGCTTTGATTCTGGTGTAAATAATGTGCTGTAAAACACGCAATCATTTCAATATCAATGATATTTTCTCAGTAAGACCTCTCTCGGGAATAAACCTGAAATCTGTACTCATGGTGGACGGATGCTACAATTATGAGAGGCGTCATTTACGTTTTTTCAGATTATTGTATTGACCTTGTTCACTCTTGGCGTTTCTATTGTAAATGCAACTGATCTGTCTGCAGTGGACACTGAATCCAGGGGGGAAAAACAATCCCGTTTCACCCTGTTCCTGCTTTTTACCAGTTAAAATGTAAATTCTGAGTTTCTGATTTGATGCCACTTTCAAGGTTTCAGCCAAGAACTACTGTGGGTGATATTAGTGGGCAGACACAGTACATATCCATTGGGGAGGCAGTCACGGAGTGACAGTATCACTGGGCTCGTAATCCAGAGGTCCAACCTAATGGACTGGGGACCGGGGTTCAAATCCGGCCAGGTTAGCTGCTGAAACTTAAATTCAATTAATGAACAAAAATCTGTAATTGAAAGCTCGTCTCTGTAATGCTGCCATGAGATTGCTGTAAAAACACACTAAGTTCGTTAATTCCTTTTTAGGGAAGGAAATTAGCCACCCTTACCCGGTTTGGCCGACATGTGGGGACAGACCCAGAACAATGTAGCTGAGTCTTAACTGCTCTCTGAAACGGCCCAGCAAGTTGTCAAGGGCAACAAATGCTGACCTTGCCAGCGGTACTCAGATCACATGAAAGAATAAAAGACAATCTTCTCTCCACCACCTCACTGCAGATATTTATCTGTTTATTATATAGCGGTTACTGGTTCCAGTAAAATTAGAACTGTGCCAACTCCTGACTCCTTTCCTCCAGTTCACTACTGACCAGACACCCAAATTCCACGTTCCCTCATTATCAACTGCTCCAAATCCCTGCTTCCATGTCCAACCCTCGCCAAGTCCATCTCACACAACACCTTCAGCCTATCTGACCTGCATTGGCTCCCAGTCCTCTAAGTACTGCAATTTAATATTCTTGGCATTGGCTTAAAATTCTTCCATGTCCTCACCACTCCACATCTTCAGCCACTCCTCCAAATCTATAGCAAACACATCCGTGATCTCCCCATATCTCTGACATTGGTAACTTTCAGTGTGACTGCCCCGCCAGTTTCCAATATTACTGATCTGATTGTAACCAGAGTATCTCCAGCAATGGCCTCTCTACCCACACCAGCAAAATACCTCTGGAGTCCCGGAACTTTCTATTCTTGCTCCCTCCACTTCCTCATCTACACACTGTCTGCCGGCAACATCATCTACAGATATGCAGTGAGCTTCAACATGTCAGCTGACAACACCCAGTTCCAGCTCTCCATCATCTCTCTCGACCCTCCACTGCCTCTATGTTATCAAACTGTAAAAATCTGTTTCCCATGAGCTGCAATTTCCTTCAATTAAACTTAGTGCAGAGCGAAGCCTCCACCTTTGGTTCCAGAACAAACTCCACTCCCTTGTCATTGATTCCATCACCATTCCTATCTGTTGTAGCAGGCTAAATATGATGTTGTGTAAAATATGTTCCCGATTCAACCCTGACCTGAGCTTCTGACCTGATGTTGTCTTCATCTGAAACAACAGCTCCTTCCACCTCCGTAGCATCTCTGGCCTCTGTCCCTGCCTCTGCCCATCAGGCACTGAAAAGGCTCAATCACTTATCTGTGTAAGATTACTAAGTTACTAAAAGCTATTAACCAGATTGCTAATTGTTAAAATCTAGCTATTATAAACTAAGAATTGACTTATTGTGATAAACTAACATTTGGCTTTATTAGAAACCTTCTTTGTAGTGTGGTAAAGTGGGGAAACTTAGGAAATAGGGCACAGTACAGACGAGATGTCAAGGTAGAGGGATTCTGGGATATTGTGTCAAGCTTTAACATGTTTCCTTGTCGCAAAAGGGTGAGACTTTGAGAGCAGACAGTGAAAACAGCTTATGTGTAGGTCTGTCTCGTAGTGAGATAAGGAATCTCGCAATGTAATAGCATTGACACAAAGCGGTCAACACAAAGGAATACTAACTGCACGAATTCGAAATGTTAACAACCATCACAAAATTATTCTTGGTTGCTCAGAAAGGCATTCTTTAATACAAGACTAATCACTGCTTGGGAGAGGGGAGGGTTGACTGGAAAGCTGCCAGGATAAAATAAGTCCAGTCTTTGACGCTGTATGACACAGACATTTCGAACAACAACGACACAAGGGAGAGAGAGAGAAAACTGAAAGAGAAAGAGTTCTACGCTCATCCCTCCAGTCTGCAATACGGGTACTAGAACTAAGGGTTACTGTTTTAAAATAAGGGGTCGCCCATTTAAGACAGAGATGAGGAGAATTGTTTCCTCTCAGAGGGTCGTGAGTCTTGGGATTTCTCTTTCTCAAAAGGTGGTGGAAGCAGATTCTTCGAATATTTTTAAGGTAGAAGTAGATAGATTCTTGATAAGCAAGGAGGTTGAAGGTTATCGGGGTAGGTGGAAATGTGGAGTAATCAGTTCAGCCAAAAAACTTATTGAATGGCTGAGCAGGCTGGAAAGGCAGAGTGGCCTCCTCCTAATTACTGCCTGAGCTTGTGACTATGTTTTATTTGAAATCTGAGACTGGCCAACACGCGTCTTGGGAGGGAAGATCATTTTGGCGAATGTAAAGAATTTTATGGCCCCAACAGTGATCGAAGGCAGTTATACAGAAATATACAAAGACAATAAATGAATTTATGTTGTTAAAGATGTTAAACGAGTCTTCACGGAGAAATACAAGGAAGTTGTAAAGTTCATTCAAGATAAGATCGGCCAGAACAAGTTTTTCAATCGGCATTTCTTTTCAATGAGTTTACATAAAGTGACACATCTGCGAATGTTTTGCTCTGCCCCCTTGGAGACAAGCAAAGAAATTAACCCAACTGCAGCTGTTGTAATCATTTAATTCAACACACAGCGTTTGCATTGTTGAGAGTAAAATTTATATATTGGGCATAATCAGGCTTCCAATTTCTAAATTGACAAGTAAAATTGGACAAATTAACTCACCGGGCTTTGGGGCAGAGCTACAATGGATTCTTTGTGCTTTTTTAAAACAGGTGACAATAGTTTCCAGGGTCACATGAGATCTGATCCCACAGCAAGATATCAGCAGATTTAAGAATGACAGAAATTATCTGCAGAAATCAAATGTCACAGCACTGACACAATTTAGTTTCCAGTCTATGCCTTCTCAAAAACTTTGGTTATATGTTATCTTCCGAGACAAAGTGCTTGAGAAGGAGAGATAGTTGCAGCATTTCTGACTTTAATGCAAAACTCCGTGCAATGCACCAAGCCTTGGCATAAGAAATAGGAATTGAAAGCAAAATTAAATTTATATAAGAACATATTTCAAACAGTTTGCGGACGACACAAAGGTTTGTGGAGTTGCAGACAGTGATGAGGATTGTCAGAGGATAGAGCAGGGTATAGATCGGTTGGAGACTTGGGCAGAGAAATGGCAGATGGAGTTTAATCCAGACAAATGTGAGGTAATGCATTTTGGAAGGTCTAATACAGGTGGGAAGTATACAGCAAATGACATAACCCTTAGGAGTATTGACAGGCAGAAAGATCTGGGCGTACAGGTCCACAGGTCACTAAAAGTAGCAATGCAGGTGGATAAGGTAGTCAAGAAGGCATACAGCATGCTTGCCTTCATCGGTCGGGCCATAGAGTATAACAATAGGCAAGTCATGCTGCATCTGTACAGAACTTTAGCTAGGTCACACTTCGAATATTGCGTGCAATTCTGGTCGCCACACTACCAGAAGGACGTGGAGGCTTTGGAGAGGGTACAGAAGAGGTTTACCAGGATGTTGCCTGAACTGGAGGGCATTAGCTATGAGGAGATGTTGGATAAACTCGGATTGTTTTCACTGGAACGACGGAGGTGGAGGGCTGACATGATAGAGGTTTACAAAGTTTTTAGCGGCATGGACAGAGTGGATAGTCAAAAGCTTTTTCCCAGGGTGGAAGAGTCAGTTACTAGGGGACATAGGTTTAAGGTGAGAGGGGCAAAGTTTAGAGGGGATGTGCGAGGCAAGTTCTTTACACAGAGGGTGGTGAGTGCCTGGAACTTGTTGCCGGGGGAGGTGGTGGAAGCAGGTCCCATAGAGATGTTTAAGAGGCATTTTGACAAATACATGAGCAGGATGGGAATAGAGGGATATGGACCCCGGAAGTGCAGAAGGTTTTAGTTTAGGCAGGCATCAAGATCGGCGCAGGCTTGGAGGGCCGAATGGCCTGTTCCTGTGCTGTACTGTTCTTTGTTCTTTGTTTGTTCAATCATCGGACATTTCATTTGAAGGTCAAGGAGATCCACAGAAACCTGGTGAATTGAAGAGAAGCAGCGGGAGAAGAGCGGATTGAGAATGCACAAAAAGCTGGTGAAGAAGAGAGAAGCAGTATGAGAGGAGTAGATTTAAAAAGCACCAATTCCTAGTGAAAAAGAAGAGCAGCGGGAGAGGAGTGTTTTTAAAAATCACCAAAACCTGTTGAATAAGAAAGAATGTTGTCTGGAATGAAGAAGTGTGGCCACGAGGAAAGATTGGACAGGCTGAAATTGTTTTCTTTGCAACAAAGGAGCTTGAAGGGGAGATTTATTTGGGGTGTATAAAATTATGATGGGCCCAGATAGAGTGGATATGAATGACCTATTTCACTTAGCAGAGGGATCAATAAGCAGGGAGCATAGATTGAAGCAGGTTGGAGCAGCAATTGGAAGCACCTAGGAACATGCAGGTGTCGGTAAGCATCATAGACAGGAGTTTTAGAGAAGTGGTTACACCAAAGATACAGGGTGACCACTGGAAGGGGCAGGCCGTCAGTGCAGGAGTCTCCTGTGGCTGTCTCCCTCTCTAACAAGTATACCGTTTTGGATACTGTTGGGCGGTGGGATGGCCTATCAGGGGAAAACAACAGCAGCAGCCAGAGCAGTGTCATCACGGCTGGCACTGTTGTTCAGCAGGGAGGGACAAAGTGCAGAAGAGCAATAGTTATAGGGGACTCTATAGTCAGGGGTACGGATAGATGCTTCTGTGGGCGTGAAAGTGACTCCAGGATGGTAGGTTGCCTCCCTGGTGTCAGGGTCAAGGATGTTTCTGAAATGGCAGGGGGCCGTTCAGGGAGAGGGTGAACAGCCAGAGGCTGTGGTCCACATTGGTACGAACGACATAGTCAGGACGAGTGACGAGGTCCTGAAGGGGGAGTTCAGGGAGTTAGGTAGAAAGTTTAAAGACAGGACCCCGAGGGTTGTAATCTCGGGATTGCTCCCTGTGCCACGTGTCAGTGAGGCAAGAAATAGGAAGATAGTGCTGCTAAACACGTGGCTGAACAGCTGGTGTCGGAGGGAGGGTTTCAGATATCTGGATCATTGGGATCGCTTCCGGGACAGGTGGGACTGTACAAGAAGAACGGGTTGCATCTAAACTGGAGGGGCACACATTTCCTGGCTGCGAGGTTTGCTAGCATCACTCAGGAGAGTTTAAACTACTGTGGCAGGGGGTGGGAACCAGAGCAGTAGGTCAGCAGGTGAAATAACTAAGGGGCAACTAGTGAATAAGGCCAGTAAGACTGAGTGGAAGAGCAGGCAGGGAGATATTGCTGAGCACAGCAGGACTGGTGGTCTGAAGTGCATTTGTTTCAACGCGAGAAGTATAACAGGTAAGGCAGATGAATTTAGAGCTTTGATTAGTACTTGTAATTTTGATGTTGTTGCTATTAGAGAGACTTGGTTGAGGGAAGGACAGGATTGGCAGGTAAACGATCTGGGATTTAGATGCTTCAGGCGGGATAGAGGGGCATGTAGAAGGGGTAGGGGAGTTTCATTACTAGTTAAGGAGAATATCACAGCTGTACTGCGGGAGGACACCTCGGAAGGATCATGCAGTGAGGCAATATGGGTAGAGTTCAGGAATAGGAATGGTGCAGTTACAATGTTGGGGGTTCACGACAGGCCTCCCAACAGCCAGCGGGAGGTAGAGGAGCAGATATGTAGACAGGTTTTGGAAAGATGTAAAAGCAACAGGGTTGTAGTGGTGGGTGATTATAACTTCACCTATATTGACTGGGACTCATTTAGTTCCAAGGGCTTGGATGGAGCAGAATTTGTAAGGAGCATCCTTCTTGAAACAATACGTACATAGTCCTGCTAGGGATGGGGCCGTACTGGACCTGGTATTGGGGAATGAGGTGGTCGAAGTTTCAGTAGGGGAGCATTTCGGGATCAGTGACCATAATTCCGTAAGTTTTAAGGTACTTGTGGATAAGGATAAGAGTAGTCCTCGGGTGAAGGTGCTAAATTGGGGGAAGACTAAATATAACAATAGTAGGCAGGAACTGAAGAATTTAGATTGGGGGCGGCTGTTTGAGCGTAAATCAACATCTGACATGTGGGAGTCTTTCAAACGTGAGTTGATTAGAATCCAGGACCAGCATGTTTCTGTGAGGATGAAGGAAAAGTTTGGCAATTTTCGGGAACCTTGGATAACGAGGGATATTGTGAGCCTAGTCAAAAAGAAAAAGGAAGCATTCATCAGGGCTGGAAGGCTGGGAACAGAAGAAGCCCTTGAGGAATATCAAGAATGTATGAAGGAAACTAAGCAAAGCGTCAAGAGGGCTAAAAGGGGTCATGAAAAGTCATTGGCAAACAGGATAAGGAGAATCCCAAGGCTTTTTGTATGTATATAAAGAGTAAGAAGGTAACCGGGGAAAGGGTTGACCCACTCAAGCACAGAGGAGGGAATCTATGTGGAGAGCCAGAGGAAATGGGCGAGGTACTAATTGAGTACTTTGCATCAGTATTCACCAAATAGAAGGACTTAGTGGATGATGAGTCTAGGGAAGGGAGTGTAGATAGTGTGGGTCATGTCGATATCAAAAAGGAGGAGGTATTGGGCGTCTTAAAAAACATTAAGGTAGATAACTCCCCAGGACCTGATGCGATCTACCCCAGAATACTGAGGGAGGCAAGAGAAGATATTGCTGGGGCCTTGACAGAAATCTTTGTATACACATTGGCTACAGGTGAGGTCCCAGAGGACTGGAGAATAGCCAATGTTGTTCCTTTGTTTAAGAAGGGTAGCAAGGATAATCCAGGAAATTACAGGCCGGTGAGCCTTACATCAGTGGTAGGGAAACTATTAGAGAGGATTCTTCGGGACAGGATTTACTCCCATTTGGAAACAAATGGACTTGTTAGCGAGAGACAGCATGGTTTTGTGAAGGGGAGGTCGTGTCTCACTAATTAGATTGAGTTTTTTGAGGAAGTGACGATGATGATTGATGAAGGAAGGGCAGTGGATGTTGTCTATATAAACTTCAGTAAAGCCTTTGACAAGGTTCCTCATGGCAGACTGGTACAAAAGGTGAAGTCACACGGGATCAGAGGTGAGCTGACAAGATGGAAACAGATTGGCTCGATCATAGAAGACAGAGGGTAGCAGTGGAAGGGTGCTTTTCTGAATGGAGGGATGTGACTTGTGGTGTTCTGCAGGGATCAGTGCTGCGATCTTTGCTGTTTGTAGTATATATAAATGATTTGGAGGAAAATGTAGCTGGTCTGATTAGTCAGTTTGCAGACGACACAAAGGTCGGTGCAGTTGTGGATTGTGATGAGAATTATCAGAGGATACAGCAGGATATAGATCGGTTGGAGATTTGGGTGGAGAAATAGCAGATGGAGATTAATCCAGACAAATGTGAAGTAATGTATTTTGGAAGGTCTAATACAGGTGGGAAGTATACAGTAAATGGCAGAACACTTAGGACTATTGACAGGCAGAGAAATCTGGGCGTACATGTCCACAGATCAGTGAAAGTGGCAACGCAGGTGGATAAGGTAGTCAAGAAGGCATAAGGCACGCTTGCCTTCATCGGTAGGGGCATAGAGTATAAAAATTGGCAAGTCATGCTGCAGCTGTACAGAACCTTACTTGGGCCAAACTTGGGATATTGTGTACAATTCTGATCGCCACATTACCAGAAGGATGTGGAGGCTTTGGAGAAGGTACAGAAGAGGTTTACCTGGATGTTGCCTGATCTGGAGGGTGTTAGCTATAAGGAGAGGTTGGATGAACTCGGATTGTTTTCACTGGAACGACGGAGGTAGAGGGTCGACATGATAGAGGTTTACAAGGTTATGAGTGGCGTGGACAGAGTGGGTAGTCGGAAGTTTTTTCCCAGGGTGGAAGAGTCAGTTACTCGGGACATATGTTTCAGCTGCGAGGGGCAACGTTTAGAGGGGATGTGCGAGGCAAGTTTTTTACACAGAGGGTGGTGAATGCCTGCAACTTGTTGCCGGGGGTGGTGGTGGAAGCAAGTACGATAGCGACCTTTATGAGGCATCTTGACAAATATATGAATAGGATGGGAATAGAGGGATACGGTCCCCAGAAGTGCAGAAGGTTTTAGTTTAGGCAGGCATCAAGATCGGCGCAGGCTTGGCGGGATGAATGGCCTGTTCCTGTGCTTTACTGTTCTTTGTTCTGTGTTCTAAAGTAATTGGTAGAATGATTAGAGGAGACCTGAGGGGTAATTTTGGCCTCTTTTGTGCCGCAACTTTTATATGATTCTTTGGTTCAATATGCACTTCAAGGAATAATTTCTCTCTATCTACAAAGTCCCTGAGTAATTGTATTCACCCAGCGACTGTTGGGGCTCTGGAACTCACAGCCTCAAAGGTTGGTAGAGACAGAAACCCTCATCACACTTCAAAACACTTCGATATACACTTGAAGGACTAACTTCTCCACCTCTACCCTCTCCCATCGATTACACTCAGAGAAGGTACAGCATGAGTTACATAAGAGTAAAGCTCCGTTTAAACTGTTGCTGGAGTGGCGGTTTAATCCGGATCACTCTCTGTGCCAGAGTCAGGCTTATGACCCCCCCTCCCTCAGTCACTGGGACGCTCCTGTATCACTTGCCTTAATTTAACTGGATGCTGCGTTTGGGAGCAGGAGAGGCACACGGGATTATGACGACTGCTCATATGAAGGATAAGCATCAGTAATCCCTCAGAGAATCAGAGCAGACCAGCGAGAACAAAAAAAAGGAAACTTGTGTTGAATTTGTGAGTCTTGCATTGTCCAATGCTTTAGTATTTGGTGAAAGTGTTGAGCCAGTGAAATTTTGCCTCAGTGTGAAGAATAGATACTCTATGACCTTATTGCAACAGTAAGGTACCGTGTGTACTGTAAATAAGGACTGCAATGACAAAGCAGCTGATCAATTGTCAGCTGCATACGATTACTACCTTTATGCCTGCTATGCTGTCAGAATGTGCATTAGATACGATGGGATGGAAACAAAGTGCCCACTGTTGAATTTTCTCGCTTAAACTTTGTGGGAACACAAGGGTTATGTCAGTTAATAATATTAAATGGTCATTTAATTTGAACAAATAAACATTTAACAGACAACGCTATGGAATGTACTGTGTGCTGCATTCCGAAGATAAGATACTGACAGTAAATGACTAAGGGCCTTGAATTACAAGAAGGCAGGCTATGGTTAACAAAATTGAGTTTTTAATTAGAAGAAATTAGGTCCAAGTGAGGCTTGGGATGTAGAAGCAAATGCAATGTGTGTCTGGGTCAGATGCAGTGGGTTGGGGTATCGGAAAAGTTATCGATCACACACAGTGATTGATCTGGCAGGGAAAGACCCTAACACTGAGCCCAGTGACATAGTGCACGAGGGGAAAGTGAGGTTATAAGGTACTCCCTTTTCTTTATATGGCACTGCAGTCAAGATAGACGGGTCAGCTATTGGAAGATGATCCCTCCTGATCATCGATCAATGTGAAATTGATGAGATTAAATACACAGACTGGGTAAGAGTCTGCAGGCATCATTTGCAGCATTGATTTTTTGCAGTAACATTTACTGGGATATTAGTGCTGTTTTACTGGAATTATATGTATCCTAACCGACGTGGAATCTTTAATCTTGTCGTGCATGTGTAATGTTTAATTAGATTAGAGATACAGCACTGAAACTGGCCCTTCAGCCCACCGAGTCTGTGCTGAACATCAACCACCCATTTATACTAATCCTACACTAATCCCATATTCCCACCCAACATCACCACCTGTCCCTATATTTTCCTGCCACCTACCAACACTAGTGACAATTTATAATGGCCAATTTACCTATCAACCTGCAAGTCTTTTGGCTTGTGGGAGGAAACCGGAGCACCCGGAGAAAACCCACGCAGACACAGAGAGAACTTGCAAACTCCACACAGGCAGTACCCGGAATCGAACCCGGGTCCCTGGAGCTGTGAGGCTGCGGTGCTAACCACTGCGCCACTGTGCCGCCCAAATGTTGTCCCATTGTTTAGAAAGGGTGCGAGGGATTGGGCAAATAATTATAGGCCTGTCAGTGGTCGGTGTATTCTTAGAATCTAGGATAACCTGTCTCTTCAAAAGGCACGGATTAATCAGGGATAGTCAGCATGGATTTGCTTGGGGAGGAAACCGGAGCACCCGTAGAAAATCCACGCAGACACAGGGAGTACCTGGAATCGAACCCGGGTCCCTGGAGCTGTGAGGCTGCGGTGCTAGCCACTGTGCCGCCCTCTAAATCTCTGAAAGAAACACAGAGTAAAGCTTCAGGTACTCCAACAAGCTCAAGAGTGTTGGCATTTATTTCCTTATTGGATCGAATATGTTGTTAAGTCGGAAGAGATTGCTGAATAATTGTTTTACGTTGTTTGTCCGACAGTACTAATGCAAATCAATTTACAGTATCCCAGCGCATAACATCCGTTGCTGTTATATGAATACAGACACAAAAAACATCCACAAATTTTGCTATTTATGCCATGGCAGACAGGTGAATTTAATTTGTGTCTGTGATGTAACTCGACCCCTAATGATAGCCAACATATGGGAGAGAGTGACAGGAAGAGAGCGACAGAGGCAGAGCGATCGATTTTTTTTTTTTAGAATATTACAGCGCAGTACAGGCCCTTCGGCCCTCGATGTTGCGCCGATCATCTGACCTACACTATTCCATTTACATCCATATGTCTATCCAATGACCACTTAAATGCCCTTAAAGTTGGCGAGTCGACTACTGTTGCAGGCAGGGCGTTCCGCGCCCCTACTACTCTCTGCGTAAAGAAACTACCTCTGACATCTGTCCCATATCTTTCACCCCTCAAATTAAAGCTATGTCCCCTCGTGTTTGCCATCCTCATCCGAGGAAAAAGACTCTCACTATCCACCCTATCTAACCCTCTGATTATCTTGTATGTCTCTATTAAGTCACCTCTCCTCCTCCTTCTCTCTAACGAAAACAACCCCAAGTCCCTCAGCCTTTCCTCGTAAGACCTTCCTTCCATACCAGGCAACATCCTAGTAAATCTCCTCTGCACCCTTTCCAAAGCTTCCACATCCTTCCTATAATGCGGTGACCAGAACTGCACGCAATACTCAAGGTGCGGCCTCACCAGAGTTTTGTACAGCTGCATCATGACCTCGTGGCTCCGAAACTCGATCCCCCTACTAATAAAAGCTAACACACCATATGCCTTCTTAACAGCCCTATTAACCTGGGTAGCAACTTTCAGGGATTTATGTACCTGGATACCAAGATCTCTCTGCTCATCTACGCTACCAAGAATCTTCCCATTAGCCCAGTACTCTGCATTGCTGTTACTCCTTCCAAAGTGAATCACCTCACACTTCTCCGCATTAAACTCCATTTGCCATCTCTCAGCCCAGCTCTGCAGCCTATCTATGTCCCTCTGTACCCTACAACACCCTTCGACACTATCCACAACTCCACCGACCTTCGTGTCATCCGCAAATTTACTAACCCACCCTTCTACACCCTCATCCAGGTCGTTTATAAAAATGACAAACAGCAGTGGCCCCAAAACAGAACCGAAATGGAGAGAGAACAGAGAGATAGGTAGGGAGAGAGACAGAGGCAGAGAAATAGAATGTGCCAGGAGAATCTGAGACACTTTAGAATCTGGGGCGATGGGGAGACAGGCAGATTTGGGTCATGCTGCAATTTTATAGAGCCTGGTGAGACCGTACCTGGAGTATTGTGTGCAGTTTTGGTCTCCTTACCGAAGGAAAGATATACTTGCCAAAGAGGGAGTGCAATAAAGGTCCACCAAACTAATTACTGGAATGGAGAGATTGTCCTCTGAGGAAATATTAAATAGACTGGGCCTTTATTCTCTGGCGTTTAGAAGAATGAGAGATGATTTCATTCAAATATACAATTTTTTTACAGGGCCCGACAGGTTAGATACAGGAAGGATGTATCCCCTGGCTGGGGAATCTGGAACCAGGGGACACAGTCTCAGAACAAGGGGAAGGCCATTTCGTACAGCAATGAGGAGGCATTCCTTCACTCAGAGGGATTGCATCTTTGGACTGCACTGTCCCAGAGGGTTGTGAAGGCTCAGTCATTGAGTATGATCAAGACTGAGATCGATAGATTTCTACAAATTAAAGACATCGAGGGATATTGGGATAGTGCAGAAAATAGTGCCGAAGTAGAAGATCAGCCATGGTCTCATCGAATGGCGGAGCCAGTTTCAAAGGGCTTAATTGCCTACTCCTGTTCCTTTTTGTATGTTTTGCTTAATAGTCCAGATTTGTAATTGACCGTGTGCCGGAAATCATGTTCAATTTAACAAATAACGACAGGTATGCACCCTACGACCAATTAAACAATTAACACACTCCATTAGCTATTGTCTATGTTATGTGCAATTAAAGAAACCAATGTAAATACTTGCCTGACATGTTTCTTACCAGGTCAAATTTATTAAATAACGGAAAATTTATGGCCCTGTGCATGATTCATCAGTTGATTGTAACCTTAAAGACTATGTAGTAGTTAACCGGTCCTGTTTTACATTTAATTGCAATTTTATCGTGCAATGTATTGTTTATAATGTTAAAGAAACAATAAAATGTAACGTTATTCCACTGTGTGATGGTTATCCAGCCCAATTAAACAATTATTGTTACCTTCATTCCCTTGTTCATTATTTATCAGATGTAATTTCACAATTAACTGTAAAAATATCCCCAGGTCTATTAGTTAACAGTTCTAATCTAATGATGAATTGTAACTTTCTTTCCCTGTGCATAGGTTATAATTCCCAATTTAACAAAAACTGAAACTTTAATCCCTTGTCTGTTGCCTACCATGGTCAATTAAATTGCATCTTTATGCCCCGTGTATCGGTTATTAGGTACATTTTCACAATGAACTGCAATTCTGTTCTCTTGTGTTTTGGCTATAAAGAACAAGCGAACAACTAACTGTAACCGTATTAACAGCTTTTTTTTTTAATTTAAATTCCTATTCAAAAATTAAATGTAACTTTCTGTCTTATGTACAAGTTGTAATGTATAACGTTTCAATTAACAATTAAGTTATTTAATTATGCATTGATTATAATGTTCAGTTAGAAAATTAATTGCAACCAAATAACCCTGTGATTTTTTAAATCAATAAATATAACAATTAATAGACACATGGTCCACCATGTTTGAGTTATTGAACTCAATTTGACAATAACTGGAAATATATTCAAGTGTATATCACTTACAAGCTCAATTTGTCAGGTGACTACAGCTTCATTGTCCAGTTGGATTCCTACCAACTCAATATAATACTTAGGTTTAAATTTATGTCATGTGTATTCGCTCATTGGACAAATTTAACAAGTAGGTTTAAACTTATCCAGTATGCTGGTTATCAGCTGGGAGGTCAGTTTCAGTTTAAAGTTAAAGTTAATTCCCTTTTGTTTTGGAGGACCAGGGGACTGCTGGGTAAGTCAAAACTTATATAATTGGGCAGTGGATGAACCCGAGACACTACAAGTGTAGTGTCTCCCACCCGCCCTCCTCCTCTAACCAAAAAAAAAGTATTTGGTGTGTATGAGGTAAGCTTTTTATTTTATTTCTTCTGTTTCGTGTGATTGGTAAAAATATACTTACTTCTTTTACTTTTTTGACTTATCTGTTAATTGGTTATTTGAAAAAGACCACAGCAGAGAAGTATCAAAGTATTTAGCTCTCAAAGTAGAGATGGCTGGGCAGGTGATGTACTGCAGCTGTATGTTGTGGGAGCCGGCTGATCCCATTGTGAGCGGCAGGGACTGCATCTGCGGGAAGTGCACCCAACTCCAGCTCCTCGAGAACCGCGTTAGGGAACTGGAGCTGGAGCTGGATGAACTTCGGATCATTCGGAAGGCGGAGGGGGTTATTGAGAGGAGTTATAGGGAGGTAGTCACACCTCAGGTAAAAGAAGTAGATAGATGGGTTACCGTCAGGGGAAGGAGAGGGAAATAGCAGGCAGTGCAGGGATCCCCTGTGGCCGTTTGCTTCAACAACAGGTATACCGTTTTGGATACTGTTCGGGGGGACGACTTACCAGGGGTAAGCAATGGGATACAGGTCTCTGGCACAGAGTCTGTCCCTGTTGCTCAGAAGGGAAGGGGGAAGAGGAGCAGAGCATTACTCATTGGGGACTCCATAGTTAGGGGAACAGATAAGAGGTTCTGTGGGAACGAGAGAGGCTCACGGTTGGTGTGTTGCCTCCCAGGTGCCAGGGTTCGTGATGTCTCGGATCGTGTTTTTGGGATCCTTAAGGGGGAGGGGGAGCAGCCCCAAGTCGTGGTCCACATAGGCACCAACGACATAGGTAGGAGGAGAGATGGGGATTTAAGGCAGAAATTCAGGTTGCTTGGGTGGAAGCCTAGAGCGAGAACAAACAGAGTTGTTATCTCTGGGTTGTTGCCCGTGCCACGTGCTAGCGAAGCGAGGAATAGGGAGAGAGAGGAGTTGAACACGTGGCTGCAGGGATGGTGTAGGAGGGAGGGTTTTGGTTTCCTGGATAATTGGGGCTCTTTATGGGGTAGGTGGGACCTCTACAAACAGGATGGTCTTCACCTGAACCAGAGGGGTACCAATGTCCTGGGGGGGTGGGGGGAGATTTGCTAGTGCTCTTCGGGGGGGGGGGGTGGGGTTTAAACTAATTCAGCAGAGGGATGGAAACCTAAATTGTAGTTCCAGTGTACAGGATGTTGAGAGTAGTGAGGTCAGGGGTAAGGTTACAAGGACGCAAGAGGGCACTGGCAAGCAAGAACTTGGTTTAAAGTGTGTCTACCTCAACGCCAAGAGCATCCGGAATAAGATGGGTGAGCTTGCAGCATGGGCTGATAACTGGGATCTCGATGTTGCTGCCATTTCGGAGACATGGGTAGAGCAGGGACAGGAATGGATGTTCCAAGTTCTGGGATTTAGATGTTTCAGTAAGAACAGAGAAGATGTTAAAAGGGGGGGGCGGTGTGGCATTGTTAATCAAGGAGAGTATTACGGCGGCAGAAAGGACGTTTGAGGACTAGTCTACTGAGGTAGTATGGGCGAGGTTCGAAACAGGAGAGGAGAGGTCACCCTGTTGGGAGTTTTCTACAGACCTCCGAATAGTTCCAGAGATGCAGAGGAAAGGATAGCGAAGATGATTCTCGACAGGAGCGAGAGTAACAGGGTAGTTGTTATGGGGGACTTTAACTTTCCAAATATTGACTGGAAATACTATAGTTCGAGTACTTCAGATGGGTCAGATTTTGTCCAGTGTGAGCAGGAAGGTTTTCTGACACAGTATGTAGGCAGGCCAACCAGGGGCGATGCCACATTGGATTTGGTACTGGGTAATGAACCAGGCCAGGTGTTAGATTTAGATGTAGGTGAGCACTTTGGTGATAGTGATCACAACTCGGTTAGGTTTACCTTAGCGATGGGCAGGGACAGGTATATACCGCACGGCAAGAATTATAGCTGGGGGAAAGGAAATTATGATGCGATTAGGCAAGATTTAGGATGCGTAGGATGGGGAAGGAAGCTGCAGGGCATGGGCACAATCGAAATGTGGAGCTTATTCAGGGAGCAGCTACTGCGTGTCCTTGATAAGTATGGACCTGTCAGGCAGGGAGGAAGTTGTCGAGCGAGGGAGCCATGGTTTACTGAAGAAGTTGAAGTGCTTGTCAAGAGGAATAAGAAGGCTTATGTTAGGATGAGACATGAAGGCTCAGTTAGGGCGCTTGAGAGCAACAAGTTAGCCAGGAAGGATCTAAAGGGAGAGCGAAGATGAGCGAGGAGAGGGCACGAGAAGTCATTGGCGGATAGGATCAAGGAAAAGCCTAATGCTTTCTATCGGTATATCAGGAATAAAAGAATGACTAGAGTTAGATTAGGGCCAATCAAGGATAGTAGTGGGAAGTTGTGTGTGGAATCAGAGGAGATAGGGGAAACGTTAAATGAATATTTTTCGTCAGTATTTACAGTAGAGAAAGAAAATGTTGTCGAGGAGAATACTGAGATGCAGACTACTAGGCTAGATGGGATTGAGGTTCACAAGGTGGAGGTGTTAGCAATTTTAGAAAGTGTGAAAATAGATAAGTCCCCTGGGCCAGATGGGATTTATCCGAGGATTCTCTGGGAAGCCAGGGAGGAGATTGCAGAGCCTTTGTTTTTGATCTTTATGTCGTCATTGTCGGCAGGAATAGTGCCGGAAGACTGGAGGATAGCAAATGTTGTCCCCTTGTTCAAGAAGGGGAAGTTGAGACAGCCTGGTAATTATAGACCTGTGAGCCTTACTTCGGTTGTGGGTAAAATGTTGGAAAATGTTATAAGAGACAGGAGTTATAATCATCTTATGAAGAATAAGTTCATTAGAGATAGTCAGCACGGTTTTGTGAAGGGTAGGTCTTGCCTCACAAACCTTATTGAGTTTTTTGAGAAGGTGACCAAACAGGTGGATGAAGGTAAAGCAGTGGATGTGGTGTATATGGATTTCAGTAAGGCGTTTGATAAGGTTCCCCACGGTAGGCTATTGCAGAAAATATGGAAGTATGGGATTGTAGGTGATTTAGAGCTTTAGATCAGAAATTGGCTAGCTGAAAGAAGACAGAGGGTGGTGGTTGATGGCAAATGTTCATCCCGGAGTTTAGTTACTAGTGGTGTACCGCAAGGATCTGTTTTGGGGCCACTGCTGTTTGTCGTTTTTATAAATGACCTGGAAGAGTGTGTAGAAGGGTGGGTTAGTAAATTTGCAGATGACACGAAGGTCGGTGGAGTTGTGGATAGTGCCGAAGGATGATGTAGGTTACAGAGGGACATAGATAGTCTGCAGAGCTGGGCTGAGAGATGGAAAATGGAGCTTAATGCGGAAAAGTGTGAGGTGATTCACTTTGGAAGGAGTGTGGGGACACAGTGTGTACAATTACTGGAACATGGAGTGAGAGTATGAGGGACACAGTGTGTATAATTACAGGAACATGGAGTGAGAGTGTGGGGACCCAGTGTGTACAATTATTGGAACACGGAGTGAGAGTGTGGGGACGCAGTGTGTATAATTACTGGAACATGGAGTGAGAGTGTGAGGGACACAGTGTGTACAATTACTGGAACGTGGTGTGAGGGACTCAGAGTTTACAATTACTGGAACATGGAGTGAGAGTGTGAGGGACACAGTGTGTATAATTACTGGAACATGGAGTGAGAGTGTGAGGGACACAGTGTGTACAATTATTGGAACATGGAGTGAGAGTGTGAGGGAAACAGTGTGTACAATTACTGGAACATGGAGTGAGAGTGCGGTGTCACAGTGTGTATAATTACTGGAACATGGAGTGAGAGTGTGAGGGACACAGTGCGTACAATTACTGGAACATGGAGTTATAGAGTGAGGGACACAGGGTGTACAATTACTGGAACATGGATGAGAGTGTGAGGGACAAAGAGTGTACAATTACTGGAACATGGATTGAGAGTGTGAGGGACACAGTGTGTAAAATTACTGGAACATGGAGTGAGAGTGTGGGGACACTGTGTGTACAATTACTGGAACATGGAGAGTGAGGGTGAGGGATACAGTGTGTACAATTACTGGAACATGGAGTGAGAGTGTGGTGACACAGTGTGTATAATTACTGGAACACGGAGTGTGAGAATGTGGAGACACAGTGTGTACAATTACTGGAACATGATGTGAGGGACACAGAGTGCACAATTACTGGAACATGGAGTGAGAGTGTGAGGGACACCGTGTGGGAAATTACTGGAACATGGAGTGAGAGTGTGGGGACACAGAGTGTACAATGACTGGAACATAGAGAGTGAGGGTGAGGGACACAGTGCGTACAATTACTGGAACATGGAGTGAGAGTGTGAGGGACACAGTGTGCACAATTACTGGAACATGGATTGAGAGTGCGGGGAGCACAGGGTGTATAATTACTGGAACATGGTGTTTTTGTGTGTGGGGACACAGTGTGTACAATTCCTGGAACATGGAAAGTGAGAGTGAGGGACACAGTGTGTACAATTACTGGAACATGGAGGGTGAGTGTAAGGGGCACACTGTGTATAATTACTGGAACATGGAGTGAGAGTGTGAGGGAAACAGTGTTTATAATTACTGGAACATGGAGTGAGTGTTGGGACACAATGTGTACAATTACTGGAACATGGGGTGTGTGTGTGGGGACACAGTGTGTACAATTATTGGAAAATGGAGAGTGCCTCTGAGAGCCACAGTGTGTATAATTACTGGATCATGGAGTGAGAATGTGAGTGACACAGTGTGTACAATTACTGGAACATGGAGTGAGAGTGTTACGGGCACAGTGTGTACAATTACTGGAACATGTAGTGAGAGTGTGAGGGACACAGTGTGTACAATTACTGGAACATGGAGCGAGAGTGTGAGGGACACAGTGTGTACAATTACTGGAAAATGGAGAGTGAGTGTGACGGGCTCAGTGCAAACAATTACTGGAACATGGAGCAGGAGTGTGAGGGACACAGTGTGTACAATTACTGGAACATGGAGAGTGAGAGTGTGGGGACACAGTGTGCACAATTCCTGGAACATGGAGAGTGAGAGTGTGTGGACACAGTGTGTATAATTACTGGAACATGGAGTGAGTGCTTGGGGACATAGTGTGTACAATTATTGGAACGCGGAGTGAGAGTGTGGGGACGCAGTGTGTATAATTACTGTAACATGGAGTGAGAGTGTGAGGGACACAGTGTGTACAATTACTGGAACATGTCGTGTGGGACACAGTGTTTACAATTACTGGAACATAGAGTGAGGGTGTGAGGGACACAGTGTGTCCAATTACTGGAACATGGAGTGAGAGTGTGAGGGGCATAGTGTGTATAGTTACTGGAACATGGAGTGAGAGAGTGAGGGACACAGTGTGTACAATTACTTGAACATGGAGTGAGAGTGTGAGCGGCACTGTGTGTATAAATACTGGAACATGGAGCGTGAGTGTGAGGGACACAGTGTGTACAATTACTGGAACATGGTGAGTGAGAGTGGGGACGCAGTGTGTATAATTACTTTAACATGGAGTGAGAGTGTGAGGGATACATTGTGTACAATTACTGGAACGTGGTGTGAGGGACACAGTGTTTACAATTACTGGAACATGGAGTGAGAGTGTGAGGGAAACACTGTGTATAATTACTGGAAAATGTAGTGAGAGTGTGGTGACACAGTGTGTACAATTACTGGAACACGGAGTTTGAGAATGTGGGGTCACAGTGTGGAAAATTACTGGAACATGGTGTGAGGGACACAGTGTTTACAGTTACTGGAACACGGAGTGTGAGAGTGTGGGGACACAGTGTGGACAATTACTGGAACATGGTGTGAGGGACACAGTGTTTACAATTACTGAAACATGGAGTGAGATTGTAAGGGACAAAGTGTGTACAATTACTGGAACATGGGGTGAGAGTGTGAGGGGCATAGTGAGTATAATTACTGGAATATGGAGTAAGAGTGTGAGGGACACTGTGCTAACAATACTGGAACATGGAGTGAGAGTGTGAGGGAGACAGTGTGTACAATTACTGGAACATGGAGTGAGAGTGTGGGGACACATTGTGTATAATTACTGGAACATGGCGTGAGAGTGTGAGGGGCACAATGAGCATAATTACTGAAACATGGAGTGAGTGAGTGAGGGACACGGATTTTACAATTACTGGAACATGGCGTGAGAGTGTGAGGGACACAGTATTTACAATCGCTGGAGCATGGAGTGCGTGTGTGAGGGGCACAGTGTGTCTAATTACTGGAACACGGAGTGAGAGTGTGAGGGACGCAATGTGTACAATTACTGGACCGTGGAGTGAGAGTGTGAGGGACACAGTGTGTTAAATTGCTGGAACATGGAGTGAGAGTGTGAGGGGCACAGTGTGCACATTCACTGGAACATGTGGTGAGAGTGTGGGGACACAGTGTGTGCAATTACTGGAACACGCAGAGTGATTGTGAGGGACACAGTGTGAATAATTACAGGAACATGGAGTGAGAGTGTGAGGGAAACAGTGTGTATAATTACTGGAATATGGAGTGAGAGTGTCAGGGGCACAGTGTGTATAATTACTGGAACATGGAATGAGAGTGTGAGGGAAACAGTGTGTATAATTACTGGAACATGGAGTGAGAGTGAGTGTGAGGGACACATTGTGTACAATTACTGGAACATGGAGTGAGAGTGTGAGGGACACAGTGTGTATAATTACTGGAACATTGAGTGAGACTGTGAGGGACACAGTGTATATAATTACTGGAACATGGAGTGAGTGTGGGGACACAATGTGTACAATTACTGGAACATGGATTGAGAGTGTGGGGACGCAGTGTCTATAATTACTGTAACATGAAGTGAGAGTGTGAGGGACACAGTGTTTACAATTACTGGAACATGGAGTGAGAGTGTGAGGGAAACACTGTGTATAATTACTGGAAAATGTAGTGAGAGTGTGGTGACACAGTGTGTACAATTACTGGAACACGGAGTTTGAGAATGTGGGGTCACAGTGTGGAAAAGTACTGGAACATGGTGTGAGGGACACAGTGTTTACAATTACTGGAACACGGAGTGTGAGAGTGTGGGGACACAGTGTGGACAATTACTGGAACATGGTGTGAGGGACACAGTGTTTACAATTACTGGAACATGGAGTGAGATTGTGAGGGACAAAGTGTGTACAATTACTGGAACATGGGGTGAGAGTGTGAGGGGCATAGTGAGTATAATTACTGGAATATGGAGTAAGAGTGTGAGGGACACTGTGCTAACAATACTGGAACATGGAGTGAGGATGTGAGGGAGACAGTGTGTACAATTACTGGAACATGGAGTGAGAGTGTGGGGACACATTGTTTATAATTACTGGAACATGGAGTGAGAGTGTGGGGACACATTGTGTATAATTACTGGAACATGGTGTGAGGGACACAGTGTTTACAGTTACTGGAACACGGAGTGTGAGAGTGTGGGGACACAGTGTGGACAATTACTGGAACATGGTGTGAGGGACACAGTGTTTACAATTACTGAAACATGGAGTGAGATTGTAAGGGACAAAGTGTGTACAATTACTGGAACATGGGGTGAGAGTGTGAGGGGCATAGTGAGTATAATTACTGGAATATGGAGTAAGAGTGTGAGGGACACTGTGCTAACAATACTGGAACATGGAGTGAGAGTGTGAGGGAGACAGTGTGTACAATTACTGGAACATGGAGTGAGAGTGTGGGGACACATTGTGTATAATTACTGGAACATGGCGTGAGAGTGTGAGGGGCACAATGAGCATAATTACTGAAACATGGAGTGAGTGAGTGAGGGACACGGATTTTACAATTACTGGAACATGGCGTGAGAGTGTGAGGGACACAGTATTTACAATCGCTGGAGCATGGAGTGCGTGTGTGAGGGGCACAGTGTGTCTAATTACTGGAACGCGGAGTGAGAGTGTGAGAGACGCAATGTGTACAATTACTGGACCGTGGAGTGAGAGTGTGAGGGACACAGTGTGTTAAATTGCTGGAACATGGAGTGAGAGTGTGAGGGGCACAGTGTGCACATTCACTGGAACATGTGGTGAGAGTGTGGGGACACAGTGTGTGCAATTACTGGAACACGCAGAGTGATTGTGAGGGACACAGTGTGAATAATTACAGGAACATGGAGTGAGAGTGTGAGGGAAACAGTGTGTATAATTACTGGAATATGGAGTGAGAGTGTCAGGGGCACAGTGTGTATAATTACTGGAACATGGAATGAGAGTGTGAGGGAAACAGTGTGTATAATTACTGGAACATGGAGTGAGAGTGAGTGTGAGGGACACATTGTGTACAATTACTGGAACATGGAGTGAGAGTGTGAGGGACACAGTGTGTATAATTACTGGAACATTGAGTGAGACTGTGAGGGACACAGTGTATATAATTACTGGAACATGGAGTGAGTGTGGGGACACAATGTGTACAATTACTGGAACATGGATTGAGAGTGTGGGGACGCAGTGTCTATAATTACTGTAACATGAAGTGAGAGTGTGAGGGACACAGTGTTTACAATTACTGGAACATGGAGTGAGAGTGTGAGGGAAACACTGTGTATAATTACTGGAAAATGTAGTGAGAGTGTGGTGACACAATGTGTACAATTACTGGAACACGGAGTTTGAGAATGTGGGGTCACAGTGTGGAAAATTACTGGAACATGGTGTGAGGGACACAGTGTTTACAATTACTGGAACACGGAGTGTGAGAGTGTGGGGACACAGTGTGGACAATTACTGGAACATGGTGTGAGGGACACAGTGTTTACAATTACTGAAACATGGAGTGAGATTGTGAGGGACAAAGTGTGTACAATTACTGGAACATGGGGTGAGAGTGTGAGGGGCATAGTGAGTATAATTACTGGAATATGGAGTAAGAGTGTAAGGGACACTGTGCTAACAATACTGGAACATGGAGTGAGGATGTGAGGGAGACAGTGTGTACAATTACTGGAACATGGAGTGAGAGTGTGGGGACACAGTGTGTACAATTACTGGAACATGGAGAGTGCGGGTGAGGGATACAGTGTGTACAATTACTGGAACATGGAGTGAGAGTGTGGTGACACAGTGTGTATAATTACTGGAACACGGAGTGTGAGAATGTGGAGACACAGTGTGTACAATTACTGGAACATGATGTGAGGGACACAGAGTGCACAATTACTGGAACATGGAGTGAGAGTGTGAGGGACACCGTGTGGGAAATTACTGGAACATGGAGTGAGAGTGTGGGGACACAGAGTGTACAATGACTGGAACATAGAGAGTGAGGGTGAGGGACACAGTGCGTACAATTACTGGAACATGGAGTGAGAGTGTGAGGGACACAGTGTGCACAATTACTGGAACATGGATTGAGAGTGCGGGGAGCACAGGGTGTATAATTACTGGAACATGGTGTTTTTGTGTGTGGGGACACAGTGTGTACAATTCCTGGAACATGGAGAGTGAGAGTGAGGGACACAGTGTGTACAATTACTGGAACATGGAGGGTGAGTGTAAGGGGCACACTGTGTATAATTACTGGAACATGGAGTGAGAGTGTGAGGGAAACAGTGTTTATAATTACTGGAACATGGAGTGAGTGTTGGGACACAATGTGTACAATTACTGGAACATGGGGTGTGTGTGTGGGGACACAGTGTGTACAATTATTGGAAAATGGAGAGTGCCTCTGAGAGCCACAGTGTGTATAATTACTGGATCATGGAGTGAGAATGTGAGTGACACAGTGTGTACAATTACTGGAACATGGAGTGAGAGTGTTACGGGCACAGTGTGTACAATTACTGGAACATGGAGCGAGAGTGTGAGGGACACAGTGTGTACAATTACTGGAAAATGGAGAGTGAGTGTGACGGGCTCAGTGCAAACAATTACTGGAACATGGAGCAGGAGTGTGAGGGACACAGTGTGTACAATTACTGGAACATGGAGAGTGAGAGTGTGGGGACACAGTGTGCACAATTCCTGGAACATGGAGAGTGAGAGTGTGTGGACACAGTGTGTATAATTACTGGAACATGGAGTGAGTGCTTGGGGACATAGTGTGTACAATTATTGGAACGCGGAGTGAGAGTGTGGGGACGCAGTGTGTATAATTACTGTAACATGGAGTGAGAGTGTGAGGGACACAGTGTGTACAATTACTGGAACATGTCGTGTGGGACACAGTGTTTACAATTACTGGAACATAGAGTGAGGGTGTGAGGGACACAGTGTGTCCAATTACTGGAACATGGAGTGAGAGTGTGAGGGGCATAGTGTGTATAGTTACTGGAACATGGAGTGAGAGAGTGAGGGACACAGTGTGTACAATTACTTGAACATGGAGTGAGAGTGTGAGCGGCACTGTGTGTATAAATACTGGAACATGGAGCGTGAGTGTGAGGGACACAGTGTGTACAATTACTGGAACATGGTGAGTGAGAGTGGGGACGCAGTGTGTATAATTACTTTAACATGGAGTGAGAGTGTGAGGGATACATTGTGTACAATTACTGGAACGTGGTGTGAGGGACACAGTGTTTACAATTACTGGAACATGGAGTGAGAGTGTGAGGGAAACACTGTGTATAATTACTGGAAAATGTAGTGAGAGTGTGGTGACACAGTGTGTACAATTACTGGAACACGGAGTTTGAGAATGTGGGGTCACAGTGTGGAAAATTACTGGAACATGGTGTGAGGGACACAGTGTTTACAATTACTGGAACATGGAGTGAGAGTGTGAGGGACGCAATGTGTACAATTACTGGAACATGGAGTGAGAGTGTGAGGGGCAATGTTTGAAAAATTACTGGAACATGCAGAGAGAGTGTGATAGACACAGTGTACAATTACTGGAAAATGGTGAGTGAGAGTGTGGGGACACAGTGTGTATAATTACTGGAACATGGAGTGAGAGTATGAAGGACACTGTGTATAATTACTGGAACATGGAGTCAGAGTTTGGGGACATAGTGTGTACAATTATTGGAACACGGAGTGAGAGTGTTGGGACGCAGTGTGTATAATTACTGTAACATGGAGTGAGAATGTGAGGGACACAGTGTGTACAATTACTAGAACGTGGTGTGAGGGACACAGTGTTTACTATTACTGGAACATGGAGTGAGGGACACAGTGTTTACAATTACTGAAACATGGAGTGAGATTGTAAGGGACAAAGTGTGTACAATTACTGGAACATGGAGTGAGAGTGTGAGGGGCATAGTGAGTATAATTACTGGAATATGGAGTAAGAGTGTGAGGGACACTGTGCTAACAATTACTTTAACATGGAGTGAGAGTGTGAGGGATACATTGTGTACAATTACTGGAACGTGGTGTGAGGGACACAGTGTTTACAATTACTGGAACATGGAGTGAGAGTGTGAGGGAAACACTGTGTATAATTACTGGAAAATGTAGTGAGAGTGTGGTGACACAGTGTGTACAATTACTAGAACACGGAGTTTGAGAATGTGGGGTCACAGTGTGGAAAATTACTGGAACATGGTGTGAGGGACACAGTGTTTACAGTTACTGGAACACGGAGTGTGAGAGTGTGGGGACACAGTGTGGACAATTACTGGAACATGGTGTGAGGGACACAGTGTTTACAATTACTGAAACATGGAGTGAGATTGTAAGGGACAAAGTGTGTACAATTACTGGAACATGGGGTGAGAGTGTGAGGGGCATAGTGAGTATAATTACTGGAATATGGAGTAAGAGTGTGAGGGACACTGTGCTAACAATACTGGAACATGGAGTGAGAGTGTGAGGGAGACAGTGTGTACAATTACTGGAACATGGAGTGAGAGTGTGGGGACACATTGTGTATAATTACTGGAACATGGCGTGAGAGTGTGAGGGGCACAATGAGCATAATTACTGAAACATGGAGTGAGTGAGTGAGGGACACGGATTTTACAATTACTGGAACATGGCGTGAGAGTGTGAGGGACACAGTATTTACAATCGCTGGAGCATGGAGTGCGTGTGTGAGGGGCACAGTGTGTCTAATTACTGGAACACGGAGTGAGAGTGTGAGGGACGCAATGTGTACAATTACTGGACCGTGGAGTGAGAGTGTGAGGGACACAGTGTGTTAAATTGCTGGAACATGGAGTGAGAGTGTGAGGGGCACAGTGTGCACATTCACTGGAACATGTGGTGAGAGTGTGGGGACACAGTGTGTGCAATTACTGGAACACGCAGAGTGATTGTGAGGGACACAGTGTGAATAATTACAGGAACATGGAGTGAGAGTGTGAGGGAAACAGTGTGTATAATTACTGGAATATGGAGTGAGAGTGTCAGGGGCACAGTGTGTATAATTACTGGAACATGGAATGAGAGTGTGAGGGAAACAGTGTGTATAATTACTGGAACATGGAGTGAGAGTGAGTGTGAGGGACACATTGTGTACAATTACTGGAACATGGAGTGAGAGTGTGAGGGACACAGTGTGTATAATTACTGGAACATTGAGTGAGACTGTGAGGGACACAGTGTATATAATTACTGGAACATGGAGTGAGTGTGGGGACACAATGTGTACAATTACTGGAACATGGATTGAGAGTGTGGGGACGCAGTGTCTATAATTACTGTAACATGAAGTGAGAGTGTGAGGGACACAGTGTTTACAATTACTGGAACATGGAGTGAGAGTGTGAGGGAAACACTGTGTATAATTACTGGAAAATGTAGTGAGAGTGTGGTGACACAGTGTGTACAATTACTGGAACACGGAGTTTGAGAATGTGGGGTCACAGTGTGGAAAAGTACTGGAACATGGTGTGAGGGACACAGTGTTTACAATTACTGGAACACGGAGTGTGAGAGTGTGGGGACACAGTGTGGACAATTACTGGAACATGGTGTGAGGGACACAGTGTTTACAATTACTGGAACATGGAGTGAGATTGTGAGGGACAAAGTGTGTACAATTACTGGAACATGGGGTGAGAGTGTGAGGGGCATAGTGAGTATAATTACTGGAATATGGAGTAAGAGTGTGAGGGACACTGTGCTAACAATACTGGAACATGGAGTGAGGATGTGAGGGAGACAGTGTGTACAATTACTGGAACATGGAGTGAGAGTGTGGGGACACATTGTTTATAATTACTGGAACATGGAGTGAGAGTGTGGGGACACATTGTGTATAATTACTGGAACATGGCGTGAGAGTGTGAGGGGCACAATGAGCATAATTACTGAAACATGGAGTGAGTGAGTGAGGGACACGGATTTTACAATTACTGGAACATGGCGTGAGAGTGTGAGGGACACAGTATTTACAATCGCTGGAGCATGGAGTGCGTGTGTGAGGGGCACAGTGTGTATAATTACTGGAACATGGAGTGAGAGTGTGAGGGACGCAATGTGTACAATTACTGGACCGTGGAGTGAGAGTGTGAGGGACACAGTGTGTTAAATTGCTGGAACATGGAGTGAGAGTGTGAGGGGCACAGTGTGCACATTTACTGGAACATGTGGTGAGAGTGTGGGGACACAGTGTGTGCAATTACTGGAACATGGAGTGTGCGAGCTTGAGGGGCACAGTGTGTACAATTACTGGAACATGGAGTGTGAAAGAGTGGGGATACAGTGTTTACAATTACTGGAAAATGGAGTGAGAGTGTGAGGGACACAGTGTGAACAATTACTGGAACATGGAGTGAGAATGTGAGGCGCATAGTGTGTATCATTACCGGAACATGGAGTGAGATTGTGAGGGACACAGTGCGTACAATTACTGGAACATGCAGTGAGAGTGTGAGGGACACAGTGTGTCCAATTACTTGATCATGGAGTGAGAGTGTGGGGACACAGTGTGCACAATTACTGGAACACGCAGAGTGAGTGTGAGGGACACATTGTGTACAATTACTGGAACATGGAGTGATAGTGTGAGGGACACAGTGTGTATGATTACTGGAACATTGAGTGAGAGTGTGAGAGACACAGCTTGTACAATTACTGGAACATGTCGTGACGGACACAGTGTTTCCAATTACTGGAACACAGAGTGAGAGTGTGAGGGACACAGTATGTACAATTACTTGAACATGGAGTGAGAGTGTGAGGGGCACAGTGTGTATAATTACTGGAATATGGAGTGAGGGTGTGAGGGACACAGTGTCTATAATTACTGGAACATGGAGTGAGAGTGTCAGGGGCACAGTGTGTATAATTACTGGAACATGGAGTGAGAGTGTAAGGGGCACAGTGTGTATAATTACTGGAACATGGAGTGAGAGTGTGAGGGAAGCAGTGTGTATAATTGCTGGAACATGGAGTGAGAGTGAGTGTGAGGGACACAGTGTGTATAATTACTGGAACATGGAGTGAGAGTGTGAGGGAAGCAGTGTGTATAATTGCTGGAACATGGAGTGAGAGTGTGAGGGACACTGTGCTTACAATTACTGGAACATGGAGTGAGAGTGTGACGGAGACAGTGTGTACAATTACTGGAACATGATGTGAGAGTGTGGGTCACATTGTGTATAATAACTGGAACATGGAGTGAGAGTGTGGGGAAGCACTGTGTATAATTACTGGAACATGGCGTGAGAGTGTGACAGGCACAATGTGTATAATTGCTGAAACATGGAGGGAGAGTGTGAGGGACAAGGAGTTTACAATTACTGGAACATGGAGTGAGAGTGTGAGGGACACAATGTGTATAATTAATGGAACATGGAGTGAGTGTGTGAGGGGCACAATGAGCATAATTACTGAAACATGGAGTGAGAGAGTGAGCGACACGGTTTTTACAATTACTGGAACATGGAGTGAGAGTGTGAGGGGCACAGTGTTTATAATTACTGGAACATGTAGAGTGAGAGTGTGAGGGACACAGTGTGTCTAATTACTGGAACATGGAGTGAGAATGTGGGGACAGAGTGAGTATAATTGCTGGAACATGGAGTGAGAGTGTGAGGGACGCAATGTGTACAATTACTGGGACATGAGTGAGTGTGGGGACACAATGTTTACAATTACTGGAACATGGAGTGAGAGTGTGAGGGGCACAGTGTGTATAATTAGTGGAACATGGAGTGAGAGTGTAAGTGACACAGTGTTTACAATTACTGGACCGTGGAGTGAGAGTGTGAGGGGCACAGAGTGAACATTTATTGGAACATGTAGTGAGAGTGTGGGGGCACAGTGTGTGCAATTACTGGAACATGGAGTGTACGAGTTTGAGGGGCACAGTGTGTACAATTACTGGAACATGGAGTGTGAGAGGGTGGGGACACAGTGTTTACAATTACAGGAAAATGGAGTGAGAGTGTGAAGTACACAGTGTGATCAATTACTGGAACATGGAGTGAGAGTGTGAGGCGAATAGCGTGTATTATTACTGGAACATGGAGTGAGATTGTGAGGGACACATTGCTAACAATTACTGGAACATGGAGTGAGAGTCTGAGGGACACAGTGTGTGCAATTATTGGAACATGGAGTGAGAGTGTGAGAGGCACAGTGTGTATAATTACTGGAATATGGAGAGAGGGTGTGAGGGACACAGTGTCTGTAATTACTGGAACATGGAGTGAGAGTGTCAGGGGCACAGTGTGTATAATTACTGGAACATGGAGTGAGAGTGTGAGGGAAGCAGTGTGTATAATTACTGGAACTTGGAATGAGAGTGAGTGTGAGGGACACAGTGCATACAATTACTGGAACATGGAGTGAGAGTGTGAGGGACACAGTGTGTATAATTACTGGAACATGGAGTGAGAGTGTAAGGGGCACAGTGTGTATAATTACTGGAACATGGAGTGAGAGTGTGAGGGAAGCAATGTGTATAATTACTGGAACATGGAGTGAGAGTGAGTGTGAGGGACACAGTATGTACAATTACTTGAACATGGAGTGAGAGTGTGAGGGGCACTGTGTGTATAATTACTGGAACATGGAGTGAGAGTGTGAGGGACACAGTATGCACAATTACTTGAACATGGAGTGAGAGTGTGAGGGGCACTGTGTGTATAATTACTGGAACATGGAGTGAGAGTGTGAGGGACACAATATGTACAATTACTGGAACATGGAGTGAGAGTGTGAGGGAAGCAGTGTGCATAATTACTGGAACATGGAGTGAGAGTGAGTGTGAGGGACACAGTATGTACAATTACTTGAACATGGAGTGAGAGTGTGAGGGGCACTGTGTGTATAATTACTGGAACATGGAGTGAGAGTGTGAGGGACACAGTATGCACAATTACTTGAACATGGAGTGAGAGTGTGAGGGGCACTGTGTGTATAATTACTGGAACATGGAGTGAGAGTGTGAGGGACACAGTATGTACAATTACTTGAACATGGAGTGAGAGTGTGAGGAACACAGTGCTTACAATTACTGGAAAATGGAGTGAGAGTGTGAGGGACACAGTGTGTACAATTACTTGAACATGGAGTGAGAGTGTGAGGGGCACTGTGTGCATAATTACTGGAACATGGAGAGTGAGTGTGAGGGACACAGTGTGTACAATTACTGGAACATGGTGAGGGAGAGTGTGGGGACACAGTGTGTATAATTACTGGAACATGGAGTGAGAGTATGAAGGACACAGTGTGTATAATTACTGGAACATGGAGTCATAGTTTGGAGACATAATGTGTACAATTATTGGTACACGGAGTGAGAGTGTGGGGACGCAGAGTGAATAATTACTGTATCATGGAGTGAGAATGTGAGGGACACAGTGTGTTCAATTACTGGAACGTGGTGTGAGGAACACAGTGTTTACAATTACTGGAAAATGGAGTGAGAGTGTGAGGGAAACATTGTGTATAATTACTGGAAAATGGAGTAAGAGTGTGGTGACACAGTGTGCACAATTACTGGAACACGGAGTGTGAGAGTGTGGGGACACAGTGTGGACAATTACTGGAAAATGGAGTGAGAGTGTGAAGTACACAGTGTGATCAATTACTGGAACATGGAGTGAGAGTGTGAGGCGAATAGCGTGTATTATTACTGGAACATGGAGTGAGATTGTGAGGGACACATTGCTAACAATTACTGGAACATGGAGTGAGAGTCTGAGGGACACAGTGTGTGCAATTATTGGAACATGGAGTGAGAGTGTGAGAGGCACAGTGTGTATAATTACTGGAATATGGAGAGAGGGTGTGAGGGACACAGTGTCTGTAATTACTGGAACATGGAGTGAGAGTGTCAGGGGCACAGTGTGTATAATTACTGGAACATGGAGTGAGAGTGTGAGGGAAGCAGTGTGTATAATTACTGGAACTTGGAATGAGAGTGAGTGTGAGGGACACAGTGCATACAATTACTGGAACATGGAGTGAGAGTGTGAGGGACACAGTGTGTATAATTACTGGAACATGGAGTGAGAGTGTAAGGGGCACAGTGTGTATAATTACTGGAACATGGAGTGAGAGTGTGAGGGAAGCAGTGTGTATAATTACTGGAACATGGAGTGAGAGTGAGTGTGAGGGACACAGTATGTACAATTACTTGAACATGGAGTGAGAGTGTGAGGGGCACTGTGTGTATAATTACTGGAACATGGAGTGAGAGTGTGAGGGACACAGTATGCACAATTACTTGAACATGGAGTGAGAGTGTGAGGGGCACTGTGTGTATAATTACTGGAACATGGAGTGAGAGTGTGAGGGACACAGTATGTACAATTACTGGAACATGGAGTGAGAGTGTGAGGGAAGCAGTGTGCATAATTACTGGAACATGGAGTGAGAGTGAGTGTGAGGGACACAGTATGTACAATTACTTGAACATGGAGTGAGAGTGTGAGGGGCACTGTGTGTATAATTACTGGAACATGGAGTGAGAGTGTGAGGGACACAGTATGCACAATTACTTGAACATGGAGTGAGAGTGTGAGGGGCACTGTGTGTATAATTACTGGAACATGGAGTGAGAGTGTGAGGGACACAGTATGTACAATTACTTGAACATGGAGTGAGAGTGTGAGGAACACAGTGCTTACAATTACTGGAAAATGGAGTGAGAGTGTGAGGGACACAGTGTGTACAATTACTTGAACATGGAGTGAGAGTGTGAGGGGCACTGTGTGCATAATTACTGGAACATGGAGAGTGAGTGTGAGGGACACAGTGTGTACAATTACTGGAACATGGTGAGGGAGAGTGTGGGGACACAGTGTGTATAATTACTGGAACATGGAGTGAGAGTATGAAGGACACAGTGTGTATAATTACTGGAACATGGAGTCATAGTTTGGAGACATAATGTGTACAATTATTGGTACACGGAGTGAGAGTGTGGGGACGCAGAGTGAATAATTACTGTATCATGGAGTGAGAATGTGAGGGACACAGTGTGTTCAATTACTGGAACGTGGTGTGAGGAACACAGTGTTTACAATTACTGGAAAATGGAGTGAGAGTGTGAGGGAAACATTGTGTATAATTACTGGAAAATGGAGTAAGAGTGTGGTGACACAGTGTGCACAATTACTGGAACACGGAGTGTGAGAGTGTGGGGACACAGTGTGGACAATTACTGGACCATGGAGTGAGAGTGTGATGGGCACAGTGTGTACACTTACTGGAACATGTAGTGAGGGTGTGGGGACACAGTGTGTGCAATTACTGTAACATGGAGTGTGCGAGTTTGAGGGACACAGTGTGTCCAATTACTGGAACATGGAGTGAGAGTATGAAGGACACAGTGTGTATCATTACTGGAACATGGAGTCAGAGTTTGGGGACATAGTGTGTTCAATTACTGGAACACGGAGTGTGTGAGTGTGGGGTCACAGTGTGGACAATACTGGAACATGGTGTGAGTAGCACAGTGTTTACAATTACTGGAACATGGAGAGAGCGTGTGAGGGACACAATGTGTGCAATTACTGGTACATGGAGTGAGAATGTGAGGGGCATAGTGAGTATAATTACTGGAACATGGAGTGAGAGTGTGAGGGACACAGTGCTTACAATTACTGGAACATGGAGTGAGAGTGTGAGGGACACAGTCTGTACAATTACTGGAACATGGAGTGAGAGTGTGGGGGGCCACTGTGTGTATAATTACTGGAACATGGAGTGAGAGTGCGGGGACACAGTGTGTATAATTACTGGAACATGGCGTGAGAGTGTGAGGGGCACAATGTGTATAATTACTGGATCATGGAGGGAGAGTTTGAGGGACACGGTGTTTACAATTACTGGAACATGGAGTGAGAGTGTGAGGCTCACAATGTGTGTAATTACTGGAACATGGAGTGAGAGTGTGAGGGACACACTGTGTACAATACTGGAACATGGAGTGAGTTTGAGAGAGGAATTATAGGAGGTTGTTCACATGGGATATTAGATAGGAGGATGTTCACAGGGGGATTTAGACAGGTAGGTGTTCAATGGGGTTATTAGATAGTAGGGTGTTCACAAGGGGGCATTAGATAGGAGGGTGTTCACAGAGGGAAATAGACTGGAGTATGTTCACAGGCGGAATTAGACATGAGGATGTTCACAGGAGAATTCGGCAGGAGGTTGTTCACAGGGGGAATTAGACAGGAGGGTGTTCATAGGTGGAATTAGACAGGAGCGTGTTCACAGGGGAATTAGACAGGAGGGTGTTCACAGGGGGAATTAGACAGGAGGGTGTCCACAGGTGGAATTAGACAGGAGGGTGTTCACAATGTGAATGCGCCAGGAGGTTTTTCACAGGGAGAATTAGACACGAGCGTGTTCACAGGGAGAATTTGACAGGAGGGTGCTCACAGGGGAATTGGACAGGAGGGTGTTCACAGGGTGAATTTGACAGGAGGGTGTTCACAGGGGGAATTTGACAGGAGCATGTTCACAGGGGGAATTCGACAGGAGCGTGTTCAAAGGTGGAATTAGACAGGAGGATGATCACAGGGGAATTCGGCAGGAGGTTGTTCACAGGGGGAATTAGACAGGAGCGTGTTCACAGGGGTATTAGACAGAGGTTGTTCAAAGGGGGAATTAGACAGGAAGGAGTTCACAGGGGAATGAGACAGGAGGGTGATCACAGGGGAATTAGACAGGAGCGTGTTCACAGGGGAACTAGACAGAATAGTGGTCAGAGGGGAATTAGACAGGAGGGTGTTCACAGGGGAATTAGACAGGAGCGTGTTCACAGGGGGAATTGGACAGGAGGGTGTTCATCAGGGGAATTAGACAGGACGGTGTTCACAGGGGGAATTAGACAAGATGGTGTTCACAGGCGAATTAGACAGGATGGTGTTCACAGGGGGAATTAGACAGGAGGGTGTTCACAGAGGGAATTAGACATGATGGTGTTCACAAGGGAATTAGTCAGCATGGTGTTCACAGGGGGAATTAGACAGAAGAGTGTTCACAGGGGAATTAGACAGGTGGGTGTTCACAGGGGAATTAGACAGGATGGTGTTCACAGGGGAATTAGACAAGTGGGTGCTCACAGGGGAATTGGACAAGATGGTGTTCACAGCGGAATTAGACAGGATGGTGTTCACAGGGGGAATTGGACAGAAGAGTGTTCACAGGGGAATTAGACAGGTGGGTGTTCATAGGGGAATTAGAAAGGATGGTGTTCACAGGGGAATTAGACAGGAGGCTGTTCACAGGGGGTATTAGATAGTAGGGTGTTCACAGGGAAGATTAGATAGGAGGGTGATCACAGGGGAATTAGACAGGAGGGTGTTGACAGGGGGAATTCGAGAAGTGGGAGTTTACAGGGGGAATTAGACAGGAGGATGTTCACAGGGTAAATTAAACAGGTGGGTGTTCACAGGGGGAATTAGACAGAAGAGTGTGCACAGGGGGAATGAGACAGGTGGGTATTCACAGGGGAATTAGACAGGATGGTGTTCACAGGGGGAATTAGACAGGAGCGTGTTCACAGGGGAATTAGACAGGATGGTGTTCACAGGGGGAATTAGACAGGAGGGTTTTCATAGGTGGAATTTGACAGGAGGGTGTTCACAAGGGGAATTAGACAGGAGGGTGTTCATAGGTGGAAATAGACAGGAGCGGGTCCACAATGTGAATGAGACAGGAGGGATTTCACAGGGGGAGTTATACAGGAGCGTGTCACAGGGGAATAGGCCAGGAGGTTTTTCACAGGGGGAATTAGACAGGAGCGTGTTCACAGGGTGAATTTGACAGGAGGGTGTTCACAGGGGAATTGGACAGAAGGGTGTTCACAGGGTGAATTTGACAGGAGGGTGTTCACAGTGGGAATTGGACAATAGGGTGTTCACAGGGGGAATTAGACAGGAGCGTGTTCAAAGGTGGAATTAGACAGGAGGATGATCACAGGGGAATTCGGCAGGAGGTTGTTCACAGGGGGAATTAGACAGGAGCGTGTTCACAGGGGAATTAGACAGGAGGTTGTTCAAAGGGGGAATTAGACAGGAAGGTGTTCACAGGGGAATTAGACAGGAGGGTGATCACAGGGGAATTAGACAGGAGCGTGTTCACAGGAGAATTAGACAGGAGGGTGTTCATTGGTGGAATTAGACAGGATGGTGTTCACAGGGGGAATTAGACAGAAGAGTGTTCACAGGGGAATTAGACAGGTGGGTGTTCACAGGGGAATTAGAAAGGATGGTGTTCACAGGGGAATTAGACAGGAGGCTGTTCACAGTGGGTATTAGATAGTAGGGTGTTCACAGGGAGGATTAGATAGGAGGGTGATCACAGGGGAATTAGACAGGAGGGTGTTGACAGGGGGAATTCGAGAAGTGGGAGTTTACAGGGGGAATTAGACAGGAGGATGATCACAGGGTAAATTAGCCAGGTGGGTGTTCACAGGGGTAATTAGACAGAAGAGTGTTCACAGGGGGAATTAGACAGGTGGGTATTCACAGGGGAATTAGACAGGATGGTGTTCACAGGGGGAATTAGACAGGAGGGTTTTCATAGGTGGAATTAGACAGGAGGGTGTTCACAGGGGGAATTAGACAGGAGGGTGTTCAGAGGTGGAAATAGACAGGAGCGGGTTCACAATGTGAATGAGACATGAGGGATTTCACAGGGGGAGTTAGACAGGAGCGTGTCACAGGGGAATAGGCCAGGAGGTTTTTCACAGGGGGAATTAGACAGGAGCGTGTTCACAGGGTGAATTTGACAGGAGGGTTTTCATAGGTGGAATTAGACAGGAGGGTGTTCACAGGGGGAATTAGACAGGAGGGTGTTCAGAGGTGGAAATAGACAGGAGCGGGTTCACAATGTGAATGAGACAGGAGGGATTTCACAGGGGGAGTTAGACAGGAGCGTGTCACAGGGGAATAGGCCAGGAGGTTTTTCACAGGGGGAATTAGACAGGAGCGTGTTCACAGGGTGAATTTGACAGGAGGGTGTTCACAGGGAGAATTGGACAATAGGGTGTTCACAGGGGGAATTAGAAAGGAGCGTGTTCAAAGGTGGAATTAGACAGGAGGATGATCACAGGGGAATTCGGCAGGAGGTTGTTCACAGGGGGAATTAGACAGGAGCGTGTTCACAGGGGAATTAGACAGGAGGTTGTTCAAAGGGGGAATTAGACAGGAAGGTGTTCACAGGGGAATTAGACAGGAGGGTGATCACAGGGGAATTAGACAGGAGCGTGTTCACAGGGGAATTAGACAGGAGGGTGTTCATTGGTGGAATTAGACAGGAGCGGGTTCACAGGGGAATTAGACTGGATGGTGTTCACAGGGGGATTTAGACAGGATGGTGCTCATAGCTGGAAATAGACGGGAGCGGGTTCACAGGGGAATTATAGGAGGGTGTTCACATGGGATATTAGATAGGAGGGTGTTCACAGGGGGATTTAGACAGGAGGGTGTTCACAGTGGTTATTAGATAGTAGGGAGTTCACAGGGGAATTAGACAGGATGGTGTTCACAGGGGGAATTAGACAGGAGCGTGTTCACAGGGGAATTAGACAGGATGGTGTTCACAGGGGGAATTAGACAGGAGGGTTTTCATAGGTGGAATTTGACAGGAGGGTGTTCACAAGGGGAATTGGACAATAGGGTGTTCACAGGGGGAATTAGACAGTAGGGTTTTCATAGGTGGAATTAGACAGGAGGGTGTTCATAGGTGGAAATAGACAGGAGCGGGTCCACAATGTGAATGAGACAGGAGGGATTTCACAGGGGGAGTTATACAGGAGCGTGTCACAGGGGAATAGGCCAGGAGGTTTTTCACAGGGGGAATTAGACAGGAGCGTGTTCACAGGGTGAATTTGACAGGAGGGTGTTCACAGGGGAATTGGACAGAAGGGTGTTCACAGGGTGAATTTGACAGGAGGGTGTTCACAGTGGGAATTGGCAATAGGGTGTTCACAGGGGGAATTAGACAGGAGCGTGTTCAAAGGTGGAATTAGACAGGAGGATGATCACAGGGGAATTCGGCAGGAGGTTGTTCACAGGGGGAATTAGACAGGAGCGTGTTCACAGGGGAATTAGACAGGAGGTTGTTCAAAGGGGGAATTAGACAGGAAGGTGTTCACAGGGGAATTAGACAGGAGGGTGATCACAGGGGAATTAGACAGGAGGGTGTTCATCAGGGGAATTAGACAGGACGGTGTTCACAGGGGGAATTAGACAAGATGGTGTTCACAGGCGAATTAGACAGGATGGTGTTCACAGGGGGAATTAGACAGGAGGGTGTTCACAGGGGGAATTAGACATGATGGTGTTCACAAGGGAATTAGTCAGCATGGTGTTCACAGGGGGAATTAGACAGAAGAGTGTTCACAGGGGAATTAGACAGGTGGGTGTTCACAGGGGAATTAGACAGGATGGTGTTCACAGGGGAATTAGACAAGTGGGTGCTCACAGGGGAATTAGACAAGATGGTGTTCACAGCGGAATTAGACAGGATGGTGTTCACAGGGGGAATTGGACAGAAGAGTGTTCACAGGGGAATTAGACAGGTGGGTGTTCATAGGGGAATTAGAAAGGATGGTGTTCACAGGGGAATTAGACAGGAGGCTGTTCACAGGGGGTATTAGATAGTAGGGTGTTCACAGGGAGGATTAGATAGGAGGGTGATCACAGGGGAATTAGACAGGAGGGTGTTGACAGGGGGAATTCGAGAAGTGGGAGTTTACAGGGGGAATTAGACAGGAGGATGTTCACAGGGTAAATTAAACAGGTGGGTGTTCACAGGGGGAATTAGACAGAAGAGTGTGCACAGGGGGAATGAGACAGGTGGGTATTCACAGGGGAATTAGACAGGATGGTGTTCACAGGGGGAATTAGACAGGAGCGTGTTCACAGGGGAATTAGACAGGATGGTGTTCACAGGGGGAATTAGACAGGAGGGTTTTCATAGGTGGAATTTGACAGGAGGGTGTTCACAAGGGGAATTAGACAGGAGGGTGTTCATAGGTGGAAATAGACAGGAGCGGGTCCACAATGTGAATGAGACAGGAGGGATTTCACAGGGGGAGTTATACAGGAGCGTGTCACAGGGGAATAGGCCAGGAGGTTTTTCACAGGGGGAATTAGACAGGAGCGTGTTCACAGGGTGAATTTGACAGGAGGGTGTTCACAGGGGAATTGGACAGAAGGGTGTTCACAGGGTGAATTTGACAGGAGGGTGTTCACAGTGGGAATTGGACAATAGGGTGTTCACAGGGGGAATTAGACAGGAGCGTGTTCAAAGGTGGAATTAGACAGGAGGATGATCACAGGGGAATTCGGCAGGAGGTTGTTCACAGGGGGAATTAGACAGGAGCGTGTTCACAGGGGAATTAGACAGGAGGTTGTTCAAAGGGGGAATTAGACAGGAAGGTGTTCACAGGGGAATTAGACAGGAGGGTGATCACAGGGGAATTAGACAGGAGCGTGTTCACAGGAGAATTAGACAGGAGGGTGTTCATTGGTGGAATTAGACAGGATGGTGTTCACAGGGGGAATTAGACAGAAGAGTGTTCACAGGGGAATTAGACAGGTGGGTGTTCACAGGGGAATTAGAAAGGATGGTGTTCACAGGGGAATTAGACAGGAGGCTGTTCACAGGGGGTATTAGATAGTAGGGTGTTCACAGGGAGGATTAGATAGGAGGGTGATCACAGGGGAATTAGACAGGAGGGTGTTGACAGGGGGAATTCGAGAAGTGGGAGTTTACAGGGGGAATTAGACAGGAGGATGATCACAGGGTAAATTAGCCAGGTGGGTGTTCACAGGGGGAATTAGACAGAAGAGTGTTCACAGGGGGAATTAGACAGGTGGGTATTCACAGGGGATTTAGACAGGATGGTGTTCACAGGGGGAATTAGACAGGAGGGTTTTCATAGGTGGAATTAGACAGGAGGGTGTTCACAGGGGGAATTAGACAGGAGGGTGTTCAGAGGTGGAAATAGACAGGAGCGGGTTCACAATGTGAATGAGACATGAGGGATTTCACAGGGGGAGTTAGACAGGAGCGTGTCACAGGGGAATAGGCCAGGAGGTTTTTCACAGGGGGAATTAGACAGGAGCGTGTTCACAGGGTGAATTTGACAGGAGGGTTTTCATAGGTGGAATTAGACAGGAGGGTGTTCACAGGGGGAATTAGACAGGAGGGTGTTCAGAGGTGGAAATAGACAGGAGCGGGTTCACAATGTGAATGAGACAGGAGGGATTTCACAGGGGGAGTTAGACAGGAGCGTGTCACAGGGGAATAGGCCAGGAGGTTTTTCACAGGGGGAATTAGACAGGAGCGTGTTCACAGGGTGAATTTGACAGGAGGGTGTTCACAGGGGGAATTGGACAATAGGGTGTTCACAGGGGGAATTAGAAAGGAGCGTGTTCAAAGGTGGAATTAGACAGGAGGATGATCACAGGGGAATTCGGCAGGAGGTTGTTCACAGGGGGAATTAGACAGGAGCGTGTTCACAGGGGAATTAGACAGGAGGTTGTTCAAAGGGGGAATTAGACAGGAAGGTGTTCACAGGGGAATTAGACAGGAGGGTGATCACAGGGGAATTAGACAGGAGCGTGTTCACAGGGGAATTAGACAGGAGGGTGTTCATTGGTGGAATTAGACAGGAGCGGGTTCACAGGGGAATTAGACTGGATGGTGTTCACAGGGGGATTTAGACAGGATGGTGCTCATAGCTGGAAATAGACGGGAGCGGGTTCACAGGGGAATTATAGGAGGGTGTTCACATGGGATATTAGATAGGAGGGTGTTCACAGGGGGATTTAGACAGGAGGGTGTTCACATTGGTTATTAGATAGTAGGGAGTTCACAGGGGAATTAGACAGGATGGTGTTCACAGGGGGAATTAGACAGGAGCGTGTTCACAGGGGAATTAGACAGGATGGTGTTCACAGGGGGAATTAGACAGGAGGGTTTTCATAGGTGGAATTTGACAGGAGGGTGTTCACAAGGGGAATTGGACAATAGGGTGTTCACAGGGGGAATTAGACAGGAGGGTTTTCATAGGTGGAATTAGACAGGAGGGTGTTCATAGGTGGAAATAGACAGGAGCGGGTCCACAATGTGAATGAGACAGGAGGGATTTCACAGGGGGAGTTATACAGGAGCGTGTCACAGGGGAATAGGCCAGGAGGTTTTTCACAGGGGGAATTAGACAGGAGCGTGTTCACAGGGTGAATTTGACAGGAGGGTGTTCACAGGGGAATTGGACAGAAGGGTGTTCACAGGGTGAATTTGACAGGAGGGTGTTCACAGTGGGAATTGGACAATAGGGTGTTCACAGGGGGAATTAGACAGGAGCGTGTTCAAAGGTGGAATTCGACAGGAGGATGATCACAGGGGAATTCGGCAGGAGGTTGTTCACAGGGGGAATTAGACAGGAGCGTGTTCACAGGGGAATTAGACAGGAGGTTGTTCAAAGGGGGAATTAGACAGGAAGGTGTTCACAGGGGAATTAGACAGGAGGGTGATCACAGGGGAATTAGACAGGAGGGTGTTCATCAGGGGAATTAGACAGGACGGTGTTCACAGGGGGAATTAGACAAGATGGTGTTCACAGGCGAATTAGACAGGATGGTGTTCACAGGGGGAATTAGACAGGAGGGTGTTCACAGGGGGAATTAGACATGATGGTGTTCACAAGGGAATTAGTCAGCATGGTGTTCACAGGGGGAATTAGACAGAAGAGTGTTCACAGGGGAATTAGACAGGTGGGTGTTCACAGGGGAATTAGACAGGATGGTGTTCACAGGGGAATTAGACAAGTGGGTGCTCACAGGGGAATTAGACAAGATGGTGTTCACAGCGGAATTAGACAGGATGGTGTTCACAGGGGGAATTGGACAGAAGAGTGTTCACAGGGGAATTAGACAGGTGGGTGTTCATAGGGGAATTAGAAAGGATGGTGTTCACAGGGGAATTAGACAGGAGGCTGTTCACAGGGGGTATTAGATAGTAGGGTGTTCACAGGGAGGATTAGATAGGAGGGTGATCACAGGGGAATTAGACAGGAGGGTGTTGACAGGGGGAATTCGAGAAGTGGGAGTTTACAGGGGGAATTAGACAGGAGGATGTTCACAGGGTAAATTAAACAGGTGGGTGTTCACAGGGGGAATTAGACAGAAGAGTGTGCACAGGGGGAATGAGACAGGTGGGTATTCACAGGGGAATTAGACAGGATGGTGTTCACAGGGGGAATTAGACAGGAGCGTGTTCACAGGGGAATTAGACAGGATGGTGTTCACAGGGGGAATTAGACAGGAGGGTTTTCATAGGTGGAATTTGACAGGAGGGTGTTCACAAGGGGAATTAGACAGGAGGGTGTTCATAGGTGGAAATAGACAGGAGCGGGTCCACAATGTGAATGAGACAGGAGGGATTTCACAGGGGGAGTTATACAGGAGCGTGTCACAGGGGAATAGGCCAGGAGGTTTTTCACAGGGGGAATTAGACAGGAGCGTGTTCACAGGGTGAATTTGACAGGAGGGTGTTCACAGGGGAATTGGACAGAAGGGTGTTCACAGGGTGAATTTGACAGGAGGGTGTTCACAGTGGGAATTGGACAATAGGGTGTTCACAGGGGGAATTAGACAGGAGCGTGTTCAAAGGTGGAATTCGACAGGAGGATGATCACAGGGGAATTCGGCAGGAGGTTGTTCACAGGGGGAATTAGACAGGAGCGTGTTCACAGGGGAATTAGACAGGAGGTTGTTCAAAGGGGGAATTAGACAGGAAGGTGTTCACAGGGGAATTAGACAGGAGGGTGATCACAGGGGAATTAGACAGGAGGGTGTTCATCAGGGGAATTAGACAGGACGGTGTTCACAGGGGGAATTAGACAAGATGGTGTTCACAGGCGAATTAGACAGGATGGTGTTCACAGGGGGAATTAGACAGGAGGGTGTTCACAGGGGGAATTAGACATGATGGTGTTCACAAGGGAATTAGTCAGCATGGTGTTCACAGGGGGAATTAGACAGAAGAGTGTTCACAGGGGAATTAGACAGGTGGGTGTTCACAGGGGAATTAGACAGGATGGTGTTCACAGGGGAATTAGACAAGTGGGTGCTCACAGGGGAATTAGACAAGATGGTGTTCACAGCGGAATTAGACAGGATGGTGTTCACAGGGGGAATTGGACAGAAGAGTGTTCACAGGGGAATTAGACAGGTGGGTGTTCATAGGGGAATTAGAAAGGATGGTGTTCACAGGGGAATTAGACAGGAGGCTGTTCACAGGGGGTATTAGATAGTAGGGTGTTCACAGGGAGGATTAGATAGGAGGGTGATCACAGGGGAATTAGACAGGAGGGTGTTGACAGGGGGAATTCGAGAAGTGGGAGTTTACAGGGGGAATTAGACAGGAGGATGTTCACAGGGTAAATTAAACAGGTGGGTGTTCACAGGGGGAATTAGACAGAAGAGTGTGCACAGGGGGAATGAGACAGGTGGGTATTCACAGGGGAATTAGACAGGATGGTGTTCACAGGGGGAATTAGACAGGAGCGTGTTCACAGGGGAATTAGACAGGATGGTGTTCACAGGGGGAATTAGACAGGAGGGTTTTCATAGGTGGAATTTGACAGGAGGGTGTTCACAAGGGGAATTAGACAGGAGGGTGTTCATAGGTGGAAATAGACAGGAGCGGGTCCACAATGTGAATGAGACAGGAGGGATTTCACAGGGGGAGTTATACAGGAGCGTGTCACAGGGGAATAGGCCAGGAGGTTTTTCACAGGGGGAATTAGACAGGAGCGTGTTCACAGGGTGAATTTGACAGGAGGGTGTTCACAGGGGAATTGGACAGAAGGGTGTTCACAGGGTGAATTTGACAGGAGGGTGTTCACAGTGGGAATTGGACAATAGGGTGTTCACAGGGGGAATTAGACAGGAGCGTGTTCAAAGGTGGAATTAGACAGGAGGATGATCACAGGGGAATTCGGCAGGAGGTTGTTCACAGGGGGAATTAGACAGGAGCGTGTTCACAGGGGAATTAGACAGGAGGTTGTTCAAAGGGGGAATTAGACAGGAAGGTGTTCACAGGGGAATTAGACAGGAGGGTGATCACAGGGGAATTAGACAGGAGCGTGTTCACAGGAGAATTAGACAGGAGGGTGTTCATTGGTGGAATTAGACAGGATGGTGTTCACAGGGGGAATTAGACAGAAGAGTGTTCACAGGGGAATTAGACAGGTGGGTGTTCACAGGGGAATTAGAAAGGATGGTGTTCACAGGGGAATTAGACAGGAGGCTGTTCACAGGGGGTATTAGATAGTAGGGTGTTCACAGGGAGGATTAGATAGGAGGGTGATCACAGGGGAATTAGACAGGAGGGTGTTGACAGGGGGAATTCGAGAAGTGGGAGTTTACAGGGGGAATTAGACAGGAGGATGATCACAGGGTAAATTAGACAGGTGGGTGTTCACAGGGGGAATTAGACAGAAGAGTGTTCACAGGGGGAATTAGACAGGTGGGTATTCACAGGGGAATTAGACAGGATGGTGTTCACAGGGGGAATTAGACAGGAGGGTTTTCATAGGTGGAATTAGACAGGAGGGTGTTCACAGGGGGAATTAGACAGGAGGGTGTTCAGAGGTGGAAATAGACAGGAGCGGGTTCACAATGTGAATGAGACATGAGGGATTTCACAGGGGGAGTTAGACAGGAGCGTGTCACAGGGGAATAGGCCAGGAGGTTTTTCACAGGGGGAATTAGACAGGAGCGTGTTCACAGGGTGAATTTGACAGGAGGGTTTTCATAGGTGGAATTAGACAGGAGGGTGTTCACAGGGGGAATTAGACAGGAGGGTGTTCAGAGGTGGAAATAGACAGGAGCGGGTTCACAATGTGAATGAGACAGGAGGGATTTCACAGGGGGAGTTAGACAGGAGCGTGTCACAGGGGAATAGGCCAAGAGGTTTTTCACAGGGGGAATTAGACAGGAGCGTGTTCACAGGGTGAATTTGACAGGAGGGTGTTCACAGGGGGAATTGGACAATAGGGTGTTCACAGGGGGAATTAGAAAGGAGCGTGTTCAAAGGTGGAATTAGACAGGAGGATGATCACAGGGGAATTCGGCAGGAGGTTGTTCACAGGGGGAATTAGACAGGAGCGTGTTCACAGGGGAATTAGACAGGAGGTTGTTCAAAGGGGGAATTAGACAGGAAAGTGTTCACAGGGGAATTAGACAGGAGGGTGATCACAGGGGAATTAGACAGGAGCGTGTTCACAGGGGAATTAGACAGGAGGGTGTTCATTGGTTGAATTAGACAGGAGCGGGTTCACAGGGGAATTAAAATGGATGGTGTTCACAGGGGGATTTAGACAGGATGGTGCTCACAGCTGGAAATAGACGGGAGACGGTTCACAGGGGAATTATAGGAGGGTGTTCACATGGGATATTAGATAGGAGGGTGTTCACAGGGGGATTTAGACAGGAGGGTGTTCACAGTGGTTATTAGATAGTAGGGAGTTCACAGGGGAATTAGACAGGATGGTGTTCACAGGGGGAATTAGACAGGAGCGTGTTCACAGGGGAATTAGACAGGATGGTGTTCACAGGGGGAATTAGACAGGAGGGTTTTCATAGGTGGAATTTGACAGGAGGGTGTTCACAAGGGGAATTGGACAATAGGGTGTTCACAGGGGGAATTAGACAGGAGGGTTTTCATAGGTGGAATTAGACAGGAGGGTGTTCATAGGTGGAAATAGACAGGAGCGGGTCCACAATGTGAATGAGACAGGAGGGATTTCACAGGGGGAGTTATACAGGAGCGTGTCACAGGGGAATAGGCCAGGAGGTTTTTCACAGGGGGAATTAGACAGGAGCGTGTTCACAGGGTGAATTTGACAGGAGGGTGTTCACAGGGGAATTGGACAGAAGGGTGTTCACAGGGTGAATTTGACAGGAGGGTGTTCACAGTGGGAATTGGACAATAGGGTGTTCACAGGGGGAATTAGACAGGAGCGTGTTCAAAGGTGGAATTAGACAGGAGGATGATCACAGGGGAATTCGGCAGGAGGTTGTTCACAGGGGGAATTAGACAGGAGCGTGTTCACAGGGGAATTAGACAGGAGGTTGTTCAAAGGGGGAATTAGACAGGAAGGTGTTCACAGGGGAATTAGACAGGAGGGTGATCACAGGGGAATTAGACAGGAGCGTGTTCACAGGAGAATTAGACAGGAGGGTGTTCATTGGTGGAATTAGACAGGATGGTGTTCACAGGGGGAATTAGACAGAAGAGTGTTCACAGGGGAATTAGACAGGTGGGTGTTCACAGGGGAATTAGAAAGGATGGTGTTCACAGGGGAATTAGACAGGAGGCTGTTCACAGGGGGTATTAGATAGTAGGGTGTTCACAGGGAGGATTAGATAGGAGGGTGATCACAGGGGAATTAGACAGGAGGGTGTTGACAGGGGGAATTCGAGAAGTGGGAGTTTACAGGGGGAATTAGACAGGAGGATGATCACAGGGTAAATTAGACAGGTGGGTGTTCACAGGGGGAATTAGACAGAAGAGTGTTCACAGGGGGAATTAGACAGGTGGGTATTCACAGGGGAATTAGACAGGATGGTGTTCACAGGGGGCATTAGACAGGAGCGTGTTCACAGGGGAATTAGACAGGATGGTGTTCACAGGGGGAATTAGACAGGAGGGTTTTCATAGGTGGAATTAGACAGGAGGGTGTTCACAGGGGGAATTAGACAGGAGGGTGTTCAGAGATGGAAATAGACAGGAGCGGGTTCACAATGTGAATGAGACAGGAGGGATTTCACAGGGGGAGTTAGACAGGAGCGTGTCACAGGGGAATAGGCCAGGAGGTTTTTCACAGGGGGAATTAGACAGGAGCGTGTTCACAGGGTGAATTTGACAGGAGGGTGTTCACAGGGGGAATTGGACAATAGGGTGTTCACAGGGGGAATTAGAAAGGAGCGTGTTCAAAGGTGGAATTAGACAGGAGGATGATCACAGGGGAATTCGGCAGGAGGTTGTTCACAGGGGGAATTAGACAGGAGCGTGTTCACAGGGGAATTAGACAGGAGGTTGTTCAAAGGGGGAATTAGACAGGAAGGTGTTCACAGGGGAATTAGACAGGAGGGTGATCACAGGGGAATTAGACAGGAGCGTGTTCACAGGGGAATTAGACAGGAGGGTGTTCATTGGTGGAATTAGACAGGAGCGGGTTCACAGGGGAATTAGACTGGATGGTGTTCACAGGGGGAATTAGACAGGATGGTGCTCATAGCTGGAAATAGACGGGAGCGGGTTCACAGGGGAATTATAGGAGGGTCTTCACATGGGATATTAGATAGGAGGGTGTTCACAGGGGGATTTAGACAGGAGGGTGTTCACAGTGGTTATTAGATAGTAGGGTGTTCACAGGGGGTTTAGATAGGAGTTTGTTCGCAGGGGGAATTAGACTGGAGTGTGTTCACAGGTGGAATTAGACAGGAGCGTGTTCACAGGGGAATTTGACAGGATGGTGTTCACAGGGGGAATTAGACAGGAGGGTGTTCATAGGTGGAATTTGTCAGGGGCGGGTTCACAGTGGAATTATCGGAGGGTGTTCACATGAGATATTAGATAGGAGGGTGTTCACAGGGGGATTTAGAGAGGTGGGTGTTCACAGGGGTTATTTGATAGTAGGGTGTTCACAGGGGGGATTAGATAGGAGGGTGTTCACAGCGAGAATTAGACTGGAGTGTTTTCACAGGCGGAATTAGACAGGAGGATGATCACAGGAGAATTCGGCAGGAGGTTGTTCACAGGGGGAATTAGACAGGAGGGTGTTCACAGGGTGAATTTGACAGGAGGGTGTTCACAGGGGAATTGGACAGGAGGGTGTTCAGAGGGTGAAAAAGACAGGAGGGTGTTCACAGTGGGAATTGGACAGGAGGGTGTTCACAGGGGGAATTAGACAGGAGCGTGTTCAAAGGTGGAATTAGACAGGAGGATGATCACAGGGGAATTCGGCAGGACGTTGTTCACAGGTGGAATTAGACAGGAGGTTGCTCAAAGGGGGAATTAGACAGGAAGGTGTTCACAGGGGAATTAGACAGGAGGGTGATCACAGGGGAATTAGACAGGAGGGTGATCACAGGGGAATTAGACAGGAGGGTGTTCACAGGGGTATTCGTCATGAGGGTGTTCACAGGGGGAATTAGACAGGAGCTTGTTCACAGGGGAATTAGACAGAAGAGCGTTCATAGGGGAATTAGACAGGTGGGTGTTCACAGGGGAATTAGACAGGAGCGTGTTGACAGGGGAAATCGACATGTGTGTGTTCACAGGTTGAATTAGACAGGAGCGTGTTCAAAGGGGGAATTAGACATGCGGGTGTTCATTAGGAGGTTCAGACAGGACGGTGTTCACAGGGGGAATTTGACAGGACCGTGTTCACAGGGGGAATTAGACAGGAGCGTGTTCACAGGGGAATTAGACAGGAGCGTGTTCACAGGGGGAATTAGACAGGACCGTGCTCACAGGGGGAATTAGACTGGAGCGTGTTCACAGGGGAATTAGACAGGTGGCTGTTCACAGTTTAATTAGACAGGATGGTGTTCACAGGGGGTATTAGACAGGAGGGTGTTCTCGTGGGATTTTCGATAGGAGGGTCTTCACAGGGGGAATTTGACAGGAGGGTGTTCACATGGGAATTAGACAGGAACGTGTTCACAGGGGGAATTAGACAGGAGGGTGTTCACATGGGATTTTCGATAGGAGGGTGTTCACAATGGGAATTAGACAGGAGGTGTTCACAATGGGAATTAGACAGGAGGGTGTTCACAGGGAGAATTAGACAGAAGAGTGTACACAGGGGAATTAGACAGGAGGGTGTTCACAGGGGGAATTAGACAGGAGGGTGTTCAAAGGGAGAATTAGACAGCAGAGTGTACACAGGGGAATTAGACAGGAGGGTGTTCACACGGGAATTAGACAGGATGCTGTTCACAGGGGAATTAGACAGGTGGGTGTTCACAGGGGAATTAGACAAGATGGTGTTCACAGAGGGATTAGACAGGATGGTGTTCACAGGGGGAATTTGACAGGAGGGTGGTCACAGGGGGGATTTGACAGGAGGGTGTTCACAGGGGAATTAGACAGTTGGGTGTTCACAGGGGAATTAGACATGATGGTGTTAACAGGGGAATTAGTCAGGATGGTGTTCACAGGGGGAATTAGACAGAAGAGTGTTCACAGGGTAATTGGACAGGAGGGTGTTCACAGGGGGAATTAGACAGGAGCGTGTTCAATGGTGGAATTACACAGTGGGATGATCACAGGGGAATTCGGTAGGAGGTTGTTCACAGGGGGAATTAGACAGGAGCGTGTTCACAGGGGAATTAGACAGGAGGTTGTTCAAAGGCGGAATTAGACAGGAAAGTGTTCACAGTGTGAATGAGACAGGACATTGTTCACAGGAGAAATTAGACATGAGGGTGTTCACAGGGGAATTAGACAGGAGGGTCTTCACAGGGAGAATTAGACAGGAGGGTGTTCACAGGGGGAATTAGACAGGAGCGTGTTCACAGCGGAATCAGACAGAAGTGTGTTCAGAGGGGAATTAGACAGGAGCGTGTTGACAGGGGAAATCGACATGTGTGTGTTCACAGGGTGAATTAGACAGGAGCGTGTTCACAGGGGGAATTAGACAGGAGCGTGTTCACAGGGGAATTCGACAGGACGGTGTTCACAGGGGGAATTAGACAGGACCGTGTTCACAGGGGGAATTAGACAGGAGCGTGTTCACAGGGGAATTAGACAGGAGCGTGTTCACAGGGGGAATTAGACAGGAGCGTGTTCAAAGGGGAATCAGACAGGACGGTGTTCACAGGGGGAATTAGACAGGACCGTTTTCACAGGGGAAATTACACAGGAGCATGTTCACAGGGGAATTAGACAGGAGGGAGTTCACAGTTTAATTAGACAGGATGGTGTTCACAGGGGGTATTAGACAGGAGGGTGTTCTCATGCGATTTTGGATAGCAGGGTTTTCACAGGGGGAATTAGACAGGAGGGTGATCACAGGGGGATTAGACAGGAACGCGTTCACAGGGGGAATTAGACAGGAGGGTGTTCACATGGGATTTTCGATAGGAGGGTGTTCACAGGGGGAATTAGACAGGAGTGTGTTCACAGGGGTAATTAGACAGGAGGGTGTTCACATAGGATTTTCAATAGGAGGGTGTTCACAGGGGGAATTAGACAGGAGGGTGTTCACAGGGGAATTAGACAGGATGGTGTTCACAGGGGGAATTAGACAGAAGAGTGTTCACAGGGGAATTAGACAGGAGGGTGTTCACAGGGGAATTAGACAGGATGGTATTCACAGGGGAATGAGACAGGTGGGTGTTCACAGGGGAATTAGACAAGATGGTGTTCACAGGGAAATTATACAGGATGGTGTTCACAGGAAGAATTAGACAGGAGGGTGTTCACAGGGGGAATTCGACATGATGGTGTTCACAGGGGAATTAGTCAGGATGGTGTTCACAGGGTGAATTTGACAGGAGGGTGTTCACAGGGGGAATTGGACAGGAGGGTATTCACAGGGGGAATTAGACAGGAGCGTGTTCAAAGGTGGAATTAGACAGGAGGATTTTCACAGGGGAATTCGGCAGGAGGTTGTTCACAGGGGGAATTAGACAGGAGCGTGTTCACAGGGGAATTAGACAGGAGATTGTTCAAAGGGGGAATTAGACAGCAAGGTGTTCACAGGGGAATTAGACAGGAGGGTGATCACAGGGGAATTAGACAGGAGCGTGTTCACAGGGGAATTAGACAGAAGAGTGTTCAGAGGGAACCAGACAGGAGGATGTTCACAGGGGAATTAGACAGGAGCTTGTTCACAGGGGAATTAGACAGAAGAGTGTTCAGAGGGGAATTGGACAGGAGGCTGTTCACAGGGGAATTAGACAGGAGGGTGTTCACAGGGGGAATTAGACAGGAGGGTGTTCAAAGGGAGAATTAGACAGCAGAGTGTACACAGGGGAATTAGACAGGAGGGTGTTCACACGGGAATTAGACAGGATGCTGTACACAGGGGAATTAGACAGGTGGGTGTTCACAGGGGAATTAGACAAGATGGTGTTCACAGAGGGATTAGACAGGATGGTGTTCACAGGGGGAATTTGACAGGAGGGTGTTCACAGGGGAATTAGACAGTTGGGTGTTCACAGGGGAATTAGACATGATGGTGTTAACAGGGGAATTAGTCAGGATGGTGTTCACAGGGGGAATTAGACAGAAGAGTGTTCACAGGGTAATTGGACAGGAGGGTGTTCACAGGGGGAATTAGACAGGAGCGTGTTCAATGGTGGAATTACACAGTGGGATGATCACAGGGGAATTCGGTAGGAGGTTGTTCACATGGGGAATTAGACAGGAGCGTGTTCACAGTGGAATTAGACAGGAGGTTGTTCAAAGGCGGAATTAGACAGGAAAGTGTTCACAGTGTGAATGAGACAGGACATTGTTCACAGGAGAAATTAGACATGAGGGTGTTCACAGGGGAATTAGACAGGAGGGTCTTCACAGGGAGAATTAGACAGGAGGGTGTTCACAGGGGGAATTAGACAGGAGCGTGTTCACAGCGGAATCAGACAGAAGTGTGTTCAGAGGGGAATTAGACAGGAGCGTGTTGACAGGGGAAATCGACATGTGTGAGTTCACAGGGTGAATTAGACAGGAGCGTGTTCACAGGGGGAATTAGACAGGAGCGTGTTCACAGGGGAATTAGACAGGACGGTGTTCACAGGGGGAATTAGACAGGACCGTTTTCACAGGGGGAATTGCACAGGAGCATGTTCACAGGGGAATTAGACAGGAGGGAGTTCACAGTTTAATTAGACAGGATGGTGTTCACAGGGGGTATTAGACAGGAGGGTGTTCTCATGGGATTTTGGATAGCAGGGTTTTCACAGGGGGAATTAGACAGGAGGGTGATCACAGGGGGATTAGACAGGAACGCGTTCACAGGGGGAATTAGACAGGAGGGTGTTCACATGGGATTTTCGATAAGAGGGTGTTCACAGGGGGAATTAGACAGGAGTGTGTTCACAGGGGTAATTAGACAGGAGGGTGTTCACATGGGATTTTCAATAGGAGGGTGTTCAAAGGGGGAATTAGACAGGAGGGTGTTCACAGGGGAATTAGACAGGATGGTGTTCACAGAAGGAATTAGACAGAAGAGTGTTCACAGGGGAATTAGACAGGAGGGTGTTCACAGGGGAATTAGACAGGATGGTATTCACAGGGGAATGAGACAGGTGGGTGTTCACAGGGGAATTAGACAAGATGGTGTTCACAGGGAAATTATACAGGATGGTGTTCACAGGAAGAATTAGACAGAAGGGTGTTCACAGGTTGAATTCGACATGATGGTGTTCACAGGGGAATTAGTCAGGATGGTGTTCACAGGGTGAATTTGACAGGAGGGTGTTCACAGGGGGAATTGGACAGGAGGGTATTCACAGGGGGAATTTGACAGGAGCTTGTTCAAAGGTGGAATTAGACAGGAGGATGTTCACAGGGGAATTCGGCAGGAGGTTGTTCACAGGGGGAATTAGACAGGAGCGTGTTCACAGGGGAATTAGACAGGAGATTGTTCAAAGGGGGAATTAGACAGCAAGGTGTTCACAGGGGAATTAGACAGGAGGGTGATCACAGGGGAATTAGACAGGAGCGTGTTCACAGGGGAATTAGACAGAAGAGTGTTCAGAGGGGAACTAGACAGGAGGATGTTCACAGGGGAATTAGACAGGAGCTTGTTCACAGAGGAATTAGACAGAAGAGTGTTCAGAGGGGAATTGGACAGGAGGCTGTTCACAGGGGAATTAGACAGGAGCGTGTTGACAGGGGAAATCGACATGTGTGTGTTCACAGGGTGAATTAGACAGGAGCGTGTTCACAGGGGGTATTAGACAGGAGGGTGTTCACAGGGGGAATTAGACAAGATGGTGTTCAGAAGAGAATTGGACAGGATGGTGTTCACAGGGGGAATTAGACAGGAGGGTGTTCACAGGGGGAATTAGACATGATGGTGTTCACAGGGGAATTATTCAGGATGGTGTTCACAGGGGGAATTAGACAGAAGAGTGTTCACAGGGGAATTAGACAGGTGGGTGTTCACAGGGGAATTAGACAGGATGGTATTCACAGGGGAATGAGACAGGTGGGTGTTCACAGGGGAATTAGACAAGATGGTGTTCACAGGGAAATTATACAGGATGGTGTTCACAGGAAGAATTAGACAGGAGGGTGTTCACAGGTTGAATTCGACATGATGGTGTTCACAGGGGAATTAGTCAGGATGGTGTTCACAGGGTGAATTTGACAGGAGGGTGTTCACAGGGGGAATTGGACAGGAGGGTATTCACAGGGGGAATTTGACAGGAGCGTGTTCAAAGGTGGAATTAGACAGGAGGATGTTCACAGGGGAATTCGGCAGGAGGTTGTTCACAGGGGGAATTAGACAGGAGCGTGTTCACAGGGGAATTGGACAGGAGATTGTTCAAAGGGGGAATTAGACAGCAAGGTGTTCACAGGGGAATTAGACAGGAGGGTGATCACAGGGGAATTAGACAGGAGCGTGTTCACAGGGGAATTAGACAGAAGAGTGTCAGAGGGGAACTAGACAGGAGGATGTTCACAGGGGAATTAGACAGGAGCTTGTTCACAGGGGAATTAGACAGAAGAGTGTTCAGAGGGGAATTGGACAGGAGGCTGTTCACAGGGGAATTAGACAGGAGCGTGTTGACAGGGGAAATCGACATGTGTGTGTTCACAGGGTGAATTAGACAGGAGCGTGTTCACAGGGGGTATTAGACAGGAGGGTGTTCACAGGGGGAATTAGACAAGATGGTGTTCAGAAGAGAATTGGACAGGATGGTGTTCACAGGGGGAATTAGACAGGAGGGTGTTCACAGGGGGAATTAGACATGATGGTGTTCACAGGGGAATTATTCAGGATGGTGTTCACAGGGGGAATTAGACAGAAGAGTGTTCACAGGGAAATTAGACAGGTGGGTGTTCACAGTGGAATTAGACAAGATGGTGTTCACAGGGGAATTAGACAGGATGGTGTTCACAGGGGGAATTAGAGAGGAGGGTGTTCACAGGGGGAATTAGACAAGATGGTGTTCACAGGGGAATTGGACAGGTGGGTGTTCACAGGGGAATTAGAAGGGATGGTGTTCACAGGGGAATTAGACAGGAGGGTGTTCACAGGGGATATTAGACAGTAGGGTGTTCACAGGGAGGATTAGATAGGAGGGTGATCACAGGGAAATTACACAGGAGGGTGTTGACAGGGGGAATTCGAGAAGTGGGAGTTTACAGGGGAAATTAGACAGGAGGATGTTCACATTGTAAATTAGACAGGTGGGTGTTCACAGGGGGAATTAGACAGAAGAGTGTTCACAATGGGCAATTAGACAGGTGGGTATTCACAGGGGAATTAGACAAGATGGTGTTCACAGGGGGAATTAGACAGGAGCGTGATCACAGGGGAATTAGACAGGATGGTGTTAGCAGGGGAAATTGGACAGGAGGGTTTTCATAGGTAGAATTAGACAGGAGGGTGTTCACAGGGGGAATTAGACAGGAGGGTGCTCATAGGTGGCATTAGTCAGGAGCGGGTTCACAGGGGAATTATCGGAGGGTGTTCACATGGGATATTAGATAGGAGGGTGTTCACATGGGGATTTGGACAGGAGGGTGTTCACAGGGGTTATTGGATAGTAGGGTATTCACAGGGGGTTTAGATAGGAGTGTGTTCGCAGGGGGACTTAGACTGGAGGGTGTTCACAGGGGAATTAGACAAGATGGTGTTCACAGAGGGATTAGACAGGATGGTGTTCACAGGGGGAATTAGAGAGGAGGGTGTTCACAGGGGGAATTTGACAGGAGGGTGTTCACAGGGGAATTAGACAGTTGGGGGTTCACAGGGGAATTAGACATGATGGTGTTAACAGGAGAATTAGTCGGGATGGTGTTCACAGGGGGAATTAGACAGAAGAGTGTTCACAGGGTAATTGGACAGGAGGGTGTTCACAGGGGGAATTAGACAGGAGCGTGTTCAAAGGTGGAATTAGACAGTAGGATGATCACAGGGGAATTCGGTAGGAGGTTGTTCACAGGGGGAATTAGACAGGAGTGTGTTCACAGGGGAATTAGACAGGAGGTTGTTCAAAGGCGGAATTAGTCAGGAAAGTGTTCACAGTGTGAATGAGACAGGACATTGTTCACAGGAGAAATTAGACAGGAGGGTGTTCACAGGGGTTATTGGACAGGAGGGTGTTCTCATGGGATTTTCGATAGGAGGGTTTTCACAGGGGGAATTAGACAGGAGGGTGATCACAGGGGGATTAGACAGGAACGCGTTCACAGGGGGAATTAGACGGGAGGGTGTTCACATGGGATTTTCGATAGGAGGGTGTTCACAGGGGGAATTGGACAGGAGGGTGTTCACATGGGGAATTAGACAGGAGGGTGCTCATAGGTGGCATTAGTCAGGAGCGGGTTCACAGGGGAATTATCGGAGGGTGTTCACATGGGATATTAGATAGGAGGGTGTTCACATGGGGATTTGGACAGGAGGGTGTTCACAGGGGTTATTGGATAGTAGGGTATTCACAGGGGGTTTAGATAGGAGTGTGTTCGCAGGGGGACTTAGACTGGAGGGTGTTCACAGGGGAATTAGACAAGATGGTGTTCACAGAGGGATTAGACAGGATGGTGTTCACAGGGGGAATTAGAGAGGAGGGTGTTCACAGGGGGAATTTGACAGGAGGGTGTTCACAGGGGAATTAGACAGTTGGGGGTTCACAGGGGAATTAGACATGATGGTGTTAACAGGAGAATTAGTCAGGATGGTGTTCACCGGGGGAATTAGACAGAAGAGTGTTCACAGGGTAATTGGACAGGAGGGTGTTCACAGGGGGAATTAGACAGGAGCGTGTTCAAAGGTGGAATTAGACAGTAGGATGATCACAGGGGAATTCGGTAGGAGGTTGTTCACAAGGGGAATTAGACAGGAGTGTGTTCACAGGGGAATTAGACAGGAGGTTGTTCAAAGGCGGAATTAGTCAGGAAAGTGTTCACAGTGTGAATGAGACAGGACATTGTTCACAGGAGAAATTAGACAGGAGGGTGTTCACAGGGGAATTAGACAGGACCTTTTTCACAGGGGGAATTAGACAGGAGCGTGTTCACAGGGGAATTAGACAGGAGGGAGTTCACAGTTTAATTAGACAGGATGGTGTTCACAGGGGTTATTGGACAGGAGGGTGGTCTCATGGGATTTTCGATAGGAGGGTTTTCACAGGGGGAATTAGACAGGAGGGTGATCACAGGGGGATTCGACAGGAAAGCGTTCACAGAGGGAATTAGACGGGTGGGTGTTCACATGGGATTTTCGATAGGAGGGTGTTCACAGGGGGAATTGGACAGGAGGGTGTTCACATGGGGAATTAGACAGGAGGGTGTTCACATGGGATTTTCAATAGGAGGGTGTTCACAGGGGGAATTAGACAGGAGGGTGTACACAGGGGAATTAGACAGGAGGGTGTTCACAGGGGAATTAGACAGGATGGTGTTCATAGGGGGAATTAGACAGAAGAGTGTTCACAGGGGAATTAGACAGGAGGGTGTTCACAGGGGAATTAGACAGGTGGGTGCTCACAGGGGAATTAGACAGGATGGTGTTCACAGGGGAATGAGACATGTGGGTGTTCACAGGGGAATTAGACATGATGGTGTTCACAGGGGAATTGGTCAGGATGGTGTTCACAGGGTTAATTTGACAGGAGCGTGTTCAAAGGTGGAATTAGACAGGAGGATGTTCACAGGTGAATTCGGCAGGAGGTTGTTCACAGGGGGAATTAGACAGGAGCGTGTCACAGGGGAATAGGCCAGGAGGTTTTTCACATGGGGAATTAGACAGGAGCGTGTTCACAGGGTGAATTTGACAGGAGGGTGTTCACAGGGGAATTGGACAGAAGGGTGTTCACAGGGTGAATTTGACAGGAGGGTGTTCACAGTGGGAATTGGACAATAGGGTGTTCACAGGGGGAATTAGACAGGAGCGTGTTCAAAGGTGGAATTAGACAGGAGGATGATCACAGGGGAATTCGGCAGGAGGTTGTTCACAGGGGGAATTAGACAGGAGCGTGTTCACAGGGGAATTAGACAGGAGGTTGTTCAAAGGGGGAATTAGACAGGAAGGTGTTCACAGGGGAATTAGACAGGAGGGTGATCACAGGGGAATTAGACAGGAGCGTGTTCACAGGAGAATTAGACAGGAGGGTGTTCATTGGTGGAATTAGACAGGATGGTGTTCACAGGGGGAATTAGACAGAAGAGTGTTCACAGGGGAATTAGACAGGTGGGTGTTCACAGGGGAATTAGAAAGGATGGTGTTCACAGGGGAATTAGACAGGAGGCTGTTCACAGGGGGTATTAGATAGTAGGGTGTTCACAGGGAGGATTAGATAGGAGGGTGATCACAGGGGAATTAGACAGGAGGGTGTTGACAGGGGGAATTCGAGAAGTGGGAGTTTACAGGGGGAATTAGACAGGAGGATGATCACAGGGTAAATTAGACAGGTGGGTGTTCACAGGGGGAATTAGACAGAAGAGTGTTCACAGGGGGAATTAGACAGGTGGGTATTCACAGGGGAATTAGACAGGATGGTGTTCACAGGGGGCATTAGACAGGAGCGTGTTCACAGGGGAATTAGACAGGATGGTGTTCACAGGGGGAATTAGACAGGAGGGTTTTCATAGGTGGAATTAGACAGGAGGGTGTTCACAGGGGGAATTAGACAGGAGGGTGTTCAGAGATGGAAATAGACAGGAGCGGGTTCACAATGTGAATGAGACAGGAGGGATTTCACAGGGGGAGTTAGACAGGAGCGTGTCACAGGGGAATAGGCCAGGAGGTTTTTCACAGGGGGAATTAGACAGGAGCGTGTTCACAGGGTGAATTTGACAGGAGGGTGTTCACAGGGGGAATTGGACAATAGGGTGTTCACAGGGGGAATTAGAAAGGAGCGTGTTCAAAGGTGGAATTAGACAGGAGGATGATCACAGGGGAATTCGGCAGGAGGTTGTTCACAGGGGGAATTAGACAGGAGCGTGTTCACAGGGGAATTAGACAGGAGGTTGTTCAAAGGGGGAATTAGACAGGAAGGTGTTCACAGGGGAATTAGACAGGAGGGTGATCACAGGGGAATTAGACAGGAGCGTGTTCACAGGGGAATTAGACAGGAGGGTGTTCATTGGTGGAATTAGACAGGAGCGGGTTCACAGGGGAATTAGACTGGATGGTGTTCACAGGGGGAATTAGACAGGATGGTGCTCATAGCTGGAAATAGACGGGAGCGGGTTCACAGGGGAATTATAGGAGGGTCTTCACATGGGATATTAGATAGGAGGGTGTTCACAGGGGGATTTAGACAGGAGGGTGTTCACAGTGGTTATTAGATAGTAGGGTGTTCACAGGGGGTTTAGATAGGAGTTTGTTCGCAGGGGGAATTAGACTGGAGTGTGTTCACAGGTGGAATTAGACAGGAGCGTGTTCACAGGGGAATTTGACAGGATGGTGTTCACAGGGGGAATTAGACAGGAGGGTGTTCATAGGTGGAATTAGTCAGGGGCGGGTTCACAGTGGAATTATCGGAGGGTGTTCACATGAGATATTAGATAGGAGGGTGTTCACAGGGGGATTTAGAGAGGTGGGTGTTCACAGGGGTTATTTGATAGTAGGGTGTTCACAGGGGGGATTAGATAGGAGGGTGTTCACAGCGAGAATTAGACTGGAGTGTTTTCACAGGCGGAATTAGACAGGAGGATGATCACAGGAGAATTCGGCAGGAGGTTGTTCACAGGGGGAATTAGACAGGAGGGTGTTCACAGGGTGAATTTGACAGGAGGGTGTTCACAGGGGAATTGGACAGGAGGGTGTTCAGAGGGTGAAAAAGACAGGAGGGTGTTCACAGTGGGAATTGGACAGGAGGGTGTTCACAGGGGGAATTAGACAGGAGCGTGTTCAAAGGTGGAATTAGACAGGAGGATGATCACAGGGGAATTCGGCAGGACGTTGTTCACAGGTGGAATTAGACAGGAGATTGCTCAAAGGGGGAATTAGACAGGAAGGTGTTCACAGGGGAATTAGACAGGAGGGTGATCACAGGGGAATTAGACAGGAGGGTGATCACAGGGGAATTAGACAGGAGGGTGTTCACAGGGGTATTCGTCATGAGGGTGTTCACAGGGGGAATTAGACAGGAGCTTGTTCACAGGGGAATTAGACAGAAGAGCGTTCATAGGGGAATTAGACAGGTGGGTGTTCACAGGGGAATTAGACAGGAGCGTGTTGACAGGGGAAATCGACATGTGTGTGTTCACAGGTTGAATTAGACAGGAGCGTGTTCAAAGGGGGAATTAGACATGCGGGTGTTCATTAGGAGGTTCAGACAGGACGGTGTTCACAGGGGGAATTTGACAGGACCGTGTTCACAGGGGGAATTAGACAGGAGCGTGTTCACAGGGGAATTAGACAGGAGCGTGTTCACAGGGGGAATTAGACAGGACCGTGCTCACAGGGGGAATTAGACTGGAGCGTGTTCACAGGGGAATTAGACAGGTGGCTGTTCACAGTTTAATTAGACAGGATGGTGTTCACAGGGGGTATTAGACAGGAGGGTGTTCTCGTGGGATTTTCGATAGGAGGGTCTTCACAGGGGGAATTTGACAGGAGGGTGTTCACATGGGAATTAGACAGGAACGTGTTCACAGGGGGAATTAGACAGGAGGGTGTTCACATGGGATTTTCGATAGGAGGGTGTTCACAATGGGAATTAGACAGGAGGTGTTCACAATGGGAATTAGACAGGAGGGTGTTCACAGGGAGAATTAGACAGAAGAGTGTACACAGGGGAATTAGACAGGAGGGTGTTCACAGGGGGAATTAGACAGGAGGGTGTTCAAAGGGAGAATTAGACAGCAGAGTGTACACAGGGGAATTAGACAGGAGGGTGTTCACACGGGAATTAGACAGGATGCTGTTCACAGGGGAATTAGACAGGTGGGTGTTCACAGGGGAATTAGACAAGATGGTGTTCACAGAGGGATTAGACAGGATGGTGTTCACAGGGGGAATTAGACAGTTGGGTGTTCACAGGGGAATTAGACATGATGGTGTTAACAGGGGAATTAGTCAGGATGGTGTTCACAGGGGGAATTAGACAGAAGAGTGTTCACAGGGTAATTGGACAGGAGGGTGTTCACAGGGGGAATTAGACAGGAGCGTGTTCAATGGTGGAATTAGACAGGAGGATGATCACAGGGGAATTCGGCAGGACGTTGTTCACAGGTGGAATTAGACAGGAGGTTGCTCAAAGGGGGAATTAGACAGGAAGGTGTTCACAGGGGAATTAGACAGGAGGGTGATCACAGGGGAATTAGACAGGAGGGTGATCACAGGGGAATTAGACAGGAGGGTGTTCACAGGGGTATTCGTCATGAGGGTGTTCACAGGGGGAATTAGACAGGAGCTTGTTCACAGGGGAATTAGACAGAAGAGCGTTCATAGGGGAATTAGACAGGTGGGTGTTCACAGGGGAATTAGACAGGAGCGTGTTGACAGGGGAAATCGACATGTGTGTGTTCACAGGTTGAATTAGACAGGAGCGTGTTCAAAGGGGGAATTAGACATGCGGGTGTTCATTAGGAGGTTCAGACAGGACGGTGTTCACAGGGGGAATTTGACAGGACCGTGTTCACAGGGGGAATTAGACAGGAGCGTGTTCACAGGGGAATTAGACAGGAGCGTGTTCACAGGGGGAATTAGACAGGACCGTGCTCACAGGGGGAATTAGACTGGAGCGTGTTCACAGGGGAATTAGACAGGTGGCTGTTCACAGTTTAATTAGACCGGATGGTGTTCACAGGGGGTATTAGACAGGAGGGTGTTCTCGTGGGATTTTCGATAGGAGGGTCTTCACAGGGGGAATTTGACAGGAGGGTGTTCACATGGGAATTAGACAGGAACGTGTTCACAGGGGGAATTAGACAGGAGGGTGTTCACATGGGATTTTCGATAGGAGGGTGTTCACAATGGGAATTAGACAGGAGGTGTTCACAATGGGAATTAGACAGGAGGGTGTTCACAGGGAGAATTAGACAGAAGAGTGTACACAGGGGAATTAGACAGGAGGGTGTTCACAGGGGGAATTAGACAGGAGGGTGTTCAAAGGGAGAATTAGACAGCAGAGTGTACACAGGGGAATTAGACAGGAGGGTGTTCACACGGGAATTAGACAGGATGCTGTTCACAGGGGAATTAGACAGGTGGGTGTTCACAGGGGAATTAGACAAGATGGTGTTCACAGAGGGATTAGACAGGATGGTGTTCACAGGGGGAATTAGACAGTTGGGTGTTCACAGGGGAATTAGACATGATGGTGTTAACAGGGGAATTAGTCAGGATGGTGTTCACAGGGGGAATTAGACAGAAGAGTGTTCACAGGGTAATTGGACAGGAGGGTGTTCACAGGGGGAGTTAGACAGGAGCGTGTTCAATGGTGGAATTACACAGTGGGATGATCACAGGGGAATTCGGTAGGAGGTTGTTCACAGGGGGAATTAGACAGGAGCGTGTTCACAGGGGAATTAGACAGGAGGTTGTTCAAAGGCGGAATTAGACAGGAAAGTGTTCACAGTGTGAATGAGACAGGACATTGTTCACAGGAGAAATTAGACATGAGGGTGTTCACAGGGGAATTAGACAGGAGGGTCTTCACAGGGAGAATTAGACAGGAGGGTGTTCACAGGGGGAATTAGACAGGAGCGTGTTCACAGCGGAATCAGACAGAAGTGTGTTCAGAGGGGAATTAGACAGGAGCGTGTTGACAGGGGAAATCGACATGTGTGTGTTCACAGGGTGAATTAGACAGGAGCGTGTTCACAGGGGGAATTAGACAGGAGCGTGTTCACAGGGGAATTCGACAGGACGGTGTTCACAGGGGGAATTAGACAGGACCGTGTTCACAGGGGGAATTAGACAGGAGCGTGTTCACAGGGGAATTAGACAGGAGCGTGTTCACAGGGGGAATTAGACAGGAGCGTGTTCAAAGGGGAATCAGACAGGACGGTGTTCACAGGGGGAATTAGACAGGACCGTTTTCACAGGGGAAATTACACAGGAGCATGTTCACAGGGGAATTAGACAGGAGGGAGTTCACAGTTTAATTAGACAGGATGGTGTTCACAGGGGGCATTAGACAGGAGGGTGTTCTCATGGGATTTTCGAGAGCAGGGTTTTCACAGGGGGAATTAGACAGGAGGGTGATCACAGGGGGATTAGACAGGAACGCGTTCACAGGGGGAATTAGACAGGAGGGTGTTCACATGGGATTTTCGATAGGAGGGTGTTCACAGGGGGAATTAGACAGGAGTGTGTTCACAGGGGTAATTAGACAGGAGGGTGTTCACATGGGATTTTCAATAGGAGGGTGTTCACAGGGGGAATTAGACAGGAGGGTGTTCACAGGGGAATTAGACAGGATGGTGTTCACAGGGGGAATTAGACAGAAGAGTGTTCACAGGGGAATTAGACAGGAGGGTGTTCACAGGGGAATTAGACAGGATGGTATTCACAGGGGAATGAGACAGGTGGGTGTTCACAGGGGAATTAGACAAGATGGTGTTCACAGGGAAATTATACAGGATGGTGTTCACAGGAAGAATTAGACAGGAGGGTGTTCACAGGGGGAATTCGACATGATGGTGTTCACAGGGGAATTAGTCAGGATGGTGTTCACAGGGTGAATTTGACAGGAGGGTGTTCACAGGGGGAATTGGACAGGAGGGTATTCACAGGGGGAATTAGACAGGAGCGTGTTCAAAGGTGGAATTAGACAGGAGGATTTTCACAGGGGAATTCGGCAGGAGGTTGTTCACAGGGGGAATTAGACAGGAGCGTGTTCACAGGGGAATTAGACAGGAGATTGTTCAAAGGGGGAATTAGACAGCAAGGTGTTCACAGGGGAATTAGACAGGAGGGTGATCACAGGGGAATTAGACAGGAGCGTGTTCACAGGGGAATTAGACAGAAGAGTGTTCAGAGGGAACCAGACAGGAGGATGTTCACAGGGGAATTAGACAGGAGCTTGTTCACAGGGGAATTAGACAGAAGAGTGTTCAGAGGGGAATTGGACAGGAGGCTGTTCACAGGGGAATTAGACAGGAGGGTGTTCACAGGGGGAATTAGACAGGAGGGTGTTCAAAGGGAGAATTAGACAGCAGAGTGTACACAGGGGAATTAGACAGGAGGGTGTTCACACGGGAATTAGACAGGATGCTGTACACAGGGGAATTAGACAGGTGGGTGTTCACAGGGGAATTAGACAAGATGGTGTTCACAGAGGGATTAGACAGGATGGTGTTCACAGGGGGAATTTGACAGGAGGGTGTTCACAGGGGAATTAGACAGTTGGGTGTTCACAGGGGAATTAGACATGATGGTGTTAACAGGGGAATTAGTCAGGATGGTGTTCACAGGGGGAATTAGACAGAAGAGTGTTCACAGGGTAATTGGACAGGAGGGTGTTCACAGGGGGAATTAGACAGGAGCGTGTTCAATGGTGGAATTACACAGTGGGATGATCACAGGGGAATTCGGTAGGAGGTTGTTCACATGGGGAATTAGACAGGAGCGTGTTCACAGTGGAATTAGACAGGAGGTTGTTCAAAGGCGGAATTAGACAGGAAAGTGTTCACAGTGTGAATGAGACAGGACATTGTTCACAGGAGAAATTAGACATGAGGGTGTTCACAGGGGAATTAGACAGGAGGGTCTTCACAGGGAGAATTAGACAGGAGGGTGTTCACAGGGGAATTAGACAGGAGCGTGTTCACAGCGGAATCAGACAGAAGTGTGTTCAGAGGGGAATTAGACAGGAGCGTGTTGACAGGGGAAATCGACATGTGTGAGTTCACAGGGTGAATTAGACAGGAGCGTGTTCACAGGGGGAATTAGACAGGAGCGTGTTCACAGGGGAATTAGACAGGACGGTGTTCACAGGGGGAATTAGACAGGACCGTTTTCACAGGGGGAATTGCACAGGAGCATGTTCACAGGGGAATTAGACAGGAGGGAGTTCACAGTTTAATTAGACAGGATGGTGTTCACAGGGGGTATTAGACAGGAGGGTGTTCTCATGGGATTTTGGATAGCAGGGTTTTCACAGGGGGAATTAGACAGGAGGGTGATCACAGGGGGATTAGACAGGAACGCGTTCACAGGGGGAATTAGACAGGAGGGTGTTCACATGGGATTTTCGATAAGAGGGTGTTCACAGGGGGAATTAGACAGGAGTGTGTTCACAGGGGTAATTAGACAGGAGGGTGTTCACATGGGATTTTCAATAGGAGGGTGTTCAAAGGGGGAATTAGACAGGAGGGTGTTCACAGGGGAATTAGACAGGATGGTGTTCACAGAAGGAATTAGACAGAAGAGTGTTCACAGGGGAATTAGACAGGAGGGTGTTCACAGGGGAATTAGACAGGATGGTATTCACAGGGGAATGAGACAGGTGGGTGTTCACAGGGGAATTAGACAAGATGGTGTTCACAGGGAAATTATACAGGATGGTGTTCACAGGAAGAATTAGACAGAAGGGTGTTCACAGGTTGAATTCGACATGATGGTGTTCACAGGGGAATTAGTCAGGATGGTGTTCACAGGGTGAATTTGACAGGAGGGTGTTCACAGGGGGAATTGGACAGGAGGGTATTCACAGGGGGAATTTGACAGGAGCTTGTTCAAAGGTGGAATTAGACAGGAGGATGTTCACAGGGGAATTCGGCAGGAGGTTGTTCACAGGGGGAATTAGACAGGAGCGTGTTCACAGGGGAATTAGACAGGAGATTGTTCAAAGGGGGAATTAGACAGCAAGGTGTTCACAGGGGAATTAGACAGGAGGGTGATCACAGGGGAATTAGACAGGAGCGTGTTCACAGGGGAATTAGACAGAAGAGTGTTCAGAGGGGAACTAGACAGGAGGATGTTCACAGGGGAATTAGACAGGAGCTTGTTCACAGAGGAATTAGACAGAAGAGTGTTCAGAGGGGAATTGGACAGGAGGCTGTTCACAGGGGAATTAGACAGGAGCGTGTTGACAGGGGAAATCGACATGTGTGTGTTCACAGGGTGAATTAGACAGGAGCGTGTTCACAGGGGGTATTAGACAGGAGGGTGTTCACAGGGGGAATTAGACAAGATGGTGTTCAGAAGAGAATTGGACAGGATGGTGTTCACAGGGGGAATTAGACAGGAGGGTGTTCACAGGGGGAATTAGACATGATGGTGTTCACAGGGGAATTATTCAGGATGGTGTTCACAGGGGGAATTAGACAGAAGAGTGTTCACAGGGGCATTAGACAGGTGGGTGTTCACAGGGGAATTAGACAGGATGGTATTCACAGGGGAATGAGACAGGTGGGTGTTCACAGGGGAATTAGACAAGATGGTGTTCACAGGGAAATTATACAGGATGGTGTTCACAGGAAGAATTAGACAGGAGGGTGTTCACAGGTTGAATTCGACATGATGGTGTTCACAGGGGAATTAGTCAGGATGGTGTTCACAGGGTGAATTTGACAGGAGGGTGTTCACAGGGGGAATTGGACAGGAGGGTATTCACAGGGGGAATTTGACAGGAGCGTGTTCAAAGGTGGAATTAGACAGGAGGATGTTCACAGGGGAATTCGGCAGGAGGTTGTTCACAGGGGGAATTAGACAGGAGCGTGTTCACAGGGGAATTAGACAGGAGATTGTTCAAAGGGGGAATTAGACAGCAAGGTGTTCACAGGGGAATTAGACAGGAGGGTGATCACAGGGGAATTAGACAGGAGCGTGTTCACAGGGGAATTAGACAGATGAGTGTCAGAGGGGAACTAGACAGGAGGATGTTCACAGGGGAATTAGACAGGAGCTTGTTCACAGGGGAATTAGACAGAAGAGTGTTCAGAGGGGAATTGGACAGGAGGCTGTTCACAGGGGAATTAGACAGGAGCGTGTTGACAGGGGAAATCGACATGTGTGTGTTCACAGGGTGAATTAGACAGGAGCGTGTTCACAAGGGGTATTAGACAGGAGGGTGTTCACAGGGGGAATTAGACAAGATGGTGTTCAGAAGAGAATTGGACAGGATGGTGTTCACAGGGGGAATTAGACAGGAGGGTGTTCACAGGGGGAATTAGACATGATGGTGTTCACAGGGGAATTATTCAGGATGGTGTTCACAGGGGGAATTAGACAGAAGAGTGTTCACAGGGGAATTAGACAGGTGGGTGTTCACAGTGGAATTAGACAAGATGGTGTTCACAGGGGAATTAGACAGGATGGTGTTCACAGGGGGAATTAGAGAGGAGGGTGTTCACAGGGGGAATTAGACAAGATGGTGTTCACAGGGGAATTGGACAGGTGGGTGTTCACAGGGGAATTAGAAGGGATGGTGTTCACAGGGGAATTAGACAGGAGGGTGTTCACAGGGGATATTAGACAGTAGGGTGTTCACAGGGAGGATTAGATAGGAGGGTGATCACAGGGAAATTACACAGGAGGGTGTTGACAGGGGGAATTCGAGAAGTGGGAGTTTACAGGGGGAATTAGACAGGAGGATGTTCACATTGTAAATTAGACAGGTGGGTGTTCACAGGGGGAATTAGACAGAAGAGTGTTCACAAGGGGCAATTAGACAGGTGGGTATTCACAGGGGAATTAGACAAGATGGTGTTCACAGGGGGAATTAGACAGGAGCGTGATCACAGGGGAATTAGACAGGATGGTGTTAGCAGGGGAAATTGGACAGGAGGGTTTTCATAGGTAGAATTAGACAGGAGGGTGTTCACAGGGGGAATTAGACAGGAGGGTGCTCATAGGTGGCATTAGTCAGGAGCGGGTTCACAGGGGAATTATCGGAGGGTGTTCACATGGGATATTAGATAGGAGGGTGTTCACATGGGGATTTGGACAGGAGGGTGTTCACAGGGGTTATTGGATAGTAGGGTATTCACAGGGGGTTTAGATAGGAGTGTGTTCGCAGGGGGACTTAGACTGGAGGGTGTTCACAGGGGAATTAGACAAGATGGTGTTCACAGAGGGATTAGACAGGATGGTGTTCACAGGGGGAATTAGAGAGGAGGGTGTTCACAGGGGGAATTTGACAGGAGGGTGTTCACAGGGGAATTAGACAGTTGGGGGTTCACAGGGGAATTAGACATGATGGTGTTAACAGGAGAATTAGTCAGGATGGTGTTCACAGGGGGAATTAGACAGAAGAGTGTTCACAGGGTAATTGGACAGGAGGGTGTTCACAGGGGGAATTAGACAGGAGCGTGTTCAAAGGTGGAATTAGACAGTAGGATGATCACAGGGGAATTCGGTAGGAGGTTGTTCACAAGGGGAATTAGACAGGAGTGTGTTCACAGGGGAATTAGACAGGAGGTTGTTCAAAGGCGGAATTAGTCAGGAAAGTGTTCACAGTGTGAATGAGACAGGACATTGTTCACAGGAGAAATTAGACAGGAGGGTGTTCACAGGGGAATTAGACAGGACCTTTTTCACAGGGGGAATTAGACAGGAGCGTGTTCACAGGGGAATTAGACAGGAGGGAGTTCACAGTTTAATTAGACAGGATGGTGTTCACAGGGGTTATTGGACAGGAGGGTGTTCTCATGGATTTTCGATAGGAGGGTTTTCACAGGGGGAATTAGACAGGAGGGTGATCACAGGGGGATTTGACAGGAACGCGTTCACAGAGGGAATTAGACGGGTGGGTGTTCACATGGGATTTTCGATAGGAGGGTGTTCACAGGGGGAATTGGACAGGAGGGTGTTCACATGGGGAATTAGACAGGAGGGTGTTCACATGGGATTTTCAATAGGAGGGTGTTCACAGGGGGAATTAGACAGGAGGGTGTACACAGGGGAATTAGACAGGAGGGTGTTCACAGGGGAATTAGACAGGATGGTGTTCATAGGGGGAATTAGACAGAAGAGTGTTCACAGGGGAATTAGACAGGAGGGTGTTCACAGGGGAATTAGACAGGTGGGTGCTCACAGGGGAATTAGACAGGATGGTGTTCACAGGGGAATGAGACATGTGGGTGTTCACAGGGGAATTAGACATGATGGTGTTCACAGGGGAATTGGTCAGGATGGTGTTCACAGGGTTAATTTGACAGGAGCGTGTTCAAAGGTGGAATTAGACAGGAGGATGTTCACAGGTGAATTCGGCAGGAGGTTGTTCACAGGGGGAATTAGACAGGAGCGTGTTCACAGGGGAATTAGACAGCAGGTTGTTCAAAGGGGGAATTAGACAGGAAGGTGTTCACAGGGGAATTGGACAGGAGGGTGATCACAGGGGAATTAGACAGGAGCGTGTTCACAGGGGAATTAGACAGAAGAGTGTTCAGAGGGGAATTAGACAGGAGGGTGTTGACAGGGGAATTAGACAGGAGCGTGTTGACAGGGGAAATCGACATGTGTGTGTTGAAAGGGTGAATTAGACAGGAGTGTGTTCACAGGGGGAATTAGACAGGAGGGTGTTCATCAGGGGAATTAGACAGGATGGTGTTCACAGGGGAATTAGACAGGTGGGTGTTCACAGGTGAATTAGACAAGATGGTGTTCACAGGGGAATTAGACAGGATGGTGTTCACAGCGGGAATTAGACAGGAGGGTGTTCACAGGGGGAATTAGACATGATGGTGTTCACAGGGGAATTAGTCAGGATGGTGTTCACAAGGGGAATTAGACAGAAGAGTTTTCACAGGGGAATTAGACAGGTGGGTGTTCACAGGGGAATTAGAAGGGATGGTGTTCACAGGGAGGATTAGATAGGAGGGTGATCACAGGTAAATTACACAGGAGGGTGTTGACAGGGGGAATTCGAGAAGTGGGAGTTTACTGAGGGAATTAGAAAGGAGTATGTTCACAGGGTAAATTAGACAGGTGGGTGTTCACAGGGGGAATTAGACAGAAGAGTTTTCACAGGGGGAATTAGACAGGTGGGTATTCACAGGGGAATTAGACAGGATGGTGTTCACAGGGGGAATTAGACAGGGGCGTGTTCACAGTGGAATTAGACAGGATGGTGTTGACAGGGCGAATTAGACAGGAGGATTTTCATAGGTGGAATTAGTCAGGAGCGGGTTCACAGGGGAATTAGACAGGAGCTTGTTCACAGGGGAATTAGACAGAAGAGTGTTCAGAGGGGAATTAGACAGGAGGGTGTTCATAGGGGAATTAGACAGGAGCGTGTTCACAGGGGTAGTTAGACAGGCAGGTGTTCATCAGGGGAATTGGACAGGACGGTGTTCACAGGGGGAATTAGACAGGACCGTGTTCACAGGGGGAATTAGGCAGGAGTGTGTTCACAGGGGAATTGGACAGGAGCGCGTTCACAGTGGGAATTAGACAGGACCGTGTTCACAGGGGGAATTAGACAGGAGCGTGTTCACATGGGAATTAGACAGGAGGGTGTTCACAGTTTAATTAGACAGGATGGTGTTCACAGTGGGTATTAGACAGGAGGGTGTTCTCATGGAATTTTCGATAGGAGGGTGCTCACAGGTGGAATTAGACAGGAGGGTGTTCACAGGGGAAATAGACAGGAACGTGTTCACAGGGGGAATTAGACAGAAGAGTGTTCACAGGGGAATTAGACAGGAGTGTGTTCACAGGAGAATTAGACAGGTGTGTGCTCACAGGGGATTTAGACAGGATGGTGTTCACAGGGGAATTAGACAGGTGGGTGTTCACAGGGGAATTAGACAAGATGGTGTTCACAGGGAAATTAGACAGGATGGTGTTCACAGGGGGAATGAGACAGGAGGGTGTTCACAGGGGGAATTAGACATGATGGTGATCACAGGGGAATTAGTCAGTATGGTGTTCACAGGGGAAATTAGACAGAAGAGTGTTCACAGGGGAATTAGAAAGGTGGGTGCTCACAGGGGAATTAGAAAGGATGGTGTTCACAGGGGGAATTAGACAGGAGGGTGTTCACAGGGGGATTTGACAGGAGGGTGTTCACAGGGGAATTAGACAGTTGGGTGTTCACAGGGGAATTAGACATGATGGTGTTAACAGGGGAATTAGTCAGGATGGTGTTCACAGGGGGAATTAGACAGAAGAGTGTTCACAGGGTAATTGGACAGGAGGGTGTTCACAGGGGGAATTAGACAGGAGCGTGTTCAATGGTGGAATTACACAGTGGGATGATCACAGGGGAATTCGGTAGGAGGTTGTTCACAGGGGGAATTAGACAGGAGCGTGTTCACAGTGGAATTGGACAGGAGGTTGTTCAAAGGCGGAATTAGACAGGAAAGTGTTCACAGTGTGAATGAGACAGGACATTGTTCACAGGAGAAATTAGACATGAGGGTGTTCACAGGGGAATTAGACAGGAGGGTCTTCACAGGGAGAATTAGACAGGAGGGTGTTCACAGGGGGAATTAGACAGGAGCGTGTTCACAGCGGAATCAGACAGAAGTGTGTTCAGAGGGGAATTAGACAGGAGGGTGTTGACAGGGGAAATCGACATGTGTGTGTTCACAGGGTGAATTAGACAGGAGCGTGTTCACAGGGGGAATTAGACAGGAGCGTGTTCACAGGGGAATTAGACAGGACGGTGTTCACAGGGGGAATTAGACAGGAGCGTGTTCACAGGGGGAATTAGACAGGAGCGTGTTCAAAGGGGAATCAGACAGGACGGTGTTCACAGGGGGAATTAGACAGGACCGTTTTCAAAGGGGGAATTACAAAGGAGCATGTTCACAGGGGAATTAGACAGGAGGGAGTTCACAGTTTAATTAGACAGGATGGTGTTCACAGGGGGTATTAGACAGGAGGATGTTCTCATGGGATTTTCGAGAGCAGGGTTTTCACAGGGGGAATTAGACAGGAGGGTGATCACAGGGGGATTAGACAGGAACGCGTTCACAGGGGGAATTAGACAGGAGGGTGTTCACATGGGATTTTCGATAGGAGGGTGTTCACAGGGGGAATTAGACAGGAGTGTGTTCACAGGGGTAATTAGACAGGAGGGTGTTCACATGGGATTTTCAATAGGAGGGTGTTCACAGGGGGAATTAGACAGGAGGGTGTTCACAGGGGAATTAGACAGGATGGTGTTCACAGAGGGAATTAGACAGAAGAGTGTTCACAGGGGAATTAGACAGGAGGGTGTTCACAGGGGAATTAGACAGGATGGTATTCACAGGGGAATGAGACAGGTGGGTGTTCACAGGGGAATTAGACAAGATGGTCTTCACAGGGAAATTATACAGGATGGTGTTCACAGGAAGAATTAGACAGGAGGGTGTTCACAGGTTGAATTCGACATGATGGTGTTCACAGGGGAATTAGTCAGGATGGTGTTCACAGGGTGAATTTGACAGGAGGGTGTTCACAGGGGGAATTGGACAGGAGGGTATTCACAGGGGGAATTTGACAGGAGCGTGATCAAAGGTGGAATTGGACAGGAGGATGTTCACAGGGGAATTCGGCAGGAGGTTGTTCACAGGGGGAATTAGACAGGAGCGTGTTCACAGGGGAATTAGACAGGAGATTGTTCAAAGGGGGAATTAGACAGCAAGGTGTTCACAGGGGAATTAGACAGGAGGGTGATCACAGGGGAATTAGACAGGAGCGTGTTCACAGGGGAATTAGACAGAAGAGTGTTCAGAGGGGAACTAGACAAGAGGATGTTCACAGGGGAATTAGACAGGAGCTTGTTCACAGGGGAATTAGACAGAAGAGTGTTCAGAGGGGAATTGGACAGGAGGCTGTTCACAGGGGAATTAGACAGGAGCGTGTTGACAGGGGAAATCGACATGTGTGTGTTCACAGGGTGAATTAGACAGGAGCGTGTTCACAGGGGGTATTAGACAGGAGGGTGTTCACAGGGGGAATTAGACAAGATGGTGTTCAGAAGAGAATTGGACAGGATGGTGTTCACAGGGGGAATTAGACAGGAGGGTGTTCACAGGGGGAATTAGACATGATGGTGTTCACAGGGGAATTATTCAGGATGGTGTTCACAGGGGGAATTAGACAGAAGAGTGTTCACAGGGGAATTAGACAGGTGGGTGTTCTCAGTGGAATTAGACAAGATGGTGTTCACAGGGGAATTAGACAGGATGGTGTTCACAGGGGGAATTAGAGAGGAGGGTGTTCACAGGGGGAATTAGACAAGATGGTGTTCACAGGGGAATTGGACAGGTGGGTGTTCACAGGGGAATTAGAAGGGATGGTGTTCACAGGGGAATTAGACAGGAGGGTGTTCACAGGGGGTATTAGACAGTAGGGTGTTCACAGGGAGGATTAGATAGGAGGGTGATCACAGGGAAATTACACAGGAGGGTGTTGACAGGGGGAATTCGAGAAGTGGGAGTTTACAGGGGGAATTAGACAGGAGGATGTTCACATTGTAAATTAGACAGGTGGGTGTTCACAGGGGGAATTAGACAGAAGAGTGTTCACAAGGGGGAATTAGACAGGTGGGTATTCACAGGGGAATTAGACAAGATGGTGTTCACAGGGGGAATTAGACAGGAGCGTGATCACAGGGGAATTAGACAGAATGGTGTTAGCAGGGGAAATTGGACAGGAGGGTTTTCATAGGTAGAATTAGACAGGAGGGTGTTCACAGGGGGAATTAGACAGGAGGGTGCTCATAGGTGGCATTAGTCAGGAGCGGGTTCACAGGGGAATTATCGGAGGGTGTTCACATGGGATATTAGATAGGAGGGTGTTCACATGGGGATTTGGACAGGAGGGTGTTCACAGGGGTTATTGGATAGTAGGGTATTCACAGGGGGTTTAGATAGGAGTGTGTTCGCAGGGGGACTTAGACTGGAGGGTGTTCACAGGGGAATTAGACAAGATGGTGTTCACAGAGGGATTAGACAGGATGGTGTTCACAGGGGGAATTAGAGAGGAGGGTGTTCACAGGGGGAATTTGACAGGAGGGTGTTCACAGGGGAATTAGACAGTTGGGGGTTCACAGGGGAATTAGACATGATGGTGTTAACAGGAGAATTAGTCAGGATGGTGTTCACAGGGGGAATTAGACAGAAGAGTGTTCACAGGGTAATTGGACAGGAGGGTGTTCACAGGGGGAATTAGACAGGAGCGTGTTCAAAGGTGGAATTAGACAGTAGGATGATCACAGGGGAATTCGGTAGGAGGTTGTTCACAGGGGGAATTAGACAGGAGTGTGTTCACAGGGGAATTAGACAAGAGGTTGTTCAAAGGCGGAATTAGTCAGGAAAGTGTTCACAGTGTGAATGAGACAGGACATTGTTCACAGGAGAAATTAGACAGGAGGGTGTTCACAGGGGAATTAGACAGGACCTTTTTCACAGGGGGAATTAGACAGGAGCGTGTTCACAGGGGAATTAGACAGGAGGGAGTTCACAGTTTAATTAGACAGGATGGTGTTCACAGGGGTTATTGGACAGGAGGGTGTTCTCATGGGATTTTCGATAGGAGGGTTTTCACAGGGGGAATTAGACAGGAGGGTGATCACAGGGGGATTAGACAGGAACGCGTTCACAGGGGGAATTAGACGGGAGGGTGTTCACATGGGATTTTCGATAGGAGGGTGTTCACAGGGGGAATTGGACAGGAGGGTGTTCACATGGGGAATTAGACAGGAGGGTGTTCACATGGGATTTTCAATAGGAGGGTGTTCACAGGGGGAATTAGACAGGAGGGTGTACACAGGGGAATTAGACAGGAGGGTGTTCACAGGGGAATTAGACAGGATGGTGTTCATAGGGGGAATTAGACAGAAGAGTGTTCACAGGGAAATTAGACAGGAGGGTGTTCACAGGGGAATTAGACAGGTGGGTGCTCACAGGGGAATTAGACAGGATGGTGTTCACAGGGGAATGAGACATGTGGGTGTCCACAGGGGAATTAGACATGATGGTGTTCACAGGGGAATTGGTCAGGATGGTGTTCACAGGGTTAATTTGACAGGAGCGTGTTCAAAGGTGGAATTAGACAGGAGGATGTTCACAGGGGAATTCGGCAGGAGGTTGTTCACAGGGGGAATTAGACAGGAGCGTGTTCACAGGGGAATTAGACAGGAGGTTGTTCAAAGGGGGAATTAGACAGGAAGGTGTTCACAGGGGAATTGGACAGGAGGGTGATCACAGGGGTATTAGACAGGAGCGTGTTCACAGGGGAATTAGACAGAAGAGTGTTCAGAGGGGAATTAGACAGGAGGGTGTTGACAGGGGAATTAGACAGGAGCGTGTTGACAGGGGAAATCGACATGTGTGTGTTGAAAGGGTGAATTAGACAGGAGTGTGTTCACAGGGGGAATTAGACAGGAGGGTGTTCATCAGGGGAATTAGACAGGATGGTGTTCACAGGGGAATTAGACAGGTGGGTGTTCACAGGTGAATTAGACAAGATGGTGTTCACAGGGGAATTAGACAGGATGGTGTTCACAGCGGGAATTAGACAGGAGGGTGTTCACAGGGGGAATTAGACATGATGGTGTTCACAGGGGAATTAGTCAGGATGGTGTTCACAAGGTGAATTAGACAGAAGAGTTTTCACAGGGGAATTAGACAGGTGGGTGTTCACAGGGGAATTAGAAGGGATGGTGTTCACAGGGAGGATTAGATAGGAGGGTGATCACAGGGAAATTACACAGGAGGGTGTTGACAGGGGGAATTCGAGAAGTGGGAGTTTACTGAGGGAATTAGAAAGGAGTATGTTCACAGGGTAAATTAGACAGGTGGGTGTTCACAGGGGGAATTAGACAGAAGAGTTTTCACAGGGGGAATTAGACAGGTGGGTATTCACAGGGGAATTAGACAGGATGGTGTTCACAGGGGGAATTAGACAGGAGCGTGTTCACAGTGGAATTAGACAGGATGGTGTTGACAGGGGGAATTAGACAGGAGGGTTTTCATAGATGGAATTAGTCAGGAGCGGGTTCACAGGGGAATTAGACAGGAGCTTGTTCACAGGGGAATTAGACAGAAGAGTGTTCAGAGGGGAATTAGACAGGAGGGTGTTCATAGGGGAATTAGACAGGAGCGTGTTGACAGGGGAAATCGACATGTGTTTGATCACAGGGTGAATTAGACAGGAGCGTGTTCACAGGGGTAGTTAGACAGGCCGGTGTTCATCAGGGGAATTGGACAGGACGGTGTTCACAGGGGGAATTAGACAGGACCGTGTTCACAGGGGGAATTAGACAGGAGTGTGTTCACAGGGGAATTGGACAGGAGCGCGTTCACAGGGGGAATTAGACAGGACCGTGTTCACAGGGGGAATTAGACAGGAGCGTGTTCACATGGGAATCAGACAGGAGGGTGTTCACAGTTTAATTAGACAGGATGGTGTTCACAGTGGGTATTAGACAGGAGGGTGTTCTCATGGAATTTTCGATAGGAGGGTGCTCACAGGTGGAATTAGACAGGAGGGTGTTCACAGGGGAAATAGACAGGAACGTGTTCACAGGGGGAATTAGACAGAAGAGTGTTCACAGGGGAATTAGACAGGAGGGTGTTCACAGGAGAATTAGACAGGTGGGTGTTCACAGGGGAATTAGACAAGATGGTGTTCACAGGGAAATTAGACAGGATGGTGGTCACAGGGGGAATGAGACAGGAGGGTGTTCACAGGGGGAATTAGACATGATGGTGATCACAGGGGAATTAGTCAGTATGGTGTTCACAGGGGAAATTAGACAGAAGAGTGTTCACAGGGGAATTAGAAAGGTGGGTGCTCACAGGGGAATTAGAAAGGATGGTGTTCACAGGGGAATTAGACAGGAGGGTGTTCACAGGGGGTATTAGATAGTAGGGTGTTCACAGGGAGAATTAGATAGGAGGGTGATCACAGGGGGAATTAGATAGTAGGGTGTTCACAGGGAGGATTAGATAGGAGGGTGCTCACAGGGGAATTAGACAAGATGGTGTTCACAGAGGAATTAGGCAGGAAATATGTTCACAGGGGGAATTAGACAGGAGGGTGTTCACAGGGGGAATTAGACAGAAGAGTGTACACAGGGGGATTAGACAGGATGGTGTTCACAGGGGAATTAGACAGGATGCTGTTCACAGGGGAATTCGACAGGTGGGTGTTCATAGGGGAATTAGACAAGATGGTGTTCACAGAGGAATTAGACAGGATGGTGTTCACAGGGGGAATTAGACAGGAGGGTGTTCACAGGGGGAATTAGACAGGAGGGTGTTCACAGTGGAATTAGACAGTTGGGTGTTCACAGGGGAGTTAGGCATGATGGTGTTAACAGGGGAATTAGTCAGGATGGTGTTCACAGGGGGAATTAGACAGAAGAGTGTTCACAGGGAAATTGGACAGGAGGGTGTACACAGGGTGAATTTGACAGGAGGGTGTTCAAAGGTGGAATTAGACAGGAGCGTGTCACAGGGGTATTGGACCGGAGGGTGTTCACAGGGGGAATTAGACAGGAGGATGATCACAGGGGAATTCGGTAGGAGGTTGTTCACAGGGGGAATTAGACAGGATGGTGTTCACAGGGGGTATTAGACAGGAGGGTGTTCTCATGGAAGTTTCGATAGGAGGGTGCTCACAGGTGGAATTAGACAGGAGGGTGTTCACAGGGGAAATAGACAGGAACGTGTTCACTGGGGGAATTAGACAGAAGAGTGTTCACAGGGGAATTAGAAAGGAGGGTGTTCACAGGGGAATTAGACAGGTGGGTGCTCACAAGGGATTTAGACAGGATGGTGTTCACAGGGAAATTAGACAGGATGGTGTTCACAGGGGGAATGAGACAGGAGTGTGTTCACAGGGGGAATTAGACATGATGGTGTTCACAGGGGAATTAGTCAGTATGGTGTTCACAGGGGAAATTAGACAGAAGAGTGTTCACAGGGGAATTAGACAGGTGGGTGCGCACAGGGGAATTAGAAAGGATGGTGTTCACAGGGGAATTAGACAGGAGGGTGTTCACAGGGGGTATTAGATAGTAGGGTGTTCACAGGGAGGATTAGATAGGAGGGTGATCACAGGGGAATTAGACAGGAGGGTGTTCACAGGGGGAATTCGAGAAGTGGGAGTTTACAGGGAAAATTAGTCAGGAGGATGTTCACAGGGTAAATTAGACAGGTGGGTGTTCACAGGGGGAATTAGACAGAAGAGTGTTCACAGGGGAATTAGACAGGAGGGTGTTCACATGGGATTTTCGATAGGAGGGTGTTCACAGGGGGAATTAGACAGGAGGGTGTTCACAGGGGGAATTAGACAGGTGGGTGTTCACAGGGGAATTAGACAAGATGGTGTTCACAGAGGAATTAGGCAGGAAATATGTTCACAGGGGGAATTAGACAGGAGGGTGTTCACAGGGGGAATTAGACAGGAGGGTGTTCACAGGGGGAATTAGACAGAAGAGTGTACACAGGGCAATTAGACAGGAGGGTGTTCACAGGGAAATTAGACAGGATGCTGTTCACAGGGGAATTCGACAGGTGGGTGTTCACAGGGGAATTAGACAAGAAGGTGTTCACAGAGGAATTAGACAGGATGGTGTCCACAGGAGGAATTAGACAGGAGGGTGTTGACAGGGGGAATTAGACAGGAGGGTGTTCACAGGGGAATTAGACTGTTGGGTGTTCACAGGGGAGTTAGGCATGATGGTGTTAACAGGGGGAATTAGTCAGGATGGTGTTCACAGGAGGAATTAGACAGAAGAGTGTTCACAGGGAAATTGGACAGGAGGGTGTACACAGGGTGAATTTGACAGGAGGGTGTTCAAAGGTGGAATTAGAAAGGAGCGTGTCACAGGGGAATTGGACCGGAGGTTGTTCACAGGGGGAATTGGACAGGAGCGTGTTCAAAGGTGGAATTAGACAGGAGGATGATCACAGGGGAATTCGGTAGGAGGTTGTTCACAGGGGGAATTAGACAGGAGCGTGTTCACAGGGGAATTAGACAGGAGGTTTAGACAGGAGGTTGTTCAAAGGCGGAATTAGACAGGAAAGTGTTCACAGTGTGAATGAGACAGGACATTGTTCAAAGGAGAAATTAGACATGAGGGTGTTCACAGGGGAATTAGACAGGAGGGTCTTCACAGGGGGAATTAGACAGGAGGGTGTTCACATGGGGAATTAGACAGGAGCGTGTTCACAGGGGAATTAGACAGAAGAGTGTTCAGAGGGGAATTGGACAGGAGGGTGTTCACAGGGGAATTAGACAGGAGCGTGTTGACAGGGGAAATCGACATGTGTGTGTTCACAGGGTGAATTAGACAGGAGCGTGTTCACAGGGGGAATTAGACAGGTGGGTGTTCACAAGGGAATTAGACAGGACGGTGTTCACAGGGGGAATTAGACAGGACCGTGTTGACGGGATATCGACATGTGTGTGTTCACAGGGTGAATTAGACAGGAGCGTGTTCACAGGGGGAATTAGACAGGAGGGTTTTCATAGGTGGAATTAGACAGGAGGGTGTTCACAGGGGGAATTACACAGGAGGGTGTTCATTGGTGGAATTAGACAGGAACGGGTTCACAGGGGAATTAGACAGGATGGTGTTCACAGTGGGAATTGGACAGGAGGGTGCTCATAGGTGGAATTAGACAGGAGCGGGTTCACCGGGGAATTATAGGAGGGTGTTCACAGGGGGAATTAGACTGGAGTGTGTTCACACGGGAATTAGACTGGAGGGTGCTCACAGGAGGAATTAGACAGGACGGTGTTCACAGGTGAATTTTACAGGAGCGCGTTCACAGGGGGAATTAGACAGGAGGGTGTTCACAGGGGGAATTAGACAGGAGGTTATTCACAGGTGGTATTAGACAGGAGTGAGTTCACAGAGTGAATGAGACAGGAGGTTGTTCACAGGGGGAATTCGGCAGGAGGGTGTTCACAGGGGGAATTAGACAGGAGCGTGTTCACAGGGGGAATTAGACAGGAGTGTGTTCACAGGGGGAAGTAGACAGGAGCGTATTCACAGGAGTATTAGACAGGAGGGTGTTCACAGGGGAGTTCGGCAGGAGGGTGTTCACAGGGGGAATTAGACAGGAGGGTGATCAGAGGTGGAATTAGACAGGAGGGTCTTCACAGGGGGAATTAAACAGGACGGTGTTCACAGGGAAATTAGTCAGGTGGTTGTTCACAGGGGGAATTAGACAGGAGCGTGTTCACAGGGGGAATTATGCACGAGGGTGTTCACAGCGGAATTAGGCAGGAGGGTGATCAGAGGTGGAATTAGACAAGAGGGTCTACACAGGGGGAATTAAAAAGGACGGTGTTCACAGGGAAATTAGGCATGTGGTTGTTCACAGGGGGAATTAGACAGGAGCGTGTTCACAGGGGGAATTTGTCAGGCGGGTGTTCACAGGGGAATTCGGCAGGACGTTGTTCACAGGGGAAATTAGACAGGAGGGTGCTCACAAAAGAATTAAACAGGAGGGTGTTCACAGGGGAATTAGACAGGTGTGTGTTCACAGGGGAGTTCGGCAGGAGGGTGTTCACAGGGGGAATTAGACAGGAGCGTGTTCACAGGGGGAATTAGACAGGGGCGTGTTCACAGGGGAATTAGACAGGATGGTGTTCACAGGGGAATTAGACAGGAGCGTTTGCACAGGGGAATTAGACTGGAGGGTGTTCACAGGGGGAATTACACAGGAGGGTGTTCACAGCGGAATTAGACAGGAGTTTGTTCACAGTGGGAATTAGACAGGAAAGTGTTCACAGTGTGAATGTGACAAGAAGTTGTTTACGGGGGAATTAGACAGGGGGTGTTTACAGGGGAATTAGACAGGAGGGTGTTCACAGGGGAAATCGACATGAGGGTGTTCACAGGGGGAATTCGAGAGGTGGGAGTTTACAGGGGGAATTAGGCACGTGGATTTAAAGAGCGGAAATGAGACAGGAGGATGTTCACAGGGTAAATTGGACAGAAGAGTGTTCACAGGTGAATTCGACAGGAGGGTGTTCACAGGGGAATTAGACAGGATGGTGTTCACAGTGGGTATTAGATAGGGTGGTGTTCACAGGTGGAATTAGACAGCAGCGTGTTCATAGGGGGAATTAGACAGGAGCGTGTTCACAGGGGAATTAGACAGGAGAGTGTTCACAGGGGGAATTAGCCAGGAGCGTGTTCACAGGGGGAATTAGAGAGGAGCGTGTTCACAGGGGAATTAGACAGGAGCGTGTTCACAGGGGAATTAGACAGGAGGGTGTTCATAGGGGGAATTAGACATGAGCGTGTTCACAGGGGCAATTAGAGAGGAGCGTGTTCACAGGGGAATTAGACAGGATGGTGCTCACAGGGGGTATTAGACAGGGGGGTGTACACAGGGGGAATTAGACAGGAGGGTGTTCACTGGGGAATTACAGAGGAGGGTGTTCACAAGGGATATTAGATAGGAGGGTGTTCACGGGGATTTAGACAGGAGGGTGTTAACAAGGGGGATTAGACTGGAGGGTGTTCACATGGGATATTAGATAGGAGCGTGTTCAAAGGGGAATTTGACAGGAGGGTGTACACATGAGGATATTAAATAGGAGGGTGTTCACGGGGATTTAGACAGGAGGGTGTTCACAGAGGGGATCAGATGGGAGGGTGTTCACAGGGGGGATTAGATAGGAGGCTATTCACAGTGCATATTAGACAGGAGGGTGTTCACAGGTGGAAATAGACAGGAGCATGTTCACATTTTGAATGAGACAGGAGGGTGTTCACAGGGGGAATTAGACAGGAGGTTGTTCACAGGTAGTATTAGACTGGAGGGTGATCACAGCGGGAATTGGACAGGAGCGAGTTCACAGGGGGAATTAAACAGGAGGGTGTTCACAGGTGGAATTAAACAGGAGGGTGTTCACAGGGGGAATTAGACAGGACGGTATTCAAAGGGGAATTAGACAGGAGGGTGTTCACAGGGCAATGAGACAGGAGGGTGATCACTGGGGAATTGGACAGCAGGGTGTTCACAGGGGGAATTAGACAGGACGGTGTTCACTGGGGAATTTGGCAGGAGGGTGTTCACAGGGGGAATTAGACAGGAGGATGTTCACAGTGTGAATTAGAAAGGAGGGTGTTCACAGGTGGAAATAGACAGGAGCGTGTTCACAGGGGGAATTAGACAGGAGGGTGTTCACAGGGGAATCAGACAGGAGGGTGTTCACAGGGGGAATTAGACAGGAGCGTGTTCACAGGGGAAATCGACATGAGGGTGTTCATAGGGGGAATTCGAGAGGTGGGGGTTTACAGGGGGAATTAGGCAGGTGGATTTCAAGAGGGGGCATTCGACAGGAGTTTGTTCACAGTGGGAATTAGACAGGAAAGTGTTCACAGTGTGAATGTGACAGGAGGTTGTTTACAGGGGGAATTAGGCAGGAGGGTATTCACAGGGGAATTAGACAGGAGGGTGTTCATAGGGGAAATCGACATGAGGGTGTTCACAGGGGGAATTCGAGAGGTGGGAGTTGACAGCGGGAATTAGGCAGGTGGTTTTAAAGAGGGGGAATGAGACAGGAGGATTTTCACAGGGTAAATTAGACAGAAGAGTGTTCACAGGTGAATTAGACAGGAGGGTGTTCACAGGGGAATTAGACAGGATGGTGTTCAAAGGGGGTGTTCGATAGGGTGGTGTTCACAGGTGGAATTAGACAGGAGGGTGTTCACAGGGGGAATTAGACAGCAGCGTGTTCACAGGGGGAATTCGACAGGAGTGTGTTCACAGCGGAATTAGACAGGAGGGTGTTCACAGGGGGAATTAGACAGGAGCGTGTTCACAGGGGGAATTAGAGAGGAGCGTGTTCACAGGGGAATTAGACAGGAGCGTGTTCACAGGGGAATTAGACAGGAGGGTGTTCACAGGGGGAATTAGACAGGTGCGTGTTCACAGGGGGAATTAGAGAGGAGCGTGTTTACAGGGGAATTAGACAGGCTGGTGTTCACAGGGGGTATTAGATAAGGGGGTGTTTCCAGGGGATGTTCGACTGGAGGGTGTTCATAGGTGGAATTAGACAGGAGCAGGTTCACAGGGGAATAACAGAGGAGGTTGTTCACAAGGGATATTAGATAGGAGGGTGTTCACGGGGATTTAGACAGGAGGGTGTTAACAAGGGGATTAGACTGGAGGGTGTTCACATGGGATATTAGATAGGAGGGTGTTCACGGGGGGGATTTGATAGGAGGCTATTCACAGTGCGTATTAGACAGGAGGGTGTACACAGGGGGAATTAGACAGGAGGGTGTTCACTGGAGAATTAGACAGCAGGGTGTTCACAGGGGGAATTAGACAGGACGGTGTTCACTGGGGAATTTGGCAGGAGGGTGTTCACAGGGGGAATTAGACAGGAGGTTTTTCACAGGTGGTATTAGACTGGAGGGTTATCACAGCGGGAATTGGACAGGAGCGTGTTCACAGGGGGAATTGGACAGGAGGGTGTTCACAGGTGGAAATAGACAGGAGCATGTTCACATTTTGAATGAGACAGGAGGGTGTTCACAGGTGGTATTAGACTGGAGGGTTATCACAGCGGGAATTGGACAGGAGCGTGTTCACAGGGGGAATTGGACAGGAGGGTGTTCACAGGTGGAATTAAACAGGAGGGTGATCACAGGGGAATTAGACAGGAGGGTGTTCACAGGGGAATTAGACAGGAGGTTGTTCACAGGGGAATTAGGCACGAGGGTGTTCACAGGGGGATTGGACAGGAGTGCGTTCACGGAGGAATTAGAAAGGAGGCTATTCAGAGTGCGTATTAGACAGGAGGGTGTTCACAGGGGGAATTAGACAGGAGCGTGTTCACAGGTGGAATAAAACAGGAGGGTGCTGACAGGGGGAATTAGACAGGACGGTGTTCACAGGGGGAATTAGACAGGATGGTGTTCACGGTGTTAATGAGATAGGAGGGTGTGCACATGGCGAATTAGACAGGAGCGTGTTCACCGGGGAATTAGACAGGATGGTGTTCACAGGGGAATTCGGCAGGAGGTTGTTCAGAGGAGGAACTAGACTGGAGCGTGTTCACAGGGGAATTAGACAGGAGGCTGTTCACTGGGGAATGAGACAGGAGGGTGATCACAGGGGAATTAGGCAGGAGGGTGTTCACGGGGGGAATTAGACAGGAGGGTGTTCACAGGGGAATTAGGCACGAGGGTGTTCACAGGGGAATTAGACAGGTGGGTGTTCACAGGGGGATTTCGACAGGTGGGTGTTCGCAGGGGAATTAGACAGGATGGTGTTCACAGGGCGAATTAGATAGGGGGGTGTTGACAGGGGGAATTAGACTGGAGGCTGTTCAGAGGTGGAATTAGACAGGAGCGTGTTCTCCAGGGATATTAGACAGGAGGGTGTTCACGGGGATTGAGACAGGAGGGTGTTCACATGGGATATAAGATCGGAGCGTGTTCACAGGGGAATTAGACAGGTGGTTGTTCACAAGGGGAATTGGACAGGAGTGCGTTCACGGGGGAATTAGACAGGAGGCTATTCAGAGTGCGTATTAGACAGGAGGGTGTTCACAGGGGGAATTAGACAGGAGCGTGTTCACGGTGTTAATGAGATAGGAGGGTGTGCACATGGGGAATTAGACAGGAGCGTGTTCACCGGGGAATTAGACAGGATGGTGTTCACAGGGGAATTCGGCAGGAGGTTGTTCAGAGGAGGATTTAGACTGGAGCGTGTTCACAGGGGAATTAGACAAGAGGCTGTTCACTGGGGAATGAGACAGGAGGGTGATCACAGGGGAATTAGGCAGGAGGGTGTTCACGGGGGAATTAGACAGGAGTGTGTTGACCGGAGAATTGGACAGGAGGGTGTTCACAGCGGAATTAGACAGGAGGGTGTTCACAGGGGAAATTAGACAGGACTGTCTTCACATGGGAATTCAAAGGCACGTTGATCACAGGGGAATTTGGCAGGAGGGTGTTCACAGGGCGAATTTGACAGGAGGGTGTTCACAGGGGGACTTAGACAGGAGCGTGTCACAGGTGGAATTAGACATGAGGGTGTTCACAGGGGGAATTAGACAGGAGGGCGTTCACAGGGGGAATTAGACAGGAGGGTGTACACTGGGGGAATTAGGCAGGAGGGTGTTCACAGGTGGATTTAGACTGGTGGGTGTTCACAGGGGGAATTAGACAGGAGGGTGTTCACAGGGGAATTAGACAGGAGGGTGTTCACAGGTGGAATTAGACAGGAGGGTGTTCACAGGGGGAATTAGACAGGAGGGTGTTCACAGGGGGAATTAAACAGTATGGTGTTCACAGGGGAATTAGACAGGAGGGTGTTCACAGGTGGAATTAGACAGGAGGGTGTTCACAGGGGAATTAGACAGGAGGGTGTTCACATGGGGAATTAAACAGTACGGTGTTCACAGGGGGAATTAAACAGGAGGGTGTTCACAGGTTGAATTAGACTGGAGGGTGTTCACAATGTGAATGAGACAGGAGGGTGTTCACAGGGGGAATTAGACAGGAGGATGATCACAGGGGGAATTACACAGGAGGGTGTTCACAGGTGGAATTAGACTGGAGGGTGTTCACAATGTGAATGAGACAGGAGGGTGTTCACAGGGGGAATTAGACAGTAGATTGTCACAGGGGAATTGGACTGGAGGGTGTTCACAGGGGAAATCGACATGATGATGTTCACAGGGGAATGAGGCAAAAGGGTGTTCGCACGGGAATTAGACAGGAGGGTGTTCACAGGGGAATTAGGCAGAAGGGAGTCCACAGGGGAATTAGACAGGAGGGTGTCCACAGGGGAATTAGGCTCGTGGGTGTTCACAGAGGAATTAGGCAGGAGGGTGATCACAGGGGAATTAGGCAGGAGGGTGTTCACTGGGGGAATTAGACAGGAGGGTGTTCACAGTGTGAATGGGAGAGGAGGGTGTTCACAGGTGGAATTAGACAGGAGGGTGTTCACTGGGGGAATTAGACAGGAGCGTGTACACAGTGTGAATGAGACAGGCGTATGTTCGCAGGGGAATTAGGCAGGAGGGTGTTCACAGCGGGAATTCGACAGGAGGATGTTCACAGGGTGAACTAGACAGGAGGGGTTTCACAGGGTGAATTAGACAGTGGGGTGTTCACAGGTGGAATTAGACAGGAGCGTGTTCACAGTTTGAATGAGACAGGAGGGTGTTCTCAGGGGGAATTAGACAGGGGGGTGTCAAAGGGGAATTAGACAGGAGGGGGTTCACAGGGGGAATTTGTCACTTGGGTGTTCAGAGGGGGAATTAGACATGATGTTGTTCACAGGGGGAATTAGACAGGAGGTTGTTCACAGGTGGTATTAGACTGGAGGGTGATCACAGGGGGAATTGGACAGGAGGGTGTTCACAGGGGGAATTAGACAGGAGGGTGTCACAGGGGAATTAAACTGTATGGTGTTCACAGGGGAATTAGACAGGAGGGTGTTCACAGGTGGAATTAGACTGGTGGGTGTTCACAGGGGGAATTAGACAGGAGGGTGTTCACAGGGGGAATTAGGCAGGAGGGTGTTCACAGCTGGAATTAGACTGGTGGGTGTTCACAGGGGGAATTAGACAGGAGGGTGTTCACAGGTGGAAATAGACAGGAGGGTGTTCACAGGGGAATTAGACAGGAGCGTGTTCACAGGGGAATTAGGCAAGAGGGTGTTCACAGCGGAATTAGGCAGGAGGGTGATCACAGTGGAATTAGGCAGGAGGGTGTTCACAGGGGGCATTAGACAGTACGGTGTTCACAGGGGGAATTAAACAGGACGGTGTTCACAGGGGAATTAGACAGGAGGGTGTTCACAGGGGAATTAAACAGTATGGTGTTCACAGGGGAATTAGACAGGAGGGTGTTCACAGGTGGAATTAGACAGGAGGGTGTTCACAGGGGGAATTAGGCAGGAGGGTGTTCACAGGGGGAATTAGACAGGAGGGTGTTCACATGGGATATTAGATAGGAGGGTGTTCACGGGGGGGATTTGATAGGAGGCTATTCACAGTGCGTATTAGACAGGAGGGTGTACACAGGGGGAATTAGACAGGAGGGTGTTCACTGGGGAATTAGACAGCAGGGTATTCACAGGGGGAATTAGACAGGACGGTGTTCACTGGGGAATTTGGCAGGAGGGTGTTCACAGGGGGAATTAGACAGGAGGTTGTTCACAGGTGGTATTAGACTGGAGGGTTATCACAGCGGGAATTGGACAGGAGCGTGTTCACAGGGGGAATTGGACAGGAGGGTGTTCACAGGTGGAAATAGAAAGGAGCATGTTCACATTTTGAATGAGACAGGAGGGTGTTCACAGGGGGAATTAGACAGGAGGTTGTTCACAGGTGGTATTAGACTGGAGGGTTATCACAGCGGGAATTGGACAGGAGCGTGTTCACAGGGGGAATTGGACAGGAGGGTGTTCACAGGTGGAATTAAACAGGAGGGTGTTCACAGGGGGAATTAGACAGGACGGTGTTCACAGGGGAATTAGACAGGAGCGTGTTCACAGGGGGAATTGGACAGGAGGGTGTTCACAGGTGGAAATAGACAGGAGCATGTTCACATTTTGAATGAGACAGGAGGGTGTTCACAGGGGGAATTAGACAGGAGGTTGTTCACAGGTGGTATTAGACTGGAGGGTTATCACAGCGGGAATTGGACAGGAGCGTGTTCACAGGGGGAATTGGACAGGAGGGTGTTCACAGGTGGAATTAAACAGGAGGGTGTTCACAGGGGGAATTAGACAGGACGGTGTTCACAGGGGAATTAGACAGGAGCGTGTTCACAGGGGAATTAGACAGGAGGTTGTTCACAGGGGAATTAGGCACGAGGGTGTTCACAGGGGGATTGGACAGGAGTGCGTTCACGGAGGAATTAGAAAGGAGGCTATTCAGAGTGCGTATTGGACAGGAGGGTGTTCACAGGGGGAATTAGACAGGAGCGTGTTCACAGTTGGAATAAAACAGGATGGTGCTGACAGGGGGAATTAGACAGGACGGTGTTCACAGGGGGAATGAGACAGGATGGTGTTCACGGTGTTAATGAGATAGGAGGGTGTGCACAAGGGGAATTAGACAGGAGCGTGTTCACCGGGGAATTAGACAGGATGGTGTTCACAGGGGAATTCGGCAGGTGGTTGTTCAGAGGAGGAACTAGACTGGAGCGTGTTCACAGGGGAATTAGACAGGAGGCTGTTCACTGGGGAATGAGACAGGAGGGTGATCACAGGGGAATTAGGCAGGAGGGTGTTCACAGGGGAATTAGACAGGTGGGTGTTCACAGGGGGATTTCGACAGGAGCGTGTTCGCAGGGGAATTGGACAGGATGGTGTTCACAGGGCGAATTAGATAGGGGGTTGTTGACAGGGGGAATTAGACTGGAGGCTGTTCAGAGGTGGAATTAGACAGGAGCGTGTTCTCCAGGAATATTAGACAGGAGGGTGTTCACGGGGATTGAGACAGGAGGGTGTTCACATGGGATATTAGATAGGAGCGTGTTCACAGGGGAATTAGACAGGTGGTTGTTCACATGGGGGATTGGACAGGAGTGCGTTCACGGGGGAGTTAGACAGGAGGCTATTCAGAGTGCGTATTAGACAGGAGGGTGTTCACAGGGGGAATTAGACAGGAGCGTGTTCACGGTGTTAATGAGATAGGAGGGTGTGCACATGGGGAATTAGACAGGAGCGTGTTCACCGGGGAATTAGACAGGATGGTGTTCACAGGGGAATTCGGCAGGAGGTTGTTCAGAGGAGGAATTAGACTGGAGCGTGTTCACAGGGGAATTAGACAAGAGGCTGTTCACTGGGGAATGAGACAGGAGGGTGATCACAGGGGAATTAGACAGGAGGGTGTTCACAGGGGAAATTAGACAGGACTGTCTTCACATGGGGAATTCAAAGGCACGTTGATCACAGGGGAATTTGGCAGGAGGGTGTTCACAGGGCGAATTTGACAGGAGGGTGTTCACAGGCGGAATTGGACAGGACGGTGTTCACAATGTGAATGAGACAGGAGGGTGTTCACAGGGGGACTTAGACAGGAGCGTGTCATCGGTGGAATTAGACATGAGGGTGTTCACAGGGGGAATTAGACAGGAGGGCGTTCACAGGGGGAATTTGACAGGAGGGTGTTCACAGGTGGAATTAGACTGGTGGGTGTTCACAGGGGGAATTAGACAGGAGGGTGTTCACAGGTGGGAATTAAACAGTATGGTGTTCACAGGGGAATTAGACAGGAGGGTGTTCACAGGTAGAATTAGACAGGATGGTGTTCACAGGGGGAATTAGACAGGAGGGTGTTCACAGGGGGAATTAGACAGGAGGGTGTTCACAAGGGGAATTAAACAGTATGGTGTTCACAGGGGAATTAGACAGGAGGGTGTTCACAGGTGGAATTAGACAGGAGGGTGTTCACAGGGGGAATTAGACAGGAGGGTGTTCACAGGGGGAATTAAACAGTACGGTGTTCACAGGCGAATTAAACAGGAGGGTGTTCACAGGTGGAATTAGACTGGAGGGTGTTCACAATGTGAATGAGACAGGAGGGTGTTCACAGGTGGAATTAGACAGGAGGGTGTTCACAGGGGGAATTAGGCAGGAGGGTGTTCACAGGGGGAATTAGACAGGAGGGTGTTCACATGGGATATTAGATAGGAGGGCGTTCACGGGGGGGATTTGATAGGAGGCTATTCACAGTGCGTATTAGACAGGAGGGTGTACACAGGGGGAATTAGACAGGAGGGTGTTCACTGGGGAATTAGACAGCAGGGTATTCACAGGGGGAATTAGACAGGACGGTTTTCACTGGGGAATTTGGCAGGAGGGTGTTCACAGGGGGAATTAGACAGGAGGTTGTTCACAGGTGGTATTAGACTGGAGGGTTATCACAGCGGGAATTGGACAGGAGCGTGTTCACAGGGGGAATTGGACAGGAGGGTGTTCACAGGTGGAAATAGACAGGAGCATGTTCACATTTTGAATGAGACAGGAGGGTGTTCACAGGGGGAATTAGACAGGAGGTTGTTCACAGGTGGTATTAGACTGGAGGGTTATCACAGCGGGAATTGGACAGGAGCGTGTTCACAGGGGGAATTGGACAGGAGGGTGTTCACAGGTGGAATTAAACAGGAGGGTGTTCACAGGGGGAATTAGACAGGACGGTGTTCACAGGGGAATTAGACAGGAGCGTGTTCACAGGGGAATTAGACAGGAGGTTGTTCACAGGGGAACTAGGCACGAGGGTGTTCACAGGGGGATTGGACAGGAGTGCGTTCACGGAGGAATTAGAAAGGAGGCTATTCAGAGTGCGTATTGGACAGGAGGGTGTTCACAGGGGGAATTAGACAGGAGCGTGTTCACAGGTGGAATAAAACAGGATGGTGCTGACAGGGGGAATTAGACAGGACGGTGTTCACAGGGGGATTGAGACAGGATGGTGTTCACGGTGTTAATGAGATAGGAGGGTGTGCACATGGGGAATTAGACAGGAGCGTGTTCACCGGGGAATTAGACAGGATGGTGTTCACAGGGGAATTCGGCAGGTGGTTGTTCAGAGGAGGAACTAGACTGGAGCGTGTTCACAGGGGAATTAGACAGGAGGCTGTTCACTGGGGAATGAGACAGGAGGGTGATCACAGGGGAATTAGGCAGGAGGGTGTTCACAGCGGAATTAGACAGGTGGGTGTTCACAGGGGGATTTCGACAGGAGCGTGTTCACAGGGGAATTAGACAGGATGGTGTTCACATGGCGAATTAGATAGGGGGTTGTTGACAGGGGGAATTAGACTGGAGGCTGTTCAGAGGTGGAATTAGACAGGAGCGTGTTCTCCAGGGATATTAGACAGGAGGGTGTTCACGGGGATTGAGACAGGAGGGTGTTCACATGGGATATTAGATAGGAGCGTGTTCACAGGGGAATTAGACAGGTGGTTGTTCACATGGGGGATTGGACAGGATTGCGTTCACGGGGGAATTACACAGGAGGCTATTCAGAGTGCGTATTAGACAGCAGGGTGTTCACAGGGGGAATTAGACAGGAGCGTGTTCACGGTGTTAATGAGATAGGAGGGTGTGCACATGGGGAATTAGACAGGAGCGTGTTCACCGGGGAATTAGACAGGATGGTGTTCACAGGGGAATTCGGCAGGAGGTTGTTCAGAGGAGGAATTAGACTGGAGCGTGTTCACAGGGGAATTAGACAAGAGGCTGTTCACTGGGGAATGAGACAGGAGGGTGATCACAGGGGAATTAGACAGGAGGGTGTTCACAGGGGAAATTAGACAGGACTGTCTTCACATGGGGAATTCAAAGGCACGTTGATCACAGGGGAATTTGGCAGGAGGGTGTTCACATGGCGAATTTGACAGGAGGGTGTTCACAGGCGGAATTGGACAGGAGGGTGTTCACAATGTGAATGAGACAGGAGGGTGTTCAAAGGGGGACTTAGACAGGAGCGTGTCATAGGTGGAATTAGACATGAGGGTGTTCACAGGGGGAATTAGACAGGAGGGCGTTCACAGGGGGAATTAGACAGGAGGGTGTTCACTGGGGGAATTAGGCAGGAGGGTGTTCACAGGTGGAATTCGACTGGTGGGTGTTCACAGGGGGAATTAGACAGGAGGGTGTTCACAGGGGGAATTAGACAGGAGGGTGTTCACAGGGGGAATTAGACAGGAGGGTGTTCACAGGGGGAATTAAACAGTATTGTGTTCACAGGGGAATTAGACAGGAGGGTGTTCACAGGTGGAAGTAGACAGGAGGGTGTTCACAGGGGGAATTAGACAGGAGGGTGTTCACAGGGGGAATTAAACAGTACGGTGTTCACAGGGGGAATTAAACAGGAGGGTGTTCACAGGTGGAATTAGACTGGAGGGTGTTCACAATGTGAATGAGACAGGAGGGTGTTCACAGGGGGAATTAGACAGGAGGATGATCACAGGGGGAATTTGACAGGAGGGTGTTCACAGGTGGAATTAGACAGGAGGGTGTTCACAGGGGGAATTAGACAGGAGGGTGTTCACAGGGGGAATTAGACAGGAGGGTGTTCACAGGAGGAATTAAACAGTATGGTGTTCACAGGGGAATTAGACAGGAGGGTGTTCACAGGTGGAATTAGACAGGAGGGTGTTCACAGGGGGAATTAGACAGGAGGGTGTTCACAGGGGGAATTAAACAGTACGGTGTTCACAGGGGGAATTAAACAGGAGGGTGTTCACAGGTGGAATTAGACTGGAGGGTGTTCACAATGTGAATGAGACAGGAGGGTGTTCACAGGGGGAATTAGACAGGAGGATGATCACAGGGGGAATTACACAGGAGGGTGTTCACAGGTGGAATTAGACTGGAGGGTGTTCACAATGTGAATGAGACAGGAGGGTGTTCACAGGGGGAATTAGACAGTAGATTGTCACAGGGGAATTGGACTGGAGGATGTTCACAGGGGAAATCGACATGATGATGTTCACAGGAGAATGAGGCAAAAGGGTGTTCGCACGGGAATTAGACAGGAGAGTGTTCACAGGGGGAATTGGACAGGAGGGTGTTCACAGGGGGAATTAGACAGGAGGGTGTCCACAGGGGAATTAGACAGCAGGGTGTTCACAGGGGAATTAGACAGGAGGGTGTTCACAGGGGGAATTAGACAGGAGGGTGTTCACAGGGGAATTAGACAGGAGCGTATTCACAGGGGAATTAGGCACGAGGGTGTTCACAGCGGAATTAGGCAGGAGGGTGATCACAGGGGAATTAGGCAGGAGGGTGTTCACAGGGGGCATTAGACAGTACGGTGTTCACAGGGGGAATTAAACAGGGCGGATTCACAGGGGAATAAGACAGGACGGTGTTCACAGGGCGATTTAACAGTATGGTGTTCACAGGGGAATTAGACAGGAGGGTGTTCACAGGTGGAATTAGACAGGAGGGTGTTCACAGGGGGAATTAGGCAGGAGGGTGTTCACAGCTGGAATTAGACTGGTGGGTGTTCACAGGGGGAATTAGACAGGAGGGTGTTCACAGGTGGAATTAGACAGGAGGGTGTTCACAGGGGAATTAGACAGGAGCGTGTTCACAGGGGAATTAGGCAAGAGGGTGTTCACAGCGGAATTAGGCAGGAGGGTGATCACAGTGGAATTAGGCAGGAGGGTGTTCACAGGGGGCATTAGACAGTACGGTGTTCACAGGGGGAATTAAACAGGACGGTGTTCACAGGGGAATTAGACAGGAGGGTGTTCACAGGGGGAATTAGACAGGAGGGTGTTCACAGGGGGAATTAGGCAGGAGGGTGTTCACAGGTGGAATTAGACTGGTGGGTGTTCACAGGGGGAATTAGACAGGAGGGTGTTCACATGGGATATTAGATAGGAGGGTGTTCACGGGTGGGATTTGATAGGAGGCTATTCACAGTGCGTATTAGACAGGAGGGTGTACACAGGGGGAATTAGACAGGAGGGTGTTCACTGGGGAATTAGACAGCAGGGTGTTCACAGGGGGAATTAGACAGGACGGTGTTCACTGGGGAATTTGGCAGGAGGTTGTTCACAGGTGGTATCAGACTGGAGGGTTATCACAGCGGGAATTGGACAGGAGCGTGTTCACAGGGGGAATTGGACAGGAGGGTGTTCACAGGTGGTATTAGACTGGAGGGTTATCACAGCGGGAATTGGACAGGAGCGTGTTCACAGGGGGAATTGGACAGGAGGGTGTTCACAGGTGGAATTCAACAGGAGGGTGTTCACAGGGGGAATTGGACAGGACGGTGTTCACAGGGGAATTAGACAGGAGCGTGTTCACAGGGGAATTAGACAGGAGGTTGTTCACAGGGGAATTAGGCACGAGGGTGTTCACAGGGGGATTGGACAGGAGTGCGTTCACGGAGGAATTAGAAAGGAGGCTATTCAGAGTGCGTATTAGACAGGAGGGTGTTCACAGGGGGAATTAGACAGGAGCGTGTTCACAGGTGGAATAAAACAGGAGGGTGCTGACAGGGGGAATTAGACAGGACGGTGTTCACAGGGGGAATTAGACAGGATGGGATCACGGTGTTAATGAGATAGGAGGGTGTGCACATGGGGAATTAGACAGGAGCGTGTTCACCGGGGAATTAGACAGGATGGTGTTCACAGGGGAATTCGGCAGGAGGTTGTTCAGAGGAGGAACTAGACTGGAGCGTGTTCACAGGGGAATTAGACAGGAGGCTGTTCACTGGGGAATGAGACAGGAGGGTGATCACAGGGGAATTAGGCAGGAGGGTGTTCACAGGGGAATTAGACAGGTGGGTGTTCACAGGGGGATTTCGACAGGAGCGTGTTCGCAGGGGAATTAGACAGGATGGTGTTCACAGGGCGAATTAGATAGGGGGTTGTTGACAGGGGGAATTAGACTGGAGGCTGTTCAGAGGTGGAATTAGACAGGAGCGTGTTCTCCAGGGATATTAGACAGGAGGGTGTTCACGGGGATTGAGACAGGAGGGTGTTCACATGGGATATTAGATAGGAGCGTGTTCACAGGGGAATTCGACAGGTGGTTGTTCACAAGGGGGATTGGACAGGAGTGCGTTCACGGGGGAATTAGACAGGAGGCTATTCAGAGTGCGTATTAGACAGGAGGGTGTTCACAGGGGGAATTAGACAGGAGCGTGTTCACGGTGTTAATGAGATAGGAGGGTGTGCACATGGGGAATTAGACAGGAGCGTGTTCACCGGGGAATTAGACAGGATGGTGTTCACAGGGGAATTCGGCAGGAGGTTGTTCAGAGGAGGAATTAGACTGGAGCGTGTTCACAGGGGAATTAGACAAGAGGCTGTTCACGGGGGAATTAGACAGGAGTGTGTTCACCGGAGAATTAGACAGGAGGGTGTTCACAGCGGAATTAGACATGAGGGTGTTCACAGGGGAAATTAGACAGGACTGTCTTCACATGGGGAATTCAAAGGCACGTTGATCACAGGGGAATTGGCAGGAGGGTGTTCACAGGGCGAATTTGACAGGAGGGTGTTCACAGGCGGAATTGGACAGGAGGGTGTTCACAATGTGAATGAGACAGGAGGGTGTTCACAGGGGGACTTAGACAGGAGCGTGTCACAGGTGGAATTAGACATGAGGGTGTTCACAGGGGGAATTAGACAGGAGGGTGTTCACAGGGGGAATTAAACAGTATGGTGTTCACAGGGGAATTAGACAGGAGGGTGTTCACAGGTGGAATTAGACAGGAGGGTGTTCACAGGGGGAATTAGACAGGAGGTTGTTCACAGGGGGAATTAAACAGTACGGTGTTCACAGGGGGAATTAAACAGGAGGGTGTTCACAGGTGCAATTAGACTGGAGGGTGTTCACAATGTGAATGAGACAGGAGGGTGTTCACAGGGGGAATTAGACAGGATGGTGATCACAGGGGGAATTACACAGGAGGGTTTTCACAGGTGGAATTAGACTGGAGGGTGTTCACAATGTGAATGAGACAGGAGGGTGTTCACAGGGGGAATTAGACAGTAGATTGTCACAGGGGAATTGGACTGGAGGGTGTTCACAGGGGAAATCGACATGATGATGTTCACAGGGGAATGAGGCAAAAGGGTGTTCGCACGGGAATTAGACAGGAGGGTGTTCACAGGGGGTATTGGACAGGAGAGTGTTCACAGGGGGAATTAGACAGGAGGGTGTCACATGGGAATTAGACAGCAGGGTGTTCACAGGGGAATTAGACAGGAGGGTGTTCACAGGGGGAATTAGACAGGAGGGTGTTCACAGGGGAATTAGACAGGAGCGTATTCACAGGGGAATTAGGCACGAGGGTGTTCACAGCGGAATTAGGCAGGAGGGTGATCACAGGGGAATTAGGCAGGAGGGTGTTCACAGGGGGCATTAGACAGTACGGTGTTCACAGGGGGAATTAAACAGGACGGTGCTCACAGGGGGATTTAACAGTATGGTGTTCACAGGGGAATTAGACAGGAGGGTGTTCACAGATGGAATTAGACAGGAGGGTGTTCACAGGGGTAATTAGGCAGGAGGGTGTTCACAGCTGGAATTAGACTGGTGGGTGTTCACAGGGGGAATTAGACAGGAGGGTGTTCACAGGTGGAATTAGACAGGAGGGTGTTCACAGGGGAATTAGACAGGAGCGTGTTCACAGGGGAATTAGGCAAGAGGGTGTTCACAGCGGAATTAGGCAGGAGGGTGATCACAGTGGAATTAGGCAGGAGGGTGTTCACAGGGGGCATTAGACAGTACGGTGTTCACAGGGGGAATTAAACAGGACGGTGTTCACAGGGGAATTAGACAGGAGGGTGTTCACAGGGGGAATTAAACAGTATGGTGTTCACAGGGGAATTAGACAGGAGGGTGTTCACAGGTGGAATTAGACAGGAGGGTGTTCAAAGGGGGAATTAGGCAGGAGGGTGTTCACAGGTGGAATTAGACTGGTGGGTGTTCACAGGGGGAATTAGACAGGAGGGTGTTCACATGGGATATTAGTTAGGAGGGTGTTCACGGGGGGGATTTGATAGGAGGCTATTCACAGTGCGTATTAGACAGGAGGGTGTACACAGGGGGAATTAGACAGGAGAGTGTTCACTGGGGAATTGGACAGCAGGGTGTTCACAGGGGGAATTAGACAGGACTGTGTTCACTGGGGAATTTGGCAGGAGGGTGTTCACAGGGGGAATTAGACAGGAGGTTGTTCACAGGTGGTATTAGACTGGAGGGTTATCACAGCGGGAATTGGACAGGAGCGTGTTCACAGGGGGAATTGGACAGGAGGGTGTTCACAGGTGGAATTAAACAGGAGGGTGCTCACTGGGGGAATTAGACAGGACGGTGTTCACAGGGGAATTAGACAGGAGGGTGTTCACAGGGGAATTAGACAGGAGGTTGTTCACAGGGGAATTAGGCACGAGGGTGTTCACAGGGGAATTGGACAGGAGTGCGTTCACGGAGGAATTAGAAAGGATGCTATTCAGAGTGCGTATTAGACAGGAGCGTGCTCACAGGTGGAATAAAACAGGAGGGTGCTGACAGGGGGAATTAGACAGGACGGTGTTCACAGGGGGAATTAGACAGGATGGTGTTCACGGTGTTAATGAGATAGGAGGGTGTGCACATGGGGAATTAGACAGGAGCGTGTTCACCGGGGAATTCGACAGGATGGTGTTCACAGGGGAATTAGGCACGAGGTTGTTCAGAGGAGGAACTAGACTGGAGCGTGTTCACAGGGGAATTAGACAGGAGGGTGTTCACGGGGGGAATTAGACAGGAGGGTGTTCACAGGGGAATTAGGCACGAGGGTGTTCACAGGGGAATTAGACAGGTGGGTGTTCACTGGGGGATTTCGACAGGAGCGTGTTCGCAGGGGAATTCGACAGGATGGTGATCACAGGGCGAATTAGATAGGGGGGTGTTGACAGGGGAAATTAGACTGGAGGCTGTTCAGAGGTGGAATTAGACAGGAGCGTGTTCTCCAGGGATATTAGACAGGAAGGTGTTCACGGGGATTGAGACAGGAGGGTGTTCACATGGGATATTAGATAGGAGCGTGTTCACAGGGGAATTAGACAGGTGGTTGTTCACATGGGGGATTGGACAGGAGTGCGTTCACGGGGGAATTAGACAGGAGGCTATTCAGAGTGCGTATTAGACAGGAGGGTGTTCACAGGGGGAATTAGACAGGAGCGTGTTCACGGTGTTAATGAGATAGGAGGGTGTGCACATGGGGAATTAGACAGGAGCGTGTTCACCGGGGAATTAGACAGGATGGTGTTCACAGGGGAATTCGGCAGGAGGTTGTTCAGAGGAGGAATTAGACTGGAGCGTGTTCACAGGGGAATTGGGCAGGAGGCTTTTCACAATGTGAATGAGACAGGAGGGTGATCACAGGGGAATTAGGCAGGAGGGTGTTCACGGGGGAATTAGACAGGAGTGTGTTCACCGGAGAACTAGACAGGAGGGTGTTCAAAGCGGAATTAGACAGGAGGGTGTTCACAGGGGAAATTAGACAGGACTGTCTTCACATGGGGAATTCAAAGGTACGTTGATCACAGGGGAATTTGGCAGGAGGGTGTTCACAGGGCGAATTTGACAGGAGGGTGTTCACAGGCGGAATTGGGCAGGAGGCTTTTCACAATGTGAATGAGACAGGAGGCTGTTCACAGGGGGACTTAGACAGGAGCGTGTCACAGGTGGAATTAGACATGAGGGTGTTCACAGGGGGAATTAGACAGGACGGCGTTCACAGGGGGAATTAGACAGGAGGGTGTTCACTGGGGGAATTAGGCAGGAGGGTGTTCACAGGTGGAATTAGACTGGTGGGTGTTCACAGGGGGAATTAGACAGGAGGGTGTTCACAGGGGGAATTAAACAGTATGGTATTCACAGGGGAATTAGACAAGAGGGTGTTCACAGGTGGAATTAGACAGGAGGGTGTTCACAGGGGGAATTAGACAGTATGGTGTTCACAGGGGGAATTAAACAGTACGGTGTTCACAGGCGTATTAGGCAGGAGGGTGTTCACAGGTGGAATTAGACAGGAGGATGTTCACAGGGGGAATTAAACAGGAGGGTGTTCACAGGTGGAATTAGACTGGAGGGTGTTCACAATGTGAATGAGACAGGAGGGTGTTCACAGGGGGAATTAGACAGGAGGATGATCACAGGGGGAATTACACAGGAGGGTGTTCACAGGTGGAATTAGACTGGAGGGTGTTCACAATGTGAATGAGACAGGAGGGTTTTCACAGGGGGAATTAGACAGTAGATTGTCACAGGGGAATTGGACTGGAGGGTTTTCACATGGGAAATCGACATGATGATGTTCACAGGGGAATGAGGCAAAAGGGTGTTCGCACGGGAATTAGACAGGAGGGTGTTCACAGGGGAATTAGGCAGAAGGGTGTCCACAGGGGAATTAGACAGGAGGGTGTCCACAGGGGAATTAGGCTCGTGGGTGTTCACAGAGGAATTAGGCAGGATGGTGATCACAGGGGAATTAGGCAGGAGTGTGTTCACTGGGGGAATTAGACAGGAGGGTGTTCTCAGTGGGAATGAGAGAGGAGGGTGTTCACAGGTGGAATTAGACAGGAGGGTGTTTCCTGGGGGAATTAGACAGGAGCGTGTACACAGTGTGAATGAGACAGGCGTGTGTTCGCAGGGGAATTAGGCAGGAGGGTGTTCACAGCGGGAATTAGACAGGAGGATGTTCACTGGGTGAACTAGACAGGAGGGGTTTCACAGGGTGAATTAGACAGGAGGGTGTTCACAGGTGGAATTAGACAGGAGCGTGTTCACAGTTTGAATGAGACAGGAGGGTGTTCTCAGGGGGAATTAGACAGGGGGTGTCAAAGGGGAATTAGACAGGAGGGGGTTCACAGGGGGAATTTGTCACTTGGGTGTTCAGAGGGGGAATTAGACATGATGTTGTTCACAGGGTGAATTAGACAGGAGGTTGCTCACAGGTGGTATTAGACTGGAGGGTGATCACAGGGGGAATTGGACAGGAGGGTGTTCACAGGGGGAATTAGACAGCAGGGTGTTCACAGGTGAATTAGGCAGGAGGGTGTTCACAGGGGGAATTAGACAGGAGCGTATTCACAGGGGAATTAGGCACGAGGGTGTTCACAGCGGAATTAGGCAGGAGGGTGATCACAGGGGAATTAGGCAGGAGGGTGTTCACAGGGGGCATTAGACAGTACGGTGTTCACAGGGGGAATTAAACAGGACGGTTTCACAGGGGAATAAGACAGGACGGTGTTCACAGGGGGAATTAAACAGTATGGTGTTCACAGGGGAATTAGACAGGAGGGTGTTCACAGGTGGAATTAGACAGGAGGGTGTTCACAGGGGGAATTAGGCAGGAGGGTGTTCACATGGGATATTTGATAGGAGGGTGTTCACGGGGGGGATTTGATAGGAGGCTATTGACAGTGCGTATTAGACAGGAGGGTGTGCACAGGGGGAATTAGACAGGAGGGTGTTCACTGGGGAATTAGACAGCAGGGTGTTCACAGGGGGAATTAGACAGGACGGTGTTCACTGGGGAATGTGGCAGGAGGGTGTTCACAGGGGGAATTAGACAGGAGGTTGTTCACAGGTGGTATTAGACTGGAGGGTTATCACAGCGGGAATTGGACAGGAGCGTGTTCACAGGGGGAATTGGACAGGAGGGTGTTCACAGGTGGAATTAGACAGGAGGGTGTTCACAGGGGGAATTAGGCAGGAGGGTGTTCACAGGTGGAATTAGACTGGTGGGTGTTCAGAGGGGGAATTAGACAGGAGGGTGTTCACATGGGATATTAGATAGGAGGGTGTTCACGGGGGGGATTTGATAGGAGGCGATTCACAGTGCGTATTAGACAGGAGGGTGTACACAGGGGGAATTAGACAGGAGGGTGTTCACTGGGGAATTAGACAGCAGGGTGTTCACAGGGGGAATTAGACAGGACGGTGTTCACTGGGGAATTTGGCAGGAGGGTGTTCACAGGGGGAATTAGACAGGAGGTTGTTCACTGGTGGTATTAGACTGGAGGGTTAGCGCAGCGGGAATTGGACAGGAGCGTGTTCACAGGTCGAATTGGACAGGAGGGTGTTCACAGGTGGTATTAGACTGGAGGGTTATCGCAGCGGGAATTGGACAGGAGGGTGTTCACAGGTGGAAATATACAGGAGCATGTTCACATTTTGAATGAGACAGGGGGGTGTTCACAGGGGGAATTAGACAGGACGGTGTTCACAGGGGAATTAGACAGGAGGGTGTTCACAGGGGGATTGGACAGGAGTGCGTTCACGGAGGAATTAGAAAGGAGGCTATTCAGAGTGCGTATTAGACAGGAGGGTGTTCACAGGGGGAATTAGACAGGAGCGTGTTCACAGGTGGAGTAAAACAGGAGGGTGCTGACAGGGGGAATTAGACAGGAGGGTGTTGACGGGGGGAATTAGACAGGATGGTGTTCACGGTGTTAATGATATAGGAGGGTGTGCACATGGGGAATTAGACAGGAGCGTGTTCACCGGGGAATTAGACAGGATGGTGTTCACAGGGGAATTCGGCAGGAGGTTGTTCAGAGGAGGAACTAGACTGGAGCGTGTTCACAGGGGAATTAGACAGGAGGCTGTTCACTGGGGAATGAGACAGGAGGGTGTTCACAGTTGGAATTAAACAGGAGGGTGTTCACAGGGGAATTAGACAGGACGGTGTTCACAGGGGAATTAGAGAGGAGCGTGTTCACAGGGGAATTAGACAAGAGGCTGTTCACTGGGGAATGAGACAGGAGGTTGTTCACAGGGGAATTAGGCACGAGGGTGTTCACAGGGGGATTGGACAGGAGGGTGTTCACAGGGGAATTAGGCACGAGGGTGTTCACAGGGGAATTAGACAGGTGGGTCTTCACAGGGGGATTTCGACAGGAGCGTGTTCGCAGGGGAATTAGACAGGATGGTGTTCACAGGGCGAATTAGATAGGGGGGTGTTGACTGGGGGAATTAGACTGGAGGCTGTTCAGAGGTGGAATTAGACAGGAGCGTGTTCTCCAGGGATATTGGACAGGAGGGTGTTCACAGGGGAATTAGGCACGAGGGTGTTCACAGGGGGATTGGACAGGAGTGCGTTCACGGAGGAATTAGAAAGGAGGCTATTCAGAGTGCGTATTAGACAGGAGGGTGTTCACAGGGGGAATTAGACAGGAGCGTGTTCACAGGTGGAATAAAACAGGAGGGTGCTGACAGGGGGAATTAGACAGGAGGGTGTTCACAGGGGAATTAGACAGGAGGTTGTTCACAGGGGAATTAGGCACGAGGGTGTTCACAGCGGGATTGGACAGGAGTGCGTTCACGGAGGAATTAGAAAGGAGGCTACTCAGAATGCGTATTAGACAGGAGGGTGTTCACAGGGGGAATTAGACAGGAGCGTGTTCACAGGTGGAATAAAACAGGAGGGTGCTGACAGGGGGAATTAGACAGGAGGGTGTTCACAGGGGGAATTAGACAGGATGGTGTTCACGGTGTTAATGAGATAGGAGGGTGTGCACATGGGGAATTAGACAGGAGCGTGTTCACCGGGGAATTAGACAGGATGGTGTTCACAGGGGAATTCGGCAGGAGGTTGTTCAGAGGAGGAACTAGACTGGAGCGTGTTCACAGGGGAATTAGACAGGAGGCTGTTCACTGGGGAATGAGACAGGAGGGTGTTCACAGTTGGAATTAGACAGGAGCGTGTTCACAGGGGAATTAGACAAGAGGCTGTTCACTGGGGAATGAGACAGGAGGTTGTTCACAGGGGAATTAGGCACGAGGGTGTTCACAGGGGGATTGGACAGGAGTGCGTTCACGGAGGAATTAGAAAGGAGGCTATTCAGAGTGCGTATTAGACAGGAGGGTGTTCACAGGGGGAATTAGACAGGAGGGTGTTCACAGGGGGAATTAGACAGGACGGTGTTCACAGGGGGAATTAGACAGGAGGCTGTTCACTGGGGAATGAGACAGGAGGGTGATCACAGGGGAATTAGGCAGGAGGGTGTTCACGGGGGGAATTAGACAGGAGGGTGTTCACAGGGGAATTAGGCACGAGGGTGTTCACAGGGGAATTAGACAGGTGGGTGTTCACAGGGGGATTTCGACAGGAGCGTGTTCGCAGGGGAATTAGACAGGATGGTGTTCACAGGGCGAATTAGATAGGGGGGTGTTGACAGGGGGAATTAGACTGGAGGCTGTTCAGAGGTGGAATTAGACAGGAGCGTGTTCTCCAGGGATATTAGACAGGAAGGTGTTCACGGGGATTGAGACAGGAGGGTGTTCACATGGGATATTAGATAGGAGCGTGTTCACAGGGGAATTAGACAGGTGGTTGTTCACATGGGGGATTGGACAGGAGTGCGTTCACGGGGGAATTAGACAGGAGGCTATTCAGAGTGCGTGTTAGACAGGAGGGTGTTCACAGGGGGAATTAGACAGGAGCGTGTTCACGGTGTTAGTGAGATAGGAGGGTGTGCACATGGGGAATTAGACAGGAGCGTGTTCACCGGGGAATTAGACAGGATGGTGTTCACAGGGGAATTCGGCAGGAGGTTGTTCAGAGGAGGAATTAGACTGGAGCGTGTTCACAGGGGAATTAGACAAGAGGCTGTTCACTGGGGAATGAGACAGGAGGGTGATCACAGGGGAATTAGGCAGGAGGGTGTTCACGGGGGAATTAGACAGGAGTGTGTTCACTGGAGAACTAGACAGGAGGGTGTTCAAAGCGGAATTAGACAGGAGGGTGTTCACAGGGGAAATTAGACAGGACTGTCTTCACATGGGGAATTCAAAGGTACGTTGATCACAGGGGAATTTGGCAGGAGGGTGTTCACGGGGGAATTAGACAGGAGTGTGTTCACCGGAGAATTAGACAGGAGGGTGTTCACAGCGGAATTAGGCAGGAGGGTGTTCACGGGGGAATTAGACAGGAGTGCGTTCACCGGAGAATTAGACAGGAGGGTGTTCACAGCGGAATTGGACAGGAGGGTGTTCACAGGGGAAATTAGACAGGACTGTCTTCACATGGGGAATTCAAAGGTACGTTGTTCACTGGGGAATTTGGCAGGAGGGTGTTCACAGGGCGAATTTGACAGGAGGGTGTTCACAGGCGGAATTGGACAGGAGGGTGTTCACAATGTGAATGAGACAGGAGGGTGTTCACAGGGGGACTTAGACAGGAGCGTGTCACAGGTGGAATTAGACATGAGGGTGTTCACAGGGGGAATTAGACAGGAGGGCGTTCACAGGGGGAATTAGACAGGAGGGTGTTCACTGGGTGAATTAGGCAGGAGGGTGTTCACAGGTGGAATTAGACTGGTGGGTGTTCACAGGGGGAATTAGACAGGAGGGTGTTCACAGGGGGAATTAAACAGTATGGTGTTCACAGGGGAATTAGACAGGAGGGTGTTCACAGGTGGAATTAGACAGGAGGGTGTTCACAGGGGGAATTAGACAGGAGGGTGTTCACAGGGGGAATTAAACAGTACCGTGTTCACAGGGGAATTAGGCAGGAGGGTGTTCACAGGTGGAATTAGACAGGAGGATGTTCACAGGGGGAATTAAACAGGAGGGTGTTCACAGGTGGAATTAGACTGGAGGGTGTTCACAATGTGAATGAGACTGGAGGGTGTTCACAGGGGGAATTAGACAGGAGGATGATCACAGGGGGAATTACACAGGAGGGTGTTCACAGGTGGAATTAGACTGGAGGGTGTTCACAGGGGGAATTAGACAGTAGATTGTCACAGGGGAATTGGACTGGAGGGTGTTCACAGGGGAAATCGACATGATGATGTTCACAGGGGAATGAGGCAAAAGGGTGTTCGCACGGGAATTAGACAGGAGGGTGTTCACAGGGGAAGTAGGCAGAAGGGTGTCCACAGGGGAATTAGACAGGAGGGTGTCCACAGGGGAATTAGGCTCGTGGGTGTTCACAGAGGAATTTGGCTGGAGGGTGATCACAGGGGAATTAGGCAGGAGGGTGTTCACTGGGGGAATTAGACAGGAGGGTGTTCACAGTGTGAATGAGAGAGGAGGGTGTTCACATGTGGAATTAGACAGGAGGGTGTTCACTGGGGGAATTAGACAGGAGCGTGTACACAGTGTGAATGAGACAGGCGTGTGTTCGCAGGGGCATTAGGCAGGAGGGTGTTCACAGCGGGAATTAGACAGGTAGCGTGTTCACAGTTTGAATGAGACAGGAGGGTGTTCTCAGGGGGAATTAGACAGGGGGGTGTCAAAGGGGAATTAGACAGGAGGGGGTTCACAGGGGGAATTAGTCACTTGGGTGTTCAGAGGGGGAATTAGACATGATGTTGTTCACAGGGGGAATTAGACAGGATGTTGTTCACAGGTGGTTGTAGACTGGAGGGTGATCACAGGGGGAATTGGACAGGAGGGTGTTCACAGGGGGAATTAGACAGGAGCGTGTCACAGGGGAATTAGACAGCAGGGTGTTCACAGGGGAATTAGACAGGAGGGTGTTCACAGGGGGGAATTAGACGGGAGGGTGTTCACAGGGGAATTAAACATGAGCGTATTCACAGGGGAATTAGGCAAGAGGGTGTTCACAGCGGAATTAGGCAGGAGGGTGATCACAGGGGAATTAGGCAGGAGGGTGTTCACAGGGGACATTAGACAGTACGGTGTTCACAGGGGGAATTAAACAGGACGGTTTTACAGGGGAATAAGACAGGACGGTGTTCACAGGGGGAATTAAACAGTATGGTGTTCACAGGGGAATTAGACAGGAGGGTGTTCACAGGTGGAATTAGACAGGAGGGTGTTCACAGGGGGAATTAGGCAGGAGGGTGTTCACAGGTGGAATTAGACTGGTGGGTGTTCACAGGGGGAATTAGACAGGAGGGTGTTCACAGGTGGAATTAGACAGGAGGGTGTTCACAGGGGAATTATACAGGAGCGTGTTCACAGAGGAATTAGGCAAGAGGGTGTTCACAGCGGAATTAGGCAGGAGGGTAATCGCAGGGGAATTAGGCAGGAGGGTGTTCACAGGGGGCATTAGACAGTACGGTGTTCACAGGGGGAATTAAACAGGACGGTGTTCACAGGGGAATTGGACAGGAGGGTTTTCACGGGTGGAATTAGACAGGAGGGTGTTCACAGGGGGAATTAAACAGTACGGTGTTCACAGGGGAATTAGGCAGGAGGGTGTTCACAGGTGGAATTAGACAGGAGGATGTTCACAGGGGGAATTAAACAGGAGGGTGTTCACAGGTGGAATTAGACTGGAGGGTGTTCACAATGTGAATGAGACAGGAGGGTGTTCACAGGGGGTATTAGCCAGGAGGATGATCACAGGGGGAATTACACAGGAGGGTGGTCACAGGTGGAATTAGACTGGAGGGTGTTCACAATGTGAATGAGACTGGAGGGTGTTCACAGGGGGAATTAGACAGTAGATTGTCACAGGGGAATTTGACAGGAGGGTGTTCACAGGGGAAATCGACATGATGGTGTTCACAGGGGAATGAGGCAATAGGGTGTTCGCACGGGGAATTGGACAGGAGGGTGTTCACAGGGGAATTAGGCAGAAGGGTGTACACAGGGGAATTAGACAGGAGGTTGTCCACAGGGGAATTAGGCTCGTGGGCGTTAAAAGAGGAATTAGGCAGGAGGGTGATCACAGGGGAATTAGGCAGGAGGGTGTTCACTGGGGGAATTAGACAGGAGGGTGTTCACAGTGTGAATGTGACAGGAGGGTGTTCACAGGTGGAATTAGACAGGAGGGTGTTCACTGGGGTATTAGACAGGAGCGTGTTCACAGTTTGAATTAAGCAGGAGGGTGTTCACAGCGGGAATTAGACAGGAGGATGTTCACAGGGTGAATTAGACAGGAGCGGTTTCACAGGGTGAATTAGACAGGCGGGTGTTCACAGGTGGAATTGGACAGGAGCGTGTTCACAGTTTGAATGAGACAGGAGGGTGTTCACAGGGGGAATTAGACAGGGTGGTGTCAAAGGGGAATTAGACAGGAGGGGGTTCACAGGGGGAATTAGTCACTTGGGTGCTCACAGGGGGAATTAGACAGGATGTTGTTCACAGGGGGAATTAGACAGGAGGTTGTTCACAAGTGGTATGAGACTGGAGGGTGATCACAGGGGGAATTGGACAGGAGGGTGTTCACAGGGGGAATTAGACAGGAGGGTGTCACAGGGGAATTAGACCGCAGGGTGTTCACAGGGGAATTAGACAGGAGGGTGTTCACAGGTGGAATTAGACAGGAGGGTGTTCACAGGGGAATTAGACAGGAGCGTGTTCACAGGGGAATACGGCACGAGGGTGTTCACAACGGAATTAGGCAGGAGGGTGATCACAGGGGAATGAGGCAGGAGGGTGTTCACAGGGGGAATTAGACAGGAGGGTGTTCACAGGGGAATTAGACAGGAGGGTGTTCACAGGGGGAATTAGACAGGTGCGTGTTCACAGGGGGAATTAGAGAGGAGCGTGTTCACAGGGGGAATTCGACAGCAGCGTATTCACATGGGAATTAGACAGGAGGGTGTTCACAGGGGGAATTCGACAGGTGCGTGTTCACAGGGGGAATTAGAGAGGAGCGTGTTCACAGGGGAATTAGACAGGCTGGTGTTCACAGGGGGTATTAGATAAGGGGCTGTTTCCAGGGGATGTTCGACTGGAGGGTGTTCATAGGAGGAAATAGACAGGAGCGTGTTCACAGGGGAATCACAGAGGAGGTTGTTCACAAGGGATATTAGATAGGAGGGTGTTCACGGGGATTTAGACAGGAGGGTGTTAACAAAGGGGATTAGATAGGAGGGTGTTCACGGGGGGGATTTGATAGGAGGCTATTCACAGTGCGTATTAGACAGGAGGGTGTACACTGGGGGAATTAGACAGGAGGGTGTTCACTGGGGAATTAGACAGCAGGGTGTTCACAGGGGGAATTGGACAGGACGGTTTTCACTGGGGAATTTGGCAGGAGGGTGTTCACAGGGTGAATTAGACAGCAGGATGTTCACAGGTGGAAATAGACGGGAGCGTGTTCACATTTTGAATGAGACAGGAGGGTGTTCACAGGGGGAATTAGACAGGAGGTTGTTCACAGGTGGTATTGGACTGGAGGGTGATCACAGCGGGAATTGGACAGGAGCGTGTTCACAGGGGGAATTGGACAGGAGGGTGTTCACAGGTGGAATTAAACAGGAGGGTGTTCACAGGGGGAATTAGACAAGACGGTGTTCACAGGGGAATTAGACAGGAGGGTGTTCACAGGGGAATTAGACAGGAGGTTGTTCACAGGGGAATTAGGCACGAGGGTGTTCACAGGGGAATTAGACAGGTGGGTGTTCACAGGGGGATTTAGACAGCAGCTTGTTCACAGGGGAATTAGACAGGATGGTGTTCACAGGGGGAATTAGATAGGGGGGTGTTGACAGGGGGAATTAGACTGGAGGCTGTTCAGAGGTGGAATTAGACAGGAGCGTGTTCTCAAGGTATATTAGATAGGAGGGTGTTCACGGGGATTTAGACAGGAGGGTGTTCACATGGGATATTAGCTGGGAGCGTGTTCACAGGGTAATTAGACACGAGGGTGTTCACATGGGGGATTGGACAGGAGTGCGTTCACGGAGGAATTAGACAGGAGGCTATTCAGAGTGCGTATTAGACAGGAGGGTGTTCACAGGGGGAATTAGACAGGAGCGTGTTCACAAGTGGAATAAAACAGGAGGGTGTTGACAGGGGGAATTTGACAGGATGGTGTTCACAGGGGGAATTAGACAGGATGGTGTTCACGGTGTTAATGAGATAGGAGGGTGTGCACATGGGGAATTAGACAGGAGCGTGTTCACTGGGGAATTAGACGGGATGGTGTTCACAGGGGAATTCGGCAGGAGGTTGTTCAGAGGAGGAATTAGACTGGAGCGTGTTCACAGGGGAATTAGACAGGAGGCTGTTCACTGGGGAATGAGACAGGAGGCTGTTCACTGGGGAATGAGACAGGAGGATGATCACAAGGAAATTAGGCAGGTGGGTGTTCACGGGGGAAATTAGACAGGAGTGTGTTCACCGGAGAATTAGGCAGGAGGGTGTTCACAGGGGAATTAGGCACGAGGTTATTCACAGGGGAATTAGACAGGTGGGTGTTCACAGGGGGATTTCGACAGGAACGTGTTCACAGGGGGAATTGGACAGGAGCGTGTTCACAGGGGGAATTGGATAGGGGCGTGTTGACAGGGGGTATTAGACTGGAGGCTTCTCAGAGGTGGAATTAGACAGGAGCGTGTTCTCAAGGTATATTAGATAGGAGGGTGTTCACGGGGATTTAGACAGGAGGGTGTGCACATGGGATATTAGATAGGATCGTGTTCACAGGGTAATTAGACTGGTGGGTGTTCACAAGGGGAATTAGACAGGAGGGTGTTCACAGGGGAAATTAAACAGTATGGTGTTCGCAGGGGGAATTAGACAGGAGGGTGTTCACAGGTGGAATTAAACAGGAGGGTGTCCACAGGGGGAATTAGACAGGATGGCGTTCACAGGGGAATTCGGCAGGAGGTTGTTCAGAGGAGGAATTAGACTGGAGCGTGTTCACAGGGGATTTAGACAGGAGGCTGTTCACTGGGGAATGAGACAGGAGGGTGATCACAGGGGAATTAGGCAGGAGGGTGTTCACGGGGGGAATTAGACAGGAGTGTGTTCACCGGAGAATTAGGCAGGAGGGTGTTCACAGGGGAATTAGGCAGGAGGTTGTTCACAGGGGAATTAGACAGGTGGGTGTTCACAGGGGGATTTCGACAGGAGCGTGTTCACAGGGGAATTAGACAGGATGGTGGTCACAGGGGGAATTAGATAGGGTGGTGTTGACAGGGGGAATTAGACTGGAGGCTGTTCAGAGGTAGAATTAGACAGGAGCGTGTTCTCAAGGGATATTAGATAGGAGGGTGTTCACGGGGATTTAGACAGGAGGGTGTTCACATGGGATATTAGATAGGAGCGTGTTCACAGGGGAATTAGACAGGTGGTTGTTCACATGGGGGATTGGACAGGAGTGCGTTCACGGGGGAATTAGACAGGAGGCTATTCAGAGTGCGTATTAGACAGGAGGGTGTTCACAGGGGGAATTAGACAGGGCCGTGTTCACGGTGTTAATGAGATAGGAGGGTGTGCACATGGGGAATTAGACAGGAGCGTGTTCACCGGGGAATTAGACAGGATGGTGTTCACAGGGGAATTCGGCAGGAGGTTGTTCAGAGGAGGATTTAGACTGGAGCGTGTTCACAGGGGAATTAGACAAGAGGCTGTTCCCTGGGGAATGAGACAGGAGGGTGATCACAGGGGAATTAGGCAGGAGGGTGTTCACGGGGGGAATTAGACAGGAGTGTGTTCACCGGAGAATTAGACAGGAGGGTGTTCACAGCGGAATTAGACAGGAGGGTGTTCACAGGGGAAATTAGACAGGACTGTCTTCACATGAGGAATTAAAAGGTACGTTGATCACAGGGGAATTTGGCAGCAGGGTCTTCACAGGGCGAATTTGACAGGAGGGTGTTCACAGGGCGAATTTGACAGGAGGGTGTTCACAGGCGGACTCGGACAGGAGGGTGTTCACAATGTGAATGAGACAGGAGGGTGTTCACAGTGGGACTTAGACAGGAGCGTGTCACAGGTGGAATTAGACATGAGGGTGTTCACAGGGGGAATTAGACAGGAGGGCGTTCACAGGGGGAATTAGACAGGAGGGTGTTCACAGTTGGAATTAGGCTGGAGGGTGTTCACAGGTGGAATTAGACTGGTGGGTGTTCACAGGGGGAATTAGACAGGAGGGTGTTCACAGGGGGAATTAAACAGTATGGTGTTCACAGGGGGAATTAGACAGGAGGGTGTTCACACGGGGAATTAAACAGTACGGTGTTCACAGGGGAATTAGGCAGGAGGGTGTTCACAGGTGGAATTAGACAGGAGGATGTTCACAGGGGGAATTAAACAGGAGGGTGTTCACAGGTGAATTAGACTGGAGGGTGTTCACAAAGTGAATGAGAGAGGAGGGTGTTCACAGGGGGAATTAGGCAGGAGGATGATCACAGGGGGAATTACACAGGAGGGTGTTCACAGGAGGAATTAGACTGGAGGGTGTTCACAATGTGAATGAGACAGGAGGGTGTTCACAGGTGGAATTAGACACGAGGGTGTTCACAGGTGGAATTAGACACGAGGGTGTTCACTGGGGGTATTAGACAGGAGCGTGTACACAGTGTGAATGAGACAGGCGTGTGTTCTCAGGGGAATTAGGCAGCAGGGTGTTCACAGCGGGAATGAGACAGGAGGATGTTCACAGGGTGAATTCGACAGGAGGGGTTTCACAGGGTGAATTAGACAGGAGGGTGTTCACAGGTGGAATTGGACAGGAGCGTGTTCACAGTTTGAATGAGACAGGAGGGTGTTCACAGGGGGTATTAGACAGGGTGGTGTCAAAGGGGAATTAGACAGGAGGGGGTTCACAGGGGGAATTAGTCACTTGGGTGTTCACAGGAGGAATTAGACAGGATGTTGTTCACAGGGCGAATTAGACAGGAGGTTGTTCACAGGTGGTATTAGACTGGAGGGTGTCACAGGGGAATTAGACAGCAGGGTGTTCACAGGGGAATTAGACAGGAGTGTGTTCACAGGGGGAATTAGACAGGAGGGTGTTCACAGGGGAATTTGACAGGAGCGTGTTCACAGGGGAATCAGGCACGAGGGTGTTCGCAGCGGAATTAGGCAGGAGGGTGATCACAGGGGAATTAGGCAGGAGGGTGTTCACAGGGGGCATTAGACAGTACGGTGTTCACAGGGAGAATTAAACAGGACGGTGTTCACAGGGGAATTAGACAGGACGGTGTTCACAGGGGAAATTAGACAGGACGGTGTTCACAGGGAGAATTAAACAGGACGGTGTTCGCAGGGGAATTAGACAGGAGGTTTTTCACAGGGGGAATTAGACAGGAGTGTGTTCACAGGGGGAATTAAACAGGATGGTGTTCACAGGTGAATTAGGCAGGTGGGTGTTCACAGCGGGAATTAGACAGGAGGGTGTTCACAGGGGGAATTAGACAGGAGCGTGTTCACAGGGGGAATTAGACAGGAGCGTGTTCACAGGGGAATTAGGCAGGACGGTGTTCAAAAGTGGAATTAGATAGTGGGGTGTTCATAGGTGGAATTAGACAGGAGGGTGTTCACTGGGGGAATTAGACAGGAGCGTGTTCACAGGGGGAATTAGACAGGAGAGAGTTCACAGGGGAATTAGACAGGATGGTGTTCACAGGGGGTATTAGATAGGGGGTGTGTTCACAGGGGGAATTAGACTGGAGGGAGTTCATAGGTGGAATTAGACAGGAGCGTGTTCACAGGGGAATTAGACAGGAGGGTGTTCACAAGGGATATTAGATAGGACGGTGTTCACGGGGATTTAGACAGGAGGGTGTTCACAGGGGGGATTAGACAGGAGGGTGTTCACATGGCATATTAGATAGGAGCGTGTTCACAGGGGAATTATACTGGAGGGTGTTCACATGGGATATCAGATCGGAGTGTGTTCACGGGGATTTAGACAGGAGGGTGATCTCAGGGGAATTCGGCAGGGGGGTGTTCACAGCGGGAATTAGACAGGAGGATGTTCACAGGGTGAATTAGACAGGAGGGGGTTCACAGGGTGAATTCGACAGGACGGTGTTCACAGGTGGAATTAGACAGGAGCGCGTTCACAGTTTGAATGAGACAGGAGTGTATTCACAGGGGGAATTAGACAGGGGGTGGCACAGGGGAATTAGACAGGAGGGGGTTCACAGGGGGAATTAGTCACTTGGGTGTTCACAGGGGGTATTAGACAGGATGTAGTTCACAGGGGGAATTAGACAGGAGGTTGTTCACAGGTGGTATTAGACTGGAGGGTGATCACAGGGGGAATTGGACAGGAGGGTGTTCACAGAGGGAATTAGACAGGAGGGTGTCACAGGGGAATTAAACAGGAGGGTGTTCACAGGGGGAATTAGACAGGAGCGTGTTCACAGGGGGAATTAGACAGGAGGGTGTTCACAGGGGAATTAGACAGGAGCGTGTTCACAGGGGAATTAGACAGGACGGTGTTCATAGGTGGAATTAGATAGTGGGGTGTTCATAGGTGGAATTAGACAGGAGGGTGTTCACAGGGGGAATTAGACAGGAGCGTATTCACAGGGGGAATTGGACAGGAGCGTGTTCACAGGGGTATTAGACAGGATGGTGTTCACAGGGGGTATTAGATAGGGGGTGTGTTCACAGGGGAATTATACAGGAGGGTGTTCACATGGGATATTGGACAGGAGGGTGTTCGCAACGGGAATTAGACAGGAGGATGTTTACAGGGTGAATTAGACAGGAGAGGGTTCATAGGGTGAATTAGACAGGAGGGTGTTCACAGGTGGAATTAGACAGGAGGGTGTTCACAGGGGGAATTAGACAGGGGGGTGTCACAGGTGAATTAGACAGGAGGGGGTTCATAGTGGGAATTAGTCACTTGGGTGTTCACAGGGGCAATTAGAAAGGATGTTGTTCACAGGGGGAATTAGACAGGAGGTTGTTCACAGGTGGTATTAGACTTGAGGGTGATCACAGGGGGAATTGGACAGGAGGGTGTTCACAGGGGTAATTAGACAGGAGGGTGTCACAGGGGAATTAGACAGGAGGGTGTTCACAGGGGAAATTAGTCAGGAGGGTGTTCACAGTGTGAATGAGACAGGAGGGTGTTCACAGGTGGAAATGGACAGGAGCGTGTTCACAGTGTGAATGAGACAGGAGGATGCTCACAGGGGGAATTAGACAGGAGGGTGTCTCAGGGGAATTAGACAGGAGGTGTTCACAGGGGAAATTGGACAGGTGGGTGTCACAGGGGAATTAGACAGGAGGTGTTCACAGGGGGAATTAGACAGGAGGGTGTCACAGGGGAATTAGACAGGAGGTGTTCACAGGGGGAATTAGACAGGAGGTTGTTCACAGGTGGTATTAGACTTGAGGGTGATCACAGGGGGAATTGGACAGGAGGGTGTTCACAGAGGGAATTAGACAGGAGGGTGTCACAGGGGGATCAGACAGGAGGTGTTCACAGGGGGAATTAGTCAGGAAGGTGTTCACAGGGGGAATTAGACAGGAGGGTGTTCACCGGGGGAATTAGGCACCAGGGTGTTCACAGGGGAATTAGACAGGAGGTGTTCACAGGGGGAATTAGACAGGAGTATGTTCACAGGGGGAATTAGACAGGAGGGTGTCACAGGGGAATTAGACAGGAGGTGTTCACAGGGGGAATTAGACAGGAGGGTGTTCACAGGGGGAATTAGTTAGGAGGGTGTCACAGGGTAATTGGACAGGAGGTGTTCACAGGGGGAATTAGACAGGAGGGTGTCACAGGGGGAATTAGACAGGAGGTGTTCACAGGGGGAATTAGTCAGGAGGGTGTCTCAGTGGAATTAGACAGGAGGTGTTCACAGGGGGAATTGGTCGGGAGGGTGTCACAGGGGAATTAGACAGGAGTTGTTCACAGGGGGAATTAGACAGGAGGGTGTCACAGGGGAATTAGACAGGATGTGTTCACAGGGGGAATTAGTCAGGAAGGTGTTCACAGGGGGAATTAGACAGGAGGTTGCTCACAGGTGGTATTAGACTGGAGGGTGATCACAGGGGGAATTGGACAGGAGGGTGTTCACAGGGTGAATTAGACAGGAGCGTGTTCACAGGTGGAATTAAACAGGGCGGTGTCGCAGGGGAATTTGACAGGGGGTGTTCACCGGGGGAATTAGACAGGAGGGTGTTCATGGGGGGAATTAGACAGGAGGGTGTTCATGGGGGGAATTCGACAGGAGGTTGTTCATAGGTGGCATTAGACCGGGGTGTGTTCACAGGGGGAATTGGACAGGAGTGTGTTCACAAGGGGAATTAGACAGGAGGTTGTCACAGGGTAGTTAGACAGGAGGTGTTCACAGGGGGAATTAGTCAGGAGGGTGTCACAGGGGAATTAGACAGGAGGTGTACACAGGTGGAATTAATCAGGAGGGTGTCTCAGGGGAATTAGACAGGAGGTGTTCACAGGGGGAATTAGACAGGAGGGTGGCACAGGGGAATTAGACAGGAGGTGTTCACAGGGGGAATTAGACCGGAGGGTGTCACAGGGGAATTAGACAGGAGGTGTTCACAGGGGTAATTGTTCAGGAAGGTGTTCACAGGGGGAATTAGACAGGAGGGTGTTCACCGGGGGAATTAGACAGGAAGGTGTTCATGGGGCGAATTCGACAGGATGTTGTTCATAGGTGCTATTAGACAGGAGTGTGTTCACAGGGGGAATTAGACAGAAGGGCGTCACAGGGGAATTAGACAGGAGGTGTTCACAGGGGGAATTAGACAGGAGGGTGTCACAGGGGAATTAGACAGGAGGTGTTCACAGGTGGAATTAGTCAGGAGGGTGTCACAGGAGTGTTAGACAGGAGGAGTTCACAGGGGGAATTTGTCAGGAGGGTGTCACATGGGAATTAGACAGGAGGTGTTCACAGTGGGAATTAGACAGGAGGTGTTCACAGGGGGAATTTGTCCGGAGGGTGTCACATGGGAATTAGACAGGAGGTGTTCACAGGGGGAATTAGACAGGAGGGTGTTCACCGGGGGAATTCGACTGGAGGGTGTTCATGGGGCGAATTCGACAGGATGTTGTTCATAGGTGGTATTAGACAGGAGGGTGTTCATAGGTGGAATTGCACAGGAGGGTGATCACAGGGGGAATTAGACAGGAGCGTGTTCACAGGGGGAATTAGACAGGAGCGTGTTCGCAGGGGGAATTAGACAGGAGCATGTTCACAGGGGAATTAGACAGGATGGTGTTTACATGGGATATTAGATAGGAGCGTGTTCACAGGGGAATGAGACAGGAGGGCGTTCAAAGGGGGTATTAGATAGGGGGGTGTTCACAGGGGGGATTAGACAGGCGGGTGTTCTCATGGGATATTAGATAGGAGCGTTTTCACAGGGGAATGAGACAGGAGGGTGTTCAGATGGGATATTAGATAGGAGGGTGTTCACGGGGATTTAGACAGCAGGGTGTTCACAGGGGGAATTAGACTGGTGTGTGTTCACACGGGAATTAGACAGGAGGGTGTTCACAGGGGATATGAGATAGGAGAGTGTTCACAGGCGGATTTAGACAGGAGGGTGTTCACAGTGGGGATTAGATAGGAGGTTGTTCACAGCGGGAATTGGACAGGAGTGTGTTCACAGGGGGAATTAGACATGAGGGTGTTCACTGGGGAATTAGACAGGAGGGTGTTCACAGGGGGAATTTGACAGGACGGTGTTCACTGGGGAATTTGGCAGGAGGTGTTCACAGGGGAAATTAGACAGGAGTGTGTTCACAGGGGGAATTAGACAGGAGGGTTTCACAGGGGAATTAGACAGGAGGTGTTCACAGGGGGAATTAGACAGGAGGGTGTCTCAGGGGAATTAGACAGGAGGTGTTCACAGGGGGAATTACTCTGGAGGGTGTCACCGGGGAATTAGACAGGAGGTGTTCACAGGGGGAATTAGACAGGAGGGCGTCACAGGGGAATTAGACAGGAGGTGTTCACAGGGGGAATTAGTCAGGAAGGTGTTCACAGGGGGAATAAAACAGGAGGTTGCTCACAGGTGGTATTAGTCTGGAGGGTGATCACAGGAGGAATTGGACAGGAGCGTGTTCACAGGTGGAATTAAACAGGGCGGTGTCGCAGGTGTATTGGACAGGAGGCTGTTCACCGGGGGAATTAGACAGGAGGGTGTTCATGGGGGTAATTAGACAGGAGGTTGTTCATGGGGGGAATTCGACAGGAGGTTGTTCATAGGTGGTAATAGACAGGAGTGTTTTCACAGGGGGAATTAGACAGGAGATGTTCACAGGGGGAATTAGTCAGGAGGGTGTCATTGGGGGAATTTGACAGGACGGTGTTCACTGGGGAATTTGGCAGGAGGTGTTCACAGGGGAAATTAGACAGGAGGGTTTCACAGGGGAATTAGACAGGAGGTGTTCACAGGAGGAATTAGACAGGAGGGTGTCTCAGGGGAATTAGACAGGAGGTGTTCACAGGGGGAATTACTCTGGAGGGTGTCACAGGGGAATTGGACAGGAGGTGCTCACAGGGGGAATTAGACAGGAGGGCGTCACAGGGGAATTAGACAGGAGGTGTTCACAGGGGGAATTAGTCAGGAAGGTGTTCACAGGGGGAATAAAACAGGAGGTTGCTCACAGGTGGTATTAGTCTGGAGGGTGATCACAGGGGGAATTGGACAGGAGCGTGTTCACAGGTGGAATTAAACAGGGCGTTGTCGCAGGTGAATTGGACAGGAGGCTGTTCACCGGGGGAATTAGACAGAAGGGTGTTCATGGGGGGAATTAGACAGGAGGGTGTTCATGGGGGGAATTCGACAGGAGGTTGTTCATAGGTGGTATTAGACAGGAGGTGTTCACAGGGGTAATTAGTCAGGAGGGTGTCACAGGTGGAATTAGTCAGGAGGGTGTCTCAGGGGAATTAGACAGGAGGTGTTCACAGGTGGAATTTGTCAGGAGGGTGTCTCAGGGGAATTAGACAGGAGGTGTTCACAGGGGGAATTAGACAGGAGGGTGTCACAGGGGAATTAGACAGGAGGTGTTCACAGGTGGAATTAGTCAGGAGGGTGTCTCAGGGGAAATAGACAGGAGGGTGTTCACAGGGGGAATTAGACAGGAGGGTGTCACAGGGGAATTAGACAGGAGGTGTTCACAGGTGGAATTAGTCAGGAGGGTGTCTCAGGGGAATTAGACAGGAGGGTGTTCATGGGGCGAATTCGACAGGAGGTTGTTGATCGGTTGTATTAGACTGGAGGGTGATCACAGGGGGAATTGGACAGGAGGGTGTTCACAGGGGGAATTGGACAGGAGCGTGTGCACAGGTGGAATTAAACAGGATGGTGTTCACAGGGCGAAAGAGACAGGAGGGTGTTCACAGGAAAATTCGGCAGGACGGTTTTCACAGGGGGAATTAGACAGGAGCGTGTTCACCTTGTGAATGAGACAGCAGGGTGTTAGCAGGGGAAATGTTGCAGGAGGCTGATCTCATGGGAATTATGCAGGTGGATGGTTTTCACATTGGGGAATTAGACAGGAGGCTGATTTTCACAGTGTGTAATTGTACGGGAGGTTCTTTGTATTCTTTGGGGGAATTCAGCAGCAGTCCATTGTTCATGGTTGTGGGGATTTTCTCAGCAGTGCTGGTGTTCACCAGGGCTGTATTAGACACGAAGGGGTTCAAAAGGAATGTTTTCTTCAATGAAGGGTCTGAATATTGTAGACATTGCACGAAAGATGTGAGGGCATTGATGAGGGTCCAGAAAAGATTCACGAGAGTGTCTCCAGGGATGATGAAACGTAATCATGAAGATAGATTGGAGAAGTTACGATAAGTTTAAGGAGAGAGGAAGTGCTAGAGTGTCTAACATCCTTGAAAATGGATAATTCACCAGGGCTGGATGGAATATATCCCAGACTATTAAAGGAATTCAGTGGGGAAATAGCGGATGCTCTGAGGATCATCTTCAAATCCTCACTACATGCATGTGACCTACCAGAGGATCTGAGGTCTACAAAGGTTGTACCATTATTTAAAAGGGGTGCAAGGGATAGACCAAATAATTACAGGCCGGTCAGTCAGACTTCAGTGGTGGACAAATAATTAGAGTCAATTCTCAGAGATAGGATAAACTGTTGCTTATAAACGCTCGGGTTACTCAATATGCATTTGTTCAGGGAAGGTCGTGTCTTACTAACTTAACTGATTTTTTTTGAGTAAGTAACAAAGACGATTGATGAGGGTCGTTCAGTAGATGTTGTCTCCATGGATTTCAGGAAGGCATTTGACAAGTTCCCACATGGCAACTGGTCAAAAAAGATCGAGTTGGTTCCAAAATTGGCTCAGTGACAGGAAACAAAGTGCGATGTATGATTTTTCTTATTGAAAGCAGTTTCCAGTGGGAGTTCCACAGGGCTCAGTGTTGGGTTCCTTGCTGTTTGTGGTATATATTAATGATTTGAGATGTATATGTGGAAGGCAAGATTGGGAAATGTGCAGATGACACAAAAATTGGCCGTGCAGTTGATAGTGAAGAGGATAGCGGTGGACTCCAGAATTATATCAATGGTTTGGTTGAGTGGCGGTAAAGTGGTAAATGGAATTACATTCTGGATTAATCTGAGGTAATGCATTTGGGGAGGGCAAACAAAGCGAGGGAATGCACAAAAAAAATGGGAGGATCTTGAGAGGGGTAGAAGAAGTGAGAGACCCTGGAGTGCATGTCCACAGGGCCCTGAAGGGGGCAGGACAGGTAGATATGTAGAAGACATATGGAATGCTTTCCTTTAATAGCCGAGATATAGAATGAAAAGTAGGGTTGTAATGCTGGAACTGTTTGAAACACTGGATGGGCCACAGTTGGACTATTGCATTCAGATCTTCTCGCCACATTACAGAAAGAACATAATTGTTCTAGAGAGGGAACAGAAGAGATTTACAAGAATGGTGCAGGGCACGAAAGGTGCAGCTATGAGGAAAGATTGGATAGAGTCATTTTCCTTCGAGGTGACTCAGAGGGGCCAAGATCGAGTAGACAGGCAGGATCTGTTCCCCCTCGCGGAGATGTCTATTACCGGGGGAACAGATTTAAGGTGATTAGAGGAGACATGAGCGAAACTTTTTTCACCCAAAGGGTGGTGGGTGTCTGGAATTCACTGCCAGGAATGGTGGTGGAGACAGAAACCCTCAATTCTTTTAAAAGTACCTGGACATGCACCTGAACTGCTGTAACCGGCATGACTATGGACAAGGTGCTGGAAAGGTGGGATTAGATTGCGCAACTCGTTTTTTTGGCCAGCACGGATATGACGGGCTGAATGGCCTCCTTCTATGCCATAATTCTTTGATGGTTCTATGGTTCTAATGGATCCAAGTGATGTCAGTCGCAGTGAAAGAGGCCAATGTCAGAGGTATGGAGAGATCACGGATAAGTTTGCTGCAGGTTTGGGGAAAGGCTAGAGATGGGGAGGGGTGAGGACATGGAGTGATTTTAACTCAATTATAACAATTTTAATTATAAGGGGTTAGGGAAATGGGAGCCAATGAGGGTAGTGAATGTGAGGGTGATGGAGGAGAGGGACGTGGTAAGGACTGGACATCAGCAGCAGAGTTTTGGACCAGTTGATATTGACGTGTTGCCAGTCAGAATTGAACTGGAGGAATGGAGTCAAGAGGTGGCACAGTTCTAACTTTACTGGAGACATTAACCAATGTTGAATCAACAGGTAAATATGAGCGTAAAGACATATGAATTAGGAGCAGAAGTAGGCCATTCGACCCATCGAGCCTCCTCCACCATTCAATAAGATCATGGCTGATCTGTTTATGTCTTGAATTCCACACTCCCATCTGCCCCGATAACCATTGATTCCCTTGCCTAACAAGAATCCATTCACCTCCACCTTAAAATTATTCAATGACCCCGCCTCCACCACCTTGGAAAGCAAAGAATTCCAATGTCGCACAACCCTCAGAGAAAAAAACAATTTCCTCATCACTGTCCTAAAATGGCGGCCCCTAATTTGAAAACAGTGCCCCTTATTCAGGACTCCCCCACAGGAGGAAACATCCTGTCCACAACCACCTTGTCAAGACCGCTCAGGATCTTATATACTTTAATCAAGTTTCCCCTCACACTTCTAAACTAGAGTGAAAACAAGACCAGTTTGTCCAACCTTCCTCATAAAACAACCCGCCCATTCCAGGTATTAATCCAGTAAACCTCCTTTGAACCGCCTCTAATACATTCAAAGTTGCTGATGTAATGTGTTTGTTCAGGTGAGTGTAACTAATAGTAATAATCAGGGGTATAACCGTGTAACTGGAGACTTATTCCCTGTATAAATCAGGACCCATTGAAATGGATCAGCTCAGAGTGACCACTGCAGCTGTGGGTTCCAGGCTAACAGAAGTCTCTGCTTCTCACAGAAATGGGATATCCAGCAATCCTTCAGATCCGATCTATTTATTATCCAGTACTTGCTGCAATTGGTGTTCCTGGTAAGCCTATATATTAACTGTGAATGATGTAAATCCATGTTAACTGTGCTGCTGAACTTGATATTATTTCTCACTGTGCGTTTTACTCAGCCTCCTGTTCCAACAGTTCACTGATGGCATCTCCTAACTTTCAGCATGTTCAGTCTTGTCGGAGTGACTGAATGATTTCAGTAATGACCTTTGTTTATCCAAATCTGGTATTGTTACTGGATTATTCTGTGTAATGAATGCATTTGAATCAGGTGTCTCGGCTCAGAGAAGGAAGCAGACTATCAGGAGCTTTTAACAGTTTCATGTTCTGGATCTAACCTGTCCTGGAATGTTTTTATGAATGTGTTTTCAGTGACTGATAATGAGACAACTCATGGACTTTGTGTTACAAGGGCTCAGAACAATGTCCTCCCTCCCCAATGACATGGTTCAGTTTAACTGGGATTGCAATGCATTTGTTGATTATCACTGTAATAAAATATTATTTCATTCTGAGTGTGTCTGACGCTGTTTCAGAGGTTTGGCTACTGAACTGAGTTTGCTGCTGCCTCTTACAATTCTCCTTCTCTGCTTCACTGTGGAGCCTTCACTGTCACTGGATATATTGTTAAATAGAATGTGATGTGATATAGGTTTATTTGTTTACACTATCAGTTGGAATCGAAAGCTTTTCCATGTATCTGTAGATTATCAGCTGCAGCGCTGATGTTGGTGTTTTATTCATTAAACAATCTCACATTATAACGATGAACTTTATAATTCCAGGAGAAGGATTGTGAGGTTTGTCTGGAAGAAGCTTTCGATTCTGTTTATTTGATGCATTGTAGATGAAGTGAAGAGTGTAGGTGAGCAGGTGGAGACTTGGTAATCTGTAAATACATTAAAATATTCACAGAGGCGTCATCATTGAACAAACTGGCTCTTAGAATAGAATCGTTGAAAACAAGAACAGAAGAAATAGGAACAGGATTAGACCAGACGGCCCATCGAGCCTGCTCCGCCATTCAATACCAGCGTGGTTGATCTTCGGATTCAACTCCACTTTCCCACCCGCTCACTATATCCCCTGATTCCCTGAGAGACCAAAAATCTGCCTATCCTATTGAGCATGGGGCTTGTGACGAGAATACAGATGCAGGATTTTAGGATCAAACAGGATGCAAAAAAGGAGCACTGAGGAACAGTTTGCAGGGCGCGTGTAATCCAGAGGGATAGACAAAATGACTGAGAGGAGGAAGGAGAGAAAGAGAAGGGAGAAGGAAACCGAAAGAGATGAACAGGGGAGAGAGAGAAGCAGCAATGTGAAAAATTCATGAAGATAAACTTCTGAAATGTCCAGAACAATTAGTGAGAGAAAGTGTGAGTTGTAGTTGTGGTTCGGTTGTTGTCAGATTGGGTGAGTTTTATTGTTGATCTCGCTTCCTCTGTGTTTATCCCTCACAGGTCCTCATTCCATTTTGGAGAAAGTTAATTTTCTTTACTTACTGACTGAATAAATAAACAGAATCAAATCAGTTATTCACTGATGGTGATTCATTATTTACATACTGTACTTTGCATTTTCTGTGAATATTACATTCAATAAAGAACGAGGTTGCTTTTATGAATGCATTTAAATTACAATTTAATTGAATGTACAAAGTAAATGTATTGAACATATTTTATAACCAACGAGGTTATAGGTGGTTTAAGGTGAGAGGGGCAAAGTTTAGAGGGGATGTGCGAGGCAAGCTCTTTACACAGAGGGTGGTGAGTGTCTGGAACTTGTTGCCGGGGGAGGTGGTGGAAGCAGGTACCATAGAGACGTTTAAGAGGCATCTTGACAAATACATGAATAGGATGGGAATAGAGGCATACGGACACCGGAAGTGCAGAAGGTTTTAGTTTAGGCAGGCATCAAGATCGGCGCAGGCTTGGAGGGCCGAATGGCCTGTTCCTGTGCTGTACTGTGCTTTGTTCTTTGAACTGTTGCCGATCACCAATAACCACATGTATTATTGTTTGAATGTATTAATTGAGTTGTGTTACTGGGATTTATAGGTTGTATTTGCTCTAACATTCTGCTACAGTCTCTCCCTGTGAATCTCAGCTTCACCTCTCACTGTATTGAATCCTCAGTCTCCTCATCCATTGCTTAAGTTTATCCATTTTCCCAAACCATCTGATCCTGTCTCTCCTCCAGCTCCAACATGTCATTTTCCTTCTCTCTCTCCCAATCGCACTCATTGGCTCCAACTCCAGCAGGCTCTTCCAAATAAATCCCAGTCGTCAAACTCACCACAGCAACTCTCTGCCTTTTCCCATTTTGTACCAGCCCCTGGCATCTCTCTGACCCCACAGCAACAAACTATCTGCACCTTCCGCTGTGGCCAAATCGTCCCAGCCATTATTCAGGAGCCAAATCCCAATTTAACCCATTGGGATCCCAGTCTGTTAAACCTCTTCTCCCTTCCCCACTGGCACTGCACCCACACTCAGCCCTTCCAGTAAATCCGATGTTGACCATCTGAACTTATCGGGTGCAGGTGGTAAAGCACTGCCCAGGTCAACCAATCAGATTTTACTGCTCGATGCAGCAATAAAGCTGAAAATTTCAGCCCAAATCCTGTCAAACCGCTGTTTTTCACAGAATGACAGAATTACTACAGCGGAGTATGAGGCCATTCGGCCCATCCTGTCCGTACCAGCTCTCTGAATGAGCAGCTCACTTAGTACCATTCCCCTACCTTCTCCCCATAACCCTGTAGATTAATCCTTTTCACATAACTACCTCATTCCCTCTTCAATGCCTCGACTGAAACTGCCTCCACCGCACTCTCTGGCAGTGATTTCCAGGCATAAACCCCTCGCTGCATGAAAAAGAGTTTTCCTCATATCACCTTTGCTTCTTTTGCCAATGAGCTTAAATCTGTGCTCTCTCATTCCCAATCCTTTCAGGAGTGGGAACAGTTTCTCTCAACCTACTTTGTCTAAACCCCTCATGATTTTAAATACCTCTACCAAATCACCTCTCAGCCTTCTGTTCTCCCAGGAAAACCGTCCCACTTCTCCAATCTATCTTCATAACTGAAATTCCTCATCCCTGTAACCATTCCAGGAAACATTTCTGTACTCTCTCCAATGCCTTGACATTGTTCTTTAAATGTGGTGCCCAGAATCCGACACAATACTCCAACTGACGCCGAACTAGTGTCTTATACAATTTCAACAGAACCAAATAAAAGGTGTTGCTGTGGATACACAAATGGGTCCCAGTTATGGCTGTCTTTTGAGTGGCATATGTCAAAAATTCCTTGTTCCATTCATACTCAAGCCTCCTCCACCAAATCATTTTTCCAGAACATTGATGACTGTATCAGTGATGTTTCCTGCTCCCATCCCGAACTTGAAAACTTCATCAAATTTGCTTCCAATTTCCACCCTTCTCTCACCTTCACATTGTCCTTCTCCAACACATCCCTCCCCTTCATCGACTTCTTTCTCTCCATCGTTTGGGATCGGTTGCTCACTAATATTCGATATAAGCCCACCAGCTCCCACAGCTACCTTGATTACATTTCTTCACAGCCTGCCTCCTATAAGGACTCCATACCACTATCCCACATGCATCATTTTCGATGCATCCGTTTTGATGATGCAACTTTCCACAACAGTGATTCTGATATCTCTTCCTTTATCATTAACAGAGGATTCACTTCCACTCTTGTTGACGGGGCCCACGACCGTATCTGACCCATTTCCTGCAATTCTTACCTCACGCCTCACCCTCCCTTCCAGAACCACGACAGGGTACCCCTTGTCCTCACTTTCCACCCCACCAGCCTCCACATTCAAAGGATCATCCTCCGCCATTTCTGTCACCTATAAAGAATGATTCCGGGAAAAATTAATAGTCGCGTGAACAAATGCAGGTTAACTAAGGAAAGCCAACATGAATCTGTTTGCAGAAAATCGTGTTTAACTAACTTGAAGGAGTTTTTTTGATGGGGTAACCACGAGGGTTGATGAAGGCAATGCTGTTGATGTGGTGTACATGGACTTCCAAAAGGTGTTTGATACAGGGAAACACAACAGACTTGTGAGCAAAGTTGTAGCTCATGGAATAAAAACGATGGTAACAACACGGATGCAAAATTTACTGAGTGACAGGAAACAGAGAGTGATGGTTACTAGACGTTTCCCCACCATCCGAGTTAAACTGACTGTCCTGCAGCTGCTGGGCATATCATTAAACAGATCCTCTAGCATCATCCTGAGTCCAAGGAACACCAAGAAATCAGTACCTTCACAATTTCCACTTTCACTTCCGTCTATGTCCTTGGATGCATCTCATCTGGTCTGGTGCTTTATCAACTTTACCTCTGGATAGCCTCTCTAATACCTCTTCCTTATCAATTGTAGATCATTCTAGAACATTAGTTTCCTCCTCTTTCACTGTGGCTTGGGTGGAATTTTCTTCCTTGGAAAAGACAGAACAAAGTGTTAATTTGATACCTCAGCTATTCCCTCTGTCTCCATGTGTACATTACCCTTTTGCTCCCTATTCAAACTTTCTCACCTTTTAACACCATTTTACTATTTATATGCCTGCAGAAAACTTTGGGATTCCCTTTTATGTTAGCTGCCCGTCTCTTTTCATACTCTCTCTTTGCTTCTCTTAAATGCTTTTCACTTCTTTGCACCTTATATATTCAACCTGGTTCTCCATTGTATTATATAGTTGAAGTCTGTTGTAAGCGCACATTTTTCTTCTTCTTCATCTTCATTTCCATCTCTTTTGTCATTTATGGAGCTCTGGAATTTTTTGTTCTGCCTTTCCCCTTCGAGGGAATATACCTTTACTGTGCCTGAAGTGTCTCAGCTTTGAAGGTAACCCATTGCTCAGCGGCAGTTTTTCCTGCCAATCTTTGATTCAAATTTATTCGGCGCAGATTCATTCTTACCTCAGGTCAGTTGACGTTCCCCCCGTTAATTGTTCTTACTCTACATTGCTCGAAGTCATTTCCCATAGCCAACCGAAACTTTATGATACTATGATTACTGTCCCCTAAATATTCTCCTACTGTCACTTGATCCACTTATCCCATCTCATTCCGAAGAACCAGATCCAGTAGAACCCCCTTTCTCACTCCTTTTTAAATCCACTCCTCTCCCACGGCTAATCTCGTATTCACCTGGTTTTGGTGCTTTTAAAATCCAATCATCCCCCACTGACCTCTGTTATTCACCCAGTTTTGGTGCTTTTTAAATCAAATCCTCTCCCACTGCTCCTCTCTTATTCACCCAGGTTTAGTGCTTTTTAAATCCACTCCTCTCCCAATGCTCCTCTCTTATTCACCCAGTTTTGGTGCTTTTTAAATCCACTCCTCCCCCACTGCTCCTCTCTTATTCACCAGTTTTGGTGCTTTTTAAATCCACTCCTCCCCCACTGCTCCTCTCTTATTCACCCAGTTTTGGAGCTTTTTAAATCCACTCCTCTCCCACTGCTCCTCTCTCATTCACCTGGTATTGTTGCTTTTTAAATCCACTCCTCCCCCACTGCTCCTCTCTTATTCACCAGGTTTTGGTACCTTTTAAATCCACTCCTCTCGCACTGCTCCGCTCTTATTCACCAGTTTTGGTGCTTTTTAAATCCACTCCTCTCCCACTGCTCCTCTCTTATTCAACAGATTTTGTTGCTTTTTAAATCCACTCCTCTCCCGCTGCTCCTCTCTTATTCACCAGTTTTGGTGCTTTTTAAATCCACTCCTCTCCCACTGCTCCTCTCTTATTCACCCAGTTTTGGTGCTTTTTAAATCCACTCCTCCCCCACTGCACCTCTCTTATTCACCCAGTTTTGGAGCGTTTTAAATCCACTCCTCTCCCACTGCTCCTCTCTCATTCACCTGGTATTGTTGCTTTTTAAATCCACTCCTCTCCCACTGCTCCTCTCTTATTCACCCAGTTTTGGAGCTTTTTAAATCCACTCCTCTCCCACTGCTCCTCTCTCATTCACCTGGTATTGTTGCTTTTTAAATGCATTCCTCTCCCACTGCTCCTCTCTCATTCACCTGGTATTGTTGCTTTTTAAATCCACTCCTCTCCCACTGCTCCTCTCTTATTCAACAGGTTTTGTTGCTTTTTAAATCCACTCCTCCCCCACTGCTCCTCTCTTATTCACCCAGTTTTGGTGCTTTTTAAATCCACTCCTCCCCCACTGCTCCTCTCTTATTCACCCAGTTTTGGTGCTTTTTAAATCCACTCCTCTCCCACTGCTCCTCTCTTATTCACCAGGTTTTGTTGCTTTTTAAATCCACTCCTCTCCCACTGCTCATCTCTTTTTCACCAGGTTTTGGTACCTTTTAAATCCACTCCTCTCCCACTGCTCCTCTCTTATTCACCAGTTTTGGTGCTTTTTAAATCCACTCCTCTCCCACTGCTCCTCGCTTATTCAACAGATTTTGTTGCTTTTTAAATCCACTCCTCTCCCGTTGTTCCTCTCTTATTCACCAGTTTTGGTGCTTTTTAAATCCACTCCTCTCCCACTGCTCCTCTCTTATTCACCCAGTTTTGGTGCTTTTTAAATCCACTCCTCCCCCACTGCTCCTCTCTTATTCACCCAGTTTTGGAGCTTTTTAAATCCACTCCTCTCCCACTGCTCCTCTCTCATTCACCTGGTATTGTTGCTTTTTAAATCCACTCCTCTCCCACTGCTCCTCTCTTATTCACCCAGTTTTGGAGCTTTTTAAATCCACTCCTCTCCCACTGCTCCTCTCTCATTCACCTGGTATTGTTGCTTTTTAAATGCACTCCTCTCCCACTGCTCCTCTCTCATTCACCTGGTATTGTTGCTTTTTAAATCCAATCCTCTCCCACTGCTCTTCTCTTATTCAACAGGTTTTGTTGCTTTTTAAATCAAATCCTCTCCCACTGCTCCTCTCTTATTCACCTGGTATTGTTGCTTTTTAAATCCACTCCTCCCCCACTGCTCCTCTCTTATTCACCCAGTTTTGGAGCTTTTTAAATCCACTCATCTCCCACTGCTGCTCTCTTATTCACCCAGTTTTGGAGCTTTTTAAATCCACTCCTCTCCCACTGCTCCTCTCTTATTCAACAGGTTTTGCTGCTTTTTAAATCCACTCCTCTCCCACTGCTCCTCTCTTATTCACCCAGTTTTGGTGCTTTTTAATTCCACTCCTCTCCCACTGCTCCTCTCCTATTCACCAGGTTTTGGTGCTTTTTAATTCCACTCCTCTCCCACTGCTCCTCTCTTATTCACCAGGTTTTGGTGCTTTTTAAATCCACTCCTCTCCCACTGCTCCTCTCTTATTCACCAGGTTTTGGTGCTTTTTAAATCCACTCCTCTCCCACTGCTCCTCTCTTATTCACCAGGTTTTGGTGCTTTTTAAATCCACTCCTCTCCCACTGCTCCTCTCTTATTCACCAGGTTTTGGTGCTTTTTAAATCCACTCCTCTCCCACTGCTCCTCTCTTTTTCACCAGGTTTTGGTGCTTTTTAAATCCACTCCTCTCCCACTGCTCCTCTCTTATTCACCAGGTTTTGGTGTTTTTTAAATCCACTCCTTTCCCACTGCTCCTCTCTTATTCACCGGGTTTTTGTGGCTCTCCTTGAACTTCCAATAAATTCTCGTTTGATTGCTTGAAATAAGTCCTCAAATCAATTTAATTTTGCTAACGGATTCCTATTTCTGAAGCCCAGGCTCGGTGATATTGCGTGGAGTTTTGCATTAATGAGAGAAATGCTGCAACTATGTCTCCTTCTCAAGCACTTTGTCTCAGAAGATAAGAAATAACCAATGTTTTTGAGAAGGCAAAGCCTTTAAACCAAATTGTGACAATGCTGCGACATTTGATGTCTGCAGATAAGTTCTGTAATTCTTAAAGCTGCTGGATCTCTTTCTGTGGTCTCAGTTCTCATGTGACCCTGGAAACTAGTGTCACCTGTTTAAAAAAACAATAAGAACCCATTATCGCTCTGCCTCAAAATCCAATAATTTAATTTGTCCAATTTTATTTGTCAATTTAGAAATTGAAAGTCTAATAATGTCCAATATATAAATTGTACTCTCAGCATTGCAAATGTTGTGTGGTGAGTTAAATGAATAATACAGATGCAGCTGGGTTCATTTATTTACTTGACTCCAAAGGGGGCGGAGCAAAACATTCTCAGATGCACCACTTTTTATAACTTTGTTGAAAAAAATTCAATTGAAAGGTTTCTTCTGCCCTACTGTATCTTGAATGAAGTTTGTAACTTCCTTGTATTTCTCCTCGAAGACTCCTTTATCATCTTTCACAACATGAATTCATTTATTCTCTATATATTTTCGTATAAGGGCCTTTGATCACTGGTGGGTCCATTAATTTCTCCACATTCGCCAAAAGGGTTTTCCTCCCAAGATGTGACTTGGCCAGTCTCACAAAACTCCAGATCCTTCTTTTCCCTCAAAAAGCATTCACAATGTGCCAAGTCCCATCTGGGGTGTCAGAATGTAACCATCAATAAGATAGGGGTGGTTTATGCCCTCATCTAAGGTGGTAACAGACTTGACAGCACAAAGCATGTCGTGAATCAGCTATATTGAGAGATAAAGGGAAAGACAAGTTTGTTCAGTTTTCAGATTAACCACAGTCACAACTTCAGGCAGTAAATAACAGTCTAACACAGATACTACATGCAAACATGCGAATTAGGAGCAGGATTAGGCCATTCGGCCCTTCGAGCCTGCTCCGCCATTCAGCTAGTTCGTGGCTAAACTGATTACTCCACATTTCCACCGACCCCCGATAACCTTCGATTCCCTTGCTTATCAAGAATCTATCTATCTCTGACTTAAAAATATTCAAAGATACTGCTTCCACCAGATTACAAATTGAGGAAGGGAATTCCAAAGACTCACGACCCTCTGAGAGAAAAAAAATGTCTCTGCCTTATTTTGAAACAGTGACCCCCTACTCCTCGTCGTCATATTAGAGACTGGACGACAGAGCGCAGAACTCTTTCTCTTTCAGTTTTTGCCCTTCAGGTTATTGGTCGATCCTCTCTCTTGTCTCATTGTTGTTCGAAAATTCTCTGCCATACAGTATCAAAGACATGACTCCTTTTATCATGGCAGCTTTCCAGTTAACCCTCCCCTCTCCCAATCAGTGATTAGTCTTGTAGCTTCTCATAGAAATGGGAAAGCCAATAATCTATCAGATAGAAGACATTTATTATCCTGTACTTGCAGCAATTGGAGTTCCTGGTAAGCCAGTATCTCAGCTCTTAATGGTGTAAATCGATATTAACTGTGCTGCTGCACTCAGTATTATTTCACTCTGTCTGTTTCCAGCAATTTACTGATGGGATCTCCTCATTGTTTACTCTTTCCATCTTGCAGGAGTTGTATTCAATTGTATTGGTTTAAGTAACCCTGGCATTGTTGCTGGATTATTCTGTGTATTGAATGTATTTGAATCAGATGTCTCGGTTCGGATCAAGAATCCAATCATCAGGAGATTGTCATAGTTTCAAGATGTGCAACTAACTGGTTCTGGAATATTTTTATGATTGTTTTTTCACTGATTGACAATGAGACAACTCACAGTCTCAGTGTTGCAAGGGGACACAACAATATCCTCCATGCCCATTAATATGGTGCAGTTTAACTGGGATTTCAATGTATTTATTCGTTATCACTGTCATAAAAAATTACTTCATTCTGTGTGTGTCTGAAGTTGCTTCAGAGGTCTGGCTACTGAACTGAGTTTGCTGCCGCCTCTTTCACATCTCCTTCTCTGCTTCACTGTGGAGTCTTCACTGTCACTGGAATTCATTGTAAAAGAGAATGTATTGATCTGATGTTTTATTGGTTTACACTCTATCAGTTGGAATCAAAAGCCTTTCCATTTATCTGTAGATTATCAGCTGCAGCGCTGATGTTGGTGTTTTATTAATTAAACAATCCCACATTCGGTGGGATAAATCCAGGAGAAGGAATTTCAATGATTGTGAAGTTTGTGTGGAAGAAGCTTTAAATTCTGTTTAATCCATGTATTGTCGATGAAGTGTCGAGTGGAGGTGAACAGGTGGAGTCTTGGGTGCTCTGTAGACACATTAAATTATTCACACAAGTTTCACCATTGAACAAACTGACTCTGAGAATAGAATCATTGAACACGAGGCTGGTGAACAGAACACTGGGCAGAATGTGAGGAATACATCGTATGTGAAAAACGTATTTAAGTAACAGCTTGCAGGGTGGTGAGTACTGCAGAGAGAGAGAGGGAAGGAGAAAAGGAGCAGGGAGAATGAAAGTGAGGGAAATAGATAATTAGAAGTAAAGAGAAAGAAGCAGCAGTGTGAATAATTCACTATCATAAAGTGCTGAAATATCCAGAAAAGTTAGTGAGAGAAACTGTGAGTTGAAGTTGTTTGCTGTCAGATTGTGTTAATTTTACTGTTGGAATTGATCCTCTGTGTTTATTTCTGTTTGGTGCTTATCATGTTTTGCAGACATTTCCCATTCCTTACTTAGTGACTGAATAAACATCATAGAATCAGTTGTTCACTGATGGTAATTCATTATTTAAATACTGCACTTTAAAATCTCTGTGACTGCTGAATGCAATAAAGAGTGAGGTTGATATCAGAAATATATTTAAATTTATATTTAATTGCCTGTACAAACCATCTGATCCTGTCTCCCCTCCAGCTCCAACATTTCCTTTTCCTTCTCTCCCTCCCAATCTCACTCACTGGCTCCACCTCCAGCCGGCTCTTCCAAATAAATCCTAACCCTGAAACTCACTGCAGCATCTCTCAGCATTTTCCCATTTTCTACCAGCCCCTGTCGGCTCTCTGAACCCTCAGCAACAAACCATCTGCACCTTCCACTGTCTCCAAGCCTTCCGGTTCAACAGTCTGGAGATAAATCCCCATTTAACCCAAAGGATTCCATCTCTGTAAAACACCTTCTCATTTCCCCACCGGTACTGCATCCTCACTCAGTACTTCCAGTAGATCCAATGCTGACTTTATTCACTTTCTGTATCAATTTCCCAATTCATTCTTAATAGTTTTTCAAACATTTCACTGTGACAAAGCACTGCCCAGGTCAATGAATCAGTTTTCACCATTCGATGCAGCAACAAAGCTAGAAATTTCAGCCCAGATCCCGTCAAACTGCTGCGCTGTGTCTCGGTCTGATCAATAATTTCTCTGCTTCCTTTTCTCTCTCTTCCAGTTAACTTGGTGGCGATTGTGATCCTGTCCCGAGGAAAGTGTGGCCTCTCCAGATGTATCACTGTCTGCCTGGTGGGAATGGCAGTGTCTGATCTCCTGGTCGTTATCACTGATCCCATATTGTACATGATGGTTTTAATTTATTTCCCACATTCATTCCTGAGAATTACTCCCGTGTGTTCTCTCATTATCTTTCTGCTTGCTGCAGCCACATTTATTTCTGTCTGGCTCACAGTCACTTTCACCTTTGATCGATTTGTGACCATTTGTTGTGAGAAGCTGAAAACAAAATATTGCACCGCGAAAACGGCGGCTGTGGTTGTTGGAACAGTGAGTGTGCTGGGCTGTTTAGAGTCTCTCCCCTGGTACCTTATACTGGAACAAGATTACATTATTGATAATGTTCCCATGGGTTGTATCTTTAAACAGAGCTTTTTTACTTCCTCAACATGGGGGGCATTTGATTTATTTAATTACATTTTAACCCCTTGTCTCCCGTTCTTTCTGATTTTTCTGCTCAATGTTCTGACTGTCAGACGCATTTTATTCTCCAGTAAAGTCCGCAGGGAATTCCGGCGCCACAGCAATGGAGAGAATCACAAAGACCCGGAGATGGAAAATCGGAGAAAACCAATTATTTTACTCTTCAGTATATCCGGCAGTTTTAAATTGTTATGGACGACCCGGGTTGTGTTTATCATTTATAGGAGAATTGCAAATATTTGGTATTATTCCTCCTACACTGATCCTCTCTTTATGACAGATCAAACATCAAAGATGCTGCAGATTCTCAGTTCCTGCACCAACACATGCATTTACACTGTGACCCAGACTAAATTCAGACAGGAGCTCAAGAAGGGGGTGAAATACCCTCTCAATCTCATTGTTAAATTAATGAAAACATAGAAAGAGATAAACACTGGAACTAAATCCCATTTCATATTCCATTCACTACGCTCCCTACAGGACAGAAATTACATTTTATATTTACAGCACTGAGCCATGAAATGATGCTAAATCTGATTCTGAGATTATATTTTATTGAGAATCTGAACAATTCAGGTGAGACTTGCTCTACTCCCTTTCACCAGCTCCATCTGCTGGTGTCCCTGCCTCACTGCAGCTGCTGCCCCCTCTCACCATCTCCATCTGCTGGTGTCCCGGTCTCACCGCAGTTACTGTCACCCTCTCATCATCTCCTTCTGCTGGTGTCCCTGTCTCACTGAAGTTACTGTCCCCCTCTCATTAGCTCCTTCTGCTGGTGTCCCTGTCTCACTGAAGTTACTGTCCCCCTCTCACCATCTCATCTGCTGTGTCCCTGTCTCAGTGCACTTACTGTCCCCGCTCACCATCTCCATCTGCTGGTGTCCCTGCCTCACTGCAGTTACTGTCCCCTGTCACCATATGCATCTGCTGGTGTCGCGGTCTCACTGCAGTTATTTCCTCCCCTCACCATCTCCATCTGCTGATGTCCCTGTCTCACTGCAGTTACTGATTCCTTCTCACCATCTCCATCTGCTGGTCCCTCTATCTCACAGCAATTACTGCCTCCCTGTCACCATCTTCATGTCCTGGTGTCCCTGTCTCACTGCACTTACTGACCTCACTCAACATCTCAATCTGCTGGTGTCTCTGTCTCACTGCAGTTACTGTCCCCTCTCAACAGCTCCACCTGTTGGTGTCCCTTTCTCACGATAGTTACTGCCCCTCTCACCATCTCCATCTGCTGGTGTCCCTGTTTTGCTGCAGTTACTGTCCCCTCTCAACATCTCCATCTGTTGGTGCCCCTGACTCACTGCAGTTACTGCCGCTCTCACCATCTCCTTCTGCTGGTGTCCCTGTCTCCCTGCAGTCGCTGCTGCCTCCCCCCATCTTTATCTGCTGGTGTCCCTGTATCACCACAGTTACTGCCCCTCTCACAATCTCCATCTGCTGGTGTCCCGGTCTCACTGAAGTTACTGCACCTCTCACCATCTCCATCTGCTGGTGTCCCTGTCTCACTACAGTTATTTCCCCCCCCTCACAATCTCCATCTGCTGATTTTCCTGTCTCGCAGCAGTTACTGCACTCTCACATCATCTCCATCGAATGGTCCCTCTATCTCACTGCAATTACTTCCTCCCAGTCACCATCTTCACGTACTGGTGTCCCAGTCTCACTGCACTTACTGACCTCACTCATCATCTCCTTCTGCTGGTGTCCCTGTCTCCCTGCAGTCAATGCCCCATCTCACCATCTCCATCTGCTTGTGTCCCTGTCTCACTGCAGTTACTGCCCCTCTCACCATCTCCATCTGCTGGTGTCCCTGTCTCAATGCAGTTACTGCCCCCTCTCACCATATCCATCAGCTGGTGTCCCGGTCTCACTGCAATTATTTCCCCCACTCACCATCTCCATCTGCTGATGTCCCTGTCTCACTGCAGCTACTGATTCCTTCTCAACATCTCCATCTGCTGGTCTCACTATCTCATTACAATTACTGCCTCCCTGTCACCATCTTCATGTCCTGGTGTCCCTGTCATAATGCAGTCAATGCCCCCACTCACCATCTCCAACTGCTGGTGACCCTGTCTCACTGCAGTTACTGCCCCTCTCACCATCTCCATCTGCTGGTATCCCTGTCTTATTGCAGTTACTATCCCTCTCACCATCTCCATCTGCTGGTGTCCCTGTCTCACAGCAGTTAATGCACTCTCTCACCATCTCCATCTGCTGGTCCCTCTATCTCACTGCAATTACTGCCACCCTGTCAGCATCTTCATGTACAGGTTTCCCTGTCTCACTGCTCCTACTGTACTCACTCATCATGTCCTTCTGCTGGTGTCCCTGTCTCCCTGCAGTCACTGCCCCCTCTCACCATCTCCATTTGTTGGTGTCCCTGTCTCACTGCAGGTACTGCTCCTCTCACCATCTCCATCTGCTGGTGTCCCTGTGTCACTGCGGTTACTGCCCCCCCCCCCTCACCATCTCCATCTGCTGATGTCCCTGTCTCACTGCAGTTACTGCACTCTCTCGCCATCTCCATCTGCTGGTCTCTCTATCTCACTGCAATTGCTGCCTCCCTGTCACCATCTCCATGTCCTGGTGTCCCTGTCTCACTGCACTTACTGACTTCACTCAACATCTCCATCTGCTGGTGGCCCTGTCTCACTGCAGTTACTGCCCCCTCTCACCATCTTCATCTGCTGGTGTCCCTGTCACAATGCATTCACGGTCCCCTATCAACATTTTCATCTGCTGGTGACCCTGTGTCACTGCAATTACTGCCCCCTCTCACCATATCCTTCTGCTGGTGTCCCTGTCTCACTGCAGTTACTGCCCCTCTCACCATCTCCATCTGCTGGTGTCCCTGTCTCACTGCAGTTACTGCCCCTCTCACCATCTCCATCTGCTGGTTTCCCTATCTCACTGTAGTTACTGCCCCCTCTCACCATATCCATCTGCTGGTGTCCCTGTCTCACTGCAGTTATTTCCCCACCCCCCCTCACCATCTCCATCTGCTGATTTCCCTGTCTCACAGCAGTTAATGCACTCTCTCACAATCTCCATCTGCTGGTCCCTCTATCTCACTGCAATTACTGCCTCCCTGTCAGCATCTTCATGTACTCGTGTCCCTGTCTCACTGCACCTACTGACCTCACTCATCATGTCCTTCTGCTGGTGTCCCTGTCTCCCTGCAGTCACTGCCCCCTCTCACCATCTCCATCTGTTGGTGTCACTGTCTCACTGCTGTTACTGCCCCCTCTCAAAAACTCCATCTGCTGATGTCCCTGTCGCACTGCAGTTATTGCCCGCTCTCACCATATCCATCTGCTGGTGTCCCTGTCTCACTGCAGTTATTTCGCCGCGCCCCCCCCCCCCCCTCACCATCTCCGTCTGCTGATGTCCCTGTCTCTCTGCAGTTACTGGCTCCCTCTCACCATCTCCATCTGCTGGTGTCCCTGTTTGACTGCAGTTGCTGCACGCTCTCACCATCTCCATCTACTGGTTTCCCTGTCTCACTGCACTTTCTGCCCCCCCCTCTCACCATCTCCATCTGCTGGTGTCCCTGTCTCAATGCAGTTACTGTCAACTCTCACCATCCCCATCTGCTTGTATCCCTGTCTCACTGCAGTTACTGCCCCCTCTCAAAAACTCCATCTGCTGGTGTCCCTGTCGCACTGCAGTTATTGCCCGCTCTCACCATATCCATCTGCTGGTGTCCCTGTCTCACTGCAATTATTTCCCCGCGCCCCCCCCCCCCCTCACCATCTCCATCTGCTGATGTCCCTGTCTCTCCGCAGTTACTGGCTCTCTCTCACCATCTCCATCTGCTGGTTTCCCTGTCTCAATGCACTTTCTGCCCCCCCTCTCACCATCTCCATCTGCTGGTGTCCCTGTCTCAATGCAGTTACTGTCAACTCTCACCATCCCCATCTGCTTGTATCCCTGTCTCACTGCAGTCACTGCCCCCTCTCACCAAGTCCATCTGCTGGTGTCCCTGTCTCACTGCAGTAATTCCCCTCCCCCCCTCTCCATCTCCATTTGCTGATGCCCCTGTCTCACTGCAGTTACTGTCTCCCTCCCACCGCCGCCATCTGCTGGTATCCCTGTCTCACTGCAGTTGCTGCACTCTCTCACCACCTCCATCTGCTGGTCTCGCTGTCTAACTGCAGTTACTGCCCCATCGAACCATCTCCATCTGCTGGTGTCCCCGTCTCACTGCACTTTCTGAACTCTCTCAACATCTCCATCTGCTGGTGCCCTGTCTCACTGCAGTTACTGCCCCATCTCACCATCTCCATCTGCTGGTGTCGCTGACACACTGCAGTTATTGCCCGCTCTCACCATATCCATCTGCTGGTGTCCCTGTCTAATTCAGTTACTGGCTCCCTCTCACCATCTCCATCAGCTGTTCTCCCTGTCTCACTGCATTTACTGACCCCTCTCAACATCTCCATCTGCTGGCGTCCCTGTCTCACTGCATTTGCTGCACTCTCTCACCATCTCCATCTGCTGATCTCTCTATCTCACTGCAATTGCTGCCTACCTCTCACCACATCCATCTAATGGTTTCCCTGTCTCACTGCACATACTGACCTCTCTCAACATCTCCATCTGCTGGTGTCCCTGTCTCACTACAGCTAAGGTCCCACCTCTCAGCATCTCCATCTGCTTGTGTCCCTGTATCACTGCACTTACTGCCTTCCCTCAACATCTCCATCTGCTTGTGTTCCTGTCTCCCTGCAGTTACTACCCCCTCTCACCATCTCCTTCTGCTGTTGTCCCTCTCTCACTGCATTTACTGCCCCCTCGCACCATCTCCATCTGCTGGCCACTCTATCTCACTGCAATTACTGCATCCCTCTCATATCTCCAACTACTGGAGTTCTTGTCTCACTGCACTTACTGACCTCTCTCAACATCTCCATCTGCTGGTGTCCTGTCTCACTGCAGTTACTGTCCCCTTCTCACCAACTCCATCTGCTTGCGTCCCTGTCTCACTGCAGTTACTGTCCCACCGCTCACAATCTCCATCTGCTGGTGTCCCTGTCTCACTGCAGTTACTGCCCCCTCTTTCCATCTCCATCTGTTGGTGTCCATGTCTCACTGCAGTTACTGCCCCGCTCACCATCTCCATCTGCTGGTGTCCCTGTCTTATTGCAGTTACTGCCCCTCTCACCATCTCCATCTGCTGGTGTCCCTGTGTCACTGCGGTTACTGCCCGCCCCCTCACCATCTCCATCTGCTGATGTCCCTGTCTCACTGCAGTTACTGCACTTTCTCACCATCTCCATCTGCTGGTCTCTCTATCTCACTGCAATTAATGCCTCCCTGTCACCATGTCCATGTCCTGGTGTCCCTGTCTCACTGCACTTACTGACCTCACTCAACATCTCCATCTGCTGGCGTCCCTGTCTCACTGCATTTGCTGCACTCTCTCACCATCTCCATCTGCTGATCTCTCTATCTCACTGCAATTGCTGCCTACCTCTCACCACATCCATCTAATGGTTTCCCTGTCTCACTGCACATACTGACCTCTCTCAACATCTCCATCTGCTGGTGTCCCTGTCTCACTACAGTTAAGGTCCCACCTCTCAGCATCTCCATCTGCTTGTGTCCCTGTATCACTGCACTTACTGCCTTCCCTCAACATCTCCATCTGCTTGTGTTCCTGTCTCCCTGCAGTTACTACCCCCTCTCACCATCTCCTTCTGCTGTTGTCCCCCTCTCACTGCATTTACTGCCCCCTCGCACCATCTCCATCTGCTGGCCACTCTATCTCACTGCAATTACTGCATCCCTCTCATATCTCCAACTACTGGAGCTCTTGTCTCACTGCACTTACTGACCTCTCACAACATCTCCATCTGCTGGTGTCCTGTCTCACTGCAGTTACTGTCCCCTTCTCACCAACTCCATCTGCTTGCGTCCCTGTCTCACTGCAGTTAATGTCCCACCGCTCACAATCTCCATCTGCTGGTGTCCCTGTCTCACTGCAGTTACTGCCCCCTCTTTCCATCTCCATCTGTTGGTGTCCATGTCTCACTGCAGTTACTGCCCCTCTCACCATCTCCATCTGCTGGTGTCCCTGTCTTATTGCAGTTACTGCCCCTCTCACCATCTCCATCTGCTGGTGTCCCTGTGTCACTGCGGTTACTGCCCGCCCCCTCACCATCTCCATCTGCTGATGTCCCTGTCTCACTGCAGTTACTGCACTTTCTCACCATCTCCATCTGCTGGTCTCTCTATCTCACTGCAATTAATGCTTCCCTGTCACCATGTCCATGTCCTGGTGTCCCTGTCTCACTGCACTTACTGACCTCACTCAACATCTCTATCTGCTGGTGTCCCTGTCTCACTGCAGTTAATGCCCCCCTCTCACCATCTCCATTTGCTGGTGGCCCTGTCTCACTGCAGTTACTGTCCCACCTCTCACCATCTCCATCTGCTGGTGTCCCTGTCTCACTGCACTTACTGACCTCTCTCAACATCTCCATCTGCTGGTGCCCCTGTCTCACTGCAGTTACTGCCCCCTCTCACCATCTCCATCTGCTGGTGTCCCTGTCACAATGCATTTACTGTCCCCTCTCAACATTTCCATCTGCTGGTGACCCTGTGTCACTGCAATTACTGCCCCCTCCCACCATATCCTTCTGCTGGTGTTCCTGTCTCACTGCAGTTACTGCCCCTCTCACCATCTCCATCTGCTGGTGTCCCTGTCCCACTGCAGTTACTGCCCCTCTCACCATCTCCATCTGCTGGTTTCCCTATCTCACTGTAGTTACTGCCCCCTCTCACCATATCCATCTGCTGGTGTCCCTGTCTCACTGCAGTTATTTCCCCACCCCTCACCATCTCCATCTGCTGATTTCCCGGTCTCACAGCAGTTAATGCACTCTCTCACAATCTCCATCTGCTGGTCCCTCTATCTCACTGCAATTACTGCCTCCCTGTCGGCATCTTAATGTACTCGTGTCCCTGTCTCACTGCACCGACTGACCTCACTCATCATGTCCTTCTGCTGGTGTCCCTGTCTCCCTGCAGTCACTGCCCCCTCTCACCATCTCCTTCTGTTGGTGTATCTGCCTCACTGCAGTTACTGCCCCCTCTCAAAAACTCCATCTGCTGGTGTCCCTGTCGCACTGCAGTTATTGCCCGCTCTCACCATATCCATCTGCTAGTGTCCCTGTCTCACTGCAATTATTTCCCCGCGCCCCCCACGACCCCCCCCCCCTCACCATCTCCATCTGCTGATGTCCCTGTCTCTCTGCAGTTACTGGCTATCTCTCACCATCCCCATCTGCTGGTTTCCATGTCTCAATGCACTTTCTGCCCCCCCTCTCACCATCTCCATCTGCTGGTGTCCCTGTCTCAATGCAGTTACTGTCAACTCTCACCATCTCCATCTGCTTGTATCCCTGTCTCACTGCAGTCACTGCCCCCTCTCACCAAGTCCATCTGCTGGTGTCCCTGTCTCACTGCAGTTATTCCCCTCCCCCCCTCTCCATCTCCATCTGCTGATGCCCCTGTCTCACTGCAGTTAGTGCCCCCATCTCAGCATCTCCAATTGCTGTTGTTCCTGTCTCACTGCTGTTTCTGCCCTCTCTCAACATCTCCATCTACTGCTGTACCTGTCTCGCTGCAGGAACTGCCCCCTCTCACTATCTCCATCTGCTGTTTTCCTTGTCTCTATGCAGTTACTGCCCCCTCTCACCATCTCCATCTGCTTGTCACCCTGTCTCACTTCAGTTACTGCCCCCCTCTCACCATATCCATCTGCTCGTGTCCCTGTCTCACTGCAGTTACTGTCCCCCTCTCACCATCTCCATCTGCTGGTGTCCCTGTCTCACTGCAGTAACTGCCCCCTCTCACCATCTCCATCTGCTGGTCTCCCTGCCTCACTGCAGTTACTGCCCCAATCTCACCCTCTCCAACTGCTGGTGTCCCTGTCTCACTGCAGTTCCAGCCCCCTCTCAACATCTCCGTCTGATATTGTCGCTGTCTCACTGCAGTTACTGCCACTCGCACCATCTCCATCTGCTGATGTCCCTGTCCCAATGCAGTTCCTGTTCCCCCGCCTCACCAGCCCCATCTGCTGGTGTCCCTGTCTCACTGCAGATACTGCCCGTCTCACCATCTCCATCTGCTGGTTTCCGTGCCTCACTGCAGTTACTGCCACTCTAACCATCTCCATCTGCTGGTGTCCCTGTCTCACTGCAGTTACTGTCCACCCTCTCACCTTCTCCACCTGCTGGTGTCCCTGTCTCACTGCAGTTACTGCCCCCATATCAGCATATCCAACTGCTGTTGTTCCTGTCTCACTGCGGTTTCTGCCCTCTCTCAACATCTACATCTACTGGTGTCCCTGTCTCACTGCAGGAACTGGCCCCTCTCACCATCTCCATCCGCTGTTTTCCTTGTCTCTATGCAGTTACTGCCCCTCTCTCCATCTCCATCTGCTGGTCTCCCTGTCTCACTGCAGTTACTGACCCCCTCTCACCCTCTCCAACTGCTGTTGTTCCTGTCTCACTGCAGTTACAGCCCCCTCTCAACATCTCCGTCTGCTATTCTCCCTGTCTCACTGCAGTTACTGCCCCACTCGCCATCTCCATCTGCAGGTATCCCTGTCTCACTGCAGTCACTGCCCGTCTCACCAGCTCCATCTGCTGGCGTCCATGTCTCACTGCAGTTACTGCCCCCTTCCACCATCTCCATCTGCTGGTCTCCCGGTCTCACTGCAGTTACTCCTCTCTCTCACCATCTCCAACTGCTGTTGTCCCTGTCTCACTGCAGTTACTACCCCCTTCCGCCATCTCCATCTGCCGGTGTCAATGTCTCACTGCAGTTACTGCTCCATCTCACCATCTCCAACTGCTGTTGCCCCTGTTTCACTGCAGTTACTGCACCCCTCTCACGATCTACAACTGCTGGTGTACCTGTCTCACTGCAGTTACTGCCCCCCACTCACCATCTCCATTGCTGGTGTCCTTGTATCACTGCCGTTACTGCCCCTTCTCACCATCTCCATCTCATGGTGTCCCTGTCTCACTACAGTTACTGTCACCTCTCACCATCTCCATCTGCTGCTGTCCCTGTCTCACTGCAGATACTCACCCCTCTCACTATCTCCATATTGCTTGTGTCCCTGTCTCTCTGCAGTTACTGCCCCATATCACTATATCCATCTGCTGGTGTCCCTGTCTCACTGCAGTTACTGCCCCCTTCCGCCATCTCCATCTGCCGGTGTCAATGTCTCACTGCAGTTACTGCTCCCTCTCACCATCTCCAACTGCTGTTGCCCCTGTCTCACTGCATTTACTGCACCCCTCTCACGATCGACAACTGCTGGTGTCCCTGTCTCACTGCAGTTACTGCCCCCCTCTCACCATCTCCATCTGCCGGTGTCCCTGTCTCACTGCATTTATTGTCCCACGTCTCACCATCACCACCTGCTGGTCTCCCTGTCTCACTGCACTGACTGACCGCCCTCAACATATCAATCTGCTGGTGTCAATGTCTCACTGCAGTTATTGCCCCCTTTCATCATCTCCTTCTGCTGTTGTCCCTGTATCTCTGCATTTACTGCACCCCTCTCACGATCGACAACTGCTGGTGTCCCTGTCTCACTGCAGTTACTGCCCCCCACTCACCATCTCCATTGCTGGTGTCCTTGTATCACTGCCGTTACTGCCCCTTCTCACCATCTACATCTCATGGTGTCCCTGTCTCACTACAGTTACTGTCACCTCTCACCATCTCCATCTGCTGCTGTCCCTGTCTCACTGCAGCTACTCCCCCTCTCACTATCTCCATCTGCTTGTGTCCCTGTCTTTCTGCAGTTACTGCCCCATCTCACTATATCCATCTACTGGTGTCCCTGTCTCACTGCAGTTCTTGTCTCCCTCTCACCGTCGCCATGTGCTGCAGTCCCAGTCTCACTGCAGTTGCTGCACGCTCTCACCATCTCCATCTGCTGGTCTCCCTGTCTCACTGCCGTTAATGTTCCTCTCACCATCTCCATCAGCTGGTGTCCCTGTCTCACTGCAGTTACTGCCCCCCTCTCACCATCTCCATCTGCCGGTGTCCCTGTCTCACTGCATTTATTGTCCCACGTCTCACCATCACCACCTGCTGGTCTCCCTGTCTCACTGCACTGACTGGCCGCCCTCAGCATATCAATCTGCTGGTGTCAATGTCTCACTGCAGTTATTGCCCCCTTTCATCATCTCCTTCTGCTGTTGTCCCTGTATCTCTGCATTTACTGCCCCCTCTCAACATCTCCACCTGCTGGTCTCCCTATCTCAATGCATTTACTGCCTCCCTCTCACCATCTCCATCTACTGGTGTCCCTGTCTCACTGCACTGACTGACCTCTCTCAACATCCCCATCTGCTGGTGTCCCTGTCTTACTGCAGTTACTGCCTCCCTCTCACCATCTCCTTCTGCTGGTGTCTCAGTCTCACTGCATTTAATGCCCCCTCTCAACATCTCCACCTGCTGGTATCCTTGTCTCACTGCAGTTATTGTCCCCCTCACCATATCCATCTGCTGGTGTCCCTGTCTCACTGCAGTTACTGTCTCTCCTCTCACCATCTCCATCTGCTGGTGTCCCTGTCTTACTGCAGTTACTGCCTCCCTCTCACCATCTCCTTCTGCTGGTGTCCCTCTCTCACTGCATTTAATGCCCCCTCTCAACATCTCCATCTGCTGGCATCCCTGTTTCACTGCACTGACCGACCTCTCTCTACATCTCCATCTGCTGCTGTCCCTGTCTCACTGCACTTACTGCCCCCTCTCACCATCTCCATCTGCTGGTCTCGCTGTCTCACTGAAGTTACGGCCCCCCTCTCACCATCTCCAACTGCTGGTGACCCTGTCTCACTGCAATTAATGCCCACTCTCAACATCTCCATCTGCTGGTATCCCTGTCTCAGTGCGGTTATTGTCCCCTCTCACCACCTCCATCCACTGGTGTGCCTGTCTCACTGCACTGACCGACCTCTCTCTACATCTCCATCTGCCGGTGTCCCTGTCTCACTCCAGTTACTGTCCCATTTCACCAAATCCATCTGCTGGTGTCCCTGTCTCACTGCAGTTACAGTCACCTCTCACCATCTCAATCTGCTGCTGTCCCTGACTCACTGCAGATACTGTCCCTCTCTCACCATCTCATTTACTGGTGCCCCTGTCTCTCAGCAGTTATTGCCCCCTCTTACCAGTTCCATCTGCTGGTGACACGGCCTCACTGTATTTACTGCCCCTCTCACCATCTCCATCTACTGGTGTCCCTGTCTCACTGCACTGAATGACCTCTCTCAACATCCCCATCTGCTGGTGTCCCTGTCTTACTGCAGTTACTGCCTCCCTCTCACCATCTCCTTCTGCTGGTGTCTCTGTCTCACTGCATTTAATGCCCCCTCTCAACATCTCCACCTGCTGGTATCCTTGTCTCACTGCAGTTATTGTCCCTCTCACCATATCCGTCTGCTGGTGTCCCTGTCTCACTGCAGTTACTGTCTCTCCTCTCACCATCTCCATCTGCTGGTGTCCCTGTCTTCCTGCAGTTACTGCCTCCCTCTCACCATCTCCTTCTGCTGGTGTCCCTCTCTCACTGCATTTAATGCCCCCTCTCAACATCTCCATCTGCTGGTATCCCTGTTTCACTGCACTGACCGACCTCTATCTACATCTCCATCTGCTGCTGTCCCTGTCTCACTGCACTTACTGCCCCCTCTCACCATCTCCATCTGCTGGTGTCCGTGCCTCACTGCAGTTACTGCCACTCTAACCATCTCCATCTGCTGGTGTCCCTGTCTCCATGCAGTTACTGCCCCCTCTCACCATCTCTTGTCTGCTGGTCTCCCTGTCTCACTGCAGTTACTGCCCCCATATCAGCATATCCAACTGCTGTTGTTCCTGTCTCACTGCGGTTTCTGCCCTCTCTCAACATCTACATCTACTGGTGTCCCTGTCTCACTGCAGGAACTGCCCCCTCTCACCATCTCCATCCGCTGTTTTCCTTGTCTGAATGCACTTTCTGCCCCCCCTCTCACCATCTCCATCTGCTGGTGTCCCTGTCTCAATGCAGTTACTGTCAACTCTCACCATCTCCATCTGCTTGTATCCCTGTCTCACTGCAGTCACTGCCCCCTCTCACCAAGTCCATCTGCTGATGCCCCTGTCTCACTGCAGTTAGTGCCCCCATCTCAGCATCTCCAATTGCTGTTGTTCCTGTCTCACTGCGGTTTCTGCCCTCTCTCAACATCTCCATCTACTGCTGTACCTGTCTCGCTGCAGGAACTGCCCCCTCTCACTATCTCCATCTGCTGTTTTCCTTGTCTCTATGCAGTTACTGCCCCCTCTCACCATCTCCATCTGCTTGTCACCCTGTCTCACTTCAGTTACTGCCCCCCTCTCACCATATCCATCTGCTCGTGTCCCTGTCTCACTGCAGTTACTGTCCCCCTCTCACCATCTCCATCTGCTGGTGTCCCTGTCTCACTGCAGTAACTGCCCCCTCTCACCATCTCCATCTGCTGGTCTCCCTGCCTCACTGCAGTTACTGCCCCAATCTCACCCTCTCCAACTGCTGGTGTCCCTGTCTCACTGCAGTTCCAGCCCCCTCTCAACATCTCCGTCTGATGTTGTCGCTGTCTCACTGCCGTTACTGCCCCTCGCACCATCTCCATCTGCTGATGTCCCTGTCCCAATGCAGTTCCTGTTCCCCCGCCTCACCAGCCCCATCTGCTGGTGTCCCTGTCTCACTGCAGATACTGCCCGTCTCACCATCTCCATCTGCTGGTGTCCGTGCCTCACTGCAGTTACTGCCACTCTAACCATCTCCATCTGCTGGTGTCCCTGTCTCACTGCAGTTACTGTCCACCCTCTCACCTTCTCCACCTGCTGGTGTCCCTGTCTCCATGCAGTTACTGCCCCCTCTCACCATCTCTTGTCTGCTGGTCTCCCTGTCTCACTGCAGTTACTGCCCCCATATCAGCATATCCAACTGCTGTTGTTCCTGTCTCACTGCGGTTTCTGCCCTCTCTCAACATCTACATCTACTGGTGTCCCTGTCTCACTGCAGGAACTGCCCCCTCTCACCATCTCCATCCGCTGTTTTCCTTGTCTCTATGCAGTTACTGCCCCTCTCTCCATCTCCATCTGCAGGTATCCCTGTCTCACTGCAGTCACTGCCCCTCTCACCAGCTCCATCTGCTGGCGTCCATGTCTCACTGCAGTTACTGCCCCCTTCCACCATCTCCATCTGCTGGTCTCCCGGTCTCACTGCAGTTACTCCTCTCTCTCACCATCTCCAACTGCTGTTGTCCCTGTCTCACTGCAGTTACTACCCCCTTCCGCCATCTCCATCTGCCGGTGTCAATGTCTCACTGCAGTTACTGCTCCATCTCACCATCTCCAACTGCTGTTGCCCCTGTTTCACTGCAGTTACTGCACCCCTCTCACGATCTCCATTGCTGGTGTCCTTGTATCACTGCCGTTACTGCCCCTTCTCACCATCTCCATCTCATGGTGTCCCTGTCTCACTACAGTTACTGCCCCCCACTCACCATCTCCATTGCTGGTGTCCTTGTATCACTGCCGTTACTGCCCCTTCTCACCATCTCCATCTCACGGTGTCCCTGTCTCACTACAGTTACTGTCACCTCTCACCATCTCCATCTGCTGCTGTCCCTGTCTCACTGCAGATACTCACCCCTCTCACTATCTCCATCTGCTTGTGTCCCTGTCTCTCTGCAGTTACTGCCCCATCTCACTATATCCATCTGCTGGTGTCCCTGTCTCACTGCAGTTACTGCCCCCTTCCGCCATCTCCATCTGCCGGTGTCAATGTCTCACTGCAGTTACTGCTCCCTCTCACCAGCTCCAACTGCTGTTGCCCCTGTCTCACTGCAGTTACTGCACCCCTCTCACGATCGACAACTGCTGGTGTCCCTGTCTCACTGCAGTTACTGCCCCCCACTCACCATCTCCATTGCTGGTGTCCTTGTATCACTGCCGTTACTGCCCCTTCTCACCATCTACATCTCATGGTGTCCCTGTCTCACTACAGTTACTGTCACCTCTCACCATCTCCATCTGCTGCTGTCCCTGTCTCACTGCAGCGACTCCCCCCTCTCACTATCTCCATCTGCTTGTGTCCCTGTCTCTCTGCAGTTACTGCCCCATCTCACTATATCCATCTACTGGTGTTCCTGTCTCACTGCAGTTCTTGTCTCCCTCTCACCGTCGCCATGTGCTGCAGTCCCTGTCTCACTGCAGTTGCTGCACGCTCTCACCATCTCCATCTGCTGGTCTCCCTGTCTCACTGCCGTTAATGTTCCTCTCACCATCTCCATCAGCTGGTGTCCCTGTCTCACTGCAGTTACTGCCCCCCTCTCACCATCTCCATCTGCCGGTGTCCCTGTCTCACTGCATTTATTGTCCCACGTCTCACCATCACCATCTGCTGGTCTCCCTGTCTCACTGCACTGACTGACCGCCCTCAGCATATCAATCTGCTGGTGTCAATGTCTCACTGCAGTTATTGCCCCCTTTCATCATCTCCTTCTGCTGTTGTCCCTGTATCACTGCATTTACTGCCCCCTCTCAACATCTCCACCTGCTGGTCTCCCTATCTCAATGCATTTACTGCCTCCCTCTCACCATCTCCATCTACTGGTGTCCCTGTCTCACTGCACTGACTGACCTCTCTCAACATCCCCATCTGCTGGTGTCCCTGTCTTACTGCAGTTACTGCCTCCCTCTCACCATCTCCTTCTGCTGGTGTCTCAGTCTCACTGCATTTAATGCCCCCTCTCAACATCTCCACCTGCTGGTATCCTTGTCTCACTGCAGTTATTGTCCCCCTCACCATATCCATCTGCTGGTGTCCCTGTCTCACTGCAGTTACTGTCTCTCCTCTCACCATCTCCATCTGCTGGTGTCCCTGTCTTACTGCAGTTACTGCCTCCCTCTCACCATCTCCTTCTGCTGGTGTCCCTCTCTCACTGCATTTAATGCCCCCTCTCAACATCTCCATCTGCTGGTATCCCTGTTTCACTGCACTGACCGACCTCTCTCTACATCTCCATCTGCTGCTGTCCCTGTCTCACTGCACTTACTGCCCCCTCTCACCATCTCCATCTGCTGGTCTCCCTGTCTCACTGAAGGTACGCCCCCCCTCTCACCATCTCCAACTGCTGGTGTCCCTGTCTCACTGCATTTAATGCCCACTCTCAACATCTCCATCTGCTGGTATCCCTGTCTCACTGCGGTTATTGTCCCCTCTCACCAGCTCCATCCACTGGTGTGCCTGTCTCACTGCACTGACCGACCTCTCTCCACATCTCCATCTGCCGGTGTCACTGTCTCACTCTAGTTACTGTCCCATTTCACCAAATCCATCTGCTGGTGTCCCTGTCTCACTGCAGTTACAGTCACCTCTCACCATCTCAATCTGCTGCTGTCCCTGACTCACTGCAGATACTGTCCCTCTCTCACCATATCATTTACTGGTGCCCCTGTCTCACAGCAGTTACTGCCCCCTCTCACCAGTTCCATCTGCTGGTGACACGGCCTCACTGTATTTACTGCCCCTCTCACCATCTCCATCTACTGGTGTCCCTGTCTCACTGCACTGACTGACCTCTCTCAACATCCCCATCTGCTGGTGTCCCTGTCTTACTGCAGTTACTGCCTCCCTCTCACCATCTCCTTCTGCTGGTGTCTCTGTCTCACTGCATTTAATGCCCCCTCTCAACATCTCCACCTGCTGGTATCCTTGTCTCACTGCAGTTATTGTCCCCCTCACCATATCCGTCTGCTGGTGTCCCTGTCTCACTGCAGTTACTGTCTCTCCTCTCACCATCTCCATCTGCTGGTGTCCCTGTCTTCCTGCAGTTACTGCCTCCCTCTCACCATCTCCTTCTGCTGGTGTCCCTCTCTCACTGCATTTAATGCCCCCTCACAACATCTCCATCTGCTGGTATCCCTGTTTCACTGCACTGACCGACCTCTCTCTACATCTCCATCTGCTGCTGTCCCTGTCTCACTGCACTTACTGCCCCCTCTCACCATCTCCATCTGCTGGTCTCCCTGTCTCACTGAAGTTACGGCCCCCCTCTCACCATCTCCAACTGCTGGTGTCCCTGTCTCACTGCATTTAATGCCCACTCTCAACATCTCCATCTGCTGGTATCCCTGTCTCACTGCGGTTATTGTCCCCTCTCACTACCTCCATCTACTGGTGTGCCTGTCTCACTGCACGGACCGACCTCTCTCTACATCTCCATCTGCCGGTGTCCCTGTCTCACTCCAGTTACTGTCCCATTTCACCATATCCATCTGCTGCTGTCCCTGACTCACTGCAGATATTGCCCCTCTCTCACCATCTCATTTACTGGTGCCCCTGTCTCACAGCAGTTACTGCCCCCTCTCACCATCTCCATCTGCTGGTGTCCCTGACTCACAGCAGTTACTGTCCCCCCTCACACCATCTCCACCTGCTGGTGTCCCTGTCTCACTGCAGCTACTGCCCCCCTCTCACCATCTCCATCTGCTGGTGTCCCTATCTCACTGCAGTTACCGCCCCCCTCTCACCATCTCCATCTGCTGGTGTCCCTGTCTCACTGCATTTATTGTCCCACGTCTCACCATCACCACCTGCTGGTCTCCCTGTCTCACTGCACTGACTGACCGCCCTCAACATATCAATCTGCTGGTGTCAATGTCTCACTGCAGTTATTGCCCCCTTTCATCATCTCCTTCTGCTGTTGTCCCTGTAGCTCTGCATTTACTGCCCCCTCTCAACATCTCCATCTGCTGTTCTCACTATCTCAATGCATTTACTGCCTCCCTCTCACCATCTCCATCTACTGGTGTCCCTGTCTCACTGCACTGACTGACCACTCTCAACATCCCCATCTGCTGGTGTCCCTGTCTTACTGCAGTTACTGCCTCCCTCTCACCATCTCCTTCTGCTGGTGTCTCTGTCTCACTGCATTTACTGCCCCCTCTCAACATCTCCATCTGCTGTTCTCACTATCTCAATGCATTTACTGCCTCCCTCTCACCATCTCCATCTACTGGTGTCCCTGTCTCACTGCACTGACTGACCACTCTCAACATCCCCATCTGCTGGTGTCTCTGTCTTACTGCAGTTACTGCCTCCCTCTCACCATATCCATCTGCTCGTGTCCCTGTCTCACTGCAGTTACTGTCCCCCTCTCACCATCTCCATCTGCTGGTGTCCCTGTCTCACTGCAGTAACTGCCCCCTCTCACCATCTCCATCTGCTGGTCTCCCTGCCTCACTGCAGTTACTGCCCCAATCTCACCCTCTCCAACTGCTGGTGTCCCTGTCTCACTGCAGTTCCAGCCCCCTCTCAACATCTCCGTCTGATGTTGTCGCTGTCTCACTGCAGTTACTGCCCCTCGCACCATCTCCATCTGCTGATGTCCCTGTCCCAATGCAGTTCCTGTTCCCCCGCCTCACCAGCCCCATCTGCTGGTGTCCCTGTCTCACTGCAGATACTGCCCGTCTCACCATCTCCATCTGCTGGTGTCCGTGCCTCACTGCAGTTACTGCCACTCTAACCATCTCCATCTGCTGGTGTCCCTGTCTCACTGCAGTTACTGTCCACCCTCTCACCTTCTCCACCTGCTGGTGTCCCTGTCTCCATGCAGTTACTGCCCCCTCTCACCATCTCTTGTCTGCTGGTCTCCCTGTCTCACTGCAGTTACTGCCCCCATATCAGCATATCCAACTGCTGTTGTTCCTGTCTCACTGCGGTTTCTGCCCTCTCTCAACATCTACATCTACTGGTGTCCCTGTCTCACTGCAGGAACTGCCCCCTCTCACCATCTCCATCCGCTGTTTTCCTTGTCTCTATGCAGTTACTGCCCCTCTCTCCATCTCCATCTGCAGGTATCCCTGTCTCACTGCAGTCACTGCCCCTCTCACCAGCTCCATCTGCTGGCGTCCATGTCTCACTGCAGTTACTGCCCCCTTCCACCATCTCCATCTGCTGGTCTCCCGGTCTCACTGCAGTTACTCCTCTCTCTCACCATCTCCAACTGCTGTTGTCCCTGTCTCACTGCAGTTACTACCCCCTTCCGCCATCTCCATCTGCCGGTGTCAATGTCTCACTGCAGTTACTGCTCCATCTCACCATCTCCAACTGCTGTTGCCCCTGTTTCACTGCAGTTACTGCACCCCTCTCACGATCTCCATTGCTGGTGTCCTTGTATCACTGCCGTTACTGCCCCTTCTCACCATCTCCATCTCATGGTGTCCCTGTCTCACTACAGTTACTGCCCCCCACTCACCATCTCCATTGCTGGTGTCCTTGTATCACTGCCGTTACTGCCCCTTCTCACCATCTCCATCTCACGGTGTCCCTGTCTCACTACAGTTACTGTCACCTCTCACCATCTCCATCTGCTGCTGTCCCTGTCTCACTGCAGATACTCACCCCTCTCACTATCTCCATCTGCTTGTGTCCCTGTCTCTCTGCAGTTACTGCCCCATCTCACTATATCCATCTGCTGGTGTCCCTGTCTCACTGCAGTTACTGCCCCCTTCCGCCATCTCCATCTGCCGGTGTCAATGTCTCACTGCAGTTACTGCTCCCTCTCACCAGCTCCAACTGCTGTTGCCCCTGTCTCACTGCAGTTACTGCACCCCTCTCACGATCGACAACTGCTGGTGTCCCTGTCTCACTGCAGTTACTGCCCCCCACTCACCATCTCCATTGCTGGTGTCCTTGTATCACTGCCGTTACTGCCCCTTCTCACCATCTACATCTCATGGTGTCCCTGTCTCACTAAAGTTACTGTCACCTCTCACCATCTCCATCTGCTGCTGTCCCTGTCTCACTGCAGCGACTCCCCCCTCTCACTATCTCCATCTGCTTGTGTCCCTGTCTCTCTGCAGTTACTGCCCCATCTCACTATATCCATCTACTGGTGTCCCTGTCTCACTGCAGTTCTTGTCTCCCTCTCACCGTCGCCATGTGCTGCAGTCCCTGTCTCACTGCAGTTGCTGCACGCTCTCACCATCTCCATCTGCTGGTCTCCCTGTCTCACTGCCGTTAATGTTCCTCTCACCATCTCCATCAGCTGGTGTCCCTGTCTCACTGCAGTTACTGCCCCCCTCTCACCATCTCCATCTGCCGGTGTCCCTGTCTCACTGCATTTATTGTCCCACGTCTCACCATCACCATCTGCTGGTCTCCCTGTCTCACTGCACTGACTGACCGCCCTCAGCATATCAATCTGCTGGTGTCAATGTCTCACTGCAGTTATTGCCCCCTTTCATCATCTCCTTCTGCTGTTGTCCCTGTATCACTGCATTTACTGCCCCCTCTCAACATCTCCACCTGCTGGTCTCCCTATCTCAATGCATTTACTGCCTCCCTCTCACCATCTCCATCTACTGGTGTCCCTGTCTCACTGCACTGACTGACCTCTCTCAACATCCCCATCTGCTGGTGTCCCTGTCTTACTGCAGTTACTGCCTCCCTCTCACCATCTCCTTCTGCTGGTGTCTCAGTCTCACTGCATTTAATGCCCCCTCTCAACATCTCCACCTGCTGGTATCCTTGTCTCACTGCAGTTATTGTCCCCCTCACCATATCCATCTGCTGGTGTCCCTGTCTCACTGCAGTTACTGTCTCTCCTCTCACCATCTCCATCTGCTGGTGTCCCTGTCTTACTGCAGTTACTGCCTCCCTCTCACCATCTCCTTCTGCTGGTGTCCCTCTCTCACTGCATTTAATGCCCCCTCTCAACATCTCCATCTGCTGGTATCCCTGTTTCACTGCACTGACCGACCTCTCTCTACATCTCCATCTGCTGCTGTCCCTGTCTCACTGCACTTACTGCCCCCTCTCACCATCTCCATCTGCTGGTCTCCCTGTCTCACTGAAGGTACGCCCCCCCTCTCACCATCTCCAACTGCTGGTGTCCCTGTCTCACTGCATTTAATGCCCACTCTCAACATCTCCATCTGCTGGTATCCCTGTCTCACTGCGGTTATTGTCCCCTCTCACCAGCTCCATCCACTGGTGTGCCTGTCTCACTGCACTGACCGACCTCTCTCCACATCTCCATCTGCCGGTGTCACTGTCTCACTCTAGTTACTGTCCCATTTCACCAAATCCATCTGCTGGTGTCCCTGTCTCACTGCAGTTACAGTCACCTCTCACCATCTCAATCTGCTGCTGTCCATGACTCACTGCAGATACTGTCCCTCTCTCACCATATCATTTACTGGTGCCCCTGTCTCACAGCAGTTACTGCCCCCTCTCACCAGTTCCATCTGCTGGTGACACGGCCTCACTGTATTTACTGCCCCTCTCACCATCTCCATCTACTGGTGTCCCTGTCTCACTGCACTGACTGACCTCTCTCAACATCCCCATCTGCTGGTGTCCCTGTCTTACTGCAGTTACTGCCTCCCTCTCACCATCTCCTTCTGCTGGTGTCTCTGTCTCACTGCATTTAATGCCCCCTCTCAACATCTCCACCTGCTGGTATCCTTGTCTCACTGCAGTTATTGTCCCCCTCACCATATCCGTCTGCTGGTGTCCCTGTCTCACTGCAGTTACTGTCTCTCCTCTCACCATCTCCATCTGCTGGTGTCCCTGTCTTACTGCAGTTACTGCCTCCCTCTCACCATCTCCTTCTGCTGGTGTCCCTCTCTCACTGCATTTAATGCCCCCTCACAACATCTCCATCTGCTGGTATCCCTGTTTCACTGCACTGACCGACCTCTCTCTACATCTCCATCTGCTGCTGTCCCTGTCTCACTGCACTTACTGCCCCCTCTCACCATCTCCATCTGCTGGTCTCGCTGTCTCACTGAAGTTACGGCCCCCCTCTCACCATCTCCAACTGCTGGTGTCCCTGTCTCACTGCATTTAATGCCCACTCTCAACATCTCCATCTGCTGGTATCCCTGTCTCACTGCGGTTATTGTCCCCTCTCACTACCTCCATCTACTGGTGTGCCTGTCTCACTGCACGGACCGACCTCTCTCTACATCTCCATCTGCCGGTGTCCCTGTCTCACTCCAGTTACTGTCCCATTTCACCATATCCATCTGCTGCTGTCCCTGACTCACTGCAGATATTGCCCCTCTCTCACCATCTCATTTACTGGTGCCCCTGTCTCACAGCAGTTACTGCCCCCTCTCACCATCTCCATCTGCTGGTGTCCCTGACTCACAGCAGTTACTGTCCCCCCTCACACCATCTCCACCTGCTGGTGTCCCTGTCTCACTGCAGCTACTGCCCCCCTCTCACCATCTCCATCTGCTGGTGTCCCTATCTCACTGCAGTTACCGCCCCCCTCTCACCATCTCCATCTGCTGGTGTCCCTGTCTCACTGCATTTATTGTCCCACGTCTCACCATCACCACCTGCTGGTCTCCCTGTCTCACTGCACTGACTGACCGCCCTCAACATATCAATCTGCTGGTGTCAATGTCTCACTGCAGTTATTGCCCCCTTTCATCATCTCCTTCTGCTGTTGTCCCTGTAGCTCTGCATTTACTGCCCCCTCTCAACATCTCCATCTGCTGTTCTCACTATCTCAATGCATTTACTGCCTCCCTCTCACCATCTCCATCTACTGGTGTCCCTGTCTCACTGCACTGACTGACCACTCTCAACATCCCCATCTGCTGGTGTCTCTGTCTTACTGCAGTTACTGCCTCCCTCTCACCATATCCATCTGCTCGTGTCCCTGTCTCACTGCAGTTACTGTCCCCCTCTCACCATCTCCATCTGCTGGTGTCCCTGTCTCACTGCAGTAACTGCCCCCTCTCACCATCTCCATCTGCTGGTCTCCCTGCCTCACTGCAGTTACTGCCCCAATCTCACCCTCTCCAACTGCTGGTGTCCCTGTCTCACTGCAGTTCCAGCCCCCTCTCAACATCTCCGTCTGATGTTGTCGCTGTCTCACTGCAGTTACTGCCCCTCGCACCATCTCCATCTGCTGATGTCCCTGTCCCAATGCAGTTCCTGTTCCCCCGCCTCACCAGCCCCATCTGCTGGTGTCCCTGTCTCACTGCAGATACTGCCCGTCTCACCATCTCCATCTGCTGGTGTCCGTGCCTCACTGCAGTTACTGCCACTCTAACCATCTCCATCTGCTGGTGTCCCTGTCTCACTGCAGTTACTGTCCACCCTCTCACCTTCTCCACCTGCTGGTGTCCCTGTCTCCATGCAGTTACTGCCCCCTCTCACCATCTCTTGTCTGCTGGTCTCCCTGTCTCACTGCAGTTACTGCCCCCCATATCAGCATATCCAACTGCTGTTGTTCCTGTCTCACTGCGGTTTCTGCCCTCTCTCAACATCTACATCTACTGGTGTCCCTGTCTCACTGCAGGAACTGCCCCCTCTCACCATCTCCATCCGCTGTTTTCCTTGTCTCTATGCAGTTACTGCCCCTCTCTCCATCTCCATCTGCAGGTATCCCTGTCTCACTGCAGTCACTGCCCCTCTCACCAGCTCCATCTGCTGGCGTCCATGTCTCACTGCAGTTACTGCCCCCTTCCACCATCTCCATCTGCTGGTCTCCCGGTCTCACTGCAGTTACTCCTCTCTCTCACCATCTCCAACTGCTGTTGTCCCTGTCTCACTGCAGTTACTACCCCCTTCCGCCATCTCCATCTGCCGGTGTCAATGTCTCACTGCAGTTACTGCTCCATCTCACCATCTCCAACTGCTGTTGCCCCTGTTTCACTGCAGTTACTGCACCCCTCTCACGATCTCCATTGCTGGTGTCCTTGTATCACTGCCGTTACTGCCCCTTCTCACCATCTCCATCTCATGGTGTCCCTGTCTCACTACAGTTACTGCCTCCCACTCACCATCTCCATTGCTGGTGTCCTTGTATCACTGCCGTTACTGCCCCTTCTCACCATCTCCATCTCACGGTGTCCCTGTCTCACTACAGTTACTGTCACCTCTCACCATCTCCATCTGCTGCTGTCCCTGTCTCACTGCAGATACTCACCCCTCTCACTATCTCCATCTGCTTGTGTCCCTGTCTCTCTGCAGTTACTGCCCCATCTCACTATATCCATCTGCTGGTGTCCCTGTCTCACTGCAGTTACTGCCCCCTTCCGCCATCTCCATCTGCCGGTGTCAATGTCTCACTGCAGTTACTGCTCCCTCTCACCAGCTCCAACTGCTGTTGCCCCTGTCTCACTGCAGTTACTGCACCCCTCTCACGATCGACAACTGCTGGTGTCCCTGTCTCACTGCAGTTACTGCCCCCCACTCACCATCTCCATTGCTGGTGTCCTTGTATCACTGCCGTTACTGCCCCTTCTCACCATCTACATCTCATGGTGTCCCTGTCTCACTACAGTTACTGTCACCTCTCACCATCTCCATCTGCTGCTGTCCCTGTCTCACTGCAGCGACTCCCCCCTCTCACTATCTCCATCTGCTTGTGTCCCTGTCTCTCTGCAGTTACTGCCCCATCTCACTATATCCATCTACTGGTGTTCCTGTCTCACTGCAGTTCTTGTCTCCCTCTCACCGTCGCCATGTGCTGCAGTCCCTGTCTCACTGCAGTTGCTGCACGCTCTCACCATCTCCATCTGCTGGTCTCCCTGTCTCACTGCCGTTAATGTTCCTCTCACCATCTCCATCAGCTGGTGTCCCTGTCTCACTGCAGTTACTGCCCCCCTCTCACCATCTCCATCTGCCGGTGTCCCTGTCTCACTGCATTTATTGTCCCACGTCTCACCATCACCATCTGCTGGTCTCCCTGTCTCACTGCACTGACTGACCGCCCTCAGCATATCAATCTGCTGGTGTCAATGTCTCACTGCAGTTATTGCCCCCTTTCATCATCTCCTTCTGCTGTTGTCCCTGTATCACTGCATTTACTGCCCCCTCTCAACATCTCCACCTGCTGGTCTCCCTATCTCAATGCATTTACTGCCTCCCTCTCACCATCTCCATCTACTGGTGTCCCTGTCTCACTGCACTGACTGACCTCTCTCAACATCCCCATCTGCTGGTGTCCCTGTCTTACTGCAGTTACTGCCTCCCTCTCACCATCTCCTTCTGCTGGTGTCTCAGTCTCACTGCATTTAATGCCCCCTCTCAACATCTCCACCTGCTGGTATCCTTGTCTCACTGCAGTTATTGTCCCCCTCACCATATCCATCTGCTGGTGTCCCTGTCTCACTGCAGTTACTGTCTCTCCTCTCACCATCTCCATCTGCTGGTGTCCCTGTCTTACTGCAGTTACTGCCTCCCTCTCACCATCTCCTTCTGCTGGTGTCCCTCTCTCACTGCATTTAATGCCCCCTCTCAACATCTCCATCTGCTGGTATCCCTGTTTCACTGCACTGACCGACCTCTCTCTACATCTCCATCTGCTGCTGTCCCTGTCTCACTGCACTTACTGCCCCCTCTCACCATCTCCATCTGCTGGTCTCCCTGTCTCACTGAAGGTACGCCCCCCCTCTCACCATCTCCAACTGCTGGTGTCCCTGTCTCACTGCATTTAATGCCCACTCTCAACATCTCCATCTGCTGGTATCCCTGTCTCACTGCGGTTATTGTCCCCTCTCACCAGCTCCATCCACTGGTGTGCCTGTCTCACTGCACTGACCGACCTCTCTCCACATCTCCATCTGCCGGTGTCACTGTCTCACTCTAGTTACTGTCCCATTTCACCAAATCCATCTGCTGGTGTCCCTGTCTCACTGCAGTTACAGTCACCTCTCACCATCTCAATCTGCTGCTGTCCCTGACTCACTGCAGATACTGTCCCTCTCTCACCATATCATTTACTGGTGCCCCTGTCTCACAGCAGTTACTGCCCCCTCTCACCAGTTCCATCTGCTGGTGACACGGCCTCACTGTATTTACTGCCCCTCTCACCATCTCCATCTACTGGTGTCCCTGTCTCACTGCACTGACTGACCTCTCTCAACATCCCCATCTGCTGGTGTCCCTGTCTTACTGCAGTTACTGCCTCCCTCTCACCATCTCCTTCTGCTGGTGTCTCTGTCTCACTGCATTTAATGCCCCCTCTCAACATCTCCACCTGCTGGTATCCTTGTCTCACTGCAGTTATTGTCCCCCTCACCATATCCGTCTGCTGGTGTCCCTGTCTCACTGCAGTTACTGTCTCTCCTCTCACCATCTCCATCTGCTGGTGTCCCTGTCTTCCTGCAGTTACTGCCTCCCTCTCACCATCTCCTTCTGCTGGTGTCCCTCTCTCACTGCATTTAATGCCCCCTCACAACATCTCCATCTGCTGGTATCCCTGTTTCACTGCACTGACCGACCTCTCTCTACATCTCCATCTGCTGCTGTCCCTGTCTCACTGCACTTACTGCCCCCTCTCACCATCTCCATCTGCTGGTCTCCCTGTCTCACTGAAGTTACGGCCCCCCTCTCACCATCTCCAACTGCTGGTGTCCCTGTCTCACTGCATTTAATGCCCACTCTCAACATCTCCATCTGCTGGTATCCCTGTCTCACTGCGGTTATTGTCCCCTCTCACTACCTCCATCTACTGGTGTGCCTGTCTCACTGCACGGACCGACCTCTCTCTACATCTCCATCTGCCGGTGTCCCTGTCTCACTCCAGTTACTGTCCCATTTCACCATATCCATCTGCTGCTGTCCCTGACTCACTGCAGATATTGCCCCTCTCTCACCATCTCATTTACTGGTGCCCCTGTCTCACAGCAGTTACTGCCCCCTCTCACCATCTCCATCTGCTGGTGTCCCTGACTCACAGCAGTTACTGTCCCCCCTCACACCATCTCCACCTGCTGGTGTCCCTGTCTCACTGCAGCTACTGCCCCCCTCTCACCATCTCCATCTGCTGGTGTCCCTATCTCACTGCAGTTACCGCCCCCCTCTCACCATCTCCATCTGCTGGTGTCCCTGTCTCACTGCATTTATTGTCCCACGTCTCACCATCACCACCTGCTGGTCTCCCTGTCTCACTGCACTGACTGACCGCCCTCAACATATCAATCTGCTGGTGTCAATGTCTCACTGCAGTTATTGCCCCCTTTCATCATCTCCTTCTGCTGTTGTCCCTGTAGCTCTGCATTTACTGCCCCCTCTCAACATCTCCATCTGCTGTTCTCACTATCTCAATGCATTTACTGCCTCCCTCTCACCATCTCCATCTACTGGTGTCCCTGTCTCACTGCACTGACTGACCACTCTCAACATCCCCATCTGCTGGTGTCTCTGTCTTACTGCAGTTACTGCCTCCCTCTCACCATATCCATCTGCTCGTGTCCCTGTCTCACTGCAGTTACTGTCCCCCTCTCACCATCTCCATCTGCTGGTGTCCCTGTCTCACTGCAGTAACTGCCCCCTCTCACCATCTCCATCTGCTGGTCTCCCTGCCTCACTGCAGTTACTGCCCCAATCTCACCCTCTCCAACTGCTGGTGTCCCTGTCTCACTGCAGTTCCAGCCCCCTCTCAACATCTCCGTCTGATGTTGTCGCTGTCTCACTGCAGTTACTGCCCCTCGCACCATCTCCATCTGCTGATGTCCCTGTCCCAATGCAGTTCCTGTTCCCCCGCCTCACCAGCCCCATCTGCTGGTGTCCCTGTCTCACTGCAGATACTGCCCGTCTCACCATCTCCATCTGCTGGTGTCCGTGCCTCACTGCAGTTACTGCCACTCTAACCATCTCCATCTGCTGGTGTCCCTGTCTCACTGCAGTTACTGTCCACCCTCTCACCTTCTCCACCTGCTGGTGTCCCTGTCTCCATGCAGTTACTGCCCCCTCTCACCATCTCTTGTCTGCTGGTCTCCCTGTCTCACTGCAGTTACTGCCCCCATATCAGCATATCCAACTGCTGTTGTTCCTGTCTCACTGCGGTTTCTGCCCTCTCTCAACATCTACATCTACTGGTGTCCCTGTCTCACTGCAGGAACTGCCCCCTCTCACCATCTCCATCCGCTGTTTTCCTTGTCTCTATGCAGTTACTGCCCCTCTCTCCATCTCCATCTGCAGGTATCCCTGTCTCACTGCAGTCACTGCCCCTCTCACCAGTTCCATCTGCTGGCGTCCATGTCTCACTGCAGTTACTGCCCCCTTCCACCATCTCCATCTGCTGGTCTCCCGGTCTCACTGCAGTTACTCCTCTCTCTCACCATCTCCAACTGCTGTTGTCCCTGTCTCACTGCAGTTACTACCCCCTTCCGCCATCTCCATCTGCCGGTGTCAATGTCTCACTGCAGTTACTGCTCCATCTCACCATCTCCAACTGCTGTTGCCCCTGTTTCACTGCAGTTACTGCACCCCTCTCACGATCTCCATTGCTGGTGTCCTTGTATCACTGCCGTTACTGCCCCTTCTCACCATCTCCATCTCATGGTGTCCCTGTCTCACTACAGTTACTGCCCCCCACTCACCATCTCCATTGCTGGTGTCCTTGTATCACTGCCGTTACTGCCCCTTCTCACCATCTCCATCTCACGGTGTCCCTGTCTCACTACAGTTACTGTCACCTCTCACCATCTCCATCTGCTGCTGTCCCTGTCTCACTGCAGATACTCACCCCTCTCACTATCTCCATCTGCCTGTGTCCCTGTCTCTCTGCAGTTACTGCCCCATCTCACTATATCCATCTGCTGGTGTCCCTGTCTCACTGCAGTTACTGCCCCCTTCCGCCATCTCCATCTGCCGGTGTCAATGTCTCACTGCAGTTACTGCTCCCTCTCACCAGCTCCAACTGCTGTTGCCCCTGTCTCACTGCAGTTACTGCACCCCTCTCACGATCGACAACTGCTGGTGTCCCTGTCTCACTGCAGTTACTGCCCCCCACTCACCATCTCCATTGCTGGTGTCCTTGTATCACTGCCGTTACTGCCCCTTCTCACCATCTACATCTCATGGTGTCCCTGTCTCACTAAAGTTACTGTCACCTCTCACCATCTCCATCTGCTGCTGTCCCTGTCTCACTGCAGCGACTCCCCCCTCTCACTATCTCCATCTGCTTGTGTCCCTGTCTCTCTGCAGTTACTGCCCCATCTCACTATATCCATCTACTGGTGTCCCTGTCTCACTGCAGTTCTTGTCTCCCTCTCACCGTCGCCATGTGCTGCAGTCCCTGTCTCACTGCAGTTGCTGCACGCTCTCACCATCTCCATCTGCTGGTCTCCCTGTCTCACTGCCGTTAATGTTCCTCTCACCATCTCCATCAGCTGGTGTCCCTGTCTCACTGCAGTTACTGCCCCCCTCTCACCATCTCCATCTGCCGGTGTCCCTGTCTCACTGCATTTATTGTCCCACGTCTCACCATCACCATCTGCTGGTCTCCCTGTCTCACTGCACTGACTGACCGCCCTCAGCATATCAATCTGCTGGTGTCAATGTCTCACTGCAGTTATTGCCCCCTTTCATCATCTCCTTCTGCTGTTGTCCCTGTATCACTGCATTTACTGCCCCCTCTCAACATCTCCACCTGCTGGTCTCCCTATCTCAATGCATTTACTGCCTCCCTCTCACCATCTCCATCTACTGGTGTCCCTGTCTCACTGCACTGACTGACCTCTCTCAACATCCCCATCTGCTGGTGTCCCTGTCTTACTGCAGTTACTGCCTCCCTCTCACCATCTCCTTCTGCTGGTGTCTCAGTCTCACTGCATTTAATGCCCCCTCTCAACATCTCCACCTGCTGGTATCCTTGTCTCACTGCAGTTATTGTCCCCCTCACCATATCCATCTGCTGGTGTCCCTGTCTCACTGCAGTTACTGTCTCTCCTCTCACCATCTCCATCTGCTGGTGTCCCTGTCTTACTGCAGTTACTGCCTCCCTCTCACCATCTCCTTCTGCTGGTGTCCCTCTCTCACTGCATTTAATGCCCCCTCTCAACATCTCCATCTGCTGGTATCCCTGTTTCACTGCACTGACCGACCTCTCTCTACATCTCCATCTGCTGCTGTCCCTGTCTCACTGCACTTACTGCCCCCTCTCACCATCTCCATCTGCTGGTCTCCCTGTCTCACTGAAGGTACGCCCCCCCTCTCACCATCTCCAACTGCTGGTGTCCCTGTCTCACTGCATTTAATGCCCACTCTCAACATCTCCATCTGCTGGTATCCCTGTCTCACTGCGGTTATTGTCCCCTCTCACCAGCTCCATCCACTGGTGTGCCTGTCTCACTGCACTGACCGACCTCTCTCCACATCTCCATCTGCCGGTGTCACTGTCTCACTCTAGTTACTGTCCCATTTCACCAAATCCATCTGCTGGTGTCCCTGTCTCACTGCAGTTACAGTCACCTCTCACCATCTCAATCTGCTGCTGTCCATGACTCACTGCAGATACTGTCCCTCTCTCACCATATCATTTACTGGTGCCCCTGTCTCACAGCAGTTACTGCCCCCTCTCACCAGTTCCATCTGCTGGTGACACGGCCTCACTGTATTTACTGCCCCTCTCACCATCTCCATCTACTGGTGTCCCTGTCTCACTGCACTGACTGACCTCTCTCAACATCCCCATCTGCTGGTGTCCCTGTCTTACTGCAGTTACTGCCTCCCTCTCACCATCTCCTTCTGCTGGTGTCTCTGTCTCACTGCATTTAATGCCCCCTCTCAACATCTCCACCTGCTGGTATCCTTGTCTCACTGCAGTTATTGTCCCCCTCACCATATCCGTCTGCTGGTGTCCCTGTCTCACTGCAGTTACTGTCTCTCCTCTCACCATCTCCATCTGCTGGTGTCCCTGTCTTCCTGCAGTTACTGCCTCCCTCTCACCATCTCCTTCTGCTGGTGTCCCTCTCTCACTGCATTTAATGCCCCCTCACAACATCTCCATCTGCTGGTATCCCTGTTTCACTGCACTGACCGACCTCTCTCTACATCTCCATCTGCTGCTGTCCCTGTCTCACTGCACTTACTGCCCCCTCTCACCATCTCCATCTGCTGGTCTCCCTGTCTCACTGAAGTTACGGCCCCCCTCTCACCATCTCCAACTGCTGGTGTCCCTGTCTCACTGCATTTAATGCCCACTCTCAACATCTCCATCTGCTGGTATCCCTGTCTCACTGCGGTTATTGTCCCCTCTCACTACCTCCATCTACTGGTGTGCCTGTCTCACTGCACGGACCGACCTCTCTCTACATCTCCATCTGCCGGTGTCCCTGTCTCACTCCAGTTACTGTCCCATTTCACCATATCCATCTGCTGCTGTCCCTGACTCACTGCAGATATTGCCCCTCTCTCACCATCTCATTTACTGGTGCCCCTGTCTCACAGCAGTTACTGCCCCCTCTCACCATCTCCATCTGCTGGTGTCCCTGACTCACAGCAGTTACTGTCCCCCCTCACACCATCTCCACCTGCTGGTGTCCCTGTCTCACTGCAGCTACTGCCCCCCTCTCACCATCTCCATCTGCTGGTGTCCCTATCTCACTGCAGTTACCGCCCCCCTCTCACCATCTCCATCTGCTGGTGTCCCTGTCTCACTGCATTTATTGTCCCACGTCTCACCATCACCACCTGCTGGTCTCCCTGTCTCACTGCACTGACTGACCGCCCTCAACATATCAATCTGCTGGTGTCAATGTCTCACTGCAGTTATTGCCCCCTTTCATCATCTCCTTCTGCTGTTGTCCCTGTAGCTCTGCATTTACTGCCCCCTCTCAACATCTCCATCTGCTGTTCTCACTATCTCAATGCATTTACTGCCTCCCTCTCACCATCTCCATCTACTGGTGTCCCTGTCTCACTGCACTGACTGACCACTCTCAACATCCCCATCTGCTGGTGTCCCTGTCTTACTGCAGTTACTGCCTCCCTCTCACCATCTCCTTCTGCTGGTGTCTCTGTCTCACTGCATTTAATGCCCCCTCTCAACATCTCCACCTGCTGGTATCCCTGTCTCACTGCAGTTATTATCCCCCTCACCATATCCATCTGCTGGTGTCCCTGTCTCACTGCAGTTACTGTCTCTCCTCTCACCATCTCCATCTGCTGGTGTCCCTGTCTTACTGCAGTTACTGCCTCCCTCTCACCATCTCCTTCTGCTGGTGTCCCTCTCTCACTGCATTTAATGCCCGCTCTCAACATCTCCATCTGCTGGTATCCCTGTCTCACTGCACTGACCGACCTCTCTCTACATCTCCATCTGCTGGTGTCCCTGTCTCACTGCACTTACTGCCCCCTCTCACCATCTCCATCTGCTGGTCTCCCTGTCTCACTGAAGTTACGGCCCCCCTCTCACCATCTCCAACTGCTGGTGTCCCTGTCTCACTGCATCTAATGCCCACTCTCAACATCTCCATCTGCTGGTATCCCTGTCTCACTGCGGTTATTATCCCCTCTCACCATCTCCATCTACCGGTGTGCCTGTCTCACTGCACTGACCGACCTCTCTCTACATCTCCATCTGCCGGTGTCCCTGTCTCACAGCAGTTACTGTCCCTTTTCACCATATCCATCTGCTGGTGTCCCTGTCTCACTGCAGTTACAGTCACCTCTCACCATCTCAATCTGCTGCTGTCCCTGACTCACTGCAGATATTGTCCCTCTCTCACCATCTCATTTACTGGTGCCCCTGTCTCACAGCAGTTACTGCCCCCTCTCACCAGTTCCATCTGCTGTTGACACGGCCTCACTGTATTTACTGCCCCTCTCACCATCTCCATCTACTGGTGTCCCTGTGTCACTGCACTGACTGACCTCTCTCAACATCCCCATCTGCTGGTGTCCCTGTCTGACTGCAGTTACTGCCTCCCTCTCACCATCTCCTTCTGCTGGTGTCTCTGTCTCACTGCATTTAATGCCCCCTCTCAACATCTACACCTGCTGGTGTCCCTGTCTCACTCCAGTTACAGTCACCTCTCACCATCTCAATCTGCTGCTGTCCCTGACTCACTGCAGATATTGTCCCTCTCTCACCATCTCATTTACTGGTGCCCCTGTCTCACAGCAGTTACTGCCCCCTCTCACCATCTCCATCTGCTGGTGTCCCTGTCTCACAGCAGTTACTGTCCCCCCCCTCACACCATCTCCACCTGCTGGTGTCCCTGTCTCACTGCAGCTACTGCCCCCCTTTCCACCATCTCCATCTGCTGGTGTCCCTGTCAAACTGCAGTTACCGCCCGCCTCTCACCATCTCCATCTGCTGGTGTCCCTGTCTCACTGCATTTATTGTCCCCTCTCACCAGTTCCATCTGCTGGTGACACGGCCTCACTGTATTTACAGCCCCTCTCACCATCTCCATCTGCTGGTGTCCCTGTCTCACTGCAGTTACTGCCTCCCTCTCACCATCTCCTTCTGCTGGTGTCTCTGTCTCACTGCATTTAATGCCCCCTCTCAACATCTACACCTGCTGGTATCCCTGTCTCACTGCAGTTATTGTCCCCCTCACCATATCCATCTGCTGGTGTCCCTGTCTCACTGCAGGTACTGTCTCTCCTCTCACCATCACCATCTGCTAGTGTCCCTGTCTTACTGCAGTTACTGCCTCCCTCTCACCATCTCCTTCTGCTGGTGTCCCTCTCTCCCTGCATTTAATGCCCTCTCTCAACATCTCCATCTGCTGGTATCCCTGTCTCACTGCACTGACCGACCTCTCTCTACATCTCCATCTGCTGGTGTCCCTGTCTCACTGCACTTACTGCCCCCTCTCACCATCTCCATCTGCTGGTCTCCCTGTCTCACTGAAGTTACGGCCCCCCTCTCACCATCTCCAACTGCTGGTGTCCCTGTCTCACTGCATTTAATGCCCACTCTCAACATCTCCATCTGCTGGTATCCCTGTCTCACTGCGGTTATTATCCCCTCTCACCATCTCCATCTACTGGTGTGCCTGTCTCACTGCACTGACCGACCTCTCTCTGCATCTCCATCTGCCGGTGTCCCTGTCTCACTGCAGTTACTGTCCCATTTCACCATATCCATCTGCTGGTGTCCCTGTCTCACTGCAGTTACAGTCACCTCTCACCATCTCAATCTGCTGCTGTCCCTGTCTCACTGCAAATACTGTCCCTCTCTCACCATCTCATTTACTGGTGCCCCTGTCTCACAGCAGTTACTGCCCCCTCTCACCAGGTCCATCTGCTGGTGAAACGGCCTCACTGTATTTACTGCCCCTCTCACCATTTCCATCTGCTGGTGTCCCTGTCTCACAGCAGTTTCTGTCCCCCCCTCACACCATCTCCACCTGCTGGTGTCCCTGTCTCACTGCAGTTACTGCCCCCCTCTCACCATCTCCATCTTCTGGTGTCCCTGTTTCACGTCAGTTACTGGCCCCTCTCACCATCTCCATCTGCTGGTCTCCCTGTCTCACTGAAGTTACTGCCCCCCTCTCGCCATCACCAACTGCTGGTGTCTCTGTCTCACTGCAGTTACGGCCCCACTCTCACCATCTCCATCTGCTGGTGTCCCCGTATCAATGCAGTTACTGACCGCTCTCACCATCTCCATCTGCAGGTGTGCCTGTCTCGCGGCTGACACTGCCTCTTCTCACCATCTCCATCTGCTGGTGTCTCTGTCACACTACAGTTACTGCCCCCCTCTCACCATCTCCACCTGCTGGTGTCCCTGTCTCATTGCATTTATTCTCCCACTTCTCACCATCTCCACCTGCTGGTGTCCCTGTCTCACTGCACTTACTGACCGCCCTCAACATATCAATCTGCTGGTGTCAATGTCTCACTGCAGTTATTGCCCCCTCTCAACATCTCCATCTGCTGGTGTCCCTGTCTGACTGCAGTCATTGTCCCCCTCTCACCATCTCCATCTGCTGGTCTCCCGATCTCAATGCATTTACTGCCTCCCTCTCACCATCTCCATCTGCTGGTGTCCCTTTCTCACTGCATTTACTGCCCCCCTCTCACCATCTCCATCTACTGGTGTCCCTGTTTCACGTCAGTTACTGGCCCCTCTCAGCATCTCTATCTGCTGCTTTCCTTGTCTCACTGCAGTTACTGCTCCTCTCACCATCTCCATCTGCTGGTCTCCCTGTCTCACTGCAGTAACTACCTCCTCTCACCATCTCAATCTGCTGTTTTCCTTGTCTATATGCAGTTACTGCCCCCAATCACCATCTCCATCTGCTGGTCTCCCTGTCTCACAGCAGTTACTGCCCCCTCTCACCAGTTCCATCTGCTGGTGACACGGCCTCACTGTATTTATTGCCCCTCTCACCATCTCCATCTGCTGGTGTCCCTGTCTCACTGCAGTTACTGTCCCCCCTCACACCATCTCCATCTACTGGTGTCCCTGTTTCACGTCAGTTACTGGCCCCTCTCAGCATCTCCATCTGCTGCTTTCCTTGTCTCACTGCAGTTACTGCTCCTCTCACCATCTCCATCTGCTGGTCTCCCTGTCTCACTGAAGTTACTGCCCCCCTCTCGCCATCACCAACTGCTGCTGTCTCTGTCTCACTGCAGTTACGGCCCCACTCTCACCATCTCCATCTGCTGGTGTCCCCGTATCAATGCAGTTACTGACCGCTCTCACCATCTCCATCTGCTGGTGTGCCTGTCTCGCTGCTGACACTGTCCCTCTCACCATCTCCATCTGCTGGTGTCCCTGGCACACTACAGTTACTGCCCCCCTCTCACCATCTCCATCTGCTGGTGTCCCTGTCTCATTGCTTTTATTCTCCCACTTCTCACCATCTCCAACTGCTGGTGTCCCTGTCTCACTGCACATACTGACCGCCCTCAACATATCAATCTGCTGGTGTCAATGTCTCACTGCAGTTATTGCCCCCTTTCATCATCTCCTTCTGCTGTTGTCCCTGTCTCTCTGCATTTACTGCTCCCTCTCAACATCTCCATCTGCTGGTGTCCCTGTCTGACTGCAGTCATTGTCCCCCTCTCACCATCTCCATCTGCTGGTCTCACTATCTCAATGCATTTACTGCCTCCCTCTCACCATCTCCATCTGCTGGTGTCCCTGTCTCACTGCAGTTACTGCCCCACTCACACCCTCTCCAACTGCTGGTGTCCCTGTCTCACTGCAGTTACAGCCCCCATCTCAGCATCTCCAACTGCAGTTGTTCTTGTCTCACTGCGGTTTCTGCCCTCTCTCAACACCTCCATCTACAGGTGTCCCTGTCTCACTGCAGGAACTGCACCCTCTCGCCATCTCCATCTGCTGTTTGCCTTGTCTCGGTGCAGTTACTACCCCCTCTCACCATCTCCATCTGCTGGTCTCCCTGTCTCACTGCAGTTACTGCCCCCTCTCAACATCTCCGTCTGCTGGTCTCCCTATCTCACTGCAGTTACTGCCCCTCTCGCCATCTCCGTCTGCTGGTGTCCCTGTCTCACTGCAGTTTCTGTCCCTCTCACCAGCTCCATCTGCTGATGTCCATGTCTCACTGCAATTACTGCCCCCTTCCACCATCTCCATCTGCTGGTCTCCCTGTCTCACTGCATTTACTGCCCCCTCTCACCATCTCCATCTGCTGGTCTCCCTGTCTCACTGCAGTTACAGCCCCCTCTCAACATCTCCGTCTGCTGGTCTCCCTATCTCACTGCAGTTACTGCCCCTCTCGCCATCTCCATCTGCTGGTGTCCCTGTCTCACTGCAGTTTCTGCCCCTCTCACCAGCTCCATCTGCTGGTGTCCATGTCTCACTTCAATTACTGCCCCCTTCCTCCATCTCCATCGGCTGGTCTCCCTGTCTCACTGCATTTACTGCTCTCTCTCACCATCTCCAACTGCTGTTGCCCCTGTCGCACTGCAGTTACTGCACCCCTCTCACCATCTCCAACTGCTGGTGTCCCTGTCTCACTGCAGTTACTGACCCCCACTCACCATCTCCATCTGCTGGTGTCCTTGTATCACTGCCGTTACTGCCCCTTCTCACCAACTCCATCTGATGGTGTCCCTGTCTCACGAAGGGTACTGTCACCTCTCACCATCTCCATCTGCTCCTGTCCCTGTCTCACTGCAGATACTCTCCCCTCTCACCATCTCCATCTGCTTGTGTCCCTGTCTCTCTGCAGTTACTGCCCCATATCACCATATACATCTGATGGTGTTCCTGTCTCACTGCAGTTAATGTTCCTCTCACCATCGCCATCTGCTGGTGTCCCTGTCTCACTGCAGTTCTTGTCTCCCTCTCACCATCGCCATGTGCTGCTGTCCCTGTCTCACTGCAGTTGCTGCACGCTCTCACCATCTCTATCTGCTGGTGTCCCTGTCTCACTGCATCTCATGTCCCACGTCTCACCATCTCCACCTACTGGTGTCCCTGTCTCACTGCACTTACTGACCGCCTTCAACATATCAATCTGCTGGTGTCAATGTCTCACTGCAGTTATTGACCCCTTTCATCCTCTCCTTCTGCTGTTGACCCTGTATCTCTGCATTTACTGCCCCCTCTCAATATCTCCATCTGCTGTTCTCCCTATCTCAATGCATTTACTGCCTCCCTCTCACCATCTCCATCTACTGGTGTCCCTGTCTCACTGCACTGACTGACCACTCTCAACATCCCCATCTGCTGGTGTCCCTGTCTTACTGCAGTTACTGCCTCCCTCTCACCATCTCCTTCTTCTGGTGTCTCTGTCTCACTGCATTTAATGCCCCCTCTCAACATCTCCACCTGCTGGTATCCCTGTCTCACTGCAGTTATTGTCCCCCTCACCATATCCATCTGCTGGTGTCCCTGTCTCACTGCAGTTACTGTCTCTCCTCTCACCATCTCCATCTGCTGGTGTCCCTGTCTTACTGCAGTTACTGCCTCCCTCTCACCATCTCCTTCTGCTGGTGTCCCTCTCTCACTGCATTTAATGCCCGCTCTCAACATCTCCATATGCTGGTATCCCTGTCTCACTGCACTGACCGACCTCTCTCTACATCTCCATCTGCTGGTGTCCCTGTCTCACTGCACTTACTGCCCCCTCTCACCATCTCCATCTGCTGGTCTCCCTGTCTCACTGAAGTTACGGCCCCCCTCTCACCATCTCCAACTGCTGGTGTCCCTGTCTCACTGCATCTAATGCCCACTCTCAACATCTCCATCTACTGGTATCCCTGTCTCACTGCGGTTATTATCCCCTCTCACCATCTCCATCTACCGGTGTGCCTGTCTCACTGCACTGACCGACCTCTCTCTACATCTCCATCTGCCGGTGTCCCTGTCTCACAGCAGTTACTGTCCCATTTCACCATATCCATCTGCTGGTGTCCCTGTCTCACTGCAGTTACAGTCACCTCTCACCATCTCAATCTGCTGCTGTCCCTGACTCACTGCAGATATTGTCCCTCTCTCACCATCTCATTTACTGGTGCCCCTGTCTCACAGCAGTTACTGCCCCCTCTCACCAGTTCCATCTGCTGGTGACACGGCCTCACTGTATTTACTGCCCCTCTCACCATCTCCATCTACTGGTGTCCTTGTGTCACTGCACTGACTGACCTCTCTCAACATCCCCATCTGCTGGTGTCCCTGTCTGACTGCAGTTACTGCCTCCCTCTCACCATCTCCTTCTGCTGGTGTCTCTGTCTCACTGCATTTAATGCCCCCTCTCAACATCTACACCTGCTGGTGTCCCTGTCTCACTCCAGTTACAGTCACCTCTCACCTTCTCAATCTGCTGCTGTCCCTGACTCACTGCAGATATTGTCCCTCTCTCACCATCTCATTTACTGGTGCCCCTGTCTCACAGCAGTTACTGCCCCCTCTCACCATCTCCATCTGCTGGTTTCCCTGTCTCACAGCAGTTACTGTCCCCCCCTCACACCATCTCCACCTGCTGGTGTCCCTGTCTCACTGCAGCTACTGCCCCCCTCTCACCATCTCCATCTGCTGGTGTCCCTGTCAAACTGCAGTTACCGCCCGCCTCTCACCATCTCCATCTGCTGGTGTCCCTGTCTCACTGCATTTATTGTCCCCTCTCACCAGTTCCATCTGCTGGTGACACGGCCTCACTGTATTTACAGCCCCTCTCACCATCTCCATCTGCTGGTGTCCCTGTCTCACTGCAGTTACTGCCTCCCTCTCACCATCTCCTTCTGCTGGTGTCTCTGTCTCACTGCATTTAATGCCACCTCTCAACATCTACACCTGCTGGTATCCCTGTCTCACTGCAGTTATTGTCCCCCTCACCATATCCATCTGCTGGTGTCCCTGTCTCACTGCAGGTACTGTCTCTCCTCTCACCATCACCATCTGCTGGTGTCCCTGTCTTACTGCAGTTACTGCCTCCCTCTCACCATCTCCTTCTGCTGGTGTCCCTCTCTCCCTGCATTTAATGCCCTCTCTCAACATCTCCATCTGCTGGTATCCCTGTCTCACTGCACTGACCGACCTCTCTCTACATCTCCATCTGCTGGTGTCCCTGTCTCACTGCACTTACTGCCCCCTCTCACCATCTCCATCTGCTGGTCTCCCTGTCTCACTGAAGTTACGGCCCCCCTCTCACCATCTCCAACTGCTGGTGTCCCTGTCTCACTGCATTTAATGCCCACTCTCAACATCTCCATCTGCTGGTATCCCTGTCTCACTGCGGTTATTATCCCCTCTCACCATCTCCATCTACTGGTGTGCCTGTCTCACTGCACTGACCGACCTCTCTCTGCATCTCCATCTGCCGGTGTCCCTGTCTCACTGCAGTTACTGTCCCATTTCACCATATCCATCTGCTGGTGTCCCTGTCTCACTGCAGTTACAGTCACCTCTCACCATCTCAATCTGCTGCTGTCCCTGTCTCACTGCAAATACTGTCCCTCTCTCACCATCTCATTTACTGGTGCCCCTGTCTCACAGCAGTTACTGCCCCCTCTCACCAGGTCCATCTGCTGGTGAAACGGCCTCACTGTATTTACTGCCTCTCTCACCATCTCCATCTGCTGGTGTCCCTGTCTCACAGCAGTTACTGTCCCCCCCTCACACCATCTCCACCTGCTGGTGTCCCTGTCTCACTGCAGTTACTGCCCCCCTCTCAGCATCTCCATCTTCTGGTGTCCCTGTTTCACGTCAGTTACTGGCCCCTCTCACCATCTCCATCTGCTGGTCTCCCTGTCTCACTGAAGTTACTGCCCCCCTCTCGCCATCACCAACTGCTGGTGTCTCTGTCTCACTGCAGTTACGGCCCCACTCTCACCATCTCCATCTGCTGGTGTCCCCGTATCAATGCAGTTACTGACCGCTCTCACCATTTCCATCTGCTGGTGTGCCTGTCTCGCGGCTGACACTGCCTCTTCTCACCATCTCCATCTGCTGGTGTCTCTGTCACACTACAGTTACTGCCCCCCTCTCACCATCTCCATCTGCCGGTGTCCCTGTCTCATTGCATTTATTCTCCCACTTCTCACCATCTCCACCTGCTGGTGTCCCTGTCTCACTGCACTTACTGACCGCCCTCAACATATCAATCTGCTGGTGTCAATGTCTCACTGCAGTCATTGTCCCCCTCTCACCATCTCCATCTGCTGGTCTCCCGATCTCAATGCATTTACTGCCTCCCTCTCACCATCTCCATCTCCTGGTGTCCCTTTCTCACTGCATTTACTGCCCCCCTCTCACCATCTCCATCCGCTGGTGTCCCTGTCTCACTGCAGTAACTACCTCCTCTCACCATCTCTATCTGCTGTTTTCCTTATCTATATGCAGTTACTGCCCCCAATCACCATCTCCATCTGCTGGTCTCCCTGTCTCACAGCAGTTACTGCCCCCTCTCACCAGTTCCATCTGCTGGTGACACGGCCTCACTTTATTTACTGCCCCTCTCACTATCTCCATCTGCTGGTGTCCCTGTCTCACTGCAGTTACTGTCCCCCCCTCACACCATCTCCACCTGCTGGTGTCCCTGTCTCACTGCAATTACTGCTCCCCTCTCACCATCTCCATCTACTGGTGTCCCTGTTTCACGTCAGTTACTGGCCCCTCTCAGCATCTCCATCTGCTGCTTTCCTTGTCGAACTGCAGTTACTGCTCCTCTCACCATCTCCATCTGCTGGTCTCCCTGTTTCACTGAAGTTACTGCCCCCCTCTCGCCATCACCAACTGCTGCTGTCTCTGTATCACTGCAGTTACGGCCCCACTCTCACCATCTCCATCTGCTGGTGTCCCCGTATCAATGCAGTTACTGACCGCTCTCACCATCTCCATCTGCTGGTGTGCCTGTCTCGCTGCTGACACTGCCCCTCTCACCATCTCCATCTGCTGGTGTCCCTGTCACACTACAGTTACTGCCCCCCTCTCACCATCTCCATCTGCTGGTGTCCCTGTCTCATTGCTTTTATTCTCCCACTTCTTACCATCTCCAACTGCTGGTGTCCCTGTCTCACTGCACATACTGACCGCCCTCAACATATCAATCTGCTGGTGTCAATGTCTCACTGCAGTTATTGCCCTCTTTCATCATCTCCTTCTGCTGTTGTCCCTGTCTCTCTGCATTTACTGCTCCCTCTCAACATCTCAATCTGCTGGTGTCCCTGTCTGACTGCAGTCATTGTCCCCCTCTCACCATCTCCATCTGCTGGTGTCCCTGTCTCACTGCATTTACTGCCCCCCTTTCACCATCTCCATCTGCTGGTGTCCCTGTCTCACTGCAGTTAATGTCCCCCTCTCACCATCTCAATCTGCTGTTTTCCTTGTCTATATGCAGTTACTGCCCCCTCTCACCATCTCCATCTGCTGGTGTCCCTGTCTCACTGCAGTTAATGTCCCCCTCTCACCATCTCAATCTGCTGTTTTCCTTGTCTATATGCAGTTACTGCCCCCTCTCACCCTCTCCAACTGCTGGTGTCCCTGTCTCACTGCAGTTACAGCCCCCATCTCAGCATCTCCAACTGCAGTTGTTCCTGTCTCACTGCGGTTTCTGCCCTCTCTCAACACCTCCATCTACAGGTGTCCCTGTCTCACTGCAGGAACTGCACCCTCTCGCCATCTCCATCTGCTGTTTGCCTTGTCTCGGTGCAGTTACTGCCCCCTCTCACCATCTCCATCTGCTGGTCTCCCTGTCTCACTGCAGTTACAGCCCCCTCTCAACATCTCCGTCTGCTGGTCTCCCTATCTCACTGCAGTTACTGCCCCTCTCGCCATCTCCGTCTGCTGGTGTCCCTGTCTCACTGCAGTTTCTGTCCCTCTCACCAGCTCCATCTGCTGATGTCCATGTCTCACTGCAATTACTGCCCCCTTCCACCATCTCCATCTGCTGGTCTCCCTGTCTCACTGCATTTACTGCCCCCTCTCACCATCTCCATCTGCTGGTCTCCCTGTCTCACTGCAGTTACAGCCCCCTCTCAACATCTCCGTCTGCTGGTCTCCCTGTCTCACTGCAGTTTCTGCCCCTCTCACCAGCTCCATCTGCTGGTGTCCATGTCTCACTTCAATTACTGCCCTCCTTCCTCCATCTCCATCGGCTGGTCTCCCTGTCTCACTGCATTTACTGCTCTCTCTCACCATCTCGAACTTCTGTTGTCCCTGTCTCACTGCAGTTACTGCCCACTTCCACCATCTCCAACTGCTGGTGTCAATGTCTCACTGCAGTTGTTGCTCCCTCTCTCCATCTCCAACTGCTGTTGCCCCTGTCGCACTGCAGTTACTGCACCCCTCTCACCATCTCCAACTGCTGGTGTCCCTGTCTCACTGCAGTTACTGACCCCCACTCACCATCTCCATCTGCTGGTGTCCTTGTATCACTGCAGTTACTGCCCCTTTTCACCAACTCCATCTGATGGTGTCCCTGTCTCACGAAGGTTACTGTCACCTCTCACCATCTCCATCTGCTCCTGTCCCTGTCTCACTGCAGATACTCTCCCCTCTCACCATCTCCATCTGCTTGTGTCCCTGTCTCTCTGCCGTTACTGCCCCTTCTCACCAACTCCATCTGATGGTGTCCCTGCCTCACGAAGGTTAATGTCACCTCTCACCATCTCCATCTGCTGGTGTCCCTGTCACACTACAGTTACTGCCCCCCTCTCACCATCTCCATCTGCTGGTGTCCCTGTCTCATTGCATTTATTCTCCCACTTCTCACCATCTCCACCTGCTGGTGTCCCTGTCTCACTGCACTTACTGACCGCCCTCAACATATCAATCTGCTGGTGTCAACGTCTCACTGCAGTTATTGCCCCCTCTCAACATCTCCATCTGCTGGTGTCCCTGTCTGACTACAGTCATTGTCCCCCTCTCACCATCTCCATCTGCTGGTCTCCCGATCTCAATGCATTTACTGCCTCCCTCTCACCATCTCCATCTGCTGGTGTCCTTTTCTCACTGCATTTACTGCCCCCCTCTCACCATCTCCATCCGCTGGTGTCCCTGTCTCACTGCAGTAACTACCTCCTCTCACCATCTCAATCTGCTGTTTTCCTTGTCTATATGCAGTTACTGCCCCCAATCACCATCTCCATCTGCTGGTCTCCCTGTCTCACAGCAGTTACTGCCCCCTCTCACCAGTTCCATCTGCTGGTGACACGGCCTCACTTTATTTACTGCCCCTCTCACCATCTCCATCTGCTGGTGTCCCTGTCTCACTGCAGTTACTGTCTCCCCCTCACACCATCTCCACCTGCTGGTGTCCCTGTCTCACTGCAATTACTGCTCCCCTCTCACCATCGCCATCTACTGGTGTCCCTGTTTCACGTCAGTTACTGGCCCCTCTCAGCATCTCCATCTGCTGCTTTCCTTGTCTCACTGCAGTTACTGCTCCTCTCACCATCTCCATCTGCTGGTCTCCCTGTTTCACTGAAGTTACTGCCCCCCTCTCGCCATCACCAACTGCTGCTGTCTCTGTATCACTGCAGTTACGGCCCCACTCTCACCATCTCCATCTGCTGGTGTCCCCGTATCAATGCAGTTACTGACCGCTCTCACCATCTCCATCTGCTGGTGTGCCTGTCTCGCTGCTGACACTGCCCCTCTCACCATCTCCATCTGCTGGTGTCCCTGTCACACTACAGTTACTGCCCCCCTCTCACCATCTCCATCTGCTGGTGTCCCTGTCTCATTGCTTTTATTCTCCCACTTCTCACCATCTCCAACTGCTGGTGTCCCTGTCTCACTGCACATACTGACCGCCCTCAACATATCAATCTGCTGGTGTCAATGTCTCACTGCAGTTATTGCCCCCTTTCATCATCTCCTTCTGCTGTTGTCCCTGTCGCTCTGCATTTACTGCTCCCTCTCAACATCTCCATCTGCTGGTGTCCCTATCTGACTGCAGTCATTGTCTCCCTCTCACCATCTCCATCTGCTGGTCTCCCTATCTCAATGCATTTACTGCCTCCCTCTCACCATCTCCATCTGCTGGTGTCCCTGTCTCACTGCATTTACTGCCCCCCTCTCACCATCTCCATCTGCTGGTGTCCCTGTCTCACTGCAGTTACTGTCCCCCTCTCCCCATCTCCATCCGCTGGTATCCCTGTCTCACTGCAGTAACTGCCCCCTCTCACCATCTCAATCTGCTGTTTTCCTTGTCTATATGCAGTTACTGCCCCCTCTCACCATCTCCATCTGCTGGTCTCCCTGTCTCACTGCAGTTACTGCCCCACTCACACCCTCTCCAACTGCTGGTGTCCCTGTCTCACTGCAGTTACTGCCCCCATCTCAGCATCTCCAACTGCAGTTGTTCCTGTCTCACTGCGGTTTCTGCCCTCTCTCAACACCTCCATCTACAGGTGTCCCTGTCTCACTGCAGGAACTGCACCCTCTCGCCATCTCCATCTGCTGTTTGCCTTGTCTCGGTGCAGTTACTGCCCCCTCTCACCATCTCCATCTGCTGGTCTCCCTGTCTCACTGCAGTTACAGCCCCCTCTCAACATCTCCGTCTGCTGGGCTCCCTATCTCACTGCAGTTACTGCCCCTCTCGCCATCTCCGTCTGCTGGTGTCCCTGTCTCACTGCAGTTTCTGTCCCTCTCACCAGCTCCATCTGCTGATGTCCATGTCTCACTGCAATTAATGCCCCCTTCCACCATCTCCATCTGCTGGTCTCCCTGTCTCACTGCATTTACTGCCCCCTCTCACCATCTCCATCTGCTGGTCTCCCTGTCTCACTGCAGTTACAGCCCCCTCTCAACATCTCCGTCTGCTGGTCTCCCTATCTCACTGCAGTTACTGCCCCTCTCGCCATCTCCATCTGCTGGTGTCCCTGTCTCACTGCAGTTTCTGCCCCTCTCACCAGCTCCATCTGCTGGTGTCCATGTCTCACTTCAATTACTGCCCCCTTCCTCCATCTCCATCGGCTGGTCTCCCTGTCTCACTGCATTTACTGCTCTCTCTCACCATCTCCAACTGCTGTTGTCCCTGTCTCACTGCAGTTACTGCCCCCTTCCACCATCTCCAACTGCTGGTTTCAATGTCTCACTGCAGTTGTTGCTCCCTCTCACCATCTCCAACTGCTGTTGCCCCTGTCGCACTGCAGTTACTGCACCCCCTCACCATCTCCAACTGCTGGTGTCCCTGGCTCACTGCAGTTACTGACCCCCACTCACCATCTCCATCTGCTGGTGTCCTTGTATCACTGCCGTTACTGCCCCTTCTCACCAACTCCATCTGATGGTGTCCCTGTCTCACGAAGGGTACTGTCACCTCTCACCATCTCCATCTGCTCCTGTCCCTGTCTCACTGCAGATACTCTCCCCTCTCACCATCTCCATCTGCTTGTGTCCCTGTCTCTCTGCAGTTACTGCCCCATATCACCATATACATCTGATGGTGTTCCTGTCTCACTGCAGTTAATGTTCCTCTCACCATCGCCATCTGCTGGTGTCCCTGTCTCACTGCAGTTCTTGTCTCCCTCTCACCATCGCCATGTGCTGCTGTCCCTGTCTCACTGCAGTTGCTGCACGCTCTCACCATCTCCATCTGCTGGTGTCCCTGTCTCACTGCATTTATTGTCCCACGTCTCACCATCTCCACCTACTGGTGTCCCTGTCTCACTGCACTTACTGACCGCCTTCAACATATCAATCTGCTGGTGTCAATGTCTCACTGCAGTTATTGACCACTTTCATCCTCTCCTTCTGCTGTTGACCCTATATCTCTGCATTTACTGCCCCCTCTCAACATCTCCATCTGCTGGTGTCCCTGTCTCACTGAAGTTACGGCCCCCCTCTCACCATCTCCAACTGCTGGTGTCCCTGTCTCACTGCAGGTATTGCCCCCCTCTCACCATCTCCATCTGCTGGTGTGCCTGTCTCACAGCTGACATGCCCCCTCTCACCATCTCCATCTGCTGGTGTCCCTGTCACACTACAGTTTCTGCCTCCCTCTCACCATCTCCATCTGCTGGTGTCCCTGTCTCATTACATTTATTCTCCCACTTCTCGCCATCTCCACCTGCTGGTGTCCCTGTCTCACTGCACTTACTGACCGCCCTCAACATATCAATCTGCTGGTGTCAATGTCTCACTGCAGTTATTGCCCCCTTTCATCATCTCCTTCTGCTGTTGTCCCTGTCTCTATGCATTTACTGCCCCCTCTCAACATCTCCATCTGCTGGTGTCCCTGTCTGACTGCAGTCATTGTCCCCCTCTCACCATCTCCATCTGCTGGTCTCCCTGTCTCAATGCATTTACTGCCTCCCTCTCACCATCTCCATCTGCTGGTGTCCCTGCCTCACTGCATTTACTGCCCCCCTCTCAGCATCTCCATCTGCTGGTGTCCCTGTCTCACTGCAGTTACTGTCCCCCTCTCACCATCTCCATCCGCTGGTGTCCCTGTCTCACTGCAGTAACTGCCCCCTCTCACCATCTCAATCTGCTGTTTTCCTTGTCTATATGCAGTTACTGCCCCCTCTCACCATCTCCATCTGCTGGTCTCCCTGACTCACTGCAGTTACTGCCCCACTCACACCCTCTCCAACTGCTGGTGTCCCTGTCTCACTGCAGTTACAGCCCCCATCTCAGCATCTCCAACTGCTGTTGTTCCTGTCTCACTGCGGTTTCTGCCCTCTCTCAACATCTCCATCTACAGGTGTCCCTGTCTCACTGCAGGAACTGCACCCTCTCACCATCTCCATCTGCTGTTTGCCTTGTCTCGGTGCAGTTACTGCCCCCTCTCACCATCTCCATCTGCTGGTCTCCCTGTCTCACTGCAGTTACAGCCCCCTCTCAACATCTCCGTCTGCTGATCTCCCTATCTCACTGCAGTTACTGCCCCTCTCGCCATCTCCATCTGCTGGTGTCCCTGTCTCACTGCAGTTTCTGCCCCTCTCACCAGCTCCATCTGCTGGTGTCCATGTCTCACTTCAATTACTGCCCCCTTCCTCCATCTCAATCTGCTGGTCTCCCTGTCTCACTGCATTTACTGCTCTCTCTCAACATCTCGAACTGCTGTTGTCCCTGTCTCACTGCAGTTACTGCCCCCTTCCACCATCTCCAACTGCTGGTGTCAATGTCTCACTGCAGTTGTTGCTCCCTCTCACCATCTCCAACTGCTGTTGCCCCTGTCGCACTGCAGTTACTGCACCCCTCTCACCATCTCCAACTGCTGGTGTCCCTGTCTCACTGCAGTTACTGACCCCCACTCACCATCTACATCTGCTGGTGTCCTTGTATCACTGCCGTTACTGCCCCTTCTCACCAACTCCATCTGATGGTGTCCCTGTCTCACGAAGGTTACTGTCACCTCTCACCATCTCCATCTGCTCCTGTCCCTGTCTCACTGCAGATACTCTCCCCTCTCACCATCTCTATCTGCTTGTGTCCCTGTCTCTCTGCCGTTACTGCCCCTTCTCACCAACTCCATCTGATGGTGTCCCTGTCTCACGAAGGTTACTGTCACCTCTCACCATCTCCATCTGCTCCTGTCCCTGTCTCACTGCAGATACTCTCCCCTCTCACGATCTCCATCTGATGGTGTTCCTGTCTCACTGCAGTTAATGTTCCTCTCACCATCTCCATCTGCTGGTGTCCCTGTCTCACTGCAGTTCTTGTCTCCCTCTCACCATCGCCATGTGCTGCTGTCCCTGTCTCACTGCAGTTGCTGCACGCTCTCACCATCTCCATCTGCTGGTTTCCCTGTCTCACTGCATTTATTGTCCCACGTCTCACCATCTCCACCTGCTGGTGTCCCTGTCTCACTGCACTTACTGACCGCCCTCAACATATCAATCTGCTGGTGTCAATGTCTCACTGCAGTTATTGACCCCTTTCATCCTCTCCTTCTGCTGTTGACCCTGTATCTCTGCATTTACTGCCCCCTCTCAACATCTCCATCTGCTGGTGTCCCTGTCTCACTGAAGTTACGGCCCCCCTCTCACCATCTCCAACTGCTGGTGTCCCTGTCTCTCTGCAGTTACTGCCCCCCTCTCACCATCTCCATCTGCTGGTGTGCCTGTCTCACTGCAGACACTGTCCCCTCTCCACATCTCCATTTGCTGGTGTCCCTGTCTCAGTACAGTTACGGCCCCTCTCGCCAACTCCATCTGCTGGTGCCCCTGTCTCACTGCAGTTACAGTCCCCCCTCACACCATCACCACCTGCTGGTGTCCCTGTCTCACTGCAGTTACTGCCCCCCTCTCACCATCTCCATCAGCTGGTGTCCCCGTATGAATGTAGTTACTGCCCCCTCTCACCTTCTCCATCCTCTAGTCTCTTTATCTCACTGCAATTACTGCCCCACTCTCACCATCTCCATCTGCTGGTGTCCCTGTCTCACTGAAGTTACGGCCCCCCTCTCACCATCTCCAACTGCTGGTGTCCCTGTCTCACTGCAGTTACTGCCCCCCTCTCACCATCTCGATCTGCTGGTGTGCCTGTCTCACTGCAGACACTGTCCCCTCTCTACATCTCCATTTGCTGGTCTTCCCTGTCTCAGTACATTTACTGCCCCTCTCGCCAACTCCATCTGTTGGTGCCCCTGTCTCACTGCAGTTACAGTCCCCCCTCACACCATCTCCACCTGCTGGTGTCCCTGTCTCACTGCAGTTACTGCCCCCCTCTCACCATCTCCATCAGCTGGTGTCCCCGTATGAATGCAGTTACTGCCCCCTCTCACCTTCGCCATCCGCTGGTCTCTTTATCTCACTGCAATTACTGCCTCCCTCTCACCATCTCCTTCTGCTGGTGTCCCTGTCTCACTGTACTTACTGACCTCTCTCAACATCTCCATCTGCTGGTGTCTCTGTCGCACTGCAGTTATTAGCCCCGATCAACATCTCCATCTGCTGCTGTCCCTGTCTCACTGTGGTTACTGCCTCCTATCGCCATCTCCATCTGCTGGTGACCCTCTCTCACTGCAGTTGCTCTCCTCCTCTCAACATCTCCATCTGCTGCTGTCCCTGTCTCACTGCAGATACTGCCCCCTCTCGCCATCTCCATCTGCTGGTGTCCCTGTCTCACTGCAGATCTTGTCTCCCTCTCCATTGCCATGTTCTGCTGTCCATGTCTCACTGCAGTTGCTGCACGCTCTCACCTTCTCCATCTGCTGGTCTCCCTGTCTCACTGCAGTTAATGTTCCTCTTACCATCTCCATCTGCTGGTGTCCCTGTCTCACTGCAGTTCTTGTCTCCCTCTCACCATCGCCATGTGCTACTGTCCCTGTCTCACTGCAGTTGCTGCACGCTCTCACCATCTCCATCTGCTGGTGTCCCTGTCTCACTGCATTTATTGTCCCACGTCTCACCATCTCCACCTGCTGGCGTCCCTGTCTCACTGCTCTTACTGACCGCCCTCAACATATCAATCTGCTGGTGTCAATGTCTCACTGCAGTTATTGACCCCTTTCATCCTCTCCTTCTGCTGTTGACCCTGTATCTCTGCATTTACTGCCCCCTCTCAACATCTCCATTTGCTGGTGTCCCTGTCTCACTGAAGTTACGGCCCCCCTCTCACCATCTCCAACTGCTGGTGTCCCTGTCTCACTGCAGTTACTGCACCCCTCTCACCATCTCCATCTGCTGGTGCGCCTGTCTCACTGCAGACACTTTCCCCTCTCTACATCTCCATTTGCTGGTGTCCCTATCTCAGTACAGTTACTACCCATCTCGCCAACTCCATCTGCTGGTGCCCCTGTCTCACTGCAGTTACAGTCCCCCCTCACACCATCTCCACCTGCTGGTGTTCCTGTCTCACTGCAGTTACTGCCCCCCTCTCACCATCTCCATCAGCTGGTGTCCCCGTATGAATGTAGTTACTGTCCCCTCTCACCTTCTCCATCCTCTGGTCTCTTTATCTCACTGCAATTACTGCCTCCCTCTCACCATCTCCATCTGCTGGTGTCCCTGTCTCACTGAAGTTACGGCCCCCCTCTCACCATCTCCAACTGCTGGTGTCCCTGTCTCACTGCAGTTACTGCCCCCCTCTCACCATCTCGATCTGCTGGTGTGCCTGTCTCACTGCAGACACTGTCCCCTCTCTACATCCCATTTGCTGGTGTCCCTGTCTCAGTACATTTACTGCCCCTCTCGCCAACTCCATCTGCTGGTGCCCCTGTCTCACTGCAGTTACAGTCCCCCCTCACACCATCTCCACCTGCTGGTGTCCCTGTCTCACTGCAGTTACTGCCCCCCTCTCACCATCTCCATCAGCTGGTGTCCCCGTATGAATGCAGTTACTGCCCCCTCTCACCTTCGCCATCCTCTGGTCTCTTTATCTCACTGCAATTACTGCCTCCCTCTCACCATCTCCATCTGCTGGTGTCCCTGTCTCACTGTACTTACTGACCTCTCTCAACATCTCCATCTGCTGGTGTCTCTGTCGCACTGCAGTTATTAGCCCCAATCAACATCTCCATCTGCTGCTGTACCTGTCTCACTGTAGTTACTGCCTCCTCTCGCCATCTCCATCTGCTGGTGACCCTCTCTCACTGCAGTTGCTCTCCTCCTCTCAACATCTCCATCTGCTGCTGTCCCTGTCTCACTGCAGATACTGCCCCCTCTCGCCATCTCCATCTGCTGGTCTCCCTGTCTCACTGCAGATCTTGTCTCCCTCTCCATCGCCAAGTGCTGCTGTCCCTGTCTCACTGCAGGTGCTGCACGCTCTCACCTTCTCCATCTGCTGGTCTCCCTGTCTCACTGCAGTTAATGTTCCTCAAAACCATCTCCATCTGCTGGTGTTCCTGTCTCACTGCTGTTAGTGCCCCCCACTCACCATCTCCATCTGCTGGTGTCCCTTTCTCACTACATTTATTGTCCTACGTCTCACCATCTCCACCTGCTGGTCTCCCTGTCTCACTGCACTTACTGACCGCCCTCAACATATCAATCTGCTGGTGACAATGTCTCACTGCAGTTATTGCCCCTTTCATCATCTCCTTCTGCTGTTGTCCCTGTCTCTCTGCATTTACTGCCCCCTCTCAACATCTTCATCTGCTGGTAACCTTGTTTGACTGTACTCATTGTCCCCGTCTCACCATCTCCATCTGCCGGTCTCCCTATCTCAATGCATTTACTGCCTCCCCCTCACCATCTCCATCTGCTGGTGTCCCTGTCTCACTGCAGTTACTTTCTCTCCTCTCACCCTCTCCATCTGCTGGAGTCCCTGTCTTACTGCAGTTACTGCCTCCCTCTCACCATTTCCTTCTGCTGGTGTCCCTGTCTCACTGCATTTAATGCCCCTTCTCAACATCGCCATCTGCTCGTATCCCTGTCTCACTGCGGTTATTGTCCCCTCTCACCATCTCCATCTACTAGTGTCCCTGTCTCACTGCAGTTACTGTCACCTCTCACCATCTCCATCTGCTGCTGTCCCTGTCTCACTGCAGATACTGTCCCTCTCTCACCATCTCCATTAACTGGTGTCCCTGTCTCACTGCAGATAAAGTCCCCTCTCACCCTCTCCATCTGCTGGAGTCCCTGTCTTACTGCAGTTACTGCCTCCCTCTCACCATTTCCTTCTGCTGGTGTCCCTGTCTCACTGCATTTACTGCCACTCTCACCATCTCCATCTGCTGGTGTCCCTGTCTCACTGCAGTTACTGTCACCCCTCACACCATCTCCACCAGCTGGTGTCCCTGTCTCACTGCAGTTACTGCCCCCTCTCACCATCTACATCTGCTGCTTTCCTTGTCTCACTGCAGGTACTGCCCCCTCTCACCATCTCCATCTACTGGTCTCCCTATCTCAATGCATTTACTGCCTCCCCCTCACCATCTCCATCTGCTGGTGTCCCTGTCTCAATGCAGTTACTGCCCCCTTCTCACCATCTCCATCTGCTGGTGTCCCTGTCTCACTGCAGTTACTTTCTCTCCTCTCACCCTCTCCATCTGCTGGAGTCCCTGTCTTACTGCAGTTACTGCCTCCCTCTCACCATCTCCTTCTGCTGGTGTCCCTGTCTCACTGCATTTAATGCCCCTTCTCAACATCGCCATCTGCTGGTATCCCTGTCTCACTGCGGTTATTGTCCCCTCTCACCATCTTCATCTGCTGGTGTCCCAGTATCAATGCAGTTCCTGCCCCCTCTCACCATTTCCATCTGCTGGTGTGCCTGTCTCACTGCAGACACTGCCCCCTCTCACCATCTCCATCTGCTGGTTTCCCTGTCTCACTACAGTTGCTGCCCCTCTCGCCTACTCCATCTGCTGGTGTCCCTGTCTCACAGCAGTTAATGCCCCCTCTCACCATCTCCATCTGCTGGTCTCCCTGTCTCATTGCAATTACTGCCCCACTCACAGCATCTCCAACTGCTGTTGTTCCTGTCTCACTGCATTTACTGTCCCCCTCTCACCATCTCCATCTGCTGGTGGCCCTGTCTCACTGCAGTTACTTTCTATCCTCTCACCATCGCCATCTGCTGGTGTCCCTGTCCTACTGCAGTTACTGCCTCCCTCTCAGCATCTCCATCTGCTGGTGTCCCTGTCTCACTGCATTTAATGCCCCCTCTCAACATCTCCATCTGCTGGTAGCCCTGTCTCACTGCAGTTATTGTCCACGATCACCACATCCATCAGCTGGTGTCCCTGTCTCACTGCAGTTACTGTCACCTCTCACCATCTCAATCTGCTGGATGCCATGTCTCACTGCAGATACTGTCCCTCTCTCACCATCTCCATTTACTGGTGCCCCTGTCTCACAGCAGTTACTGCCCCTCTCACCATCTCCATCTGCTGGTGTCCCTGTCTCACTGCAGGTACTGCCCCCTCTCACCATCTCCATCTGCTGGTGACCCGGCCTCACTGCATTTACTGCCACTCTCACCATCTCCATCTGCTGGTGTCCCTGTCTCACTGCAGTTACTGTCCCCCCTCACACCATCTCTACCTGCTGGTGTCCCTGTCTCAGTGCAGTTACTGCCCCGTCTCACCATCTCCATCTGCTGGTCTCCCTGTCTCACTGAAGTTACTGAACCCCTTTCACCATCTCCAACTGCTGGTGTCCCTGTCTAACTGCAGTTACGGCCCCACTCTCACCATCTCCATCTGCTGGTGTCCCCGGATCAATGCAGTTACTGCCCCCTGTCACCATCTCCATCTGCTGGTGTGCCTGTCTCACTACAGAAACTACCCCCTCTCACCATCTCCATCTGCTGGTGTCCCTGTCTCACTACAGTTACTGCCCCTCTCGCCATCTCCATCTGCTGGTGTCCCTGTCTCACTGCAGTTGCTGTACCCCCTCACACCATCTCCACCTGCTGGTGTCCCTGTCTCACTGCAGTTACTGGCCCCCTCTCAGCATTTCCATCTACTGGTGTCCCTGTTTCACTGCAGTTACTGCCCCCTCTCAGCATCTCAAACTGCTGTTCTTCCTGTCTCACTGCGCTTTCTGCCCTCTCTCAACATCTCCGCCTGCTGGTCTCCCTGTCTCACTGCAGTTACTGCCCTTCTCACCATCTCCATCTGCTGGTCTCCCAATCTCACTGTAGTTACTGCCCCTCTCACGATCTACATCTTCTGGAGTCCCTGTCTCACAGCAGTGACAGCCCCCTCTCACCATCTCCATCTGCTGTTATCCTTGTCTCACTGCAGTTACTGCCCCCTCTCTCCATCTCCATCTGCTGGTCTCCCTGTCTCACTGCATTTACTGTCCCCCTCTGAGCATCTCCATCTGCTGGTGGCCCTGTCTCACTGCAGTTACTTTCTATCCTCTCACCATCACCATCTGCTGGTGTCCCTGTCCTACTGCAGTTACTGCCCCCGCTCAACATCTCCATCTGCTGGTATCCCTGTCTCACTGCGGTTATTGTCCCCGATCACCACATCCATCTGCTGGTGTCCCTGTCTCACTGCAGTTACTGTCATCTCTCACTATCTCACTCTGCTGGATGAAATGTCTCACTGCAGATACTGTCCCTCTGACACCATCTCCATTTACTGGTGCCCCTGTCTCACAGCAGTTACTGGCCCCCTATCACCATCTCTATCTGCTGTTTTCCTTGTCTCACTGTAGTTACTGCCGCCTCTCTCCATCTCCATCTGCTGGTCTCCCTGTCTCACTGAAGTTACTGCTCCCCTCTCACCATCTCCAACTGCTTGTGTCCCTGTCTCACTGCAGTTACTGCCCCCCTCTCTCCATCTCCATCTGCTGGTGTCCCTGTCTCACTACAGTTACTGCCCCTCTCGCCAACTCCATCTGCCGGTGCCCCTGTCTCACGGCAGTTAAAGGCCCCCCTCACAGCATCTCCACCTGCTGGTGTCCCTGTCTCATGCAGTTACTGCACCCCTTTCACCATCTACAGCAGCTGGTGTCCCCGTATGAACGCAGTTACTGCCCCCTCACACCATCTCCGTCTGCTGGTGTGCCTGTCTCACTGCAGTCAATGCCCCCTCTCACCATCTGCATCTGCTGGTGTCCCTGTCTCACTCCATTTATTACCCCACGTCTCACCATCTCCACCTGCTGGTGTCCCTGTCTCACTGCACTTACTGACCGCCCTCAACATATCAATCTGCTGGTGTCAATGTCTCACTACAGTTATTGCCCACTTTCATCATCTCCTTCTGCTGTTGTCCCTGTCTCTCTGCATTTACTGCCCCCTCTCAACATCTCCATCTGCTGGTGTCCCTGTCTGACTGCAGTCATTGTCCCCCTCTTACCATTTCCATCTGCTGGTCTCCCTATCTCAATGCATTTACTGCCTCCCTCTCACCATCTCCATCTACTGGTGTCCCTGTCTCACTGCACTGACTGACCTCTCTCAACATCTCCATCTGCTGGTGTCCCTGTCTCACTGCAGTTACTGTCCCCCTCTCACCATCTCCATCTGCTGGTGTCCCTGTCTCACTGCAGTTACTTTCTCTCCTCTCACCATCTCCATCTGCTGGTGTCCCTGTCTCACTGCATTTAATGCCCCCTCTCAACATCTCCATCAGCTGGTATCCCTATCTCAATGCTTTTACTGCCTCCCTCTCACCATCTCCATCTACTAGTGTCACTGTCTCACTGCACTGACTGACCTCTCTCAATCTCCATCTGCTGCTGTCCCTGTTTCACTGCAGTTACTTTCTCTCCTGTCACCATCTCCATCTGCTGGTGCCCCTGTCTTACTGCAGTTACTGCCTCCCTCTCACCATCTCCATCTGCTGGTGTCCCTGTCTTACTGCAGTTACTGCCTCCCTCTCACCATCTCCATCTGCTGGTATCCCTGTCTCACTGCAGTTACTGTTTCTCCTCTCACCATCTTCACCTGCTGGCGTCCCTGTCTTACTGCAGTTCCTGCCACCCTCTCACAATCTCCATCTACTGGTAACCCTGTCTCACTGCGGTTATTGTCCCCTCTCACCATCTCCATCTACTGGTGTGCCTATCTCACTGCACTGACTGACCCCTCTCAATAAATCTCCATCTGCTGCTGTCTCTGTCGCAATTCAGTTATTGCCCCCTATCACCATCTCCATCTGCTGGTGTCCCTGTCTCACTGTACTTACTGACCTCTCTCAACATCTCCATCTGCTGGTGTCTCTGTCGCACTGCAGTTATTACCCCCTATCAACATCTCCATCTGCTGCTGTCGCTGTCTCACTGCAGTTACTGCCCCCTCTCGCCATCTCCATCTGCAGGTGACCCTGTCTCACTGCAGTTTCTGCCCCCTCTCACCATCTCCATCAGCTGGTGTCCCAGTATCAATGCAGTAACTGCCCCCTCACATCATCTCCATCTGCTGATGTGCCTGTCTCACTGCAGTCAATGCCCCCTCTCTTCATCAGCATCTGCTGGTGTCCCTGTCTCATTGCAGTTACTGACTCCTCTCAAAATCCCCATCTGCTGGTGCCCCTGCCTCGCTGCAGTTACTGCCACTCTCACCATCTCCATCAGCTGGTGTCCCTGTCTGACTGCAGATACTGTCCCCCTCTCACCATCTCCATTGACTGGTGACGCTGTCTCACAGCAGTTACTGCCCCCTCTCACTATCTCCATCTGCTAGTGTCCCTGTCTCTCTGCAGATACTGCCTCTCTCACTATCTCCATCTGCTGGTGTCCCTGTCTCACTGCATTTAATGCCCCCTCTCAGCATCTCCATCAGCTGGTATCCCTATCTCAATGATTTTACTGCCTCCCTCTCACCATCTCCATCTACCAGTGTCACTGTCTCACTGCACTGACTGACCTCTCTCAACATCTCCATCTGCTGCTGTCCCTGTTTCACTGCAGTTACTTTCTCTCCTGTCACCATCTCCATCTGCTGGTGTCCCTGTCTTACTGCAGTTACTGCCTCCCTCTCACCATCTCCTTCTGCTGGTGTCCCTGTCTCACTGCATTTAATGCACGACTCTCAACATCTCCATCTGCTGGTATCCCTGTCTCACTGCAGTTACTGTTTCTCCTCTCACCATCTTCATCTGCTGGCGTCCCTGTCTTACTCCAGTTCCTGCCACCCTCTCATAATCTCCATCTGCTGGTAACCCTGTCTCACTGCGGTTATTGTCCCCTATCACCATCTCCATCTACTGGTGTGCCTGTCTCACTGCACTGACTGACCCCTCTCAAAAAATCTCCATCTGCTGCTGTCTCTGTCGCAATTCAGTTATTGCCCCCTATCACCATCTCCATCTGCTGGTGTCCCTGTCTCACTGTACTTACTGACCTCTCTCAACATCTCCATCTGCTGGTGTCTCAGTCGCACTGCAGTTATTACCCCCTATCAAAATCTCCATCTGCTGCTGTCGCTGTCTCACTGCAGTTACTGCCCCCTCTCGCCATCTCCATCTGCAGGTGACCCTGTCTCACTGCAGTATCTGCCCCCTCTCACCATCTCCATCAGCTGGTGTCCCAGTATCAATGCAGTAACTGCCCCCTCACATCATCTCCATCTGCTGGTGTGCCTGTCTCACTGCAGTCAATGCCCCCTCTCTTCATCAGCATCTGCTGGTGTCCCTGTCTCATTGCAGTTACTGACTCCTCTCAAAATCCCCATCTGCTGGTGTCCCTGCCTCGCTGCAGTTACTGCCACTCTCACCATCTCCATCAGCTGGTGTCCCTGTCTGACTGCAGATACTGTCCCCCTCTCACCATCTCCATTGACTGGTGACCCTGTCTCACAGCAGTTACTGCCCCCTCTCACTATCTCCATCTGCTGGTGTCCCTGTCTCTCTGCAGATACTGCCTCTCTCACCATCTCTATCTGCTGGTGTCCCTGTCTCACTGCATTTAATGCCCCCTCTCAACATCTCCATCAGCTGGTATCCCTATCTCAATGCTTTTACTGCCTCCCTCTCACCATCTCCATCTACTAGTGTCACTGTCTCACAGCACTGACTGACCTCTCTCAACATCTCCATCTGCTGCTGTCCCTGTTTCACTGCAGTTACTTTCTCTCCTGTCACCATCTCCATCTGCTGGTGTCCCTGTCTTACTGCAGTTACTGCCTCCCTCTCACCATCTCCTTCTGCTGGTGTCCCTGTCTCACTGCATTTAATGCACGACTCTCAACATCTCCATCTGCTGGTATCCCTGTCTCACTGCAGTTACTGTTTCTCCTCTCACCATCTTCATCTGCTGGCGTCCCTGTCTTACTGCAGTTCCTGCCACCCTCTCACAATCTCCATCTGCTGGTAACCCTGTCTCACTGCGGTTATTGTCCCCTCTCACCATCTCCATCTACTGGTGTGCCTGTCTCACTGCATTGACTGACCCCTCTCAAAAAATCTCCATCTGCTGCTGTCTCTGTCGCAATTCAGTTATTACCCCCTATCAACATCTCCATCTGCTGCTATCGCTGTCTCACTGCAGTTACTGCCCCCTCTCGCCATCTCCATCTGCAGGTGACCCTGTCTCACTGCAGTTTCTGCCCCCTCTCACCATCTCCATCAGCTGGTGTCCCAGGATCAATGCAGTAACTGCCCCCTCACATCATCTCCATCTGCTGGTGTGCCTGTCTCACTGCAGTCAATGCCCCCTCTCTTCATCAGCATCTGCTGGTGTCCCTGTCTCATTGCAGTTACTGACTCCTCTCAAAATCCCCATCTGCTGGTGTCCCTGCCTCGCTGCAGTTCCTGCCACTCTCACCATCTCCATCAGCTGGTGTCCCTGTCTGACTGCAGATACTGTCCCCCTCTCATCATCTCCATTGACTGGTGACCCTGTCTCACAGCAGTTACTGCCCCCTCTCACTATCTCCATCTGCTGGTGTCCCTGTCTCTCTGCAGATACTGCCTCTCTCACCATCTCCATCTGCTGGTGTCCCTGCCTCACTGCAGTTACTGCCCTCTCTCACCATCTCCATCTGCTGGTGTCCCTGCCTCACTGCAGTTACTGACACTCTCACCATCTCCATCTGCTGGTGTCCCTGTCTCACTGCAGTTACTGTCCCCCCTCACACCATCTCCGCCTGCTGGTGTTCCTGTCTCACTGCAGTTACTGACCCCTCTCACCATCTCCAACTGCTGGTGTCCCTGTCTCATTGCAGTTTCTGCCGCCCTCTCACCATCTCCATCTGCTGGTGTCCCTGTATCAATGCAGTTACTGCCCACTCTCACCCTCTCCATCTGCTTGTGTGCCTGTCTCACTGCAGACACCGTCCCCTCTCTCCATCTCCATCTGCTGGTGTGCCTGTCTCACTGCAGTCAATGCCCCCTCTCTTCATCAGCATCTGCTGGTGTCCCTGTCTCATTGCAGTTACTGACTCCTCTCAAAATCCCCATCTGCTGGTGTCCCTGCCTCGCTGCAGTTCCTGCCACTCTCACCATCTCCATCAGCTGGTGTCCCTGTCTGACTGCAGATACTGTCCCCCTCTCATCATCTCCATTGACTGGTGACCCTGTCTCACAGCAGTTACTGCCCCCTCTCACTATCTCCATCTGCTGGTGTCCCTGTCTCTCTGCAGATACTGCCTCTCTCACCATCTCCATCTGCTGGTGTCCCTGCCTCACTGCAGTTACTGCCCTCTCTCACCATCTCCATCTGCTGGTGTCCCTGCCTCACTGCAGTTACTGACACTCTCACCATCTCCATCTGCTGGTGTCCCTGTCTCACTGCAGTTACTGTCCCCCCTCACACCATCTCCGCCTGCTGGTGTTCCTGTCTCACTGCAGTTACTGACCCCTCTCACCATCTCCAACTGCTGGTGTCCCTGTCTCATTGCAGTTTCTGCCGCCCTCTCACCATCTCCATCTGCTGGTGTCCCTGTATCAATGCAGTTACTGCCCACTCTCACCCTCTCCATCTGCTTGTGTGCCTGTCTCACTGCAGACACCGTCCCCTCTCTCCATCTCCATCTGCTGGTGTCCCTGTCTCACTGCACTTACTAACCTCTCTAAACATCTCCATCTGCTGGTGTCTCTGTCGCACTGCAGTTATTACCCCCTATCAACATCTCCATCTGCTGATTTCGCTGTCTCACTGCAGTTACTGCCTCCTCTCGCCATCTCCATCTGCTGGTGACCCTCTCTGACTGCAGTTGCTCTCCTCCGCTCAACATCTCCATCTGCTGCTGTCCCTGTCTCACTGCAGATACTGCCCCCCTCTCGCCATGTCCATCTGCTGGTGTCATTGTCTCACTGCAGTTCTTGTCTCCCTCTCACAATCGCCATGTGCTGCTGCCCCTGTCTCACTGCAGTTGCTGCACGCTCTCAAAATCTCCATCTGCTGGTCTTCCTGTCTCACTGCAGTTACTGCCCCCCACTCACCATCACCAACTGCTGGTATCGCTGTCTCACTGCAGTTATTGTCCCCCTCTCACCATCTCCATCTGCTGGTCTCTTAATCACAATGCAATTACTGCCTCCCTCTCACCATCTCCATCTGCTGGTGTCCCTGTCTCACTGCACCTACTGACCTCTCTCAACATCTCCATCTGCTGGTGTCTCTGTCGCACTGCAGTTATTGCCCCCTCTCAAGTACTCCATCCGCTGCTGCACCTGTCTCACTGCAGTTACTGCCCTTCTCACCATCTCCATCTGCTGGTCTCCCTGTCTCACTGTAGTTACTGCCCCTCTCAACACCTCCATCTTCTGGTGTCCCTGTCTCACTGCAGATACTGTCCCCCTCTCACCATCTCCTTTTACTGGTGCCCCTGTCTCGCTGCAGTGACTGCCTCCTGTCACCATCTCCATCTCCTGTTTTCCTTGTCTCACTGCAGTTACTGCCCCCTCTCACCATCTCCATCTTCTGGTCTCCCTGTCTCACTGAAGGTACTGCCCCCCTCTCACCATCTCCAACTGCTGGTGTCCCTGTCTCACTGCAGTTACTGCCCCCTCTCACCATCTCCATCTGCTGGTGTCCCTGTATCAATGCAGTTACTGCCCCCTCTCACCGTCTCCATCTGCTGGTGTGCCTGTCTCACAGCAGACACTGTCCCCTCTCTCCATCTCCATCTGCTGGTGTCCCTGTCTCACTGTACTTACTGACCTCTCTCAACATCTCCATCTGCTGGTGTCTCTGTCGCACTGCAGTTATTACCCCCTATCAACATCTCCATCTGCTGCTGTCGCTATCTCACTGCAGTTACTGTCCCCTCTCGCCATCTCCATCTGCAGGTGACCCTGTCTCACTGCAGTTTCTGCCCCCTTTCACCATCTCCATCAGCTGGTGTCCCAGTATCAATGCAGTAACTGCCCCCTCACATCATCTCCATCTGCTGGTGTGCCTGTCTCACTGCAGTCAATGCCCCCTCTCTTCATCAGCATCTGCTGGTGTCCCTGTCTCATTGCAGTTACTGACTCCTCTCAAAATCCCCATCTGCTGGTGTCCCTGCCTCGCTGCAGTTACTGCCACTCTCACCATCTCCATCAGCTAGTGTCCCTGTCTGACTGCAGATACTGTCCCCCTCTCACCATCACCATTGACTGGTGACCCTGTCTCTCTGCAGATACTGCCTCTCTCACCATCTCCATCTGCTGGTGTCCCTGTATCAAAGCAGTTACTGCCCTCTCTCACCCTCTCCATCTGCTGGTGTGCCTGTCTCACTGCAGACACTGTCCCATCTCTCCATCTCCATCTGCTGGTGTGCCTGTCTCACTGAAGTTACTGCCCCCCTCACACCATCTCCACCTGCTGGTGTCCCTGTCTCACTGCAGTTACTGCTCCCCTTTCACCATCTCCAGCAGCTGGTGTCCCCGTCTGAACGCAGTTTCTGCCTTCTCACACCATCTCCGTCTGCTGGTGCGCCTGTCTCACTGCAGTCAATGCCCCCTCTCACCACCTGCATCTGCTGGTGTCCCTGTCTCACTCCATTTATTGTCCCACGTCTCACCATCTCCACCTGCTGGTGTCCCTGTCTCACTGCACTTACTGACCGCCCTCAACATATCAATCTGCTGGTGTCAATGTCTCACTACAGTTATTGCCCCCTTTCATCATCTCCTTCTGCTGTTGTCCCTGTCTCACTGCATTTACTGCCCCCTCTCAACATCTCCATCTGCTGGTGTCCCTGTCTGACTGCAGTCATTGTCCCCCTCTCACCATTTCCATCTGCTGGTCTCCCTATCTCAATGCATTTACTGCCTCCCTCTCACCATCTCCATCTACTGGTGTCCCTGTCTCACATGCACTGACTGACCTCTCTCAACAACTCCATCTGCTGGTGTCCCTGTCTCACTGCAGTTACTGACCCCCTCTCACCATCTCCATCTGCTGGTGTCCCTGTCTCACTGCAGTTACTTTCTCTCCTCTCGCCATCTCCATCTGCTTGTGTCCCTGTCTCACTGCATTTAATGCCCCCTCTCAACATCTCCATCAGCTGGTATCCCTGTCTCACTGCGGTTATTTTCCCCTCTCACCATATCCATCCGCTGGTGCCCCTGTCTCACTGCAGTTACTGTCTCTCCTCTCACCATCTCCATCTGCTGGCGTCCCTGTCTTACTGCAGTTACTGCCTCCCTCTCACCATCGACTTCTGCTGGTGTGCCTGTCTCACTGCACTGACTGACCTCTCTCAACATCTCCATCTGCTGGTTGCCCTGTCTCACTGCAGTTGCTGCCAACATCTCACCAGCTCCATCTGCTGGTGTCCCTGTCTCACTGCATTGACTGACCTCTCTTAACATCTCCATCTGCTGGTGTCCCTGTCTCACTGCAGTTACTTTCTCTCCTGTCACCATCTCCATCTGCTGGTGTCCCTGTCTTACTGAAGTTACTGCCCCCCTCACACCATCTCCACCTGCTGGTGTCCCTGTCTCACTGCAGTTACTGCTCCCCTTTCACCATCTCCAGCAGCTGGTGTCCCCGTCTGAGCGCAGTTTCTGCCCCCTCACACCATCTCCGTCTGCTGGTGCGCCTGTCTCACTGCAGTCAATGCCCCGTCTCACCATCTGCATCTGCTGGTGTCCCTGTCTCACTCCATTTATTGTCCCACGTCTCACCATCTCCACTGCTGGTGTCCCTGTCTCACTGCACTTACTGACCGCCCTCAACATATCAATCTGCAGATGTCAATGTCTCACTACAGTTATTGCCCCCTTTCATCATCTCCTTCTGCTGTTGTCCCTGTCTCTCTGCATTTACTTCCCCCTCTCAACATCTCCATCTGCTGGTGTCCCTGTCTGACTGCAGTCATTGTCCCCCTCTCACCATTTCCATCTGCTGGTCTCCCTATCTCAATGCATTTACTGCCTCCCTCTCACCATCTCCATCTACTGGTGTCCCTGTCTCACTGCACTGACTGACCTCTCTCAACAACTCCATCTGCTGGTGTCCCTGTCTCACTGTAGTTACTGACCCCCTCTCACCATCTCCATCTGCTGGTGTCCCTGTCTCACTGCAGTTACTTTCTCTCCTCTCGCCATCTCCATCTGCTGGTGTCCCTGTCTCACTGCATTTAATGCCCCCTCTCAACATCTCCATCAGCTGGTATCCCTGTCTCACTGCGGTTATTTTCCCCTCTCACCATATCCATCCGCTGGTGTCCCTGTCTCACTGCAGTTACTGTCTCTCCTCTCACCATCTCCATCTGCTGGCGTCCCTGTCTTACTGCAGTTACTGCCTCCCTCTCACCATCTCCTTCTGCTGGTGTGCCTGTCTCACTGCACTGACTGACCTCTCTCAACATCACCATCTGCTGGTTGCCCTGTCTCACTGCAGTTGCTGTCAACATCTCACCAGCTCCATCTACTGGTGTCCCTGTCTCAGTGCATTGACTGACCTCTCTTAACATCTCCATCTGCTGGTGTGCCTGTCTCACTGCAGTTACTTTCTCTCCTGTCACCATCTCCATCTGCTGGTGTCCCTGTCTTACTGCAGTTACTGCCTCCCTCTCACCATCTCCTTCTGCTGGTGTCCCTGTCTCACTGCATTTAATGCCCCCTCTCAACATCTCCATCTGCTGGTATCCCTGTCTCACTGCAGTTACTGTCTCTCCTCTCAGCATCTTCATCTGCTGGCATCCCTGTCTTACTGCAGTTCCTGCCACCCTCTCACAATCTCCATCTGCTGGTAACCCTGCCTCACTGCGGTTATTGTCCCCTCTCACCATCTCCATCTACTGGTGTGCCTGTTTCACTGCACTGACTGACCCCTCTCAAAAAATCTCCATCTGCTGCTGTCTCTGTTGCAATTCAGTTATTTCCCCCTATCAGCATCTCCATCTGCTGCTGTCCCTGTCTCACTGCAGTTATTGTCCACCTCTCACCTTCTCCATCGTCTGGTCTCTTTATCTCACTGCAATTACTGCCTCCCTCTCACCATCTCCATCTGCTGGTGTCCCTGTCTCACTGCACTTACTGACCTCTCTCAACATCTCCATCTGCTGGTGTCTCTGTCGCACTGCCGTTATTACCCCCTATCAACATCTCCATCTGCTGCTGTCGCTGTCTCACTGCAGTTACTGCCTCCTCTCGCCATCTCCATCTGCTGGTGACCCTCTCTGACTGCAGTTGCTCTCCTCCGCTCAACATCTCCATCTGCTGCTGTCCCTGTCTCACTGCAGATACTGCCCCCCTCTCGCCATCTCCATCTGCTGGTGTCATTGTCTCACTGCAGTTCTTGTCTCCCTCTCACCATCGCTATGTGCTGCTGTCCCTGTCTCACTGCAGTTGCTGCACGCTCTCAAAATCTCCATCTGCTGGTCTTCCTGTCTCACTGCAGTTACTGCACCCCTCTCACCATCTCCAACTGCTGGTGTCCCTGTCTCACTGCAGTTATTGTCCCCCTCTCACCATCTCCATCTGCTGGTCTCTTAATTTCAATGCAATTACTGCCTCCCTCTCACCATCTCCATCTGCTGGTGTCCCTGTCTCACTGCACTTACTGACCTCTCTCAACATCTCCATCTGCTGGTGTCTCTGTCGCAGTGCAGTTATTGCCCCCTCTCCAGTTCTCCATCCGCTGCTGCACCTGTCTCACTGCAGTTACTGCCCTTCTCATCATCTCGATCTGCTGGTCTCCCTGTCTCACTGTAGTTACTGCCCCCTCTCACCATCTCCATCTGCTGGTGTCCCTGTCTCTCTGCAGATACTGCCTCTCTCACCATCTCCATCTGCTGGTGTCCCTGCCTCACTGCAGTTACTGCCCTCTCTCACCATCTCCATCTGCTGGTGTCCCTGCCTCACTGCAGTTACTGACACTCTCACCATCTCCATCTGCTGGTGTCCCTGTCTCACTGCAGTTACTGTCCCCCCTCACACCATCTCCGCCTGCTGGTGTTCCTGTCTCACTGCAGTTACTGACCCCTCTCACCATCTCCAACTGCTGGTGTCCCTGTCTCATTGCAGTTTCTGCCGCCCTCTCACCATCTCCATCTGCTGGTGTCCCTGTATCAATGCAGTTACTGCCCCCTCTCACCCTCTCCATCTGCTTGTGTGCCTGTCTCACTGCAGACACCGTCCCCTCTCTCCATCTCCATCTGCTGGTGTCCCTGTCTCACTGCACTTACTAACCTCTCTAAACATCTCCATCTGCTGGTGTCTCTGTCGCACTGCAGTTATTACCCCCTATCAACATCTCCATCTGCTGATTTCGCTGTCTCACTGCAGTTACTGCCTCCTCTCGCCATCTCCATCTGCTGGTGACCCTCTCTGACTGCAGTTGCTCTCCTCCGCTCAACATCTCCATCTGCTGCTGTCCCTGTCTCACTGCAGATACTGCCCCCCTCTCGCCATGTCCATCTGCTGGTGTCATTGTCTCACTGCAGTTCTTGTCTCCCTCTCACAATCGCCATGTGCTGCTGCCCCTGTCTCACTGCAGTTGCTGCACGCTCTCAAAATCACCAACTGCTGGTATCCCTGTCTCACTGCAGTTATTGTCCCCCTCTCACCATCTCCATCTGCTGGTCTCTTAATCACAATGCAATTACTGCCTCCCTCTCACCATCTCCATCTGCTGGTGTCCCTGTCTCACTGCACCTACTGACCTCTCTCAACATCTCCATCTGCTGGTGTCTCTGTCGCACTGCAGTTATTGCCCCCTCTCAAGTACTCCATCCGCTGCTGCACCTGTCTCACTGCAGTTACTGCCCTTCCCACCATCTCCATCTGCTGGTCTCCCTGTCTCACTGTAGTTACTGCCCCTCTCAACACCTCCATCTTCTGGTGTCCCTGTCTCACTGCAGATACTGTCCCCCTCTCACCATCTCCTTTTACTGGTGCCCCTGTCTCGCTGCAGTGACTGCCTCCTGTCACCATCTCCATCTCCTGTTTTCCTTGTCTCACTGCAGTTACTGCCCCCTCTCACCATCTCCATCTTCTGGTCTCCCTGTCTCACTGAAGGTACTGCCCCCCTCTCACCATCTCCAACTGCTGGTGTCCCTGTCTCACTGCAGTTACTGCCCCCTCTCACCATCTCCATCTGCTGGTGTCCCTGTATCAATGCAGTTACTGCCCCCTCTCACCGTCTCCATCTGCTGGTGAGCCTGTCTCACAGCAGACACTGTCCCCTCTCTCCATCTCCATCTGCTGGTGTCCCTGTCTCACTGTACTTACTGACCTCTCTCAACATCTCCATCTGCTGGTGTCTCTGTCGCACTGCAGTTATTACCCCCTATCAACATCTCCATCTGCTGCTGTCGCTATCTCACTGCAGTTACTGTCCCCTCTCGCCATCTCCATCTGCAGGTGACCCTGTCTCACTGCAGTTTCTGCCCCCTTTCACCATCTCCATCAGCTGGTGTCCCAGTATCAATGCAGTAACTGCCCCCTCACATCATCTCCATCTGCTGGTGTGCCTGTCTCACTGCAGTCAATGCCCCCTCTCTTCATCAGCATCTGCTGGTGTCCCTGTCTCATTGCAGTTACTGACTCCTCTCAAAATCCCCATCTGCTGGTGTCCCTGCCTCGCTGCAGTTACTGCCACTCTCACCATCTCCATCAGCTAGTGTCCCTGTCTGACTGCAGATACTGTCCCCCTCTCACCATCACCATTGACTGGTGACCCTGTCTCTCTGCAGATACTGCCTCTCTCACCATCTCCATCTGCTGGTGTCCCTGTCTCACTGCAGTTACTGTCCCCCTTCACACCATCTCCGCCTGCTGGTGTTCCTGTCTCACTGCAGTTACTGACCCCTCTCACCATCTCCAACTGCTGGTGCCCCTGTCTCATTGCAGTTACTGCCGCCCTCTCACCATCTCCATCTGCTGGTGTCCCTGTATCAAAGCAGTTACTGCCCCCTCTCACCCTCTCCATCTGCTGGTGTGCCTGTCTCACTGCAGACACTGTCCCATCTCTCCATCTCCATCTGCTGGTGTGCCTGTCTCACTGAAGTTACTGCCCCCCTCACACCATCTCCACCTGCTGGTGTCCCTGTCTCACTGCAGTTACTGCTCCCCTTTCACCATCTCCAGCAGCTGGTGTCCCCGTCTGAACGCAGTTTCTGCCTTCTCACACCATCTCCGTCTGCTGGTGCGCCTGTCTCACTGCAGTCAATGCCCCCTCTCACCATCTGCATCTGCTGGTGTCCCTGTCTTACTCCATTTATTGTCCCACGTCTCACCATCTCCACCTGCTGGTGTCCCTGTCTCACTGCACTTACTGACCGCCCTCAACATATCAATCTGCTGGTGTCAATGTCTCACTACAGTTATTGCCCACTTTCATCATCTCCTTCTGCTGTTGTCCCTGTCTCACTGCATTTACTGCCCCCTCTCAACATCTCCATCTGCTGGTGTCCCTGTCTGACTGCAGTCATTGTCCCCCTCTCACCATTTCCATCTGCTGGTCTCCCTATCTCAATGCATTTACTGCCTCCCTCTCACCATCTCCATCTACTGGTGTCCCTGTCTCACATGCACTGACTGACCTCTCTCAACAACTCCATCTGCTGGTGTCCCTGTCTCACTGCAGTTACTGACCCCCTCTCACCATCTCCATCTGCTGGTGTCCCTGTCTCACTGCAGTTACTTTCTCTCCTCTCGCCATCTCCATCTGCTTGTGTCCCTGTCTCACTGCATTTAATGCCCCCTCTCAACATCTCCATCAGCTGGTATCCCTGTCTCACTGCGGTTATTTTCCCCTCTCACCATATCCATCCGCTGGTGCCCCTGTCTCACTGCAGTTACTGTCTCTCCTCTCACCATCTCCATCTGCTGGCGTCCCTGTCTTACTGCAGTTACTGCCTCCCTCTCACCATCGACTTCTGCTGGTGTGCCTGTCTCACTGCACTGACTGACCTCTCTCAACATCTCCATCTGCTGGTTGCCCTGTCTCACTGCAGTTGCTGCCAACATCTCACCAGCTCCATCTGCTGGTGTCCCTGTCTCACTGCATTGACTGACCTCTCTTAACATCTCCATCTGCTGGTGTCCCTGTCTCACTGCAGTTACTTTCTCTCCTGTCACCATCTCCATCTGCTGGTGTCCGTGTCTTACTGAAGTTACTGCCCCCCTCACACCATCTCCACCTGCTGGTGTCCCTGTCTCACTGCAGTTACTGCTCCCCTTTCACCATCTCCAGCAGCTGGTGTCCCCGTCTGAGCGCAGTTTCTGCCCCCTCACACCATCTCCGTCTGCTGGTGCGCCTGTCTCACTGCAGTCAATGCCCCGTCTCACCATCTGCATCTGCTGGTGTCCCTGTCTCACTCCATTTATTGTCCCACGTCTCACCATCTCCACTGCTGGTGTCCCTGTCTCACTGCACTTACTGACCGCCCTCAACATATCAATCTGCAGATGTCAATGTCTCACTACAGTTATTGCCCCCTTTCATCATCTCCTTCTGCTGTTGTCCCTGTCTCTCTGCATTTACTTCCCCCTCTCAACATCTCCATCTGCTGGTGTCCCTGTCTGACTGCAGTCATTGTCCCCCTCTCACCATTTCCATCTGCTGGTCTCCCTATCTCAATGCATTTACTGCCTCCCTCTCACCATCTCCATCTACTGGTGTCCCTGTCTCACTGCACTGACTGACCTCTCTCAACAACTCCATCTGCTGGTGTCCCTGTCTCACTGTAGTTACTGACCCCCTCTCACCATCTCCATCTGCTGGTGTCCCTGTCTCACTGCATTTAATGCCCCCTCTCAACATCTCCATCAGCTGGTATCCCTGTCTCACTGCGGTTATTTTCCCCTCTCACCATATCCATCCGCTGGTGTCCCTGTCTCACTGCAGTTACTGTCTCTCCTCTCACCATCTCCATCTGCTGGCGTCCCTGTCTTACTGCAGTTACTGCCTCCCTCTCACCATCTCCTTCTGCTGGTGTGCCTGTCTCACTGCACTGACTGACCTCTCTCAACATCACCATCTGCTGGTTGCCCTGTCTCACTGCAGTTGCTGTCAACATCTCACCAGCTCCATCTACTGGTGTCCCTGTCTCACTGCATTGACTGACCTCTCTTAACATCTCCATCTGCTGGTGTGCCTGTCTCACTGCAGTTACTTTCTCTCCTGTCACCATCTCCATCTGCTGGTGTCCCTGTCTTACTGCAGTTACTGCCTCCCTCTCACCATCTCCTTCTGCTGGTGTCCCTGTCTCACTGCATTTAATGCCCCCTCTCAACATCTCCATCTGCTGGTATCCCTGTCTCACTGCAGTTACTGTCTCTGCTCTCAGCATCTTCATCTGCTGGCATCCCTGTCTTACTGCAGTTCCTGCCACCCTCTCACAATCTCCATCTGCTGGTAACCCTGTCTCACTGCGGTTATTGTCCCCTCTCACCATCTCCATCTACTGGTGTGCCTGTTTCACTGCACTGACTGACCCCTCTCAAAACATCTCCATCTGCTGCTGTCTCTGTTGCAATTCAGTTATTTCCCCCTATCAGCATCTCCATCTGCTGCTGTCCCTGTCTCACTGCAGTTATTGTCCACCTCTCACCTTCTCCATCGTCTGGTCTCTTTATCTCACTGCAATTACTGCCTCCCTCTCACCATCTCCATCTGCTGGTGTCCCTGTCTCACTGCACTTACTGACCTCTCTCAACATCTCCATCTGCTGGTGTCTCTGTCGCACTGCCGTTATTACCCCCTATCAACATCTCCATCTGCTGCTGTCGCTGTCTCACTGCAGTTACTGCCTCCTCTCGCCATCTCCATCTGCTGGTGACCCTCTCTGACTGCAGTTGCTCTCCTCCGCTCAACATCTCCATCTGCTGCTGTCCCTGTCTCACTGCAGATACTGCCCCCCTCTCGCCATCTCCATCTGCTGGTGTCATTGTCTCACTGCAGTTCTTGTCTCCCTCTCACCATCGCTATGTGCTGCTGTCCCTGTCTCACTGCAGTTGCTGCACGCTCTCAAAATCTCCATCTGCTGGTCTTCCTGTCTCACTGCAGTTACTGCACCCCTCTCACCATCTCCAACTGCTGGTGTCCCTGTCTCACTGCAGTTATTGTCCCCCTCTCACCATCTCCATCTGCTGGTCTCTTAATTTCAATGCAATTACTGCCTCCCTCTCACCATCTCCATCTGCTGGTGTCCCTGTCTCACTGCACTTACTGACCTCTCTCAACATCTCCATCTGCTGGTGTCTCTGTCGCAGTGCAGTTATTGCCCCCTCTCCAGCTCTCCATCCGCTGCTGCACCTGTCTCACTGCAGTTACTGCCCTTCTCATCATCTCGATTTGCTGGTCTCCCTGTCTCACTGTAGTTACTGCCCCCTCTCACCATCTCCATCTGCTGGTGTCCCTGTCTCTCTGCAGATACTGCCTCTCTCACCATCTCCATCTGCTGGTGTCCCTGCCTCACTGCAGTTACTGCCCTCTCTCACCATCTCCATCTGCTGGTGTCCCTGCCTCACTGCAGTTACTGCCACTCTCACCATCTCCATCTGCTGGTGTCCCTGTCTCACTGCAGTTACTGTCCCCCCTCACACCATCTCCGCCTGCTGGTGTTCCTGTCTCACTGCAGTTACTGACCCCTCTCACCATCTCCAACTGCTGGTGTCCCTGTCTCATTGCAGTTTCTGCCGCCCTCTCACCATCTCCATCTGCTGGTGTCCCTGTATCAATGCAGTTACTGCCCCCTCTCACCCTCTCCATCTGCTTGTGTGCCTGTCTCACTGCAGACACCGTCCCCTCTCTCCATCTCCATCTGCTGGTGTCCCTGTCTCACTGCACTTACTAACCTCTCTAAACATCTCCATCTGCTGGTGTCTCTGTCGCACTGCAGTTATTACCCCCTATCAACATCTCCATCTGCTGATTTCGCTGTCTCACTGCAGTTACTGCCTCCTCTCGCCATCTCCATCTGCTGGTGACCCTCTCTGACTGCAGTTGCTCTCCTCCGCTCAACATCTCCATCTGCTGCTGTCCCTGTCTCACTGCAGATACTGCCCCCCTCTCGCCATGTCCATCTGCTGGTGTCATTGTCTCACTGCAGTTCTTGTCTCCCTCTCACAATCGCCATGTGCTGCTGCCCCTGTCTCACTGCAGTTGCTGCACGCTCTCAAAATCTCCATCTGCTGGTCTTCCTGTCTCACTGCAGTTACTGCCCCCCTCTCACCATCACCAACTGCTGGTATCCCTGTCTCACTGCAGTTATTGTCCCCCTCTCACCATCTCCATCTGCTGGTCTCTTAATCACAATGCAATTACTGCCTCCCTCTCACCATCTCCATCTGCTGGTGTCCCTGTCTCACTGCACCTACTGACCTCTCTCAACATCTCCATCTGCTGGTGTCTCTGTCGCACTGCAGTTATTGCCCCCTCTCAAGTACTCCATCCGCTGCTGCACCTGTCTCACTGCAGTTACTGCCCTTCTCACCATCTCCATCTGCTGGTCTCCCTGTCTCACTGTAGTTACTGCCCCTCTCATCACCTCCATCTTCTGGTGTCCCTGTCTCACTGCAGATACTGTCCCCCTCTCACCATCTCCTTTTACTGGTGCCCCTGTCTCGCTGCAGTGACTGCCTCCTGTCACCATCTCCATCTCCTGTTTTCCTTGTCTCACTGCAGTTACTGCCCCCTCTCACCATCTCCATCTTCTGGTCTCCCTGTCTCACTGAAGGTACTGCCCCCCTCTCACCATCTCCAACTGCTGGTGTCCCTGTCTCACTGCAGTTACTGCCCCCTCTCACCATCTCCATCTGCTGGTGTCCCTGTATCAATGCAGTTACTGCCCCCTCTCACCGTCTCCATCTGCTGGTGTGCCTGTCTCACAGCAGACACTGTCCCCTCTCTCCATCTCCATCTGCTGGTGTCCCTGTCTCACTGTACTTACTGACCTCTCTCAACATCTCCATCTGCTGGTGTCTCTGTCGCACTGCAGTTATTACCCCCTATCAACATCTCCATCTGCTGCTGTCGCTATCTCACTGCAGTTACTGTCCCCTCTCGCCATCTCCATCTGCAGGTGACCCTGTCTCACTGCAGTTTCTGCCCCCTTTCACCATCTCCATCAGCTGGTGTCCCAGTATCAATGCAGTAACTGCCCCCTCACATCATCTCCATCTGCTGGTGTGCCTGTCTCACTGCAGTCAATGCCCCCTCTCTTCATCAGCATCTGCTGGTGTCCCTGTCTCATTGCAGTTACTGACTCCTCTCAAAATCCCCATCTGCTGGTGTCCCTGCCTCGCTGCAGTTACTGCCACTCTCACCATCTCCATCAGCTAGTGTCCCTGTCTGACTGCAGATACTGTCCCCCTCTCACCATCACCATTGACTGGTGACCCTGTCTCTCTGCAGATACTGCCTCTCTCACCATCTCCATCTGCTGGTGTCCCTGTCTCACTGCAGTTACTGTCCCCCTTCACACCATCTCCGCCTGCTGGTGTTCCTGTCTCACTGCAGTTACTGACCCCTCTCACCATCTCCAACTGCTGGTGCCCCTGTCTCATTGCAGTTACTGCCGCCCTCTCACCATCTCCATCTGCTGGTGTCCCTGTATCAAAGCAGTTACTGCCCCCTCTCACCCTCTCCATCTGCTGGTGTGCCTGTCTCACTGCAGACACTGTCCCATCTCTCCATCTCCATCTGCTGGTGTGCCTGTCTCACTGAAGTTACTGCCCCCCTCACACCATCTCCACCTGCTGGTGTCCCTGTCTCACTGCAGTTACTGCTCCCCTTTCACCATCTCCAGCAGCTGGTGTCCCCGTCTGAACGCAGTTTCTGCCTTCTCACACCATCTCCATCTGCTGGTGCGCCTGTCTCACTGCAGTCAATGCCCCCTCTCACCATCTGCATCTGCTGGTGTCCCTGTCTCACTCCATTTATTGTCCCACGTCTCACCATCTCCACCTGCTGGTGTCCCTGTCTCACTGCACTTACTGACCGCCCTCAACATATCAATCTGCTGGTGTCAATGTCTCACTACAGTTATTGCCCCCTTTCATCATCTCCTTCTGCTGTTGTCCCTGTCTCACTGCATTTACTGCCCCCTCTCAACATCTCCATCTGCTGGTGTCCCTGTCTGACTGCAGTCATTGTCCCCCTCTCACCATTTCCATCTGCTGGTCTCCCTATCTCAATGCATTTACTGCCTCCCTCTCACCATCTCCATCTACTGGTGTCCCTGTCTCACATGCACTGACTGACCTCTCTCAACAACTCCATCTGCTGGTGTCCCTGTCTCACTGCAGTTACTGACCCCCTCTCACCATCTCCATCTGCTGGTGTCCCTGTCTCACTGCAGTTACTTTCTCTCCTCTCGCCATCTCCATCTGCTTGTGTCCCTGTCTCACTGCATTTAATGCCCCCTCTCAACATCTCCATCAGCTGGTATCCCTGTCTCACTGCGGTTATTTTCCCCTCTCACCATATCCATCCGCTGGTGCCCCTGTCTCACTGCAGTTACTGTCTCTCCTCTCACCATCTCCATCTGCTGGCGTCCCTGTCTTACTGCAGTTACTGCCTCCCTCTCACCATCGACTTCTGCTGGTGTGCCTGTCTCACTGCACTGACTGACCTCTCTCAACATCTCCATCTGCTGGTTGCCCTGTCTCACTGCAGTTGCTGCCAACATCTCACCAGCTCCATCTGCTGGTGTCCCTGTCTCACTGCATTGACTGACCTCTCTTAACATCTCCATCTGCTGGTGTCCCTGTCTCACTGCAGTTACTTTCTCTCCTGTCACCATCTCCATCTGCTGGTGTCCGTGTCTTACTGAAGTTACTGCCCCCCTCACACCATCTCCACCTGCTGGTGTCCCTGTCTCACTGCAGTTACTGCTCCCCTTTCACCATCTCCAGCAGCTGGTGTCCCCGTCTGAGCGCAGTTTCTGCCCCCTCACACCATCTCCGTCTGCTGGTGCGCCTGTCTCACTGCAGTCAATGCCCCGTCTCACCATCTGCATCTGCTGGTGTCCCTGTCTCACTCCATTTATTGTCCCACGTCTCACCATCTCCACTGCTGGTGTCCCTGTCTCACTGCACTTACTGACCGCCCTCAACATATCAATCTGCAGATGTCAATGTCTCACTACAGTTATTGCCCCCTTTCATCATCTCCTTCTGCTGTTGTCCCTGTCTCTCTGCATTTACTTCCCCCTCTCAACATCTCCATCTGCTGGTGTCCCTGTCTGACTGCAGTCATTGTCCCCCTCTCACCATTTCCATCTGCTGGTCTCCCTATCTCAATGCATTTACTGCCTCCCTCTCACCATCTCCATCTACTGGTGTCCCTGTCTCACTGCACTGACTGACCTCTCTCAACAACTCCATCTGCTGGTGTCCCTGTCTCACTGTAGTTACTGACCCCCTCTCACCATCTCCATCTGCTGGTGTCCCTGTCTCACTGCATTTAATGCCCCCTCTCCTCTCGCCATCTCCATCTGCTGGTGTCCCTGTCTCACTGCATTTAATGCCCCCTCTCAACATCTCCATCAGCTGGTATCCCTGTCTCACTGCGGTTATTTTCCCCTCTCACCATATCCATCCGCTGGTGTCCCTGTCTCACTGCAGTTACTGTCTCTCCTCTCACCATCTCCATCTGCTGGCGTCCCTGTCTTACTGCAGTTACTGCCTCCCTCTCACCATCTCCTTCTGCTGGTGTGCCTGTCTCACTGCACTGACTGACCTCTCTCAACATCACCATCTGCTGGTTGCCCTGTCTCACTGCAGTTGCTGTCAACATCTCACCAGCTCCATCTACTGGTGTCCCTGTCTCAGTGCATTGACTGACCTCTCTTAACATCTCCATCTGCTGGTGTGCCTGTCTCACTGCAGTTACTTTCTCTCCTGTCACCATCTCCATCTGCTGGTGTCCCTGTCTTACTGCAGTTACTGCCTCCCTCTCACCATCTCCTTCTGCTGGTGTCCCTGTCTCACTGCATTTAATGCCCCCTCTCAACATCTCCATCTGCTGGTATCCCTGTCTCACTGCAGTTACTGTCTCTCCTCTCAGCATCTTCATCTGCTGGCATCCCTGTCTTACTGCAGTTCCTGCCACCCTCTCACAATTTCCATCTGCTGGTAACCCTGTCTCACTGCGGTTATTGTCCCCTCTCACCATCTCCATCTACTGGTGTGCCTGTTTCACTGCACTGACTGACCCCTCTCAAAAAATCTCCATCTGCTGCTGTCTCTGTTGCAATTCAGTTATTTCCCCCTATCAGCATCTCCATCTGCTGCTGTCCCTGTCTCACTGCAGTTATTGTCCACCTCTCACCTTCTCCATCGTCTGGTCTCTTTATCTCACTGCAATTACTGCCTCCCTCTCACCATCTCCATCTGCTGGTGTCCCTGTCTCACTGCACTTACTGACCTCTCTCAACATCTCCATCTGCTGGTGTCTCTGTCGCACTGCCGTTATTACCCCCTATCAACATCTCCATCTGCTGCAGTCGCTGTCTCACTGCAGTTACTGCCTCCTCTCGCCATCTCCATCTGCTGGTGACCCTCTCTGACTGCAGTTGCTCTCCTCCGCTCAACATCTCCATCTGCTGCTGTCCCTGTCTCACTGCAGATACTGCCCCCCTCTCGCCATCTCCATCTGCTGGTGTCATTGTCTCACTGCAGTTCTTGTCTCCCTCTCACCATCGCTATGTGCTGCTGTCCCTGTCTCACTGCAGTTGCTGCACGCTCTCAAAATCTCCATCTGCTGGTCTTCCTGTCTCACTGCAGTTACTGCACCCCTCTCACCATCTCCAACTGCTGGTGTCCCTGTCTCACTGCAGTTATTGTCCCCCTCTCACCATCTCCATCTGCTGGTCTCTTAATTTCAATGCAATTACTGCCTCCCTCTCACCATCTCCATCTGCTGGTGTCCCTGTCTCACTGCACTTACTGACCTCTCTCAACATCTCCATCTGCTGGTGTCTCTGTCGCAGTGCAGTTATTGCCCCCTCTCCAGTTCTCCATCCGCTGCTGCACCTGTCTCACTGCAGTTACTGCCCTTCTCATCATCTCGATCTGCTGGTCTCCCTGCCTCACTGTAGTTACTGCCCCCTCTCACCATCTCCATCTTCTGGTGTCCCTGTCTCACTGCAGATACTGTCCCCCTCTCACCATCTCCTTTTACTGGTGCCCCTGTCTCACTGCAGTGACTGCCTCCTGTCACCATCTCCATCTCCTGTTTTCCTTGTCACACTGCAGTTACTGCCCCCTCTCACCATCTCCAACTGCTGGTGTCCCTGTCTCACTGCAGTTACTGCCCCCGTCTCACCATCTCCATCTGCTGGTGTCCCTGTATCAATGCAGTTACTGCCCCCTCTCAGCGTCTCCATCTGCTGGTGTGCCTGTCTCACAGCAGACACTGTCCCCTCTCTCCACCTCCATCTGCTGGTGTGCCTGTCTGACAACTATTACTGCCCCGCTCGCCAACTCCATCTGCTGGTGTCCCTGTCTCACTGCAGTTACTGTCCCCGCTCACACCATCTCCACCTGCTGGCGTCCCTGTCTCACTGCAGTTTCTGCCCCACTCTCACCATCTCCATCAGCTGGTGTCCCCGTATCAATGCAGTTACTGCCCCCTCACATCATCTCCATCTGCTGGAGTGCCTGTCTCACTGCAGTCAATGCCCCCTCTCATCATCAGCATCTGCTGGTGTCCCTGTCTCTTTGCAGTTACTGACCCCTCTCAAAATCCCCATCTGCTGGTGTCCCTGCCTCACTGCAGTTACTGCCACTCTCACCATCTCCATCAGCTGGTGTCCCTGTCTGACTGCAGATACTGTCCCCCTCTCACCATCTCCATTGACTGGTGACCCTGTCTCACAGCAGTTACTGCCCCCTCTCACTATCTCCATCTGCTGGTGTCCCTGTCTCTCTGCAGATACAGCCTCTCTCACCATCTCCATCTGCTGGTGTCCCTGCCTCACTGCAGTTACAGCCCCCTCTCACCATCTCCATCTGCTGGTGTCCCTGCCTCACTGCAGTTACTGTCACTCTCACCATCTCCATCTGCTGGTGTCCCTGTCTCGCTGCAGTTACTGTCCCCCCTCACACCATCTCCGCCTGCTGGTGTTCCTGTCTCACTGCAGTTACTGCCCCCCTCTCACCATCTCCAACTGCTGGTGTCCCTGTATCAATGCAGTTACTGCCCCCTCCCACCCTCTCCATCTGCTGGTGTGCCTGTCTCACTGCAGACACTGTTCCCTCTCACAAACTCCATCTGCTGGTGTGCCTGTCTCACTGAAGTTACTGCCCCCCTCTCACCATCTCCAACTGCTGGTGTCCCTGGATCAATGCAGTTACTTCCACCTCTCACCAGCTCCATCTGCTGGTGTCCCTGTCTCACTGCAGTTACTGCCCCCGCTCACACCATCTCCACCTGCTGTTGTCCCTGTTTCATGCAGTTTCTGTCCCCCTCTCATCATCTCCATCAGAGGGAGTCCCCGTATCAATGCATTTCCTGCCCCCTCACACCATCTCCATCTGCTCGTGCGCCTGTCTCACTGTAGTCAATGCCCCTCACATCATCAGCATCTGCTGCTGTCGCTGTCTCATTGCAGTTACTGACCCCTCTCAAAATCTCCATCTGCTGGTGTCTCTGTCGCACTGCAGTTATTGCCCCCTATCAACATCTCCATCTGCTGCTGTCCCTGTCTCACTGCAATTACTGCCCCCCACTCACCATCTCCATCTGCTGGTCTCTTTATCTCAATGCAATTACTGCGTCCCTCTCACCAACTCCATCTGCTGGTGTCCCTGTCTCACTACACTTACTGCTACTCTCACCATCTCCATCTGCTGGTGTCCATGTCTCACTGCAGTTACTGTCGCCCCTCTCACCATCTCCATCTATTTGTGTCCCTGTCTCACTGCAGTTACTGCCGCGTCTCACCATCTCCATCTGCTGTTTTCCTTGTCTCACTGCAGTTACTGCCCCCTCTCAACATCTCCATCTGCTGGTCTCCCTGTCTACCTGCAGTTACTGCCCCCCTCTCACCATCTCCAACTGCTGGTGTCCCTGTCTCAATGCAGTTACTACCCTCTCTCAACATCTCCATCTGCTGGTCCCCCTGTCTCACTGCAGCTACTGCCCACTCTCACCATCTCCATCTGCTGGTTTGCCTGTCTCACTGCAGCCACTGTCCCCTCTCAACATCTCCATCTGCTGGTGTCCCTGTCTCACTACAGTTACTGCCCCTCTCGCCAACTCCATCTGCTTGTGTCCCTGTCTCACTGCATTTACAGACCCCCTCACACCATCTCCACCTGCTGGTGTCCCTGTCTCACTGCAGTTACTGCACCCCTTTCACCATCTCCAGCAGCTGGTGTCCCCGTATCAACGAACTTACTGCCCCCTCACACCATCTCCGTCTGCCGATGTGCCTGTCTCACTGCAGTCAATGCCCCCTCTCACCATCTGCATCTGCTGGTGTCCCTGTCTCACTGCATTTATTGTCCCACGTCTCACCATCTCCACCTGCTGGTGTCCCTGTCACACTGCACTTAGTGAGCGCCCTCAACATATCAATTTGCTGGTGTCAATGTCTCACTGCAGTTGCTGTCCCCCCTCACACCATCTCCACCTGCTGGTGTCCCTGTCTCAACGAAGTTACTGCCTCCCTCTGACCATCTCCTTCTGCTGGTGTCCCTCTCTCACTGCATTTAATGCCCCCTCTCACCATCTCCATCTACTGGTGTGCCTGTCACACTGCACTGACTGACCTCCCTCAACATCTCCATCTGCTGGTTGCCCTGTCTCTCTGCATTTACTGCCCCCTCTCAACATCTCCATCTGCTGGTGTCCCTGTCTGACTGCAGTCATTGTCCCCCTCTCACCATTTCCATCTGCTGGTCTCCCTATCTCAATGCATTTACTGCCTCCCTCTCACCATCGCCATCTACTGGTGTCCTTGTCTCACTGCACTGACTGACCTCTCTCAACATCTTCATCTGCTGGTGTCCCTGTCTCACTGCAGTTACAGTCCCCCTCTCACCATCTCCATCTGCTGGTGACCCTGTCTCACTGCAGTTACTTTCTCTCCTCTCGCCATCTCCATCAGTTGGTGTCCCTGTCTCACTGCATTTAATGCCCCCTCTCAACATATCCATCAGCTGGTATCCCTGTCTCACTGCGGTTATTTTCCCCTCTCACCATATCCATCTGCTGGTGTCCCTGCCTCACTGCAGTTACTGTCTCTCCTCTCACCATCTCCATCTGCTGGCGTCCCTGTCTTACTGCAGTTACTGCCTCCCTCTCACCATCTACTTCTGCTGGTGTCCCTCTCTCACTGCATTTAATGCCCCCTCTCACCATCTCCATCTACTGGTGTGCCTGTCTCACTGCACTGACTGACCTCTCTCAACATCTCCATCTGCTGGTTGCCCTGTCTCACTGCAGTTGCTGCCAACAACTCACCAGCTCCATCTGCTGGTGTCCCTGTCTCACTGCAGTTAATGTCCCATCTCACCATCTCCATCTGCTGGTCTACCTATCTCAATGCTTTTCCTGCCTCCCTCTCACCATCTCCATCTACTGGTGTCCCTGTCTCACTGCAGTTACTGTCTCTCCTCTCACCATCTTCATCTGCTGGCGTCCCTGTCTTACTGCAGTTCCTGCCACCCTCTCACAATCTCCATCTGCTGGTAACCCTGTCTCACTGCGGTTATTGGCCCCTCTCACCATCTCCATCTACTGGTGTGCCTGTCTCACTGCACTGACTGACCCCTCCCAAAAAATCTCCATCTGCTGCTGTCTCTGTTGCAATTCAGTTATTGTCCCCTATCAGCATCTCCATCTGCTGCTGTCAGTGTCTCACTGCTGTTATTGTCCCCCTCTCACCTTCTCCATTCTCTGGTCTCTTTATTTATCTGCAATTACTGCCTCCCTCTCACCATCTCCATCTGCTGGTGTCCCTGTCTCACTGTACTTACTGACCTCTCTCAACATCTCCATCTGCTGGTGTCTCTGTCGCACTGCAGTTATTACCCCCTATCAACATCTCCATCTGCTGCTGTCGCTGTCTCACTGCAGTTACTGCCTCCTCTCGCCATCTCCATCTGCTGGTGACCCTCTCTCACTGCAGTTGCTCTCCCCCGCTCAACATCTCCATCTGCTGCTGTGCCTGTCTCACTGCAGATACTGACCCCCTCTCGCCATCTCCATCTGCTCGTGTCATTGTCTCACTGCAGTTCTTGTCTCCCTCTCACCATCGCCATGTGCTGCTGTCCCTGTCTCACTGCAGTTGCTGCACGCTCACAATATCTCCATCTGCTGGTCTTCCTGTCTCACTGCAGTTACTGCCCCCCTCTCACCATCTCCAACTGATGGTGTCCCTGTCTCACTGCAGTTATTGTCCCCCCTCACCATCTCCATCTGCTGGTCTCTTTATCTCAATGCAATTACTGCCTCCCTCTCACCATCTCCATCTGCTGGTGTCCCTGTCTCACTGCACTTACTGACCTCTCTCAACATCTCCATCTGCTGGTGTCTCTGTGGCACTGCAGTTATTGCCCCCTCTCAAATTCTCCATCCGCTGCTGCACCTGTCTCACTGCAGTTACTGCCCTTCTCAACATCTCGATCTGCTGTTTTCCTTGTCTCACTGCAGTTACTGCCCCTCTCACCATCTCCATCTGCTGGTCTCCCTGTCTCACTGAAGTTACTGCCCCCTCTCACCATCTCCAACTGCTGGTGTCCCTGTCTCACTGCAGTTACTGCCCCCCTCTCACCATCTCCATCTGCTGGTGTCCCTGTATCAATGCAGTTACTGCCCCCTCTCACCGTCTCCATCTGCTGGTGTGCCTGTCTCACTGCAGACACTGTCCCCTCTCTCCATCTCCATCTGCTGGTGTGCCTGTCTCACAACAATTACTGCCCCTCTCACCATCTCCATCTTCTGGTGTCCCTGTCTCACTGCAGATACTGTCCCCCTCTCACCATCTCCTTTTACTGGTGCCCCTGTCTCACTGCAGTGACTGCCCCCTGTCACCATCTCCATCTCCTGTTTTCCTTGTCTCACTGCAGTTACTGCCCCCTCTCACCATCTCCATCTGCTGGTCTCCCTGTCTCACTGCAGTTACTGTCCCCGCTCACACCATCTCCACCTGCTGGCGTCCCTGTCTCACTGCAGTTTCTGCCCCCCTCTCACCATCTCCATCAGCTGGTGTCCCCGTATCAATGCAGTTACTGCCCCCTCACATCATCTCCATCTGCTGGTGTGCCTGTCTCACTGCAGTCAATGTACCCTCTCATGATCCCCATCTGCTGGTGTCCCTGCCTCACTGCAGTTACTGCCACTCTCACCATCTCCATCAGCTGGTGTCCCTGGCTGACTGCAGATACTGTCCCCCTCTCACCATCTCCATTGACTGGTGACCCTGTCTCACAGCAGTTACTGCCCCTTCTCACTATCTCCATCTGCTGGTGTCCCTGTCTCTCTGCAGTTAGTGCCCCCTCTCACCATCTCCATCTGCTGGTGTCCCTGCCTCACTGCAGTTACTGCCACTCTCACCATCTCCATCTGCTGGTGTCCCTGTCTCACTGCAGTTACTGTCCCCCCTCACACCATTTCCGCCTGCTGGTGTTCCTGTCTCACTGCAGTTACTGCCCCCCTCTCACCATCTCCAACTGCTGGTGTCCCTGTCTCACTGCAGTTCCTGCCACTCTCTCACAATCTCCATCTGCTGGTAACCCTGTCTCACTGCGGTTATTGTCCCCTATCACCATCTCCATCTACTGGTGTGCCTGTCTCACTGCACTGACTGACCCCTCTCAAAAAATCTCCATCTGCTGCTGTCTCTGTTGCAATTCAGTTATTGCCCCCTATCAGCATCTCCATCTGCTGCTGTCAGCGTCTCACTGCAGTTGTTGTCCCCCTCTCACCTTCTCCATCCTCTGGTCTCTTTATCTCACTGCAATTAATGCCTCCCTCTCACCATCTCCATCTGCTGATGTCCCTGTCTCACTGTACTTACTGACCTCTCTCAACATCTCCATCTGCTGGTGTCTCTGTCGCACTACAGTTATTACCCCCTATCAACATCTCCATCTGCTGCTGTCGCTGTCTCACTGCAGTTACTGCCTCCTCTCGCCATCTCCATCTGCTGGTGACCTTCTCTCACTGCAGTTGCTCTCCCCCGCTCAACATCTCCATCTGCTGCTGTCCCTGTCTCACTGCAGATACTGACCCCCTCTCGCAATCTCCATCTGCTGGTGTCATTGTCTCACTGCAGTTCTTGTCTCCCTCTCACCATCGCCATGTGCTGCTGTCCCTGTCTCACTGCAGTTGCTGCACGCTCTCAAAATCCCCATCTGCTGGTCTTCCTGTCTCACTGCAGTTACTGCCCCCCTCTCACCATCTCCAACAGCTGGTGTCCCTGTCTCACTGCATTTATTGTCCCCCCCCCCCTCACCATCTCCATCTGCTGGTCTCTTTATCTCAATGCAATTACTGCCTCCCTCTCACCAGCTCCATCTGCTGGTGTCCCTGTCTCAATGCACTTACTGACCTCTCTCAACATCTCCATCTGCTGGTGTCTCTGTCGCACTGCAGTTATTGCCCCCTCTCAAGTTCTCCATCCGCTGCTGCACCTGTCTCACTGCAGTTACTGCCCTTCTCACCATCTCGATCTGCTGGTCTCCCTGTCTCACTGTAGTTACTGCCACTCTCACCATCTCCATCTTCTGGTGTCCCTGTCTCACTGCAGATACTGTCCCCCTCTCACCATCTCCTTTTACTGGTGCCCCTGTCTCACTGCAGTGACTGCCTCCTGTCACCATCTCCATCCCCTGTTTTCCTTGTCTCACTGCAGTTACTGCCCCCTCTCACCATCTCCATCTGCTGGTCTCCCTGTCTCACTGAAGTTATTGCCCCCCTCTCACCATCTCCAACTGCTGGTGTCCCTGTCTCACTGCAGTTACTGCCCCCCTCTCACCATCTCCATCTGCTGGTGTCCCTGTATCAATGCAGTTACTGTCCCCTCTCTCCATCTCCATCTGCTGGTCTGCCTGTCTCACAACAATTACTGCCCCTCTCACCATCTCCATCTTCTGGTGTCCCTGTCTCACTGCAGATACTGTCCCCCTCTCACCATCTCCTTTTACTGGTGCCCCTGTCTCACTGCAGTGACTTCCCCCTGTCACCATCTCCATCTCCTGTTTTCCTTGTCTCACTGCAGTTACTGTCCCCGCTCAAACCATCTCCACCTGCTGGTGTCCCTGTCTCACTGCAGTTTCTGTCCCCCTCTCATCATCTCCATCAGCTGGAGGCCCCGTATCAATGCATTTACTGCCTCCTCACACCATCTCCATCTGCTCGTGTGCCTGTCTCACTGCAGTCAATGCCCCCTCTCATCATCAGCATCTGCTGGTGTCCCTGTCTCTTTGCATTTACTGGCCCCTCTCAAAATCTCCATCTGCTGGTGTCTCTGTCGCACAGCAGTTATTGCCCCCTATCAACAGCTCCCTCTGCTGCTGTCCCTGTCTCACTGCAATTACTGCCTTCCTCTCACCATCTCCAACTGCTGGTGTCCCTGTCTCTCCGCAGTTATTGTCCCCCTCTCACCATCTCCATCTGCTGGTCTCTTTATCTCAATGCAATTACTGCGTCCCTCTCACCATCTCCATCTGCTGGTGTCCCTGTCTCACTACACTTACTGCTACTCTCACCATCTCCATCTGCTGGTGTCCATGTCTCATTGCAGTTACTGTCGCCTCTCTCACCATCTCCATCTATTGGTGTCCCTGTCTCACTGCAGTTACTGCCGCGTCTCACCATCTCCATCTGCTGTTTTCCTTGTCTCACTGCAGTTACTGCCCCCTGTCACCATCTCCATCTGCTGGTCTCCCTGTCTCACTTCAGTTACTGCCCCCCTCTCACCATCTCCAACTGCTGGTGTCCCTGTCTCACTGCAGTTACTACCCCCTCTCAACATCTCCATCTGCTGGTCCCCCTGTCTCACTGCAGTTACTGCCCACTCTACCATCTCCATCTGCTGGTTTGCCTGTCTCACTGCAGACACTGTCCCCTCTCAACATCTCCATCTGCTGGTGTCCCTGTCTCACTACAGTTACTGCCCCTCTCGCCAACTCCATCTGCTGTGTCGCTGTCTCACTGCATTTACAGTCCCCCTCACACCAGCTCCACCTGCTGTTGTCCCTGTCTTACTGCAGTTACTGCACCCCTTTCACCATCTCCAGCAGCTGGTGTCCCCGTATCAACGAAGTTACTGCCCCCTCACACCATCTCCGTCTGCCGGTGTGCCTGTCTCACTGCAGTCAATGCCCCCTCTTACCATCTGCATCTGCTGGTGTCCCTGTCTCACTGCATTTATTGTCCCACGTCTCACCATCTCCACCTGCTGGTGTCCCTGCCTCACTGCAGTTACTGCCACTCTCACCATCTCCATCAGCTGGTGTCCCTGGCTGACTGCAGATACTGTCCCCCTCTCACCATCTCCATTGACTGGTGACCCTGTCTCACAGCAGTTACTGCCCCTTCTCACTATCTCCATCTGCTGGTGTCCCTGTCTCTCTGCAGTTAGTGCCCCCTCTCACCATCTCCATCTGCTGGTATCCCTGCCTCACTGCAGTTACTGCCACTCTCACCATCTCCTTCTGCTGGTGTCCCTGTCTCACTGCAGTTACTGTCCCCCCTCACACCATTTCCGCCTGCTGGTGTTCCTGTCTCACTGCAGTTACTGCCCCCCTCTCACCATCTCCAACTGCTGGTGTCCCTGTCTCACTGCAGTTCCTGCCACCCTCTCACAATCTCCATCTGCTGGTAACCCTGTCTCACTGCGGTTATTGTCCCCTATCACCATCTCCATCTACTGGTGTGCCTGTCTCACTGCACTGACTGACCCCTCTCAAAAAATCTCCATCTGCTGCTGTCTCTGTTGCAATTCAGTTATTGCCCCCTATCAGCATCTCCATCTGCTGCTGTCAGCGTCTCACTGCAGTTGTTGTCCCCCTCTCACCTTCTCCATCCTCTGGTCTCTTTATCTCACTGCAATTACTGCCTCCCTCTCACCATCTCCATCTGCTGATGTCCCTGTCTCACTGTACTTACTGACCTCTCTCAACATCTCCATCTGCTGGTGTCTCTGTCGCACTACAGTTATTACCCCCTATCAACATCTCCATCTGCTGCTGTCGCTGTCTCACTGCAGTTACTGCCTCCTCTCGCCATCTCCATCTGCTGGTGACCCTCTCTCACTGCAGTTGCTCTCCCCCGCTCAACATCTCCATCTGCTGCTGTCCCTGTCTCACTGCAGATACTGACCCCCTCTCGCAATCTCCATCTGCTGGTGTCATTGTCTCACTGCAGTTCTTGTCTCCCTCTCACCATCGCCATGTGCTGCTGTCCCTGTCTCACTGCAGTTGCTGCACGCTCTCAAAATCCCCATCTGCTGGTCTTCCTGTCTCACTGCAGTTACTGCCCCCCTCTCACCATCTCCAACTGCTGGTCTCCCTGTCTCACTGCATTTATTGTCCCCCCCCTCACCATCTCCATCTGCTGGTCTCTTTATCTCAATGCAATTACTGCCTCCCTCTCACCAGCTCCATCTGCTGGTGTCCCTGTCTCAATGCACTTACTGACCTCTCTCAACATCTCCATCTGCTGGTGTCTCTGTCGCACTGCAGTTATTGCCCCCTCTCAAGTTCTCCATCCGCTGCTGCACCTGTCTCACTGCAGTTACTGCCCTTCTCACCATCTCGATCTGCTGGTCTCCCTGTCTCACTGTAGTTACTGCCCCTTCACCATCTCCATCTTCTGGTGTCCCTGTCTCACTGCAGATACTGTCCCCCTCTCACCATCTCCTTTTACTGGTGCCCCTGTCTCACTGCAGTGACTGCCTCCTGTCACCATCTCCATCCCCTGTTTTCCTTGTCTCACTGCAGTTACTGCCCCCTCTCACCATCTCCATCTGCTGGTCTCCCTGTCTCACTGAAGTTATTGCCCCCCTCTCACCATCTCCAACTGCTGGTGTCCCTGTCTCACTGCAGTTACTGCCCCACTCTCACCATCTCCATCTGCTGGTGTCCCTGTATCAATGCAGTTACTGCCCCCTCTCTCCATCTCCATCTGCTGGTCTCCCTGTCTCACTGTAGTTACTGCCCCTCTCACCATCCCCATCTTCTGGTGTCCCTGTCTCACTGCAGATACTGTCCCCCTCTGACCATCTCCTTTTACTGGTGCCCCTGTCTCACTGCAGTGACTGCCTCCTGTCACCATCTCCATCCCCTGTTTTCCTTGTCTCACTGCAGTTACTGCCCCCTCTCACCATCTCCATCTGCTGGTCTCCCTGTCTCACTGAAGTTATTGCCCCCCTCTCACCATCTCCAACTGCTGGTGTCCCTGTCTCACTGCAGTTACTGCCCCCCTCTCACCATCTCCATCTGCTGGTGTCCCTGTATCAATGCAGTTACTGTCCCCTCTCTCCATCTCCATCTGCTGGTCTGCCTGTCTCACAACAATTACTGCCCCTCTCACCATCTCCATCTTCTGGTGTCCCTGTCTCACTGCAGATACTGTCCCCCTCTCACCATCTCCTTTTACTGGTGCCCCTGTCTCACTGCAGTGACTGCCCCCTGTCACCATCTCCATCTCCTGTTTTCCTTGTCTCACTGCAGTTACTGTCCCCGCTCAAACCATCTCCACCTGCTGGTGTCCCTGTCTCACTGCAGTTTCTGTCCCCCTCTCATCATCTCCATCAGATGGAGGCCCCGTATCAATGCATTTACTGCCCCCTCACACCATCTCCATCTGCTCGTGTGCCTGTCTCACTGCAGTCAATGCCCCCTCTCATCATCAGCATCTGCTGGTGTCCCTGTCTCTTTGCATTTACTGGCCCCTCTCAAAATCTCCATCTGCTGGTGTCTCTGTCGCACAGCAGTTATTGCCCCCTATCAACAGCTCCCTCTGCTGCTGTCCCTGTCTCACTGCAATTACTGCCTTCCTCTCACCATCTCCAACTGCTGGTGTCCCTGTCTCTCCGCAGTTATTGTCCCCCTCTCACCATCTCCATCTGCTGGTCTCTTTATCTCAATGCAATTACTGCGTCCCTCTCACCATCTCCATCTGCTGGTGTCCCTGTCTCACTACACTTACTGCTACTTTCACCATCTCCATCTGCAGGTGTCCATGTCTCACTGCAGTTACTGTCGCCTCTCTCACCATCTCCATCTATTGGTGTCCCTGTCTCACTGCAGTTACTGCCGCGTCTCACCATCTCCATCTGCTGTTTTCCTTGTCTCACTGCAGTTACTGCCCCCTGTCACCATCTCCATCTGCTGGTCTCCCTGTCTCACTTCAGTTACTGCCCCCCTCTCACCATCTCCAACTGCTGGTGTCCCTGTCTCACTGCAGTTACTACCCCCTCTCAACATCTCCATCTGCTGGTCCCCCTGTCTCACTGCAGTTACTGCCCACTCTACCATCTCCATCTGCTGGTTTGCCTGTCTCACTGCAGACACTGTCCCCTCTCAACATCTCCATCTGCTGGTGTCCCTGTCTCACTACAGTTACTGCCCCTCTCGCCAACTCCATCTGCTGTGTCGCTGTCTCACTGCATTTACAGTCCCCCTCACACCATCTCCACCTGCTGTTGTCCCTGTCTCACTGCAGTTACTGCACCCCTTTCACCATCTCCAGCAGCTGGTGTCCCCGTATCAACGAAGTTACTGCCCCCTCACACCATCTCCGTCTGCCGGTGTGCCTGTCTCACTGCAGTCAATGCCCCCTCTTACCATCTGCATCTGCTGGTGTCCCTGTCTCACTGCATTTATTGTCCCACGTCTCACCATCTCCACCTGCTGGTGTCCCTGTCACACTGCACTTACTGAGCGCCCTCAACATATCAATCTGCTGTTGTCAATGTCTCACTGCAGTTGCTGTCCCCCCTCACCATCTCCATCTACTGGTGTGCCTGTCTCACTGCACTGACTGACCTCTCTCAACATCTCCATCTGCTGGTTGCCCTGTCTCTCTGCATTTACTGCCCCCTCTCAACATCTCCATCTGCTGGTGTCCCTGTCTGACTGCAGTCATTGTCCCCCTCTCACCATTTCCATCTGCTGGTCTCTCTATCTCAATGCATTTACTGCCTCCCTCTCAGCATCGCCATCTACTGGTGTCCCTGTCTCACTGCACTGACTGACCTCTCTCAACATCTTCATCTACTGGTGTCCCTGTCTCACTGCAGTTACTGTCCCACTCTCACCATCTCCATCTGCTGGTGTCCCTGGCTCACTGCAGTCACTTTCTCTCCTCTCGCCATCTCCATCTGCTGGTGTCCCTGTCTCACTGCATATAATGCCCCCTCTCAACATCTCCATCAGCTGGTATCCCTGTCTCACTGCGGTTATTTTCCCCTCTCACCATATCCATCTGCTGGTGTCCCTGTCTCACTGCAGTTAATGTCTCTCCTCTCACCATATCCATCTGCTGGTGTCCCTGTCTCACTGCAGTTACTTTCTCTCCTCTCACCATCTCCATCTGCTGGTGTCCCTGTCTCACTGCCTTTAATGCCCCCTCTCAACATCTCCATCAGCTGGTATCCCTGTCTCACTGCGGTTATTTTACCCTCTCACCATATCCATCTGCTGGTGTCCCTGTCTCACTGCAGTTAATGTCTCTCCTCTCACCATCTCCATCTGCTGGTCTCCCTGTCTCACTACAATTACTGCCCCTCTCGCCAACTCCATCTGCTTGTGTCGCTGTCTCACTGCATTTACAGTCCCCCCTCACACCATCTCCACCTGCTGGTGTCCCTGGCTCACTGCAGTTACTGCACCCCTTTCACCATCTCCAGCAGCTGGTGTCCCCGTATCAACGAAGTTACTGCCCCCTCACACCATCTCCGTCTGCCGGTGTGCCTGTCTCACTGCAGTCAATGCCCCCTCTCACCATCTGCATCTGCTGGTGTCCCTGTCTCACTGCATTTATTGTCCCACGTCTCACCATCTCCACCTGCTGGTGTCCCTGTCACACTGCAGTTACTGAGCGCCCTCAACATATCAATCTGCTGTTGTCAATGTCTCACTGCAGTTGCTGTCCCCCCTCACCATCTCCATCTACTGGAGTGCCTGTCTCACTGCACTGACTGACCTCTCTCAACATCTCCATCTGCTGGTTGCCTTGTCTCTCTGCATTTACTGTCCCCTCTCAACATCTCCATCTGCTGGTGTCCCTGTCTGACTGCAGTCATTGTCCCCCTCTCACCATTTCCATCTGCTGGTCTCTCTATCTCAATGCATTTACTGCCTCCCTCTCAGCATCGCCATCTACTGGTGTCCCTGTCTCACTGTACTTACTGACCTCTCTCAACATCTCCATCTGCTGCTGTCGCTGTCTCACTGCAGTTACTGCCTCCTCTCGCCATCTCCATCTGCTGGTGACCCTCTCTCACTGCAGTTGCTCTCCCCCGCTCAACATCTCCATCTGCTGCTGTCCCTGTCTCACTGCAGATACTGACCCCCTCTCGCAATCTCCATCTGCTGGTGTCATTGTCTCACTGCAGTTCTTGTCTCCCTCTCACCATCGCCATGTGCTGCTGTCCCTGTCTCACTGCAGTTGCTGCACGCTCTCAAAATCCCCATCTGCTGGTCTTCCTGTCTCACTGCAGTTACTGCCCCCCTCTCACCATCTCCAGCTGCTGGTGTCCCTGTCTCACTGCATTTATTGTCCCCCCCCTCACCATCTCCATCTGCTGGTCTCTTTATCTCAATGCAATTACTGCCTCCCTCTCACCAGCTCCATCTGCTGGTGTCCCTGTCTCAATGCACTTACTGACCTCTCTCAACATCTCCATCTGCTGGTGTCTCTGTCGCACTGCAGTTATTGCCCCCTCTCAAGTTCTCCATCCGCTGCTGCACCTGTCTCACTGCAGTTACTGCCCTTCTCACCATCTCGATCTGCTGGTCTCCCTGTCTCACTGTAGTTACTGCCCCTCTCACCATCTCCATCTTCTGGTGTCCCTGTCTCACTGCAGATACTGTCCCCCTCTCACCATCTCCTTTTACTGGTGCCCCTGTCTCACTGCAGTGACTGCCTCCTGTCACCATCTCCATCCCCTGTTTTCCTTGTCTCACTGCAGTTACTGCCCCCTCTCACCATCTCCATCTGCTGGTCTCCCTGTCTCACTGAAGTTATTGCCCCCCTCTCACCATCTCCAACTGCTGGTGTCCCTGTCTCACTGCAGTTACTGCCCCCCTCTCACCATCTCCATCTGCTGGTGTCCCTGTATCAATGCAGTTACTGCCCCCTCTCTCCATCTCCATCTGCTGGTCTGCCTGTCTCACAACAATTACTGCCCCTCTCACCATCTCCATCTTCTGGTGTCCCTGTCTCACTGCAGATACTGTCCCCCTCTCACCATCTCCTTTTACTGGTGCCCCTGTCTCACTGCAGTGACTGCCCCCTGTCACCATCTCCATCTCCTGTTTTCCTTGTCTCACTGCAGTTACTGTCCCCGCTCAAACCATCTCCACCTGCTGGTGTCCCTGTCTCACTGCAGTTTCTGTCCCCCTCTCATCATCTCCATCAGATGGAGGCCCCGTATCAATGCATTTACTGCCCCCTCACACCATCTCCATCTGCTCGTGTGCCTGTCTCACTGCAGTCAATGCCCCCTCTCATCATCAGCATCTGCTGGTGTCCCTGTCTCTTTGCATTTACTGGCCCCTCTCAAAATCTCCATCTGCTGGTGTCTCTGTCGCACAGCAGTTATTGCCCCCTATCAACAGCTCCCTCTGCTGCTGTCCCTGTCTCACTGCAATTACTGCCTTCCTCTCACCATCTCCAACTGCTGGTGTCCCTGTCTCTCCGCAGTTATTGTCCCCCTCTCACCATCTCCATCTGCTGGTCTCTTTATCTCAATGCAATTACTGCGTCCCTCTCACCATCTCCATCTGCTGGTGTCCCTGTCTCACTACACTTACTGCTACTCTCACCATCTCCATCTGCTGGTGTCCATGTCTCACTGCAGTTACTGTCGCCTCTCTCACCATCTCCATCTATTGGTGTCCCTGTCTCACTGCAGTTACTGCCGCGTCTCACCATCTCCATCTGCTGTTTTCCTTGTCTCACTGCAGTTACTGCCCCCTGTCAACATCTCCATCTGCTGGTCTCCCTGTCTCACTTCAGTTACTGCCCCCCTCTCACCATCTCCAACTGCTGGTGTCCCTGTCTCACTGCAGTTACTACCCCCTCTCAACATCTCCATCTGCTGGTCCCCCTGTCTCACTGCAGTTACTGCCCACTCTACCATCTCCATCTGCTGGTTTGCCTGTCTCACTGCAGACACTGTCCCCTCTCAACATCTCCATCTGCTGGTGTCCCTGTCTCACTACAGTTACTGCCCCTCTCGCCAACTCCATCTGCTGTGTCGCTGTCTCACTGCATTTACAGTCCCCCTCACACCATCTCCACCTGCTGTTGTCCCTGTCTCACTGCAGTTACTGCACCCCTTTCACCATCTCCAGCAGCTGGTGTCCCCGTATCAACGAAGTTACTGCCCCCTCACACCATCTCCGTCTGCCGGTGTGCCTGTCTCACTGCAGTCAATGCCCCCTCTTACCATCTGCATCTGCTGGTGTCCCTGTCTCACTGCATTTATTGTCCCACGTCTCACCATCTCCACCTGCTGGTGTCCCTGTCACACTGCACTTACTGAGCGCCCTCAACATATCAATCTGCTGTTGTCAATGTCTCACTGCAGTTGCTGTCCCCCCTCACCATCTCCATCTACTGGTGTGCCTGTCTCACTGCACTGACTGACCTCTCTCAACATCTCCATCTGCTGGTTGCCCTGTCTCTCTGCATTTACTGCCCCCTCTCAACATCTCCATCTGCTGGTGTCCCTGTCTGACTGCAGTCATTGTCCCCCTCTCACCATTTCCATCTGCTGGTCTCTCTATCTCAATGCATTTACTGCCTCCCTCTCAGCATCGCCATCTACTGGTGTCCCTGTCTCACTGCACTGACTGACCTCTCTCAACATCTTCATCTGCTGGTGTCCCTGTCTCACTGCAGTTACTGTCCCACTCTCACCATCTCCATCTGCTGGTGTCCCTGGCTCACTGCAGTCACTTTCTCTCCTCTCGCCATCTCCATCTGCTGGTGTCCCTGTCTCACTGCATATAATGCCCACTCTCAACATCTCCATCAGCTGGTATCCCTGTCTCACTGCGGTTATTTTCCCCTCTCACCATATCCATCTGCTGGTGTCCCTGTCTCACTGCAGTTAATGTCTCTCCTCTCACCATATCCATCTGCTGGTGTCCCTGTCTCACTGCAGTTACTTTCTCTCCTCTCACCATCTCCATCTGCTGGTGTCCCTGTCTCACTGCCTTTAATGCCCCCTCTCAACATCTCCATCAGCTGGTATCCCTGTCTCACTGCGGTTATTTTCCCCTCTCACCATATCCATCTGCTGGTGTCCCTGTCTCACTGCAGTTAATGTCTCTCCTCTCACCATCTCCATCTGCTGGTCTCCCTGTCTCACTACAATTACTGCCCCTCTCGCCAACTCCATCTGCTTGTGTCGCTGTCTCACTGCATTTACAGTCCCCCCTCACACCATCTCCACCTGCTGGTGTCCCTGGCTCACTGCAGTTACTGCACCCCTTTCACCATCTCCAGCAGCTGGTGTCCCCGTATCAACGAAGTTACTGCCCCCTCACACCATCTCCGTCTGCCGGTGTGCCTGTCTCACTGCAGTCAATGCCCCCTCTCACCATCTGCATCTGCTGGTGTCCCTGTCTCACTGCATTTATTGTCCCACGTCTCACCATCTCCACCTGCTGGTGTCCCTGTCACACTGCAGTTACTGAGCGCCCTCAACATATCAATCTGCTGTTGTCAATGTCTCACTGCAGTTGCTGTCCCCCCTCACCATCTCCATCTACTGGAGTGCCTGTCTTTCTGCATTTACTGTCCCCTCTCAACATCTCCATCTGCTGGTGTCCCTGTCTGACTGCAGTCATTGTCCCCCTCTCAGCATTTCCATCTGCTGGTCTCTCTATCTCAATGCATTTACTGCCTCCCTCTCAGCATCGCCATCTACTGGTGTCCCTGTCTCACTGCACTGACTGACCTCTCTCAACATCTTCATCTGCTGGTGTCCCTGTCTCACTGCAGTTACTGTCCCCCTCTCACCATCTCCATCTGCTGGTGTCCCTGCCTCACTGCAGTTACTTTCTCTCCTCTCGCCATCTCCATCTGCTGGTGTCCCTGTCTCACTGCATTTAATGCCCCCTCTCAACATCTCCATCAGCTGGTATCCCTGTCTCACTGCGGTTATTTTCCCCACTCACCATATCCATCTGCTGGTGTCCCTGTCTCACTGCATTTAATGCCCCCTCTCACCATCTCCATCTGCTGGTGTCCCTGTCTGACTGCAGTCATTGTCCCCCTCTCACCATTTCCATCTGCTGGTCTCCCTATCTCAATGCATTTACTGCCGCCCTCTCACCATCGCCATCTACTGGTGTCCCTGTCTCACTGCACTGACTGACCTCTCTCAACATCTCCATCTGCTGGTGGCCCTGTCTCACTGCATTTAATGCCCCCTCTCAACATCTCCATCTGCTGGTCTCCCTGTCTCACTGCAGTTATTGCCCCCCTCTCACCTTCTCCAACTGCTGGTGTCCCTGTCTCACTGCAGTTACTGCCGCCTCTCACCATCTCCATCTGCTGTGTTCCTTGTCTCACTGCAGTTACTGATCCCTCTCAACATCTCCATCTGCTGGTCTCCCTGTCTCACTGCAGTTACTGCCCCCCTCTCACCATCTCCAACTGATGGTGTCCCTGTCTCACTGCAGTTATTGTCCCCCTCTCACCATCTCCATCTGCTGGTCTCTTTATCTCAATGCAATTCCTGCCTCCCTATCACCATCTCCATCTGCTCGTGTCCCTGTCTCACTGCACTTTCTGACCTCTCTCAACATCTCCATCTGCTGGTGTCTCTGTCGCACTGCAGTTATTGCCCCCTCTCAAGTTCTCCATCCGCTGCTGCACCTGTCTCACTGCAGTTACTGCCCTTCTCACCATCTCCATCTGCTGGTCTCCGTGTCTCACTGTAGTTACTGCACCTCTCACCATCTCCTTTTAGCGGTGCCCCTGTCTCACTGCAGTGACTGCCCCCTGTCACCATCTCCATCTGCTGTTTTCCTGGTCTCACTGCAGTTGCTGCCCCCTCTCACCATCTCCATCTGCTGGTCTCCCTGTCTCACTGAAGTTACAGCCCCCCTCTCACCATCTCCAACTGCTGGTGTCCCTGTCTCACTGCAGTTACTGCCCCCCTCTCACCATCTCCATCTGCTGGTGTGCCTGTATCAATGCAGTTACTGCCCCCTCTCACCATCTCCATCTGCTGGTCTCTTTATCTCAATGCAATTACTGCCTCCCTCTCACCATCTCCATCTGCTGGTGTCCCTGTCTCACTGCACTTACTGACCTCTCTCAACATGTCCATCTGCTGGTGTCTCTGTCGCACTGCAGTTATTGCCCCCTCTCAAGTTCTCCATCCGCTGCTGCACCTGTCTCACTGCAGTTACTGCCCCTCTCATCATCTCCATCTGCTGGTCTCCCTGTCTCACTGTAGTTACTGCCCCTCTCACCATCTTCTTTTACTGGTGACCCTGTCTCACTGCAGTGACTGCCCCCTGTCACCATCTCCATCTGCTGTTTTCCTTGTCTCACTGCAGTTGCTGCCCCCTCTCACCATCTCCATCTGCTGGTCTCCCTGTCTCACTGAAGTTACTGCCCCCCTCTCACAATCTCCAACTGCTGGTGTCCCTGTCTCACTGCAGTTACTGCCCCCCTCTCACCATCTCCATCTGCTGGTGTCCCTGTATCAATGCAGTTACTGCCCCCTCTCACCATCTCCATCTGCTGGTGTGCCTGAGTCACTGCAGACACTGTCCACTCTCTCCATCTCCATCTGCTGGTGTGCCTGTCTCACTACAATTACTGCCCCTCTCGCCAACTCCATCTGCTGGTGTCCCTGTCTCACTGCAGTTGCTGCACGCTCTCAACATCTCCATCTGCTGGTCTCTTTCTCTCAATGCAATTACTGCCTCCCTCTCACCATCTCCATCTGCTGGTGTCCCTGTCTCACTGCACTTACTGACCTCTCACCATCTCCATCTGCTGTCTTCCTAGCCTCACTGCAGTTACTGCCCACTCTCAACATCTCCATCTGCTGGTCTCCCTGTCTCACTGCAGTTATTGCCCCCCTCTCACCATCTCCATCTGCTGTTTTCCTTGTCTCACTGCAGTTACTGCCCCCTCTCAACATCTCCATCTGCTGGTCTCCATGTCTCACTGCAGTTACTGCCCCCCTCTCACCATCTCCAACTGCTGGTGTCCCTGTCTCACTGCAGTTATTGTCCCCCTCTCACCATCTCCATCTGCTGGTCTCTTTATCTCAATGCAATTACTGCCTCCCTCTCCCCATCTCCATCTGCTCGTGTCCCTGTCTCACTGCACTTACTGACCTCTTTCAACATCTCCATCTGCTGGTGTCTCTGTCGCTCTGCAGTTATTGCCCCCTCTCAAGTTCTCCATCCGCTGCTGCACCTGTCTCACTGCAGTTACTGCCCTTCTCACCATCTCCATCTGCTGGTCTCCCTGTCTCACTGTCGTTACTGCCCCTCTCACCATCTCCTTTTACTGGTGCCCCTGTCTCACTGCAGTGACTGCCCCCTGTCACCATCTCCATCTGCTGTTTTCCTTGTCTCACTGCAGTTGCTGCCCACTCTCACCATCTCCATCTGCTGGTCTCCCTGTCTCACTGAAGTTACTGCCACACTCTCACCATCTCCAACTGCTGGTGTCCCTGTCTCACTGCAGTTACTGCCCCCCTCTCACCATCTCCATCTGCTGGTGTCCCTGTATCAATGCAGTTACTGCCCCCTCTCACCATCTCCATCTGCTGGTGTGCCTGAGTCACTGCAGACACTGTCCACTCTCTCCATCTCCATCTGCTGGTGTCCCTGTCTCACTGCAGTTACTGTCCACGCTCACACCATCTCCACCTGCTGGCGTCCCTGTCTCACTGCAGTTTCTGCCCCCCTCTCACCATCTCCATCAGCTGGTGTCCCCGTATCAATGCAGTTACCGCCCCCTCACACCATCTCCATCTGCTGGTGTGCCTGTCTCACTGCTGTTAGTGCCCCTCCCATCATCAGCATCTGCTGGTGTCCCTTTCTCATTGCAGTTACTGACCCCTCTCAAAATCTCCATCTGCTGCTGTCCCTGTCTGACTGCAGATACTGTCCCCCTCTCGCCATCTCCATTGACTGGTGCCGCTATCTCGCAGCAGTTACTGCCCCCTTTCACTATCTCCATCTGCTGGTGTCCCTGTCTCTCTGCAGATCCTGCCTCTCTCACCATCTCCATCTGCTGGTGTCCCTGCCTCACTGCAGTTAATGCCCCCTCTCACCATCTCCATCTGCTCGTGTCCCTGCCTCACTGCAGTTACTGCCACTCTCACCATCTCCATCTGCTGGTGTCCCTGTCTCACTGTAGTTACTGTCCCCCCTCACACCATCTCCAACTGCTGGTGTCCCTGTCTCACTGCAGTTACTGCCGCCCTCTCACCATCTCCATCTGATGGTGTCCCTGTATCAATGCAGTTACTGCCCCCTCTCACCATCTCCATCTGCTGGTGTGCCTGTCTCACTGCAGACACTGTCCCCTCTCTCCATCTCCATCTGCTGGTGTGTCTGTCTCACTGAAGTGACTGCCCCCCTCTCAACATCTCCAACTGCTGGTGTCCCTGTCTCACTGCAGTTACTGCCCCCCTCTCACCATCTCCATCTGCTGGTGTCCCTGTATCAATGCAGTTACTTCCCCTTCTCAGCATCTCCATCGGCTGGTGTGCCTGTCTCACTTCAGACACTGTCCCCTCTCTCCATCTCCATCTGCTGGTGTCCCTGTCTCACTGCAGTTACTGTCCCCTCTCATCATCAGCATCTGCTGGTGTCCCTGTCTCATTGCAGTTACTGACCCCTCTCAAAATCTCCTTCTGCTGGTGTCTCTGTCGCACTGCAGTTATTGCCCCCTATCAACATCTCCATTTGCTGCTGTACCTGTCTCACTGCAGTTACTGCCTCCTCTCGCCATCTCCATCTGCTGGTGACCCGCTCTCACTGCAGTAGCTCTCCTCCTCTCAACATCTCCATCTGCTGCTGTCCCTGTCTGACTGCAGACACTGTCCCCCTCTCACCATCTCCATTGACTGGTGCCCCTTTCTCACAGCAGTTACTGCCCCCTCTCACTATCTCCATCTGCTGGTGTCCCTGTCTATCTGCAGATACTGCCTCTCTCACCATCTCCATCTGCTGGTGTCCCTGCCTCACTGCAGATACTGCCCCCTCTCACCATCTCCATCTGCTGGTGTCCCTGCCTCACTGCAGTTACTGCCACTCTCACCATCTCCATCTGCTGGTATACCTGTCTCAGTGCAGTTACTGTCCCCCCTCACACCATCTCCACCTGCTGGTGTTCCTGTCTCACTGCAGTTATTGTCCCCCTCTCACCATCTCCATCTGCTGGTCTCTTTATCTCAATGCAATTACTGCGTCCCTCTCACCATCTCCATCTGCTGGTGTCCCTGTCTCACTACACTTACTGCTACTCTCACCATCTCCATCTGCTGGTGTCCATGTCACACTGCAGTTACTGTCGCCTCTCTCACCATCTCCATCTATTGGTGTCCCTGTCTCACTGCAGTTACTGCCGCGTCTCACCATCTCCATCTGCTGTTTTCCTTGTCTCACTGCAGTTACTGCCCCCTGTCAACATCTCCATCTGCTGGTCTCCCTGTCTCACTTCAGTTACTGCCCCCCTCTCACCATCTCCAACTGCTGGTGTCCCTGTCTCACTGCAGTTACTACCCCCTCTCAACATCTCCATCTGCTGGTCCCCCTGTCTCACTGCAGTTACTGCCCACTCTACCATCTCCATCTGCTGGTTTGCCTGTCTCACTGCAGACACTGTCCCCTCTCAACATCTCCATCTGCTGGTGTCCCTGTCTCACTACAGTTACTGCCCCTCTCGCCAACTCCATCTGCTGTGTCGCTGTCTCACTGCATTTACAGTCCCCCTCACACCATCTCCACCTGCTGTTGTCCCTGTCTCACTGCAGTTACTGCACCCCTTTCACCATCTCCAGCAGCTGGTGTCCCCGTATCAACGAAGTTACTGCCCCCTCACACCATCTCCGTCTGCCGGTGTGCCTGTCTCACTGCAGTCAATGCCCCCTCTTACCATCTGCATCTGCTGGTGTCCCTGTCTCACTGCATTTATTGTCCCACGTCTCACCATCTCCACCTGCTGGTGTCCCTGCCTCACTGCAGTTACTGCCACTCTCACCATCTCCATCAGCTGGTGTCCCTGTCTGACTGCAGATACTGTCCCCCTCTCACCATCTCCATTGACTGGTGACCCTGTCTCACAGCAGTTACTGCCCCTTCTCACTATCTCCATCTGCTGGTGTCCCTGTCTCTCTGCAGTTAGTGCCCCCTCTCACCATCTCCATCTGCTGGTGTCCCTGCCTCACTGCAGTTACTGCCACTCTCACCATCTCCATCTGCTGGTGTCCCTGTCTCACTGCAGTTACTGTCCCCCCTCACACCATTTCCGCCTGCTGGTGTTCCTGTCTCACTGCAGTTACTGCCCCCCTCTCACCATCTCCAACTGCTGGTGTCCCTGTCTCACTGCAGTTCCTGCCACCCTCTCACAATCTCCATCTGCTGGTAACCCTGTCTCACTGCGGTTATTGTCCCCTATCACCATCTCCATCTACTGGTGTGCCTGTCTCACTGCACTGACTGACACCTCTCAAAAAATCTCCATCTGCTGCTGTCTCTGTTGCAATTCAGTTATTGCCCCCTATCAGCATCTCCATCTGCTGCTGTCAGCGTCTCACTGCAGTTGTTGTCCCCCTCTCACCTTCTCCATCCTCTGGTCTCTTTATCTCACTGCAATTACTGCCTCCCTCTCACCATCTCCATCTGCTGATGTCCCTGTCTCACTGTACTTACTGACCTCTCTCAACATCTCCATCTGCTGGTGTCTCTGTCGCACTACAGTTATTACCCCCTATCAACATCTCCATCTGCTGCTGTCGCTGTCTCACTGCAGTTACTGCCTCCTCTCGCCATCTCCATCTGCTGGTGACCCTCTCTCACTGCAGTTGCTCTCCCCCGCTCAACATCTCCATCTGCTGCTGTCCCTGTCTCACTGCAGATACTGACCCCCTCTCGCAATCTCCATCTGCTGGTGTCATTGTCTCACTGCAGTTCTTGTCTCCCTCTCACCATCGCCATGTGCTGCTGTCCCTGTCTCACTGCAGTTGCTGCACGCTCTCAAAATCCCCATCTGCTGGTCTTCCTGTCTCACTGCAGTTACTGCCCCCCTCTCACCATCTCCAACTGCTGGTGTCCCTGTCTCACTGCATTTATTGTCCCCCCCCTCACCATCTCCATCTGCTGGTCTCTTTATCTCAATGCAATTACTGCCTCCCTCTCACCAGCTCCATCTGCTGGTGTCCCTGTCTCAATGCACTTACTGACCTCTCTCAACATCTCCATCTGCTGGTGTCTCTGTCGCACTGCAGTTATTGCCCCCTCTCAAGTTCTCCATCCGCTGCTGCACCTGTCTCACTGCAGTTACTGCCCTTCTCACCATCTCGATCTGCTGGTCTCCCTGTCTCACTGTAGTTACTGCCCCTCTCACCATCTCCATCTTCTGGTGTCCCTGTCTCACTGCAGATACTGTCCCCCTCTCACCATCTCCTTTTACTGGTGCCCCTGTCTCACTGCAGTGACTGCCTCCTGTCACCATCTCCATCCCCTGTTTTCCTTGTCTCACTGCAGTTACTGCCCCCTCTCACCATCTCCATCTGCTGGTCTCCCTGTCTCACTGAAGTTATTGCCCCCCTCTCACCATCTCCAACTGCTGGTGTCCCTGTCTCACTGCAGTTACTGCCCCCCTCTCACCATCTCCATCTGCTGGTGCCCCTGTATCAATGCAGTTACTGCCCCCTCTCTCCATCTCCATCTGCTGGTCTCCCTGTCTCACTGTTGTTACTGCCCCTCTCACCATCTCCATCTTCTGGTGTCCCTGTCTCACTGCAGATACTGTCCCCCTCTCACCATCTCCTTTTACTGGTGCCCCTGTCTCACTGCAGTGACTGCCTCCTGTCACCATCTCCATCCCCTGTTTTCCTTGTCTCACTGCAGTTACTGCCCCCTCTCACCATCTCCATCTGCTGGTCTCCCTGTCTCACTGAAGTTATTGCCCCCCTCTCACCATCTCCAACTGCTGGTGTCCCTGTCTCACTGCAGTTACTGCGCCCCTCTCAAAATCTCCATCTGCTGGTGTCTCTGTCGCACAGCAGTTATTGCCCCCTATCAACAGCTCCCTCTGCTGCTGTCCCTGTATCAATGCAGTTACTGCCCCCTCTCTCCATCTCCATCTAGTGGTCTGGCTGTCTCACAACAATTACTGCCCCTATCACCATCTCCATCTTCTGGTGTCCCTGTCTCACTGCAGATACTGTCCCCCTCTCACCATCTCCTTTTACTGGTGCCCCTATCTCACTGCAGTGACTGCCCCCTGTCACCATCTCCATCTCCTGTTTTCCTTGTCTCACTGCAGTTACTGTCCCCGCTCAAACCATCTCCACCTGCTGGTGTCCCTGTCTCACTGCAGTTTCTGTCCCCCTCTCATCATCTCCATCAGCTGGAGGCCCCGTATCAATGCATTTACTGCCCCCTCACACCATCTCCATCTGCTCGTGTGCCTGTCTCACTGCAGTCAATGCCCCCTCTCATCATCAGCATCTGCTGGTGTCCCTGTCTCTTTGCATTTACTGGCCCCTCTCAAAATCTCCATCTGCTGGTGTCTCTGTCGCACAGCAGTTATTGCCCCCTATCAACAGCTCCCTCTGCTGCTGTCCCTGTCTCACTGCAATTACTGCCTTCCTCTCACCATCTCCAACTGCTGGTGTCCCTGTCTCTCCGCAGTTATTGTCCCCCTCTCACCATCTCCATCTGCTGGTCTCTTTATCTCAATGCAATTACTGCGTCCCTCTCACCATCTCCATCTGCTGGTGTCCCTGTCTCACTACACTTACTGCTACTCTCACCATCTCCATCTGCTGGTGTCCATGTCTCACTGCAGTTACTGTCGCCTCTCTCACCATCTCCATCTATTGGTGTCCCTGTCTCACTGCAGTTACTGCCGCGTCTCATCATCTCCATCTGCTGTTTTCCTTGTCTCACTGCAGTTACTGCCCCCTGTCAACATCTCCATCTGCTGGTCTCCCTGTCTCACTTCAGTTACTGCCCCCCTCTCACCATCTCCAACTGCTGGTGTCCCTGTCTCACTGCAGTTACTACCCCCTCTCAACATCTCCATCTGCTGGTCCCCCTGTCTCACTGCAGTTACTGCCCACTCTACCATCTCCATCTGCTGGTTTGCCTGTCTCACTGCAGACACTGTCCCCTCTCAACATCTCCATCTGCTGGTGTCCCTGTCTCACTACAGTTACTGCCCCTCTCGCCAACTCCATCTGCTGTGTCTCTGTCTCACTGCATTTACAGTCCCCCTCACACCATCTCCACCTGCTGTTGTCCCTGTCTCACTGCAGTTACTGCACCCCATTCACCATCTCCAGCAGCTGGTGTCCCCGTATCAACGAAGTTACTGCCCCCTCACACCATCTCCGTCTGCCGGTGTGCCTGTCTCACTGCAGTCAATGCCCCCTCTTACCATCTGCATCTGCTGGTGTCCCTGTCTCACTGCATTTATTGTCCCACGTCTCACCATCTCCACCTGCTGGTGTCCCTGTCACACTGCACTTACTGAGCGCCCTCAACATATCAATCTGCTGTTGTCAATGTCTCACTGCAGTTGCTGTCCCCCCTCACCATCTCCATCTACTGGTGTGCCTGTCTCACTGCACTGAATGACCTCTCTCAACATCTCCATCTGCTGGTTGCCCTGTCTCTCTGCATTTACTGCCCCCTCTCAACATCTCCATCTGCTGGTGTCCCTGTCTGACTGCAGTCATTGTCCCCCTCTCACCATTTCCATCTGCTGGTCTCTCTATCTCAATGCATTTACTGCCTCCCTCTCAGCATCGCCATCTACTGGTGTCCCTGTCTCACTGCACTGACTGACCTCTCTCAACATCTTCATCTGCTGGTGTCCCTGTCTCACTGCAGTTACTGTCCCACTCTCACCATCTCCATCTGCTGGTGTCCCTGTCTCACTGCAGTTACTGTCCCACTCTCACCATCTCCATCTGCTGGTGTCCCTGGCTCACTGCAGTTACTTTCTCTCCTCTCGCCATCTCCATCTGCTGGTGTACCTGTCTCACTGCAGTTAATGTCTCTCCTCTCACCATATCCATCTGCTGGTGTCCCTGTCTCACTGCACTGACTGACCTCTCTCGCCATCTCCATCTGCTGGTGACCCTCTCTCACTGCAGTTGCTCTCCCCCGCTCAACATCTCCATCTGCTGCTGTCCCTGTCTCACTGCAGATACTGACCCCCTCTCGCAATCTCCATCTGCTGGTGTCATTGTCTCACTGCAGTTCTTGTCTCCCTCTCACCATCGCCATGTGCTGCTGTCCCTGTCTCACTGCAGTTGCTGCACGCTCTCAAAATCCCCATCTGCTGGTCTTCCTGTCTCACTGCAGTTACTGCCCCCCTCTCACCATCTCCAACTGCTGGTGTCCCTGTCTCACTGCATTTATTGTCCCCCCCCCCCTCACCATCTCCATCTGCTGGTCTCTTTATCTCAATGCAATTACTGCCTCCCTCTCACCAGCTCCATCTGCTGGTGTCCCTGTCTCAATGCACTTACTGACCTCTCTCAACATCTCCATCTGCTGGTGTTTCTGTCGCACTGCAGTTATTGCCTCTCTCAAGTTCTCCATCCGCTGCTGCACCTGTCTCACTGCAGTTACTGCCCTTCTCACCATCTCGATCTGCTGGTCTCCCTGTCTCACTGTAGTTACTGCCCCTCTCACCATCTCCATCTTCTGGTGTCCCTGTCTCACTGCAGATACTGTCCCCCTCTCACCATCTCCTTTTACTGGTGCCCCTGTCTCACTGCAGTGACTGCCTCCTGTCACCATCTCCATCCCCTGTTTTCCTTGTCTCACTGCAGTTACTGCCCCCTCTCACCATCTCCATCTGCTGGTCTCCCTGTCTCACTGAAGTTATTGCCCCCCTCTCACCATCTCCAACTGCTGGTGTCCCTGTCTCACTGCAGTTACTGCCCCCATCTCACCATCTCCATCTGCTGGTGTCCCTGTATCAATGCAGTTACTGCCCCCTCTCTCCATCTCCATCTGCTGGTCTCCCTGTCTCACTGTAGTTACTGCCCCTCTCACCATCTCCATCTTCTGGTGTCCCTGTCTCACTGCAGATACTGTCCCCCTCTCACCATCTCCTTTTACTGGTGCCCCTGTCTCACTGCAGTGACTGCCTCCTGTCACCATCTCCATCCCCTGTTTTCCTTGTCTCACTGCAGTTACTGCCCCCTCTCACCATCTCCATCTGCTGGTGTCCCTGTATCAATGCAGTTTCTGCCCCCTCTCTCCATCTCCATCTGCTGGTCTGCCTGTCTCACAACAATTACTGCCCCTCTCACCATCTCCATCTTCTGGTGTCCCTGTCTCACTGCAGATACTGTCCCCCTCTCACCATCTCCTTTTACTGGTGCCCCTGTCTCACTGCAGTGACTGCCCCCTGTCACCATCTCCATCTCCTGTTTTCCTTGTCTCACTGCAGTTACTGTCCCCGCTCAAACCATCTCCACCTGCTGGTGTCCCTGTCTCACTGCAGTTTCTGTCCCCCTCTCATCATCTCCATCAGATGGAGGCCCCGTATCAATGCATTTACTGCCCCCTCACACCATCTCCATCTGCTCGTGTGCCTGTCTCACTGCAGTCAATGCCCCCTCTCATCATCAGCATCTGCTGGTGTCCCTGTCTCTTTGCATTTACTGGCCCCTCTCAAAATCTCCATCTGCTGGTGTCTCTGTCGCACAGCAGTTATTGCCCCCTATCAACAGCTCCCTCTGCTGCTGTCCCTGTCTCACTGCAATTACTGCCTTCCTCTCACCATCTCCAACTGCTGGTGTCCCTGTCTCTCCGCAGTTATTGTCCCCCTCTCACCATCTCCATCTGCTGGTCTCTTTATCTCAATGCAATTACTGCGTCCCTCTCACCATCTCCATCTGCTGGTGTCCCTGTCTCACTACACTTACTGCTACTCTCACCATCTCCATCTGCTGGTGTCCATGTCTCACTGCAGTTACTGTCGCCTCTCTCACCATCTCCATCTATTGGTGTCCCTGTCTCACTGCAGTTACTGCCGCATCTCACCATCTCCATCTGCTGTTTTCCTTGTCTCACTGCAGTTACTGCCCCCTGTCAACATCTCCATCTGCTGGTCTCCCTGTCTCACTTCAGTTACTGCCCCCCTCTCACCATCTCCAACTGCTGGTGTCCCTGTCTCACTGCAGTTACTACCCCCTCTCAACATCTCCATCTGCTGGTCCCCCTGTCTCACTGCAGTTACTGCCCACTCTACCATCTCCATCTGCTGGTTTGCCTGTCTCACTGCAGACACTGTCCCCTCTCAACATCTCCATCTGCTGGTGTCTCTGTCTCACTACAGTTACTGCCCCTCTCGCCAACTCCATCTGCTGTGTCGCTGTCTCACTGCATTTACAGTCCCCCTCACACCATCTCCACCTGCTGTTGTCCCTGTCTCACTGCAGTTACTGCACCCCTTTCACCATCTCCAGCAGCTGGTGTCCCCGTATCAACGAAGTTACTGCCCCCTCACACCATCTCCGTCTGCCGGTGTGCCTGTCTCACTGCAGTCAATGCCCCCTCTTACCATCTGCATCTGCTGGTGTCCCTGTCTCACTGCATTTATTGTCCCACGTCTCACCATCTCCACCTGCTGGTGTCCCTGTCACACTGCACTTACTGAGCGCCCTCAACATATCAATCTGCTGTTGTCAATGTCTCACTGCAGTTGCTGTCCCCCCTCACCATCTCCATCTACTGGTGTGCCTGTCTCACTGCACTGACTGACCTCTCTCAACATCTCCATCTGCTGGTTGCCCTGTCTCTCTGCATTTACTGCCCCCTCTCAACATCTCCATCTGCTGGTGTCCCTGTCTGACTGCAGTCATTGTCCCCCTCTCACCATTTCCATCTGCTGGTCTCTCTATCTCAATGCATTTACTGCCTCCCTCTCAGCATCGCCATCTACTGGTGTCCCTGTCTCACTGCACTGACTGACCTCTCTCAACATCTTCATCTGCTGGTGTCCCTGTCTCACTGCAGTTACTGTCCCACTCTCACCATCTCCATCTGCTGGTGTCCCTGTCTCACTGCAGTTACTGTCCCACTCTCTCCATCTCCATCTGCTGGTGTCCCTGGCTCACTGCAGTTATTTTCTCTCCTCTCGCCATCTCCATCTGCTGGTGTCCCTGTCTCACTGCAGTTAATGTCTCTCCTCTCACCATATCCATCTGCTGGTGTCCCTGTCTCACTGCACTGACTGACCTCTCTCAACATCTTCATCTGCTGGTGTCCCTGTCTCACTGCAGTTACTGTCCCACTCTCACCATCTCCATCTGCTGGTGTCCCTGGCTCACTGCAGTTACTTTCTCTCCTCTCGCCATCTCCATCTGCTGGTGTCCCTGTCTCACTGCAGTTAATGTCTCTCCTCTCACCATATCCATCTGCTGGTGTCCCTGTCTCACTGCAGTTACTTTCTCTCCTCTCACCATCTCCATCTGCTGGTGTCCCTGTCTCACTGCCTTTAATGCCCCCTCTCAACATCTCCATCAGCTGGTATCCCTGTCTCACTGCGGTTATTTTCCCCTCTCACCATATCCATCTGCTGGTGTCCCTGTCTCACTGCAGTTAATGTCTCTCCTCTCACCATCTCCATCTGCTGGTCTCCCTGTCTCACTACAATTACTGCCCCTCTCGCCAACTCCATCTGCTTGTGTCGCTGTCTCACTGCATTTACAGTCCCCCCTCACACCATCTCCACCTGCTGGTGTCCCTGGCTCACTGCAGTTACTGCACCCCTTTCACCATCTCCAGCAGCTGGTGTCCCCGTATCAACGAAGTTACTGCCCCCTCACACAATCTCCGTCTGCCGGTGTGCCTGTCTCACTGCAGTCAATGCCCCCTCTCACCATCTGCATCTGCTGGTGTCCCTGTCTCACTGCATTTATTGTCCCACGTCTCACCATCTCCACCTGCTGGTGTCCCTGTCACACTGCAGTTACTGAGCGCCCTCAACATATCAATCTGCTGTTGTCAATGTCTCACTGCAGTTGCTGTCCCCCCTCACCATCTCCATCTACTGGTGTGCCTGTCTCACTGCACTGACTGACCTCTCTCAACATCTCCATCTGCTGGTTGCCTTGTCTCTCTGCATTTACTGTCCCCTCTCAACATCTCCATCTGCTGGTGTCCCTGTCTGACTGCAGTCATTGTCCCCCTCTCACCATTTCCATCTGCTGGTCTCTCTATCTCAATGCATTTACTGCCTCCCTCTCAGCATCGCCATCTACTGGTGTCCCTGTCTCACTGCACTGACTGACCTCTCTCAACATCTTCATCTGCTGGTGTCCCTGTCTCACTGCAGTTACTGTCCCCCTCTCACCATCTCCATCTGCTGGTGTCCCTGCCTCACTGCAGTTACTTTCTCTCCTCTCGCCATCTCCATCTGCTGGTGTCCCTGTCTCACTGCATTTAATGCCCCCTCTCAACATCTCCATCAGCTGGTATCCCTGTCTCACTGCGGTTATTTTCCCCTCTCACCATATCCATCTGCTGGTGTCCCTGTCTCACTGCAGTTAATGTCTCTCCTCTCACCATATCCATCTGCTGGTGTCCCTGTCTCACTGCAGTTACTTTCTCTCCTCTCACCATCTACTTCTGCTGGTGTCCCTCTCTCACTGCATTTAATGCCCCCTCTCACCATCTCCATCTACTGGTGTGCCTGTCTCACTGCACTGACTGACCTCTCTCAACATCTCCATCTGCTGGTGTCCCTGTCTGACTGCAGTCATTGTCCCCGTCTCACCATTTCCATCTGCTGGTCTCCCTATCTCAATGCATTTACTGCCGCCCTCTCACCATCGCCATCTACTGGTGTCCCTGTCTCACTGCACTGACTGACCTCTCTCAACATCTCCATCTGCTGGTGGCCCTGTCTCACTGCAGTTACTTTCTCTCCTCTCACCATCTCCATCTGCTGGTGCCCCTGTCTCACTGCATTTAATGCCCCCTCTCAACATCTCCATCAGCTGGTATCCCTGTCTCACTGCGGTTATTTTCCCTCCTCTCACCATCTCCATCTGCTGGTGTCCCTCTCTCACTGCATTTAATGCCCCCTCTCACCATCTCCATCTACTGGTGAGCCTGTATCTCTGCACTGACTGACCTCTCTCAACATCTCCATCTGCTGGTTGCCCTGTCTCACTGCAGTTGCTGCCAACATCTCACCAGCTCCATCTGCTGGTGTCCCTGTCTCACTGCAGTTACTGTCCCCTCTCACCATCTCCATCTGCTGTTCTCCCTATCTCAATGCATTTACTGCCTCCCTCTCACCATCTCCATCTACTGGTGTCCCTGTCTCACTGCACTGACTGACCTCTCTCAACATCACCATCTGCTGGTGTCCCTGTTTCACTGCAGTTGCTGTCCCCCTATCACCATCTCCATCTGCTGGTGTCCCTGTCTCACTGCAGTTACTTTCTCTCCTGTCACCATCTCCATCTGCTGGTGTCCCTGTCTTACTGCAGTTACTGCTTCCCTCTCACCAACTCCTTCTGCTGGTGTCCCTGTCTCACTGCATTTAATGCCCCCTCTCAACATCTCCATCTGCTGGTATCCCTGTCTCACTGCAGTTACTGTCTCTCCTCTCACCATCTTCATCTGCTGGCGTCCCTGTCTTACTGCAGTTCCTGCCTCCCTCTCACAATCTCCTTCTGCTGGTGTCCCTCTATCACTGCATTTAATGCCCCTCTAAACATCTCCATCTGCTGGTAAACCTGTTTCACTGCAATTACTGCCTCCCTCTCACCATCTCCATCTGCTGGTGACCCTGTCACACTGCAGTTATTACCCCCTATCAACATCTCCATCTGCTGCTGTCCCTGTCACACTGCAGTTACTGCCTCCTCTCGCCATCTCCATCTGCTGGTGACCCTGTCTCACAGCAGTTGCTCTCCTCCGCTCAACATCTCCATCTGCTGCTGTCCCTGTCTCACTGCAGATACTGCCCCGCTCTCGCCATCTCCATCTGCTGGTGTCATTGTCTCACTGCAGTTCTTGTCTCCCTCTCACCATCGCCATGTGCTGCTGTCCCTGTCTCACTGCAGTTGCTGCACGCTCTCAACATCTCCATCTGCTGGTCTCCCTGTCTCACTGAAGTTACTGCCCCCCTCTCACCATCTCCAACTGCTGGTGTCCCTGTCTCACTGCAGTTATTGTCCCCCTCTGACCATCTCCATCTGCTGGTCTCTTTCTCTCAATCCAATTACTGCCTCCCTCTCACCATCTCCATCTGCTGGTGTCCCTGTCTCACTGCACTTACTGTCCTCTCACCATCTCCATCTGCTGTTTTCCTAGCCTCACTGCAGATACTGCCCCCTCTCAACATCTCCAACTGCTGGTGGCCCTGTCTCACTGCAGTTATTGTCCCCCTCTGACCATCTCCATCTGCTGGTCTCTTTCTCTCAATCCAATTACTGCCTCCCTCTCACCATCTCCATCTGCTGGTGTCCCTGTCTCACTGCACTTACTGTCCTCTCACCATCTCCATCTGCTGTTTTCCTAGCCTCACTGCAGATACTGCCCCCTCTCAACATCTCCATCTGCTGGTCTCCCTGTCTCACTGCAGTTATTGCCCCCTCTCACCTTCTCCAACTGCTGGTGTCCCTGTCTCACTGCAGTTACTGCCGCCTCTCACCATCTCCATCTGCTGTGTTCCTTGTCTCACTGCAGTTACTGCCCCCTCTCAACATCTCCATCTGCTGGTCTCCCTGTCTCACTGCAGTTACTGCCCCCCTCTCACCATCTCCAACTGCTGGTGTCCCTGTCTCACTGCAGTTATTGTCCCCCTCTCACCATCTCCATCTGCTGGTCTCTTTATCTCAATGCAATTACTGCCTCCCTCTCACCATCTCCATCTGCTCGTGTCCCTGTCTCACTGCACTTACTGACCTCTCTCAACATCTCCATCTGCTGGTGTCTCTGTCGCACTGCAGTTATTGCCCCCTCTCAAGTTCTCCATCCGCTGCTGCACCTGTCTCACTGCAGTTACTGCCCTTCTCACCATCTCCATCTGCTGGTCTCCCTGTCTCACTGTAGTTACTGCCCCTCTCACCATCTCCTTTTACTGGTGCCCCTGTCTCACTGCAGTGACTGCCCCCTGTCACCATCTCCATCTGCTGTTTTCCTTGTCTCACTGCAGTTGCTGCCCCCTCTCACCATCTCCATCTGCTGGTCTCCCTGTCTCACTGAAGTTACAGCCCCCCTCTCACCATCTCCAAATGCTGGTGTCCCTGTCTCACTGCAGTTACTGCCCCCCTCTCACCATCTCCATCTGCTGGTGTGCCTGTATCAATGCAGTTACTGCCCCCTCTCACCATCTCCATCTGCTGGTCTCTTTATCTCAATGCAATTACTGCCTCCATCTCACCATCTCCATCTGCTGGTGTCCCTGTCTCACTGCACTTACTGACCTCTCTCAACATGTCCATCTGCTGGTGTCTCTGTCGCACTGCAGTTATTGCCCCCTCTCAAGTTCTCCATCCGCTGCTGCACCTGTCTCACTGCAGTTACTGCCCCTCTCATCATCTCCATCTGCTGGTCTCCCTGTCTCACTGTAGTTACTGCCCCTCTCACCATCTTCTTTTACTGGTGCCCCTGTCTCACTGCAGTGACTGCCCCCTGTCACCATCTCCATCTGCTGTTTTCCTTGTCTCACTGCAGTTGCTGCCCGCTCTCACCATCTCCATCTGCTGGTCTCCCTGTCTCACTGAAGTTACTGCCCCCCTCTCACAATCTCCAACTGCTGGTGTCCCTGTCTCACTGCAGTTACTGCCCCCCTCTCACCATCTCCATCTGCTGGTGTCCCTGTATCAATGCAGTTACTGCCCCCTCTCACCATCTCCATCTGCTGGTGTGCCTGAGTCACTGCAGACACTGTCCACTCTCTCCATCTCCATCTGCTGGTGTGCCTGTCTCACTACAATTACTGCCCCTCTCGCCATCTCCATCTGCTGGTCTCGCTGTCTCACTGAAGTTACTGCCCCCCTCTCACCATCTCCAACTGCTGGTGTCCCTGTCTCACTGCAGTTATTGTCCCCCTCTCACCATCTCCATCTGCTGGTCTCTTTCTCTCAATGCAATTACTGCCTCCCTCTCACCATCTCCATCTGCTGGTGTCCCTGTCTCACTGCACTTACTGACCTCTCACCATCTCCATCTGCTGTTTTCCTAGCCTCACTGCAGTTACTGCCCACTCTCAACATCTCCATCTGCTGGTCTCCCTGTCTCACTGCAGTTATTGCCCCCCTCTCACCATCTCCAACTGCTGGTGTCCCTGTCTCACTGCAGTTACTGCCGCCTCTCACCATCTCCATCTGCTGTTTTCCTTGTCTCACTGCAGTTACTGCCCCCTCTCAACATCTCCATCTGCTGGTCTCCCTGTCTCACTGCAGTTACTGCCCCCCTCTCACCATCTCCAACTGCTGGTGTCCCTGTCTCACTGCAGTTATTGTCCCCCTCTCACCATCTCCATCTGCTGGTCTCTTTATCTCAATGCAATTACTGCCTCCCTCTCACCATCTCCATCTGCTCGTGTCCCTGTCTCACTGCACTTACTGACCTCTTTCAACATCTCCATCTGCTGGTGTCTCTGTCGCTCTGCAGTTATTGCCCCCTCTCAAGTTCTCCATCCACTGCTGCACCTGTCTCACTGCAGTTACTGCCCTTCTCACCATCTCCATCTGCTGGTCTCCCTGTCTCACTGTCGTTACTGCCCCTCTCACCATCTCCTTTTACTGGTGCCCCTGTCTCACTGCAGTGACTGCCCCCTGTCACCATCTCCATCTGCTGTTTTCCTTGTCTCACTGCAGTTGCTGCCCACTCTCACCATCTCCATCTGCTGGTCTCCCTGTCTCACTGAAGTTACTGCCCCACTCTCACCATCTCCAACTGCTGGTGTCCCTGTCTCACTGCAGTTACTGCCCCCCTCTCACCATCTCCATCTGCTGGTGTCCCTGTATCAATGCAGTTACTGCCCCCTCTCACCATCTCCATCTGCTGGTGTGCCTGAGTCACTGCAGACACTGTCCACTCTCTCCATCTCCATCTGCTGGTGTGCCTGTCTCACTACAATTACTGCCCCTCTCGCCAACTGCATCTGCTGGTGTCCCTGTCTCACTGCAGTTACTGTCCACGCTCACACCATCTCCACCTGCTGGCGTCCCTGTCTCACTGCAGTTTCTGCCCCCCTCTCACGATCTCCATCAGCTGGTGTCCCCGTATCAATGCAGTTACCGCCCCCTCACACCATCTCCATCTGCTGGTGTGCCTGTCTCACTGCAGTTAGTGCCCCTCCCATCATCAGCATCTGCTGGTGTCCCTTTCTCATTGCAGTTACTGACCCCTCTCAAAATCTCCATCTGCTGCTGTCCCTGTCTGACTGCAGATACTGTCCCCCTCTCGCCATCTCCATTGACTGGTGCCGCTATCTCGCAGCAGTTGCTGCCCCCTTTCACTATCTCCATCTGCTGGTGTCCCTGTCTCTCTGCAGATCCTGCCTCTCTCACCATCTCCATCTGCTGGTGTCCCTGCCTCACTGCAGTTAATGCCCCCTCTCACCATCTCCATCTGCTCGTGTCCCTGCCTCACTGCAGTTACTGCCACTCTCACCATCTCCATCTGCTGGTGTCCCTGTCTCACTGTAGTTACTGTCCCCCCTCACACCATCTCCAACTGCTGGTGTCCCTGTCTCACTGCAGTTACTGCCGCCCTCTCACCATCTCCATCTGATGGTGTCCCTGTATCAATGCAGTTACTGCCCCCTCTCACCATCTCCATCTGCTGGTGTGCCTGTCTCACTGCAGACACTGTCCCCTCTCTCCATCTCCATCTGCTGGTGTGTCTGTCTCACAGAAGTGACTGCCCCCCTCTCAACATCTCCAACTGCTGGTGTCCCTGTCTCACTGCAGTTACTGCCCCCCTCTCACCATCTCCATCTGCTGGTGTCCCTGTATCAATGCAGTTACTTCCCCCTCTCAGCATCTCCATCGGCTGGTGTGCCTGTCTCACTTCAGACACTGTCCCCTCTCTCCATCTCCATCTGCTGGTGTCCCTGTCTCACTGCAGTTACTGTCCCCTCTCATCATCAGCATCTGCTGGTGTCCCTGTCTCATTGCAGTTTCTGACCCCTCTCACAATCTCCTTCTGCTGGTGTCTCTGTCGCACTGCAGTTATTGCCCCCTATCAACATCTCCATTTGCTGCTGTCCCTGTCTCACTGCAGTTACTGCCTCCTCTCGCCATCTCCATCTGCTGGTGACCCTCTCTCACTGCAGTAGCTCTCCTCCTCTCAACATCTCCATCTGCTGCTGTCCCTGTCTGACTGCAGATACTGTCCCCCTCTCATCATCTCCATTGACTGGTGCCTCTTTCTCACAGCAGTTACTGCCCCCTCTCACTATCTCCATCTGCTGGTGTCCCTGTCTATCTGCAGATACTGCCTCTCTCACCATCTCCATCTGCTGGTGTCCCTGCCTCACTGCCGATACTGCCCCCTCTCACCATCTCCATCTGCTGGTGTCCCTGCCTCACTGCAGTTACTGCCACTCTCACCATCTCCATCTGCTGGTATCCCTGTCTCAGTGCAGTTACTGTCCCCCCTCACACCATCTCCACCTGCTGGTGTTCCTGTCTCACTGCAGTTACTGGCCCCCTCTCAACATCTCCATTTACTGGTGTCCCCGTATCAATGCAGTTTCTGCCCCCTCTCACCATCTCGATCTGCTGGTCTCCCTGTCTCGCTGCGGTTACAGCCCCCCTCTCAGCACCTCCATCTGCTGCTGTCCCTGTCTCACTGCAGTTACTGCTTCCTCTCGCCATCTCCATCTGCTGGTGTCCCCGTATCAATGCATTTACTGCCCCCTCACACCATCTCCATCTGCTGGTGTGCCTGTCTCACTGCAGTCAATGCCCCCTCTCATCATCAGCATCTGCTGGTGTCCCTGTCTCACTGCAGTTACTGGCCCCCTCTCAACATCTCCATTTACTGGTGTCCCCTTATCATTGCAGTTTCTGCCCCCTCTCACCATCTCGATCTGCTGGTCTCCCTGTCTCACTGCAGTTACAGCCCCCCTCTCAGCATCTCCATCTATTGGTGTCCCGGTCTCACTGCAGTTACTGCCGCCTCTCACCATCTCCATCAGCTGTTTTCCTTGTCTCACTGCAGTTATTGCCCCCTCTCAACAGCTCCATCTGCTGGTCTCCCTGTCTCACTGCAATTACTGCACCCCTCTCTCCATCTCCAACTGCTGGTGTCGCTGTCTCACTGCAGTTCTTGTCCCCCTCTCACCATCTCCATCTGCTGGTCTCTTTATCTCAATGCAATTACTGCGTCCCTCTCACCATCCCCATCTGCTGGTGTCCCTGTCTCACTACAGTTACTGTCCCCCCTCTCACCATCTCCACCTGCTGGTGTCCCTGTCTCACTGCAGTTATTGTCCCCCTCTCACCATCGACATCTGATGGTTTCTTTATCTCAACAAGGTAATTCATGACAACGCTACTTCATCGGACACGTCATCAGGATGCGCCGCGTTGCGCACATGCGCAGACGGCCTCATGCCCCTGCATCCGGCTAACCAAGACAGCTTTGCGCATGCGCAGACGCGCGGTACGCGCATGCGCATTCAGTCTGCTCATCTCTGCGCATGCGCTGCAGTCCGACCTGCCAAGACCGTTGTGCGCATGCGCAGATGACGTCATCTCGTTATTTCGTCTTCCTCGCCGACGCGCCAGTTTGGCATCTGCGCATGCGTCAAAGCTTCGGCGCGAATTTTTGAAAGTGGAAGGAGTGGGGGTTTCGTCGGACATTTTCTCGTATTTTATCTGAATTATTTATTCGTTTTGGAGACTTGCTTCATTTTTATTTGACACAGGATATTGTTCCAAGGTAAGCTGCTCTGCCTTTGTAAGTTGCTCTGAAAACATTTCCATTGTCTGGGCCACCGCATGTTCTCCAGTCCCTGTTGTAAGTTGCTCTGAAAACATTTCCATTGTCTGGGCCACCGCATGTTCTCCAGCCCCTGTTGTGAGTTGCTCTGAAAATATTTCCATTGGCTGGGCCACCGCATGTAGCAGGATGAAGGCACAGTGACTGTGATTTCTGGCGCCAAACAGTACACACTGCAGATACATGATGGCCAGGCTACCTGCAGCTGCATCTTCTCCATTCAGACTTTGTTGCCCTGCAAATATGCTGTCGTTGTGCAGAGTCATCTGGGTCTGCCTTTGGACAGGCTCGCCACCAATTGTCGCTGGCGTGCATCTCAGACACCAACGACAACAGGCATGGCTGCTGCCATTGTGATTACAGAGGAACAGCCAAGGCCCCTCAGCCACAATGAAAGATACCGCTTGCTTTCAGATCAATTGTACCAGCTACAACAGGCCGTTCTGCAGAGTGGAACGGCAGCATTCATGAGGAGACTGGACTGGCTGCGACAACAGACTCTCCGCTGGCAGCAAGGACTGGCTAATGAGATGGAGCCATTTACTATGACCAAGAATTGCCCGGAAGCACCTTCGGATGGAGGTGGTCGCGCGCTGGACATCAGTCACGTGTCACAAACCCTGGATCCTGAGCGTCTCACCCCCTGGCCTAATGATCTGATGGACCAAACATATGCCTGCCTGTTCAAATCTCCACTTCCCCTACCTGCGGTACCCTCTCCTTGCTGCTCAGTTACACAGACACCTGCTCCTACACCCATCAGGGCAGTGCACATGGACACACAGTTACCTGCTCCTACACCCATCAGGGCAGTGCTCATTGACACACAGTTACCTGCTCCTGCACCCATCAGGGCAGTGCTCATGGACACACAGCCACCTGTTTCCCCATCCGACGTTGAAACAAACATGCAGAGCCTTGTGAGTCTCCGCAATTGCCAGTTGCTGCCTGTCAAGCAGAGAGGGCGTCCAAAGGGGTCAAGCACTTGGGGAACATTCAGCAAGAAGAGACTGAGCACTAAAAGAAACAAGCATGCCGTGTCCAGTGGTGGCAGAAATGTGAATGTTCTTGCTGTGAACACAACTGGTGATAGTAGTAGGCAGGATTAAATGGGAATGGATGGAAAGACGCACGAGTAACATAACCACTGGCAGGGAACTTCTGGGCTAAATGGCCAGCTTTATGTTCATAGCCCAAAAGAAATGTGCTTCTTTTCCAGCACCCTCGCATCATTCATGTTTTCCCTGAGAGCAGCATTGAACCATCACGAGATAGGGGCAGTAACATCATCCTGACTCCTACAACTGAGGTGGGTACTAAGTGATTCATTGGCGGTGTTATCAGTACATGCCTTTACCGCAGAACACAAAGCATGCTGAACAGTAATTTCATTGGAGGGAGGGAAGCTCTGACACTGATGTTCTTTCCTTATTTTCTTTCATGTAAAACGTGCCCTTGAGAAAACAATCCTTGACACTTAAGGACGGCATTCAAGCAAAGGAGGCAGTGCAGGAGAGGACGCAAGGATGTGCTGATTCCTGCATCTGAGGTGGGTAATAAGTGCTTCATTGGCGACGTTATCAATTGGTGCCTTCACTGCAGAACTTAAAAATGTGTGCACAACAGTAATTTCAGTGGATGGAGGGAGGCTAGCTCTGACTCTGATTTGCATTATTTCTTTTCATGTAAAACATGCCGTCGAGAAAACAATCCTTGAGACTTAAGGTCAGTATTCAAGCAATGAAGGCAACTGGATCATGCTGCGGAGCTTGTCACGATGTGGAAAGGAACATTGCATTTATGGATGAATTGGGAATGCACATTGGGATGCGCTTGGGGAACATTCACCAAGAATAGACTGAGCTCAGACTCTTGTGACTTTGCCTTCTTCACATGGACAATACAGTAGTGGAATAGAGAGCCAAGCGTTTATTCACCACAAGGCTCTCCAGGAACAACCTCTTTAGCTGCGCATAGCAGAGACTCGGCCTGTCTGTCTAACGGGAATGCTGGACACAATACTCATGTATCCATGCACAGCAGTTCCTTGGATACTTAATGAACTTAATAAAACTTTTCAATAATTAAACCCAGAATTGTTGAGGTTTTGTTTTGCATGCTATTTCCCCGACTTTGCAACTGCACTTCAGATATTCAACTATGGTGGGGGGGTAGATGGAGGGGTGGGTGAAGAGGGGGAGGGGTGGGGAGTGCGGGGAGGGGTGGGGAGAGGGAGCATGCAAAATGCAGGGACCAAACAGTTGCAATACCTGAAGTCCTGAGGAGAAGTAGAGAAAGCAACTGGGTAGGGGAGAAAGCAACTGGATTGGGCATCCGCAGCTGGAGGGAACGGCTGAATGGAGAGGGCCGGAAGCGAGAGGCCGTAGAGAGCCACGGGGAGCGAGCGTGCGAAGACCTTTGTGTCACCGGGTCCAGGGAATGGCCAGTAAGTCTTTTGCTGTTGTGCTTATGGCGCATGCACAGAAAAAGGCATTCCTCTTCCGTTCCGCTGCTCCCCACCCACTCTCTCCCCTTCCTCCCTCTCCCCCCAGCTCTCCCCCTCCCCACTCTCTCCCCTTCCTCCCTATCCCCCCAGCTCTCCCCTCCCCCCTTCCTTACACCTCCCTCTCCCTCTTTCTCCCCCTTCCTTGCCTCTCCCTCTTTCTCCCCCCCTCCCCTCCCCCTTTCTCTCCCCCTCCCCTCCCTCTTACTCTCCCCCTCTTTCTCTCCCCCCTCCCCTCCCTCTTTTTCTCTCCCTCCCCTCCCTCTTTCTCTCCCTCTCCCTCTTTCTCCCCCCTCCCCCTTCCTTACCTCTCCCTCTTTCTCCCCCCCCTCCCCGGCCCCCGCGCTGCTGTCCCCGGCCCCCGCGCTGATCTCCCCGGCCCCCGCGCTGCTGTCCCCGACCCCTGCGATGCTCTCAGCGGCCCCCGCGCTGGTCTCCCTGGCCCCCGCGCTGCTGTCCCCGGCCCCCGCGCTGATCTCCCCGGCCCCCGCGCTGATCTCCCCGGGCCCCGCGCTGCTGTCCCCGGCCCCCGCGCTGATCTCCCCGCCCCCGCGCTGCTCTCCCCAGCCCCCGCGCTGCTGTCCCCGGCCCCCGCGCTGATCTCCCCGGCCCGCGCGCTGCTCTCCCCGGCCCCCGCGCTGATCTCCCCGGCCCCCGCGCTGCTGTCCCTGGCCCCCGCGCTGCTCTCCCCGGCCCCCGCGCTGATCTCCCCGGCCACCGCGCTGCTCTCCCCGGCCCCTGCGCTGATCTCCCCGGCCCCCGCGCTGCTCTCCCCGGCCCCCGCGCTGCTCTCCCCGGCCCCCGCGCTGATCTCCCCTGCCCCCGCGGTGCTCTCCCCGGCCCGCTCCACTCTCTCACTCCGGCCATTGTATTCTGCCACGTGCTTGTTAGGTTTCATCTCTGTGATTTTTTGAGCAGCGCCATCTTTAGTCCTGGCAGCTGCTGCAGTCGCAGGCTGTGACGTTTTCGTGGCACATGCTGTATCTGCGCATGTGCCAAAACAGCGCCACCTACCGATCGCGTTGTCAACAATTGCGGTCTTGAAAAATATGATAGCTGAAATGATATAGCAGCATAAGACGACCTGGCCGGTTGTTCTGCCCTATGTGTTGATGGTAATCAGGAATACTGCAGCTTCATCAACAGGTTTTACTGTTGCATGACCCAGGGTTTTGGAGTAAGTTTTGGAATTGGGGATCTAGTGTTCAATTACATCCATGAGTCAGAATTGTATCACATATTGCTGTCATAGTGATTCTACGTGCGCTAACAATTGTTGTATTCAATGTATATCAGCTTAGAAGGTGTAAAAATGAACTTTTGCGAATATTGGATGATGGGACTATAATGAAACAGAAGGAACGGTTATCAATATAAACAAAAACTGAAAAACACAGCTGCATATACTAAGTGTTATAACGTATCTTTTTATGCGTAACAGTGTGGCACACTCATTGGGGGACAATGACGTTCTCGGGAATGGTTCACGGAGAAGGGAAACTTGATGATCCTAAGATAAGAATCTTTGGATGAAGAAGGGGGAGATGTTGGCCTGGGGCTGTAAGAAATGCAGAATAAGTTCCAAACTGCTGGGATTGTTTGACTTGTAGTAACCTGGAGATCGGACACTGGCCTGTGCTGGCAAAAACCAGTTTGAACAAATTACTTTATGACACAAGACAAAGGATTGATCACAGGAAAAGAACCTTATTTGGACACAGTGTGATACCGGGGTCTTTGCACCACGGCCAATTAGGAGAAGATGTGAACGAGGTGAGCAGGCTTAAGCCAACCGGAAAGAGACAGCTCAGATTTGGAGAGATAAGAGGGAGGATAGGAAGAGAGCTTTTTGGGCATAGAGCCAGCGAAGACTCCAGAGATCAACAATCATCAAAGCGGAAGACCCTGCGTGAGCGACGCGGCGATGACGTAGAAGAGAGAGAGAGAAAACGGAACGCCTGGCCAGCGTTAACTCTCCCTTTTTCGGGTAATATCCTTTGTTTTCTGTGACTCGGTCAGGGAATGGTCAGGGGAACCTAGTGGGTGTGCTTATGAATTCTAGCTAGTTTTCTTGTTAACTGCATAACTCAGTTGGAGTTGCATGCTTTTGTCTAACTAAGTGTATAAGCCTTATTCTTACATAGTACAACAACGTGAATAAAGTAAATTGATAGTTAAAGAAAGGACTGAGTTCCTCCTCTTTGTACTAAGCCAGTAACTGTAGTTGTGGATTAAGGTGGAGGGTGGCTCTCTTGTAACCTGATATCCCAAACACTCAGCCTGAGCCTGAATTAAGAGGACGTCAGTCCCACCTGACGGCCAGGATCAAGTCAGTTCAGGGAATAAAGGGGAGAATGGGGAGTTGACTCCACGCCACGGTTTACATCACTGTGTCTGTATCACTGACCCCTGTGGAGAGCAGACTGACTGCACTGTGTCAGTATCACTGTGCAGTTTGATCCCATTGCGTCTGTGTCAGTGACCCGGCGAGAGCAGACTGACCCCATTGTGTCTGCATAACTGTGCCCGGGGAGAGCAGAATGACCCCACTGTGTCTCTATCACTGAGTCCGTGGGGGAGAAGACTGACCCAAAGTGTCTGTGTCACTGACCCGGGAGGAGAACCTACTGACTCCATAATGTCTGTATCACAGACCCGGGGAGTCCAGACTGACGCCACTGTGTCTGTATCACTGACCCTGTGGGAGAGCAGACTGTCCCCACTGTGTCTGCATCACTGATCCCGGGATCCAGCAGATTGATCCCAATGTGTCTGTATCACTGACCCCAGAGGTGTGCAGTCTGACCCCACTGCGTCTGCATTACAGAGCATGGGGAGAGCAGACTGTCCCCACCGTGTCGTTATCACTGACCCCGGGGAGAGCAGTCTGATTCCATTTCCTTTGCATCACAGACTCCGGGGTAGAGCAGAATGACCCCAATGTGTCTGTGTCACTGATCCCGGGATCCAGCAGATTGATCGCACTGTGTCTGTATCACTGACCCCTGGGAAAGCGGACTGACCCTACTCTGTCTTTATCACTGACATCGCCAGAGAACAGACTGACACCAATGTGTCTGTATCACTGACCCGGGGTGAGCAGACTGAACCCACTGTGTCTGTATCACTGACCCGAGTGGAAAGTAGACTGTCCCTAGTGTGTCTGTTTCATTGACACTGTGGGAAAGTAGACTGACTGCACTGTGTCTCTTTCACTGACCCCGGGGTGAGCAGACTGACCAGACTGTGTTTTCATCACTGACCCCAGGAGACAGCAGACTGATCTCACTGTGCCTGTATCACTGACCCCAGGGGAGATCAGACTGACCCCACTCTGTCTGACTTTCCCTCCCTCTCTGACTTTGTCTGTCTCTTTCTCTTCTTTCTCTCGCTTTCTTTGGCATTTTCTGACTTTCACTTTCCGCCAATTGCATCGCCCACCAATTTCTCCCCAGCAAGTTTCAAAGTGACTTGGGGGTCCATGTCAATTTGAGTGCATCGTAGATTTACCAGAATGTTTACAGGGCTCCAAGGGTTCAATTACAGGGCAATATTGAACAAACTTGTGATGTATTCCCTGGAATTTTGTAGGATCAGGGATGATTTGGTCAAAGTTGGTGAGGTATTAAGTGGAACTGATGGGGTATATTGGGGCCAAAAAAACTATTTTGGCATGTCGTGGTGTCTGGGACTAGTGAGCATAGTATAAAGAATAGAGGCAGACATATCAGGAGTGAATTTAGGCAACATTTCTACACACATAAGGTGGTATTAGTCCTTTGATGATAAATTAATTGTCCATTTTTAAATCTAAGGCTGACCTCATCGAATTACTTTTGGAAATTGAAATATTCTTCTGTCGCTCTCTGTCCCTGAGTCACTCTGTTTCTCTATGTGTCTTAGTGCGTGTGTTTCTGTGAGTATGTTCTGTGTGTGTGTGTGTCTGTGTGCATGCGTTTCTGTGTGCATGTGTGTGTTCTCTGTGTTTGTGTGTGTGCTTCTCTGTATGTGTGCCTCTATGAGTGTATGTGGCTGTGCCTATTTCTCTCTCCATTTTCAGAACCTTTGAAAAACTCCACATGCATTTGTTTGGCTGCTTTTGCTGACACCGCAACAGCAGAGAGTGCAGTTCTATATGCAGGCTGGTAAGAAACCCATATCCGCAGCTGGCTCCAATGTTCCCGTGAAAGTTAAGTTGTTGTGAGTGCCCATTTTCTTTTTCATGAGCAGTTGTTTGAAATTGTTCGAGAATGATTGCAGACTGTATCACAGAACAGGACCTGCATGGTTCCTTCCAGATTGCTGCACATAGTTTTGCAGTAAAGCTGAGCGACACTCTCCTTCCTAGTCTCTTCCTCTTTCTCGCTGGTTCTTTCTCACCATTGCCATACTTCCCTCTCTCTGTTATTCCCTCTCCATCTCTATCCCTGTTCTTTCTCAGTGTTACCCTGTCCATCTGGATGGAGGAGGCGAAAGAGAGGTATATATAGAGACAAAAGTATTCTCTTCTTCTGAGGCCTCCTTGTCTCGAGACACAATGGGTAAGTGCCTAGAGGTGGTCAGTGGTTTGTGAAGCAACGCCTGGAGTGGCTATAAAGGCTAATTCTACAGTAACAGGCTCTTCCACAGGGGCTGCAAATAAAATTGGTTGTCGGGGCTGTTACACAGTTGGCTCTTTCCTTGCACTTCTGTCTTTTTTTCCTGCCAACAGCTAAGCCGCTTCGACCCACCACTCTTTAGCCTCGCCTTTATGGCAGTCCGCCAGCTCTGGCGATCACTGGCAACTGACTCCCACGACTTGTGGCAAATGTCACAAGACTTCATGTCGTATTTGCAGATGTCTTTAAAGCAGAGACATGGACGGCCGTGGAGTCTGATAACAGTGGCGAGCTCGCTGTACAATGCCTCCTTGGGGATCCTGCTATCTTCCATGCGGCTCACATGGCCAAGCCATCTCAAGCGCCGCTGGCTCAGTAAGGTGTATATGCTGGGGATGTTGGCCACCTCGAGGACTTCTGCATTGGAGATACTGTCCTGCCACCTGTTGCCAAGGATTCTTCGGAGTAAGCGAAGATGAAATGAATTGAGACGTCGCTCTTGGCTGACATAAATTGTCCAGGCCTCGCTGCCGTAGAGCAAGGTACTGAGGACACAGGCATGAAACACTCGGACTTTTGTGTTCCATGTCACTGCGCCATTTTCCCACACCCTCTTGGCCCGTCTGGACATAGCAGCGGACGCCTTTCCCATGCGCTTGTTGATTTCTGCATCAAGAGACAGGTTACTGGTGATAGTTGAGCCGAAGAAGGTGAACTCCTGAACCACTTCCAGGGCATGGTCGCCAATATTAATGGATCGATCATTTCTGGCACCCTGTCCCATGATGTTAGTTTTCTTGAGGCTGATGGTTAGACCAAATTCGTTGCAGACAGACGCAATCCTCTTGATGAGTCTCTGCAGACATTCTTCTGTGCGGGATGTTAATGCAGCATCGTCAGCAAAGAGGAGTTCCCTGATGAGGACTTTCCGTACTTTGGTCTTTGCTCTAAGATGGACAAGGTTGAACAACCTACCACCTGATCTTGTGTGGAAGAAAATTCCTTCTTCAGAAGATTTGAACACATGCAAGAGCAGTAGGAAGAAGAAGATCCCAAACAGTATAGGGGCGAGAACACAGCCCTGTTTCACACTACTCAGGTTGGAAAAAGGGGTCTGATGAGGCACCGCTATGCTGAATTGTGCCTTTGATATTGTCATGGAATGAGATGATGATACTTAATAGCTCTGGTGGACAGCTGATCTTTGCTAATAGTCTGAAGAGAGCACATCTGCTGAGGAGGTCAAAGGCTTTGGTGAGATCTATGAAAGCAGTGTAGAGCAGAATCTGTTGTTCCAGGCATTTCTCCTGTAGCTGGTGACGGGAGAACAATATGCCAATAGTGGATCGCTCTGTGCGAAAGCCGCACTGTGCCTCAGGGCAAACACGCTCAGCCAGCGTCTGGAGTCTGTTTAAAATGACTCGAGCGAAGACTTTCCCCACTATACTGAGCAGGGAGATACCATGTTAGTTGTTGCAGTCACCGCGGTCACCATAGTTCCTATAGAGTGTGATGATATTGACATCTTGCATGTACTGTGGTACTGCTCCCTCATCGCAGCAGAGGCAATGCAGTTCATGGAGTGCTGAGATTATAGCAGGCTTGGCACTCTTGATTATTTCAGGGGCAATGCTGTCCTTTCCAGGGGCTTTTCCACTGGGTAGAGAATCAATAGCATCACTGAGTTCCGATTTTGTTGGCTGCTTTTACAGCTCCTCCATGACTGGCAGAGACTGGGCTGTATTGAGGGCGGTATCAGTGACAACAGTAACCCTGAAGTACAATTCCAGGTAAAGCTCCACCTAGCGGTCCACTTGCTTGCGTTGGTCAGTGATTGTGTCCTCTGACTTAGACCTGAGGGGGTGATCTTCTTGCTGGGTGGCCCAAAAGCTCTCTTAATGCCATCATACATTCCTCTGATGGTTCAGGACTCGGAGGCCAGCTGAATATGACTGCATATGTGTTGCCAGTAGTCATTTGCAAAGCGCCTGGTGTGTTCTTTAGAATTTAGAATTTAGAAAATTACAGCGCAGTCCAGGCCCTTCGGCCCTCGATGTTGCGCCGACCTGTGAAACCATCTGACCTACACTATTCCATTTTCATCCATGTGTCTATCCAATGTCCACTTAAATGCCCTTAAAGTTGGCGAATCTACTACTGCTGCAGGCAGGGCGTTCCACGCCCTTACTACTCTCTGAGTAAAGAAACTACCTCTCACATCTGTCCTATATCTATCACCCCTCAACTTAAAGCTATGTCCCCTCGTGTTTGCCATCACCATCCGAGGAAAAAGACGCTCACTATCCACCCTATCTAACCCTCTGATTATCTTATATGTCTCTATTAAGTCACCTCTCCTCCTCCTTCTCTCCAACGAAAACAACCTCAAGTCCCTCAGCCTTTCCTCGTAAGACCTTCCCTCCATACCAGGCAACATCCTAGTAAATCTCCTCTGCACCCTTTCCATAGCTTCCACGTCCTTCCTATAATGCGGTGACCAGAACTGCACGCAATACTCCAGGTGCGGTCTCACCAGAGTTTTGTACAGCTGCAGCATGACCTCGTGGCTCCGAAACTCGACCCCCCTACTAATAAAAGCTAACACACCATATGCCTTCTTAACAGCCCTATTAACCTGGTTAGCAACCTTCAGGGATTTATGCACCTGGACACCAAGATCTCTCTGTTCATCTACAGTACCAAGAATCCTCCCATTAGCCCAGTACTCTGCATTCCTGTTACTCCTTCCAAAGTGAATCACCTCACACTTTTCCGCATTAAACTCCATTTGCCATCTCTCAGCCCAGCTCTGCAGCCTATCTATGTCTCTCTGTACCCGAAAACATCCTTCGGCACTATCCACAACTCCACCGACCTTAGTGTCATCTGCAAATTTACTAACCCACCCTTCTACACCCTCTTCCAGGTCATTTATAAAAATGACAAACAGCAGTGGCCCCAAAACAGATCCTTGCGGTACACCACCAGTAACTAAACTCCAGGATGAACATTTGCCATCAACCACCACCCTCTGTCTTCTTTCAGCTAGCCAATTTCTGATCCAAAGCTCTAAATCACCTTCAACCCCATACTTGCGTATTTTCTGCAATAGCCTACCGTGGGGAACCTCATCAAACGCCTTACTGAAATCAATATACACCACATCCACTGCTTTACCCTCATCCACCTGTTTGGTCACCTTCTCGAAAAACCCAATAAGGTTTGTGAGGCACGACCTACCCGTCACAAAACTGTGCTGACTATCTCTAATGTACTTATTCTTTTCAAGATGATTATAAATCCTGTCTCTTATAACCTTTTCCAACATTTTACCCACAACCGAAGTAAGGCTCACAGGTCTATAATTACCAGGGCTGTCTCGACTCCCCTTCTTGAACAAGGGGACAACATTTGCTATCCTCCAGTCTTCCGGCACTATTCCTGTCGACAATGACGACATAAAGATCAAGGACAAAGGCTCTGCAATCTCCTCCCTAGCTTCCCAGAGAATCCTAGGATAAATCCCATCTGGCCCAGGGGACTTATCTATTTTCACACTTTCCAAAATTGCTAACACCTCCTCCTTGTGAACCTCAATCCCATCTAGCCTCGTAGCCTGAATCTCAGTATTCTCAACAACATTTTCTTTCTCTACTGTAAATACTGACGCAAAATATTCATTTAACACTTCCCCTATCTCCTCTGATTCCACACACAACTTCCCACTACTATCCTTGATTGGCCCTAATCTAACTCTAGTCATTCTTTTATTCCTGATATACCTATAGAAAGCCTTAGGGTTTTCCCTGATCCGATCCACCAATGACTTCTCGTGTCCTCTCCTTGCTCTTCTTAGCTCTCCCTTTAGATCCTTCCTGGCTAGCTTGTAGCTCTCAAGCGCCCTAACTGAGCCTTCACGTCAAATCCTAACATAAGCCTTCTTCTTCCTCTTGACAAGCGCTTCAACTTCTTTAGTAAACCACGGCTCCCTCGCACGACAACTTCCTCCCTGCCTCACAGGTACATACTTATCAAGGACACGCAGTAGCTGCTCCTTGAATAAGCTCCACATTTCGATTGTTCCCATCCCCTGCAGTTTCCTTCCCCATCCTACGCATCCTAAATCTTGCCTAATCGCATCATAATTTCCTTTCCCCCAGTTATAATTCTTGCCCTGCGGTATATACCTGTCCCTGCCCATCGCTAAGGTAAACCTAACCGAATTGTGATCACTATCACCAAAGTGCTCACCTACATCTAAATCTAACACCTGACCGGGTTCATTTCCCAGTACCAAATCCAATGTGGCATCGCCCCTGGTTGGCCTGTCTACATACTGTGTCAGAAAACCCTCCTGCACACACTGGACAAAAACTGACCCATCTAAAGTACTCCAGCTATAGTATCTCCAGTCAATATTTGGAAAGTTAAAGTCCCCCATAACAACTACCCTGTTACTCTCACCCCTGTCGAGAATCATCTTCGCTATCCTTTCCTCTACATTTCTGGAACTATTCGGAGGTCTATAAAAGACTCCCAACAGGGTAACCTCACCTCTCCTGTTTCTAACCTCAGCCCATACTACCTCAGTAGCCGAGTCCTTCTGGCTACTTTAAGTGCTGTGCAGTGCTTCTGGCTACTTTAAGTGCTACAGATATTAACTCACTGGGGGCTTTCTTGTAGTTCAACAGTGCAATGCTTAGCGGCTATGACAGGTTCCAGCTCTTGGAAGTGAGATTGAAACCAGTCTGCATTCTGCTTCTCACGTTTGCCATAGGTGGTCATTGCTGAGTCATAGATGGCGTTTCTGATGTGGGACCACTTGGCCTCTGCATTCCCTGTAGGAATGTTTTGAAGGGCTTTTCAAGTGAATTTAGAAACTTATGCAACAACAGTTCTGTTGTGTTGATTTGCGGGTGGGGGGCCCTTCTGTTTGGAGTGATGTAGCTTCTTTGATTTGAGTCTAACTTTGCTGCACACCAGGGAGTGATCGGTGTCACAGTCCGCACTGTGGAATCTGCATGTGATTTGGACACTGTTTATAGAGGCTCGCCTTGAGATGATGAGGTCTAGCTGGTGCCAAAGACGTGATCTTGGGTGCCTCCATGAAACCTGGTGACAGGGTTTAGTGTGAAAGAACGAGTTGGTGATGCAGCGGTTGTGATAGGTACACAAAGCAAGCAGTCTCTGTCCATTCTCATTCATCCTTCCAATGCCATAGCGCCCAAGGCAGAAGGGCCTTGTGTCATGGTCGGCCCCAACCCTGGCATTCAAGTCCCCCAACAGGAACAAATGTTCGATACTAGGAATGCTACTCATGATATTATGGAGTTCCTCACAGAACGGATCTTCAACCTCATGTACGGAGCAGAGTGTTGGAGCACAGATGCTGAGTAAGTGTTCTGGACCAGAGGTGCTGAGCAGTCGGATAGACAGTATGCACTCCGTGCCATTCAAGGTGGCTCTATCATGCTGAGCAACACGTTTCTGATGGTGAAACCCACTCCATGCTGTCTTGGTTCTTCAGGACCCCTACCCTGCCAGTAGAAGGTGTAGTCTTGCTTGCTTCAAGATCCGTTCGCAGGGAGGCGTTTCTCCTGAAGAGCTGCAATGTCCACATTGAGTCTACTGAGCTCCTTGTTAATGATGGCGGTCTTCCCAGAATCGTTGATTTGTGTAAGGTCATCCAATAGGCCAGGACACATCGTTCTCACGTTCCAGCTTGCAAAATGAAGAGTTGGTACCTTCTTTCCTTTTTTGTCTTGCTGCTTGTGTTCCAGTCCAGTTGTCGGGCAGTTTTACTCTGCATCTAACCGCACACTACCTGCCCTGGGTGTGTTTGATAGAACAGAGAAGATGGAGATTTGCTCTGTAGTTGACTATGGGCTGTACTCTTGATACATTGCTTGGCAGCATTTGATGGAACAGTGTAGATGGAGCTCTACTCCATATCTCTGGCATTTAGATGGTTAAGGGATGAATTGATCAAAGTTCACCAGATAATAATGGAATGAAGGGTCGATAGAGAGGAACCCTTCTCACTGGCTGGGGGAGTCTTCGACCAGGGGCACAGTCTAAAAATCGAACATTATTCTAAAACACTTTCAAGAGTGAAATTAAGAAACAATTCTACACACAAAGCTTGGCAGAAGTTTGGAAATGACTTCCACAAGTGACCCCTCCCTATCCCTATCTCTGCAATGTCCTGCAGCTCCACAATCCTCCAATATCTGCGATCCTCTAATTCTGGCCTCTGGAGCATCCCCATTTTTAATCGTCCCACCATTCGTGGACGTGCCTTCCAGCTGCCAAGGCCCTAACTCTGGAATTCCTTTCGTAATCCTCTCCATCTCACTTCCTGCTTTCCTCTTTGAAGACGCTCCCTCAGACCAAACTCTTTAACCAAGTTTTTGGTCATCTCGTCTAATACCTCCTTAAGAGACTCAGTGTCAAACTTTCATCTTCTTTCTTTATTTGTTGGATGTGTGCATTACTGCCTAGGCCAGCATTTAATGTCCATCTCTAATCGCTCTTGAGAAAGTGATAGTGAACCTCCTTTTAAAACCATTGCAGTTTATGTGATGTCGGTACACCCACAGTACTGTTAGAAGACAGTTCCAGGATGTTGACCCAGTGACAGTGAAGGAGCAGTGGTGTCAGGATGGTGTATGACTTGAAGGGAAGCTTGCAGGTGGTGTTCCCTGTTTGTTCACTCTCTATCCTCCTCCCTCTCCCTCTATCTCTCCCCGCTCTCTTTGTCTATATATCTCTCTGTCTCTCGCCCCCTCTCTCTCTCTCTCTCTCTTTCTCCAGCCCGGTCCACGACTTTATCTGTGTCACTCTAACACTATCTCTCCCTCTCTATTCTTTCATTTCTCTCTCCTTCCCTCTCTCCTTGGACAACCATGCTTTCAGTCATTTCGTGGTTAATTTCGAACCAGTAACTGTTGCCCTTGCTGGGAATGTCACTGTCGTTGAAAATATCAAACAAAAATCCAATATTCACCCTAAAAAAATCTCACGAAAGCCCCAATAATGAATTGGGCAGAACGTGGGAATTATTACTAAGGTTCTGTCAAGCTCTCCTTACACCCTGTGTCCCTTTTCCCCTGCTTGTAAAGTGTATCAGTTTTTTAAATGTTTTTTTCAACAACATTATATGCAAAGTAAATAAAATCTGTGGCTCAGCATCAATAGCCATTTGTGTCAGAGAGTTCCAAACTAATCCCACAGTTGGTATGTTCAGGTTATTCTTCATTTCACTCCTCAAAGGTTTTTAGGCTATGTTTAGATTTTTTAGACTATTGCCCAAAGTTTCTGACTCCGCAGACAGTGGGAATAGTTATTCTCTGCAGGCCCTATTATTTTCCCCTATTGTCTGGAAAACATTAATAAAATCACCCCTTAATCTTCTAAATTCCAGGGATGCAGAGTAAATAACCACCAACAATGTCCCATTAAACACTTCGAAGCCAAGCACAGTGTGGGGTTAGACACAGAGTAAATTTCCCTCTGCACTGTACTGATAAACACTCCCAGGGAAGGGGCAACTTGGGGTGAGATACAGGGTAAAGACGGGGCCTACTGTATTATAAACAAGGAAATGGTCTTGTGCAGTACAAACTGAGACCAGGTGAACCATAGCAGAACTAGAGACCTGGTTGAGACGTTGTCTAGTGCAGTGAGAATGGAGGCAAGGTCTCGTGTTTTATGAACAGAGGCTAGATCTGGTGCAGTCATAACTGAAATAGATTGCTGGGCCTAATCAGATGAAGACAAGGTCGCTAATCGTGGGGCTGTTTGATTGGGGGATGACACAAATTGAGGGGAGACAGTAAGCTGTGAAGAGGACACAGCGAGGGTATGGAGTATGGAGTATGGACTTCTTCAGTGAGTGGGCAAGAAAGTGACTGATGGAAAATACTGTGGAGAAAAGTCAGGTATTCACATTGGCTGAAAGAAAATGTCATTGACATTGAAATGATTGTGTTTTATCAACCACATTATTTACTTAAGTGTCAAATCCGCTTGTTCAGGAGAGTGTAACTAATCAAATTAATCAGGGGTATAACTGTGTCAGTGGAGACGTATCCCCTGTATAAATCAGCAGACATTGAAAAGGATCAGCTCATAGTGCTGGAGCTGTGGGTTCCAGGCTAACAGAAGTCTCTGCTTCTCACAGAAATGGGATATCCAGTAATCCTTCAGATCGCATCCATTTATTATCCTGTACTTGCTGCAATTGGAGTTCCTGGTAAGCCTGTATATCAGTTGATAATGGTGTAAATCGATGTTAACTGTGTTGCTGTACTCGGTATTATTTCTCACTGTGCGTTTTACACAGCCACCTGTTCTTTAACAGCAATTTACTGATGGAATCTCCTCATTGTCTACCCTTTCAGTCTTGTAGGAGCTGCATTATCTATAAGGGTATTGGTCTTAGTAACCCTGGAATAGTTATTGGATTATTGTGTCTATTTAATGTACTTGAATCAGATGTCTCGGTTCGGATCAAGAATAAGAGCATCAGGAGATTTTCACAGTTTCCTGATGTTTTTTATGATGTTTTTTTTCGCTGTTTGTTAACGAGACCTCCCACGGTATCAATGCTACAAGGAGGCAACACAATGTTTTCCAAACCAATAACATGGTTCTGTTTAACTGAGATTTCAATGTATTTATTGGTTATCACTGCTATAAAATATTATTTCATACTGTGTGTGTCTGACGTTCCTTCAGAGGTCTGGCTACTGAACTGAGTTTGCTGCTGCTTCTTTCACTGCTCCTTCTCTGCTTCACCGTGGAGCCTTCACTGTCACGGAACTACATTGTAAAACAGAAAGTATTGATGTGATGTTTTATTGGTTTACACTCTATCTGTTGGAATCACGAGTCTTTCCATTTATCTGTAGATTATCAGCTGCAGCGCTGATGTTGGTGTTTTATTAATTAAACAATCCTACATTCCAACGGTGTACTTTATAATTCCAAGAGAAGGAATTTCAATGATTGTGAAGTTTGTCTGGAAGAAGCTTTCGATTCTGTTTATTTCATGCATTGTGGATGAAGTGAAGAGTGTAGGTGAACAGGTGGAGATTTGTGTGCTCTTTTGACACATTAAATTATTCACAGAGGTTTCACCATTGAGCAAACGGACTCTGAGAATAGAATCATTGAACATGGGGCTAGTGAACAGAATACAGGCACAGACTGTGAGGAACAAATCGCATGTGAAAGTGGCATTAAGTAACACTTTGCAAGGTGTGAGGAGTCCACAGAGCCAGTGAGGGCAACTTAGAAAAGGAGCAGGGAGAATGAAACAGAGGGAAAAAGATAACCAGAAGCAAAGTGAAAGAGTAATAAGCAGAGGTGTGAATAAATCACTCACATAAAGTGTTGGAATATCGAGAGTAATTAGTGAGAGAAACTGTGAGTTGAAATTGTCTGTTGTCAGATTGTGTTAATTTTACTGTTGGACTTGATCCCTCAGTGTTTATTTCTGTCAGGTCCTCATTTTGTTTTGTAGGAAGTTCCTATTGTTTACTTACTGGTTGAATAAACATAATAACATCAGTTCTTCACTGATGGTAGTTCATTATTTACATATTGAACTTCAAAATCTCAGTGACCATTGAATTCAATAAAGAGCGAGGCTGATATCAGAAATATATTAAAATTGATATTTAACTGACTGTGAAAATTTAAATGTATTGAATAAATTGTATAACCAATGAAATGCTCTCCAGCACCAGTAACTTCTGGTATTATTGTTTGAATGTATTAATTGAATTGTGTTACTGGGATCTATAAAATAGCTTTGCACTAACACTTTGCTGCATTCTCTCCCTGTGAATCTCAGCCTGTCCTCTCACTGTATTGGATCCTCTGCTCATTGCTTCTTTTTATCCACTTTCCCAGACCATCTGCTCCAGTCTCCTCTCCAGCTCTAACATGTCCTTTTCTTTCTCTCCCTCCCAATCACACTCACTTGTTCCACCTCCAACTGCCTCTTCCAAATAAATTCCAACACTCAAACTCACCGCAGCTGCTCTCAGACTTTTCCCACCTTGTACAAGCCCCTATCGGCTCTCTGAACTCACAGAAACGAACCAGCTGCACATCCCGCTGTTCTCAAACCTTCCCATCAGACAGTCTATTTAATCCATTGGATTCCATCTCTGTAAAACCCCTTCTCATTTCCCCACCGGTACTGCATCCTCACTCAGTACTTCCAGTAGCTCCAGTGCTGCCTTTATTCACTTTCTGTATCAATTTCCCAATTTATTATTAACAATTGCGTTTCAAACATTTCACTGTGGCAAAGAACTGTCCAGGTCAATGCATCAGTTTTACTGTTCGCTGCAGCAACAAAGCTGGAAATTTCAGCCCAGATCCTGTCAAACTGCTGCTTTGTCTCCAGGTCTGATCAATAATTTCTCTGTTTCCTTTTCTCTCTCTTCCAGTTAACTTGGTGGCGATTGTGATCCTGTCCCGAGGAAATTGCGGTCTCTCCAAATGTATCACTTTCTACCTGGTGGGAATGGCAGTGTCTGATCTCCTGGTCGTTATCTCTGGTCCCATATTGTTGTGGATTGGTTTAATGTACTTACCAGATTCATTCCTGAGAATTACTCCCGTGTGTTCTCTCATGGCCGTTCTGTTTTCTGCAACCATATTTATTTCTGTGTGGCTCACAGTCCCTTTCACCTTTGATCGATTTGTGGCCATTTGTTGTGAGAAGCTGAAAACAAAATATTGCACCAAGAAAACGGCAACTTTGGTTGCAGGAATAGTGAGTTTGTCGGGCTGTGTGGAGTCTTTCCCAATTTACTTTGTATATAAACCAAGGTACATTATTGATAATGTTCCCATTGGTTGTGTCGATAAACCGAGCTTCTTCACTTCCCCCACATGGGCCGCATTTGAATTGCTTGACCTCATTTTAATCCCATGTGTCCCGGTATTTCTGATTTTGCTGCTCAATGTTCTGATGGTCAGACGTATTTTATTCGCCAGCAAAGTCCGCAGGGGATTCCGGAGCTACATCAATGGAGAAAATCACAAGGACCCAGAGATGGAGAATCGGAGAAAATCAATTGTTTTACTCTTCAGTATTTCCAGTAGTTTCTTACTGTTATGGCTGACCCGGGTTGTGTTTGTCATTTATAAGCGAATTGCAGATATTTGGGATAGTTTCTCCTATACTGACCCTCACGAAATCGCAAATTACATATCAGTAATGCTGCAGATTCTCAGTTCCTGCACCAACACGTGTATTTACGCTGTGACCCAGACCAAATTCAGACAGGAGCTGAAGAATGCGGTGAGATGCCCTCTCAATCTCATTGTTAAATTAGTGAAATCACAGAAAGAGCTGAAGGGTTTCAAACACTGAAACTAAATCCCATTTCAAATTTACGTCTCTAAACTCCCCACAGGACAGAAAGTACATTCTATATTCGCAGCATAGAGCTAGAGCCCTGAAATGATTTTAAATCTGATTCTGAGATTATATTTTATTGATAATCTGATGGATTGAGGTGGGATTTGCTCTGCTGATGATTCCGGAATTGTTTCGAAAAATGCGTCACTGAAAAGCTCAGGTGAATTCCACTAAACCAACCCTGGACCTACAGCAAAATGGACAAAGCTGCAAATCACAGCGATTGTCAGATGGTGAGAGTGGCAGAAACTCCAGCGAGTCAGGGGCACCAGCAGATTGAAATGGCGAGACGGGACTGTAATTGCAGGAAGACAGGGACACCAACAGATGGAGATGCTGAGAGGGTTACAGAGAGTCCTGGGATTTCATTTCTGTGTTACTTTTTCTATGTTAAAGGTTCAAATTGGGGCTTGACATTTCTCATTTGAATCCAGTGTTAGCAAACGTGTTCGGAAATGTATCATAAGTTTGTTGCAGTCAGACATTCCTGCATTGAGGAAATGTGAGCTATCTTTGCAGAGCCAGGATGTCGGTGTGTTTTAAATGGACTTGCACGTTTTGGTTGATGGGGTAAGGTGAGAATTTGATTTGTGTCTCTTGCAAATACACAGAATTGAAGGTATTTATACTGCACCACACGAAGCGAATAATATACAAAACCTGAGGCAGTCAGGCAACAGCAGTACGAAAGTTAATCTCTTTTTAATTGTTTTAATTTGAAGGCTTAAGCTGCTGATTGAAAAATCAGCTGTTCAAATCCCACTGGGCTGTTGTGAATGTGAATTATTTTTCCTTCCTAAAAAAAAACATAAATCTGAATTCAAAGAAAACCTCCAGGATGGAATTTTTCACTCCCGTTGGCTCGTGCAAAACCCGTGTGTGTCACAGTTTTATTGTATTTATTAACGATTGAAGATAAGGGGGTTGAATGCCACATACTCAAGTTAGCCAATGGCATAAAAATTGGCAGCATTGTAAGCAGTGTAGCTGGAAGCATCAATTTGGAAAGAGATATTAATATCTTAAGTGAATGGGCAAAAGTGTGGTGGATGGATTTCAATGTTAGGGGAAAAAGAACAGAACGGAGTACTTCACAAATGCTGAAAACTTGAAGCACTGGAGATGCATAGAGACTTGGTGAGTTGGAGCAATAACTGCAGTGAGACAGGGACACCAGCAGAAGGAGATGGTGAGGGGGCAGTAACTGTGGTGAGACAGGGACAACAGTTCCTTCTGTCTCTTTCACTTTCATTCTTTCTCTCCATGTTTCTCTCTGTGTGATTTTCTGTGTGTCTTTCTCTTTCACTGGTTTTCTCTCGTTCAACCTCTCTCTCTCTCTCAATCTCTCTCTCTCTCTCTTTGTGTGTGTGTCTCGCTCTCTCTCTGTGATTCTCGATGTGTTTTTCTCTCTCATTGGCTTTCTGTCTGTCTCTCTGGTGCCTGCAATTTTTTTTGCCTCCATTCTTTCCCTCAGCTTCTTTTCTCCACTTTGTTTTCATTCTCTTGCTGTCTTTTCTCTATGCTCGAATTTATTTCTGTCTTTTCACTATTTCTCTGACTTTTTCTGTCTCTTTCTATCCTCTCGAACTTTGTCTCTTTCCCTACTTTCTGTCTGTTTCTCTGCTTTCTGTCTCTTTCTCTGCTTTCTGACACTTTCTCTGCCTCCCCCCAATATAAATTCCCCACCACAGAAAAGTACCCCTCCCCACCCCTCCGAACCCCCCGACCCCCATCCCGGGAAATCACCCCCATCTAATTTCTCCTGTGAATAGGTTCCCCCAAACTAATTCCACCCACAATCCCCACGCCGCCACTCCCTAACCGCCCCCGCCCCCTAACCGCCCCCGCACCCTGCCCGTGAACAGTCTCGTCTCTAAACCCTCCATGAACAGACGGTAACAGACCCTCCCCCAATTCAAATTGAATCCTGGAGAAGACCCACCTCCCATTTTAAACCTGAAGAAGACTCCCCTCTGATTTTAAATCTGCGGTAGATCCCCCTCCCATTTTAAACCTGGTGTAAACTGCCCTCATTTTTGTAAAACCTGGAGTAGAGCCCCCCCCCCCCCCCGTTCTCCTATTTAAAACCTGGAGTAGACCCACTCACATTTTAAACGGGAGAAGACTCCCTTCCAATTTTAAACCTGGCGTAGGTCCACGTCCCATTTTATACCAGGAGTAACTTCCCACACCCCCCACACCCTGCCAGAATTTTAAACCTGCAGTAGCCCTGCTCCCATTTTAAACCTGGAGAAGCCCCCCTCCTATTTTAAACCGTGATAATCCCCCTCCCATTTTAAACCTGCAGTAGACCCACCTCCCATCTTAAACGTGAATGCCGCCTCGCATTTTGAACCAGGATAGACCCACCTCTCATTTGTAACCGACAAAATCCCCAACACATTTTAAACCTGGAGAGCCACCCTCCCATTTTAAACATGGAAAATTGCCCCTCCAATTTTAAACATTACCTAATTCCCTTTGTGAACATTGCCCTCTAATTCTCCCCCTGCCTCCACTGTAAACACACCTCCCTTTCTAAGTTACCCTCTCGGTCCAGTAAAATCTGCCCGTCTCTACTAAGTCCCACGCTGTATGTCCTTCTTTGTGAACATCCCCCCTCTGTGTAACTCCCGTCCCAGTGAACAACCCCCTGTGTAATTCCAACCTCCATCACATTCCTGGGTGTGGCGCCATCTCCAGACAGTCTTTAATTCATTTTAATTCCATTCTGGATAAGCCGCTGGAATTCTATCAAATGGTTCTCAGGCCCCCGGCACCTTTAACTAATGTCTGGCCAAACACAGGGGCGGGCAGACAGCAAGGATCCGAAGAGGCTACCTGGCATTCTGAGCCTTTTATGCACAGCAAGATGCCATCCCCAGACACATCCCTCCCTGTAGAAAGGTCTTTCACCTGTTCTCCCCATCACCCCTGTTAGCATCAGTGAATCAGACTGAGGTGCACGCACACACACACACACACGCTGGCTGGAACAGGGACAGACGAGGTCATTCAGCCCTTTGAACATGTCCCACCAATGTTATATCATGGCTGTTATTTCCCTTCCCCCTGAGCCACAAGAAGACAGGCAGAGACAGTCGGGGAGAGGACACACAGAGAGGCAAAGAAATGCTGGGCTGGACTTGGACTTGGTGCCAATAGTATAACCTGCGGTGGGGGCAGCTGGTTCAGCATCACTCTGCTATTGTACCTCCATTGGGAGGAGAACTCGCAAGAGATGGAATGCAGCATCCCGGTTCACACTCACCCTGTACAATACCATGGCAGCGAGTTCAAATCCATTCCCAGAGAGAGGAACAGAGGCACAGAAAACAGAGATCCAGGCATTAGGACAGAACTGAGTGAGGGAAAGAGTGAGAGAGATACAAATGGAGAAGGAGCTGGAGAATGAAAGAGAGGCAGGAAGTCAGAAAACATTGAGAGAAACTAAGAGCAGAGGGCAGAAAGACTAAGGTTGACAGATAGACAGATGGAGGTGTAGCGCGGGAAAGCAGCAGCGATATAGATATTGTGAAAGATCCCAGAAAAATAGAGAGATGCAGAGACAGAAAGACGTCAAACAGCAGAGATACAAAGTAAGGTGCAGATTCAGAATAGAGAGGGCTGTCTCGGGAAGGGGTGTGGGAAATACAGAGATAATCTTGCAGGAAATGATATGTGGAAGTGAGTGAGAGAGAAATGCACTGAGAGACAGATAAAGATGCAAAGAGTCGCAGAGAGAGAAAGAAAGGGGAAACTTGTGGGATCCTAGACAGCGGCAGAGCTATAAAGGATGTTGAGAGATAGGGATTGAAAGATGAGAAGAAACAGCTATGAACACAGAGGGAAGGGGCAGAGAAATAGTTGCAGCAAGAGATGGAGAGAGGGAAATATACGGGATTACATTGGCTGTTCTGGGACAGCGCTTCCCAAACGATTTGCTTCAGAGGCCCTGCCAGCGCCCTCCCTTATGGTAAAAAGGCCCCGCTCCCTGAAACACAAAATCAAAATACTGCGGATGCTGGACATCTGAAATAAAAACCGTACTGGAAATACTGAGCATTTCCAGCACTTTGATTTTGTATCAGCCACGAAAACACACGGTCTTCTTTTCTGAATCTAAAAATGAATTAGACAATAACACAAATGTATTTATTATTATTTTCCTCTCTGGTTAAAGCTCTTTTCTGAGAATTCCACGTGCTAAAGGATTCTCCCTCGGCATCATCAAAGCTGCAACGTCAGGAAAGATTCTCCTTGGGAATAAGGAAAATAAAATTGATTCAAAAAAATCAAAACTTGTTGAACATAGAACAAACACAGCAAGAGCCCAGGGCTCTTTCTCTCACTCATTGACATAAAACAATCTCTCAGTGACTCCCCATCTTACAAAACATCCCCCGATACAGAGAATGGGATGTAATTGGAGATGTGAGAGAGGGTTTTAGGAGCTGAGCACATGATCATTGTCCTGTTAATCCAGGTAACAGAGCCAGCTCTGAGCAGAGACATGACAAGGAGCTGCTTCCTGATGACCTGCAAACTTTACACTCCAAACCCCATTGTGGACAACATCAGTGTGATTTACAGACAGACATTTGCAGCAATCAGCTCCATTCTGTTCCCAGACACTGTGAAACTCTCTTTTTAAACTGAGATGAATGTGCCAATACTTAATCACTGCCCCAGCGTTCAATTTAAATAAAAATCAAGACACCCTCAAGAGTGGGAAATGTGGTTTACAGGGTTGCGAGAGGCTGTGGAGCTTCTCTACAGGAGCAGGGAGCTGGGCAGTGACTAAGCACGGCAGACCCCCCAGAGACTGTGTGTCTCCCTCTATGTTTACCCTGTTATTTCTAGCTGTTTTTCTCTCTCTCTCGTACGTTCTCCCTCCATTTCTCCGTATGTGTCTCGACATCGTTTCTGCCTCATTGTAAATATACACAAACGCTGCTGACCCCATCCCCTCTCCCGTAGACGGCTAGTGAGTGAAATCCATATTCTGAGCCCTGAAAATCTGAATTCAAATGTTTCCCAGGTGTTACATTTCACTGTCAAATTCAGCCAACAGCCTAAAAAACCCGCATTATTCGGGAATGATAACAAACCTTTACAAACCTTCGTATTTCGGCCATTTACTGATTCACAGAAGCATTTAACAATCAATTGTTTAATTTTTAAAGCAGTCGTCACTGCAGAAATGTTGGAAATGCTGTAAGCCATTTGTGCTCAGCATGATCCCACAAGCAGCAGTGTGATAACAGCAGGCTGTCCCCCTCTGGTTCCCTTCATGTTTCCTTCACTTTCCTGCGTCTCTTTCCATCCTGTTGCTCTCATTCGGAGAGAAATATGGAGAGAGAGAGAGAAAGACAGAGAAATCCACTCTCAGAACCTCATTCTCCATTCAAATGGCTGCTGCACTTTTCATTTAATCCTCAAATTTACAACACTGCGCAAAACACCAGCATTACCCAAGAATTATACCGGCTGCAATTTCAGGACTTCAATTCCAGGCCTTCAGGAGAGCTTTATGCACAATGAATTCATTTCTAAAGTTTAGACATTTACAATGCAGGGTATTCTACAGGCAAGCTGTGCACAACAAGATCCCACTGGTGGCAATGTGATATTATACAGACCATCTGTTTATTGATGTTACTTGAGGGATACCAGAGAGAGGAACATTCCTGCAGTTTGAAAATATCAAATACCCCTCTCCCTGTCTTTCTCCTGCTCTCCCACCCACCCCCAGACCTCATCCACATCTGTTTCTCTTTGCCTCGATGTCGGATTTAATCTTGATTGAAACGTTCTCTGAAGTGTTGCTGTCACCGTTTAAAATAACCACATGTCACATTGTGGCTCCTATTGCTTAATGGTTAAAATAGAACAAGTGTGAGGGAGAGAAAAGCAGAGGAAGATGGAGAGAAAACAAAGAGAAATCCACACTCAGACCCTCGGGAAGCTGAATTTTAAAGTGTCCTCATTGTTGTCATGTAGGAAATCCTGCAGGACACTTGATGCACAAGCAGCAATGTGACAATAGCCAGATTTCCCCTCAGTCCCAAGAAAGGGTGAAACTCCCTCTCTAGGTTCCTTTGGGAATCATTTCGTTTTCAACATAAGGGTCCCAGGATTGATTTTTGTAAATCAGACTTTGTGGAAGGGGGCGACTGAGAGGATTGACTCCATAGGCTGGGAGCTGGGAGGCAACTATACCCTGGAGAGCTCCAGATCGTGTGTCTCCGAAACAGCAAGCCCATATTTGGTGTATAGACATGAGGGGTTTTCCATGGATCCAGCCCCTCAGTTCAATATGGTGGGAGGACCGTACACAGTGGTCGTTTCCCATTGAGCCTTTGCAGCGGCTGCCCCAAGCTTTAGTGCATCCCACAGTGCATTGTCCTGGACCTTGAAATGTGTCACTCTGCAACACTCGGTCGTGGACAACTCTTTGCGCTGGAAGACCAGCAGGTTTCGTGCAAACCAAAGAGCATCTTCCACCGAATTGATAGTCCTCCAGCAGCAGTTGATGTTTATCCCAGTTTGAGTCCCTGGGAACAGCCCGTGGAGCACAGACTCCTGTGTTACAGAGCTGCTCGGGATGAACGTCGACAAAAAAAAACAATGCATCTCTTTCCACACCTGCTTTGCAAAGGGACATTCTAGAAGGAGATGGACAACTGTCTCTTCCCCAACACAGCCACCTAGAGGGCAACATGTGGAGGGGGCGAGACTCCGGGCGTGCAGGAAGGCTGTGACAGGGAGGACCCTTCTCACCCCCAGCCAAGCTACGTCTTCATGCTTGTTTGAAAGTTGTGTTGATGCTGCATTCTGCCAAATGATTTTGGCAGTGTGCTCGGGGAATCATCTGACAGGATCCACCACCTCCTTTCCCCGTAGGGCCTTGAGGACAGTCCGTGCAGATCACTGCCTGATGAATTGGTGCTTGAAGGTGTTTTCTGGCAGCAACTTTCCCATGAAGCACAGGTGGTATGGCACGGTCCAACTGGATGGAGCATTCTGCAGCAATATGACCAGGCCCATCTTTCTCAACACCGGGGACAGATAAAAACCTCAGCAGTAGTGACACTTGGTGTTTGCGTACTGGGGCTGTACACACAGCTGCCTGCAGCCACGCATGAAGGTGGTCATCACGTTGAGGGCGACGTTGGCTACATTTTTCCCAATCTTATCCAGAGGTTTGAACATTGTGTCCCTCTGGACCCGATCCATTTTGGATCTCCAGATAAAGCAAAATATGGATCAGGTGACTGCCATGGTGCAGCAGTGGGGTATGAGCCAGACCTGCACCACATACGGCAACAACGGGAGCACCTCAAACCTGATGACTAGGTTCTTACCAACACTGGAGAGATCGCTGCTCCCACATCTCAGTTTATGGTGTACACTGGTTACTTCCAGGTTTTGGCGCACACCCTGTCCCTTCCGAACCATATCCCCAGCAGCTTCAGGTAGCCTGACCTGATGAAAAAAGGGACAAAGGATCGGTCAGCCCAGTTCCCAAAGAACATGGCCTCGCTCTTGCAGTGGTTTACTTTGCCTCCCGAGGCCATTTCAAACCGGTCACAAATGCTCATCAGTCTGCGAATGGACAGCTGATTCGAGGAGAAGATGGCGACGGCTTCAATGTGCAGGGCGGGCGGGGGGGGGGGGGAGGTGGTTTACGTGAGTGTCTCTGCTGCCTGGAATTGTCACCGCTCTTATCCCGGCATCATTCCTAATAGATTCAGCAAAAGGTTCATTACAACAAACAAACAAGGCAGGAGAAAGTGGACAGCCCTGTCTGACTCCAGATTGGATTGGGAAACCTTCTGATTCCTACCCCTTGATTGACACTGCGCTACTGATGTTTGATTAGAGCAGTTTGATTCAATTGCAGATTCCCGTCCCCAAACCACATTTTGGGGAGTACGTCCATCATGCAGGTGTGCGATATCCTGTCAAAAGCCTTCTCCTGGTCCAAGCTGATGAGGCAGGTGTCCACCCTCATGTCCCGTACATAGGTGATCGTATCCCTGAGTAGCAAGAGACTATCAGAGATCTTCCTGCCAGGTACAGTACAGGTCTGGTCAGGGTGAATCACCAACTCCAGAGCAGACTTGACACGACTGGCAATGACTTTGGACAAAATCTTGTAGTCAACATTAAGCAGTGAGATGGGTGGCCAATTTCTGATTTCTGCCCTCTCCCCCTTCTGCTTGTACATGAGGGTCATGATGCCTTTCCTCATGGATTCTGACATGCTGCCGGCCAGAACCATACTCTTGTACACTTCCTGCTGGTCTGGGCCGACCCAGTCCCACAGAGCCGAATACAACTCAACCGGAAGCCGTCGCTTCTGTGAGTTTTACTCGTCTCGAAGGACCTGACGGCATTTGTCAGTTCATCCAGAGTTGCTTTTGTCCAGTCTCTCCCTCAAGCTGCCGTCCAGGATAACTGTACCAGATGACAGGAAGGACTGGGAGGTCGTGCTGCCCATGGGATTCATGTCGTACTGCCCAGCAGAAAAGGATGTGCTGATCCTTAGTATATGGGACTGCGAAGACCTTACTGAGCCATCCTCTTCCTTCAGGTTGCTGATGACAGAGCTCGCTCCATGTACCTTTTGGAAGAAGAAACGCAAGCACGTCTCTTTCTGCTAAATGGAGCGGACTCTGGACCGAAAGATGATCTTGGAGGCCTCCGTGGCAAAGAGCGAGGCCTGCTGGCTCTTCACCTCTTGGAGGACGTCCTTGACCCCGACCCCTATCGACTGCTACCACAGCAGATTCTGCATTTTTTTCTGGAGTTGGAACATTTCCCTCTGTCTCTCTCCCTTGCCCTCTGAACACCTTTGAAGATAAAGAACCATTTGATGTTCACCTTGATTGCATCCCACCAGCGTGCCAGAGACTCAAACAGGGATTTCACGGTTCTACCACCTTTGTAATCCCTTTTGAGTTCCTCAAGGTTCTCTGGGGTTAGCAGCGTAACACGCAGCTTCATTGTCCCCCTGTCAACCCGCTGTTGTCCTGTAAGTTACAGTCGGCCAGTTGGTGGCAGCGGTCAGAGAAGAACACCGGTTTGTCGTCAGTGGCTCTGACTGTGACAGCATGGCACACTAAAAGGAAGTCAATCCTGGAATGGGAAAACTCGTACGATCTTGACCAGGTGTACCTACGCTTCACTCCGTTTGCAGGTTTGCTGAAGATGTCATGCAGTTTTGCATCTTTAACTGTTTCCATTAGGAATCTGGACGCAGCATCCAGTTTGCTGTCATCACTGCGGGATCGTCCAGCTGCATCAATGATGCAGTTGAAGTCACCGCCTGGAATGACCATCTTGCACAGCGCCAGCAGCAGTGTGAGCTGCTGGAAGATGGTCAGCCACTCTCTGCTTTGAACCGGGGGTTACACGTTGATCAACCAGAGTCGAGCACTGTTGTACATTATATCTGCTGCGAGAAGGCGACTGCCCACCATGTCCTTAACTTCGGAGATGCTGAAGTTACTTCTCCGCAGCAGAATACCCAGGCTGGAGGAAAGGGAATCATTCCCCCCTGACCAAATCGATGGCCAGTGGGACCACCATCGCGCACGGCCATTGCCTGTCGGTGTTGAGGTGAGGTGTTCCACACTCCTGCAGAATCAGCAGGTCGGCTTTGACAATGGCGAGGTAGTCCAAGGTCGAAACACATTGCGTAGTGGATTTAATGCTACACAAGTTAATCGAACCAATCTTTATACCCATTGTAAAGTCAGTTGTTGCTTCCCACACTAGTTGCCCTTGCTATTCCCAGTCTTTCGCTATGTTCCTGCATACCCATAGTCTACACAAGCTGTTTCACATTCGTTGAGCTCAGAAACCCCTTCTAGTTTCTCATGGGGGTATTGTTCCACTGGGGTGACATCAGTGGAGGGGGTCTTGTTGGCAGCAAGGCTTGGGCTTTCCTCTGTTGTTGCTGTCTTTCCCCTATGTTCCAAATCGAAAACATTACTGCTCCCAGCTTCCCAGAGCTCAAATGTGCCAGATGCTTCTTTGCTCTTGGTATCCCAGAGTTGGGGTGCGCTGGGCATGTCGCTGGGTTCAGCGCTTTGTGTTTGGGGCGCACTGTACCCATCACAGCTTCCAGTGGCCCGGATCTGGGGGACTTTATCTTCCAGCTCCTATAGGTTCTGCCACTTCTTTTGCAGGTGCCGACGTTCTGACCTTTCCTTGTCCATTGAGGATGGGCTGCCGTAATCTGTCTCAGACGGTAGCCTCCTCTTACCACTGGTTCGGGTGGTGGCCTGTTACTTTTTTGGAGGTTTTATCTTGTGGTTTTCCTTTGCACCACTTCCCAGTGGCCAGTTTGTCCATCTGCTGCCTCCTCCTCCATTGGTGCTGTCTGTGGAGGAAGGGTTTCTGGGCAGGGGGTAAGTGTTGGGTCACTTAGGAATGGAAAGAACAAGATGGACTGGGAGTAAAGGTTATCAGTCGGGGAAAGGGCAATTTTACGAAGCTGAGATGTGATTTCACAAAGTGGACTGGAAACAGCGACTTGAAGGTAAATCAATGTCAGATCAGTGAGAGTGAGCTAGGGTTGGTGGGATTACATTGGGCTGCTAGTACTTTTTTTCAGCCGGCAAGGATACGATGGGCTAAATGGCCTCCTGTGCCGTAAGTTTTCTCTGGTTGTATGGTTGATATTTGTCATAGGACAGAGGAAAAGGAGGAGGCCATTTGGCCCCTCAGCAATGTTCTGTCATTCGATGAGATCGTGGCTGTTCTGCTATCTAACTCCAGATATGCATATTTGCCCCATATCTCAATCCATTTGATTAAAAATCGTCCATCAAACTCCCATTTAAATATTACATATCAACTGAAAGGAGCTTCCCCTCTAATTATAAAATGGAGTGGGGGGGGGAACAGTCACCTCACCCATTTTATCCCACTTTTAATCATTTTTATCCCAGAGATAGCTAAGAGTATAATATAAAGCGAGGAATGGTCAAATAAAACCTTCATTGGTACATTGATAACTGAAACAAGTGTGAAAGGTATAGAGGGTGCAGAATTCTAAATGCATTCAGGAGAACTTCTTCAGCCATTATTGTGGCAAGGCCAACAAGAGATGGGTCAGTTCTACGTTTAGTTACAGGGAATGAAGTTGAGCCAGTGGAAGGCGATTTAGCGAAAGTGGACTGGAAGAAGCTACTTGAAGGTCAATCAGTGTCAGAGCAGTGAGAGTTAGTGAAGGTTCAGAACAAATATGTTCACACAAAGACAAAGGATGAGACATCAAGGTGTATAGCAGGTCAGATAAAGCACAAGTGGGAAGCAGTTATTTCAGATACCGAGAGCTCAATTCAACAGAAAGCCGAGAGAAAAGTAGAATGTGCAGGAGTGAAATTTTAAAAAAAGGATAGAAAATATTTGGCTGAAAATATATTATCAAGTAAAAGCTAGGAAACTGAAAAGATATTTTCTAAATACATAAACAGCAAGAGGACAACTAAGGAGAAATTAGTGCCAATTAGGGACCAAAAGGGAAACCTGTGTGCGGTGGTGCAAGACCGGTTAATACTCCTTCATGAATACTTTGTGTCTGTCTTCACAAAAGAAAGGGACGATGCTGAGATTGTACTTCGCATTTAAAATGGGAAGGGCATTTCCACATTTAAAATGGAAACGTTTCCTTTGCCTCATTTAAAATGGTGAATTTAAATTCTATGATGTCTGACTGGTGATGTGAGTGTAGATTTATACAGAAGTTCAGAGAGATAGAGCAGGACAGTCAGAGAGGGAGGGGGACAGAGCAAGGGAGTGTAGGAGAGAGGGAGGAGAGACAGAGGGAGTCAGAAAGAGAAGATGTAGAGCGGGAAAGAAATGTGGAGAGGGAGAACAAAGAACAAAGTTACAGCACAGGAACAGGCCCTTCGGCCCTCCAAGCCTGCACCGATCCAGATCCTCGATCGAAACATGTCGCCTATTTTCTAAGGGTCTGTATCTCTTTGCTTCCTGCCCATTCATGTATCTGTCTAGATACATCTTAAAAGACGCTATCGTGCCCGCGTCTACCACCTCCGCTGGCAACGCCTTCCAGGCACCCACCACCCTCTGCATAAAAAACTTTCCACGCATATACCCCCTAAACTTTTCCCCTCTCATTTTGAACTTGTGACCCCTAGTAATTGAATCCCCCACTCTGGGAAACAGCTTCTTGCTATCCACCCTGTCTATACCTCTCATGATTTTGTACACCTCAATCAGGTCCCCCTCAACCTCCGTCTTTCTAATGAAAATAATCCTAATCTGCTCAACCTCTCTTCATAGCTAGCGCCCTCCATACCAGGCAACATCCTGGTGAACCTCCTCTGCACCCTCTCCAAAGCATCTTCATCCTTTTGGTAATGTGGCGACCAGAACTGCACGCAGTATTCCAAATGTGGCCGAACCAAAGTCTTATACAACTGTAACATGACCTGCCAACTCTTGTACTCAATACCCCGTCCGATGATGGAAAGCATGCCGTATGTCTTCTTGACCACTCTATTGACCTGCGTTGCCAGCTTCAGGGAACAATGGACCTGAACACCCAAATCTCCCTGTACATTAATTTTCCCCAGGACTTTTCCATTTACTGTATAGTTCACTCTTGAATTGGATCTTCCGAAATGCATCACCTCGCATTTGCCCTGATTGAACTCCATCTGCCATTTCTCTGCCCAACTCTCCAATCTATTTATATTCTGCTGTATTCTCTGACAGTCCCCTTCACTATCTGCTTCTCCACCAATCTTAGTGTCGTCTGCAAACTTGCTAATCAGACCACCTATACTTTCCTCCAAATCATTTATGTATCTCACAAACAACAGTAGTCCCAGCACGGATCCCTGTGGAACACCACTGGTCACACGTCTCCATTTTGAGAAACTCCCTTCCACTGCTACTCTCTGTCTCCTGTTGCCCAGCCAGTTCTTTATCCATCTAGCTAGTACACCCTGGACCCCATGCGACTTCTCTTTCTCCATCAGCCTACCATGAGGAACCTTATCAAACGCCTTACTGTAGTCCATGTATATGACATCTACACCCCTTCCCTCATCAATCAACTTTGTCACTTCCTCAAAGAATTCTATTAAGTTGGTAAGACATGAGAGGTGAGTGGACTCACACAACTGAATTCAGAAGTAGATCTCCAGTGTGCAGTCACTGGGATGATATAGAAATGGACTTGAATACTGTGTCGACAGAATCGGAGCTGGAAATGTTACCAATATAAAAGGCCTCCTTCCAAATCTATTGGTGCCAATGCATTGACAGATTTGTTGGTAAAAAAAGATGACCAGATCAGGGTTCCCTCTGGACTCCAGTCTCTCAAACACTCCCACTAGCCTTGGAACTACTCATGAATTCATGTATAAAGGAACTGGCTAATGGTTCTGGTCGAATTTCTCTCTTGGCTGACAGGTTAATGAAGCAGATGGGATCCTGGGCTTTATGAACAGAGATCTCCAGTATTAAAGTCAGGAAGTGATCTTGAACATTTCTAAAATAATAGTTTGTCCCCTGCTAGAGTTATGTGTCCAATTCCGGGACCACACTTTAGGAAGTACATGAAGGCTTTGCTGAATGTACAGAAGAGATTTACATGAACGGTCCCTGGGATGAGATAATGACAGTTAGGCTGATAGACGGGGGAACCTGGGGTTGTTCTTCTTGGAGCCGAGAAGCTTTAAAAGATAGTTGATTGAGGTGTTTAAACTCATTATAGGGTTAGAAAGAGTAAACAAGCAAAATATTTTCCAATGGCTGAAGGATCGATACGCAGACGGCACATATTTAATGTGATTGGGTAAAGAACCAGATATAACATGACAACAAACAATTTTGAAGTGGAACGTGTGTTTAGCATTTTGTAATGCACTGCCTGTGCGCCATGGATACAGATTCAATAGTAGCTTTTAAAGGGAATCAAATAAGTAACTGAATGGGAAAAAATTGCAGGGATGGGGGAAAGAGTGCGGACCAACTGCATTGCTCTTCAAAAAAGGCAGTCAAGACTCAATGGAACTAACAGCCTCCAACTGTGTTGTACTATTGATGATGTCATGGTCCTCTTCTGTTCACTGTTATTTGCACTGACGCACACTTGGTCTTGTACAGTTTGGAATTAAAAAGCCTCATTCCCCACAACTCCCTTCAGCCGTTTTACTCTGCTGTCTCCAGACGGAATTGGCTCCAAGACAGTAAGAAAAAAACAGGAAACACGGGCTTCAGGAGAGAAACGTTTCACATGATGCTCTTGTTGGTGGATTCTCTGTTATGGGAGAAGTCATCGCAGATCCTACAGAAAGAAACAACTTCGTATAAGTCACATAATTTGAGTAAAATATAGACAGGACAGATGAAAGCTTTCTGTTGTTAATAAAAAGTGAAATGATCGAACAGTTGCCTTCTGGGAGAGGCCTGGCCGACATTTGACTCGATTCACACACTTAGATAGATAGATAGATAGATAGATAGATAGATAGATAGATAGATAGATAGATAGATAGAGAGAGAGAGAGAGATATATTAATATACATAAAGATATATGTTTGTATGGGTTAGAGGATGCAATCATTTTTGGTCATCAGAATACGTTCAGTCTTGTTACTAGCTATCAGCAGCTGTGTACTGTGTACTGCTCTGGTTTGATGTGGGTAATATTAATGTTTGAAAGGATGGGGTGAAATTTATAACAATCTCTCAGAGATGAAGTGAGATTGAGGGACTGGAGTAAAGGTCAGCAATGGTGCAAAGCACTTTACAAGGCTTAGTGACAAACTCTGTTGAGTTAAATTTAATAAACCCCACTTGTGTTGCACTGTGACAATTGATGATAGTTCGTTTTTCTTTATGACGACAATGGCGTTTTTCTTGCAGTATTTTCACAGAAACACAAAATAATACAGCGCAGCAGAGGCCCTTCGGCCCATCGTGTCTGCACCGATACATTAAAACACCTGACCTGTCTAGCTAATCCCATTTGCCAGCACTTGGCATTTCAGCCTTGTATGTTATGACGTGCCAAGTGCTCATCCAGCTACTTTTTAAAGGACGTGGGGCAACCCGCCTCCACCACCCTCCCAGACAGTGAATACCAGACTGTCACCACCCTCTGGGTAAAAATCTATCTTCCTTATATCCCCCTTAAACCTCCTGCCCCTCACCTTAAACTTGTGTCCCCTAGTGACTGACCCTTCATATAAGGGAAACAGCTGCTCCCTATCCACCCTGTCAATGTCCATCATAATCTTGTACACCTCGATCAGGTCACCCCTCACTCTTCTCTGCTCTAGCGAAAACAACCCAAGCCTATCCAACCTCGCTTCATAGCTTAAATGTTCCATCCCAGACACCATCCTGGTGAATCACCTCTGCACCCCCTCCAGTGCAATCACATCCTTCCGATAATGTGGTGACTAGAATTGTCGACTGTACTTTCCTTTATTGGCTATTGTATAGAATATAAGAGCAGGGAGGTTATGCTAGTACATCATAAAACATTACTTAGACAACAGCTATAGTACTGCACACAGTTCTAGTCAGAACATTACAGGAAAGATGTGATCACACGAGAGAGGATACAGAGGAGATTTACAGAGGACCATGTTAGGATTTGAGAACTTTAGCTGTGAGGAAATATTGGACAGGCTGGGGTTGTTTTTTTGGAACAGAGGAGGCTGACGGGAGATTTAATGGAGGTGTATAAAATGATGATGGCCCAGATAGAGTGAATCGGAAGGCTCTATTTCCCTGAGCAAAGCGGTCAATAACCAGGGACCATAGATTTAAAATATTTGGTCGACGGATTAGAAGAGAGCTCAGGGGTTTTATTCTCATCCAGCGGATGGCGTTGTTCTGGAACTCATAGCCTGAAAGGGCGGGAGAGGCAGGAACTCTCATTACATTTGCTGTCCACTTGAAGGAATAATTTCACCCTGTCACATCGAACACTCTCACAGAAGGTACAGCACCAGTTAGATACAGAGTAAAGCTCCATTTAAATTGTCCTTGGAGTGTCGCATTAAGCTGGGTCACTCACTGTGCCTGGCTCAGGCTCAAGACTCACCTGTGTCTGTCACTAAGACGATCCGCTATCACTTGCCTTAACGTAAGCGGATGCCGAGTTTGGGAGCAGGACAGGCACAAGGGATTAGGACGAGTTCTCATGTGGAGGATATGCATCGGTAATCCCTCAGAGGATGAAACCAGAGCAGGGGGAATAAAACTTGTTGTATTTGTAAGCCTTGCATTGTGGAATGCTTTAGTCTTTGGTGGGAATGGTGAGCCAGTGAAATTTTGCCTCAGTCAGTGCGATGAATAGATACCATATGACCTTATTGCAACAGTAAGGGACAGTGTGCACTTTAAATATGGACTGAAATGCGTGAATTGATCAATTTTTGGCTGCATACTATGACTACAGTTATGCCTGTTATCACCTGAGAATGTACGTACAACACGATGGCACGAAGTCAAAGTGCCCACTGTTGAATTTGCTAGCTTGATCTTAGTAGGTTAACAAGAGTTAAGTAATGTGAAAATAATAAATGATCAATTCACTTTTGGGATGTTCACTGATGATTGCACAGTGTTTTGTACCATTTTCAGCTCAGGCAGCATCTGTGAAGAGAGAAACAGAATTAGTGATTCAGGTCAATGATTTCCAGCATCCACAGTAGTTTGCTTCAGATAATGAAGCAGTCCGCACCCGCATGCACCATGACCTGGACAACATTTCGGTATTGACTGACAAGTGGCAAATCATCTTCCTGTCACAAAAGTTCCTGGCAATGACCATCTCCAACAAGAGAAAATGCGACCACCTCCCCTTAGCATTCTAAGCATTATCCCATCACTGAATCCCCCAGCTTCAACATCCTGGCGAAACATTGACCAGAAACTGAACCGAACAAATTACATCAAACTTGGCTGCACGTGACTCACCCCCGACTCCTCAAAGCCTTTCCACCACCTGCAAGACACAAGTCAGGTGTGTGATGGAATCTCTCCCCTTTCCTTCATGATTGCAGCGCCTTCAACACTCCAGAAGCTCGACAGCACCCAGGATAAAGCAGCCCACTTGATTGTCACCCACACAACAATTTAAACTTTGGTCAAATCACCCCTTAACCGTCTAAATTACAGGGATACAGAGTACAGCTCCAACTACATTGTCCCATCAAATGCTGCCAGGCTATTAGTTAGCTATGGAATAATCATAGGGAAACATTCTGATAAACAGTTTGAATCATCATTTTAAAAAGTGCAGATTAATCAAACACAGTCAGCATGGATATGTTAAGTGAAGATCGTGTCAGACTAACTTGATTGATATTTTTTGAGGGGCTATCAATTAGGTCGATTAGGATCACGGGCAATCTGGGATGGAAAATAAATGCTGGTATTGTCAGTGATGCCCAGATTCAGTGAACTTATTTAATACAGTGCCAGCTCCCGTCTATGTACAGTTACAAAGGAATGATTCACTCCTGTCTTTTACTGTTGTGTCTCAGTGTCTCCATGCCCTTGTCCCTATCAGGTTTAAACCACTAACGTTACATTAGTGAGGTGTCAGTTTCTGAAATAAATGCCCCAGTGCTGTGGGAACATAAAATGGCCACCGACAACCAACCTAAAATAGCTGAATGATGTTTGTTGATTTCTACGTTCTGAGAGAGGAGACAGACAGACTGACAGAGGGGAAACACAGAGCGAGAGGGAAAGTGAGACACAGTGAGTGACAGCAGGAGTTTTGTTATAGAACACAGGAAGAGGAGGAGGCCATTTAGCCCCTCAACCCTATTCTGTCATTTAATGATCTCATGGCTGATCTGTGATAGAACTCCATAAACCCCTTATCACTTTACACCTTTGGTTAAAAAAATGTATCAAACGCAGATTTAAACTCAGCATCAATTGCCGTTTGTGGAAGAGAGTTGCAGACTGATACCACACCTGGGGTGTGTTGAAGTGTTTCTTCATTTCACCGCTGAAAGGTTTTTCGACTATGTTTAGCTTTTAGACTATGCACCTAGGTTCTAGACTCGGCAGCCAGTGGGAATAGTTACCCTCTGTCTTTCGTATCAGTTAACATTATTATCTTGAAAACTTTGGTCTAATCACCCCTTAACCTTCTATATTCCAGAGATACAGAGTAAAGCTCCATCTACACTGTCCCATTAAACACTTCCAAGCCAAGCACAGTGTGGGGATAGACACAGAGTAAATTTCCCTCTGCACTGTCCCATCTTACACTCCCAGGGTTGTGGTGGTTCGATGTCGGTTAAAGACAGGGCCTATTGTATTATATACAATGAAATGGTCTTTTGCAGTACAAACTGAGACTGGGTGAAACGCAGTATAAGTGGAGATGCGGCAGAGTCTAAAAAACCGAGAATTTGTCTGGTGCAGTAGTAATGGAGGCAGGGTCGAGTGTTTTATGAACAGAGACAGGATCTAGTGCAGTAATGACTTAAATCAGTTGTTGTTCTTAAACAGATGAAGGCAAGGTCGCTCATCGTGAGGCTAATTGATTGAGGGATGAAGGAATGGAGTGTAATGCATCCAGTTAGCTGATAACACAAATTCAGGTGGGACAGTAAGCTTTGAGGAGGACACACAGAGGGTATGGAGTGTGGACAGGTTCAGTGAATGGGCAAGAAAGTGGCTGATGGAATATACTGGAGAAATGTCAGAGTGTTCACTTTGGCTGGAAGAACAGAAATACAAAATATTATTTCCATATCATACAATGGTTATAGCTCAAAAGGATGACTGCTTATGATTTTAAACATCTCGATGATAGCTCCATAAGCTCTTATCTGAGGAAAACAACCCCAGCATCTCTAATATATTTAGGAAAATTAAGTCTTTTGTTCATGGAAACATTCGCGTCAATCTTTTCTGCACACTTTCTACAGCCTTCACATCCTTCCCATAGTGTGGCGCCCAGAATTTGACACAGTACTCCAGTTGAGGCCGAACCAGTGTTTTCTAGCGGCTCATCATAACTTCCTTGCTTTTGTGCTCCGTACCTCCCTCTATTTATGAATTTTCGGATCCCGTGTGGCTTTTTAACAACTTTCTCAACTCACCCTGCCACCTTCAATTTGTGCAAAGATATCCCCAGGTTTCCCTGTTCCTGCACCCACTACAGAATTGTATCCTTTATTTTATATTGCATCTCCTCACTCGTCGTACCAAAATACATCACTTCACACTTCTCTGCACCAACTATCATCTGCCACGTGTCCGTCCCTGGTGAGAAACTATTAAATGTTGGTGTTCAGAGGAATATGTGTTCTTTGTACGAAAATCAGACAAAGTTAACATGCTGGTGTAAAAAGGAAGGCAAATGGTTTCTTGCTCTTTATTGGAAAGGGATTGGAGTACAAGAGTAAGGAAGTCTCACTGCAATTAGTGAGACCATAACTAGCATACAATGTACACGGTTGGTCACCATACCTAAAATAGGATATTCTTGCCTGACAGGCAGTGCAACAAAGTTTCCTTCGATAATGGCAGAACAAACTTGAGGGATCTTATGGCTTACTCCTGCTCTTATTTCTTCTGTTCTTAGGTTCTCATGACAGCAAGGGACAGAAGGACAGGAAGGTGTAGAAAGGGCGAGGAGAAGAGAGAGCAAACAAACAGGAAACACAATTGGGACCACCACCACCTGCAAGTTCCCCTCCAAGAAACACACCATCCTGATTGGGAACTATATCGCCGTTCCTTCACTGTCATTGGGTCAAGATCCTGGAACTCCCCTCTTAACAACATTGTGGGTGTACCTACCTCACATGGACAGCAGCGGTTCAAGAAATCCGTTCACCACCACTTTCTCAAAGAGTAATTAGTGATGGACAATAAATGCTGGCCTTGTTAGTAAACAACCAATGAATGAAGAAATGTAAAACATGACATTGAGCCATATAAGGTGATATTAGGCTCAATGACAACCAAAAACCTGGTCAAAAAGCTTAGTTTTAGGGAACATCTTAAATGAGGAAAGGGAGGTAGTGAGATGGAGATGTTTAGGATAGAAATTCCAGAGTTAGGGCCATGGAAGCTTGAAGGCACGGCCACCAATGGTGGAACGATTAAAATTGAGGATGATCAAGAGGCTATAATTAGAGGATCGCAGATATTGGAGGATTGTGGGGCTGGAGGAGATTGCAGAGATAGGGAGGGGTCATTTGTGGAAGGAAGTTCCAAACTCCTATCACCCTTTGTGTGGAGAAGTGTTTCTTAGTTTCACTATTGAAAGGGTTTTAGACTAACGGTCCATTTTTAGATTGTGCCCCTCGTCCGAGACTCCCCCAATCTGTGAGAAGAGTTTCTCCCTCTCAACCCTTATTTCCATTATTATCTTCTAAACTTTGATCAATTCACTCTAACCCGTTAAAATTCCAGGGAAACAGTCTAAAGCTCCATCCATACTGTCGCATCAAATGCTAGCAAGCCGAGTACAGCCTGGAGTCAGCAACAGAGAAAATCTCCATTTTATCTGTTCTATCAAACACTCCCACGGCAGGTACAGAGTAAAGCTGTCTCCATATATGCCTCTCTTTCTCCTCCTCCATTCAGATGGAGAGAGTGTAACAGAGAGAGGGAAGGACAGCAATGGGGAGAGAGTGTAAGTCGGAAAGAGGAAGGGAATGGGATAAAGAGTGTTGTTCAATGTTCCCGCAGAGCTGCATGCAGCCGGCTCGAAGGTACCATGCAGGCCCTGTTCCACAGTAAATAGCACATGTTTTCAAAAGGACTGCTTGCAAAAACAAAACTGGGCACGTACAACAACTAAATTTTCACGGAACGTTGAAGCCAGCTGCGGAATAGAGGTTTCTTACCAGTGCTGGTGACACCAAAAGAAGCCAACTTAAAATGGCAAACTCATGTATGTGGAGTGTAGCAAAGGGTATAAGAGAGGAGAGTGAAAGAGGCACACACACACTCATAGAAACTGAGTTACACAAGGATAGAGAGCGACAGAAGAATATTTGGATTTCCAAAAGGCATTTGATAAAGTCAAGCTTAGATTTAGAAATGAACAATTGGTTTAGCATCAATGGGCTTTTGCAGAAGACAGTTCCAAACTAATACCGCCTTTTGTCTGTAGAAGTGTTTCCTAATGCCACTCCTAAAAGCTATGCCTCTAACTTTTAGAATATGATCACTCATCCCAGACTCCCCAAGCTGCAGAAATTGTTTATTCGAAACTAACCCACCAGTTCCCCTTAACATCTTAGCAATTTTGATCACATCACCGTGATCCACCGGAATTCCAGGGAATACCTCCCCAGGTTGTGTAATATTGACTCGTAATCTTACCCTTGGAGTCCCGTTATCATTCTGGTAAATCTATGCTGCACTCAACTGGACATGGACCTCCTCTCCGACCCACCCCCCAGGACTCTTGGCCCCTCCAGTGTTCCTTTAATAAAGGACTCTGTTCCGTTCTTTTTTGCTGACATTGAAATCCAGCGTCCACAATTTTTCCCTTTCTCTTAAGATAGCAATATCTCTTTGCAATTTTATACGTCCAGTTACATTGCTTACAATGCTGCCTATTTTTGTGTCATTGGAAAACTTGGGTATGTGGCATTCTACCCCATCATCTTCAATCGTTAATAAATGCAGAAAAACGGATATAAACACGGGCTTTGCACTAGCAGACGGGAGTGAATCATTCTGTCCTGGAGCGGTTTTTGTAAATTCCAAATTTCTGGGGTTTTTTTTAGAAAAAACAGAATTCAAATGCACAACAGCCCACTTTTGGATTTGAACTTCTGCTTTTTCAATTATCAGCTCAGGCCTTCAAATGAAAACCCATAAAAAGAGATTCACTTTCCTACTGCTATTGTCTGACTCTCTCAGGTTTTGTATATTGTTACCTTCATGTGATGTTTTGTAAATACCTTCAATTCTGTGTATTTGCAAGGGACACAAATCAAATTCTCACCTTATTCCATCAACCAGAATCTGAAAGTGCATTTAAACAACCCCATTTCCACAATGCAGGTAACAGCTTTTGACGCATTTCCCCACAAGTGTGCTAACACTCGGTTCAACTGACAGATTCCGAGCCCCAAATTGAATCTTTAAGACAGAAAAAGTAACACAGAAATAAAATCCCATGTCTCTATATCCCTGCACCCATTTTAACATTATACCATTTAGGTTATATCACTTCTCCTCAGCCTTCCTTCAAAAATGCATCATTTCACATTTCTTAGCATTGAAGTTAACCTGCCAAGTGTCTGTCCATTTCACCAGACTGCCTCTATCCTCCTGGAGTCTGCTACTATTCCTTATCCTGTTTATTACATTGCAGGTGACACAGTGTTGAAGTTGTTCCCTGTAAACCAAAGTTCAAGTCATTAATATATATCAAAAAGATCAGTGGTCCTAATCCAAACCCCTGGGGAATATCACTGTACCACAGTGTACACTATATACAGAGATTACAGAAGCAGACAGTTATGCTGAACCTTTATAAAGCTCTTGTTAGGCCACAACTGGAGTATTATGTCCAGTTCTGGTCACTACACTTTAGGAAGGGGTTGAGGGTCCTTGAAACGGTGCAGATGAGATTTACCGGGCCACAAATGTATTGTAAATAAAATGTGGCTATTTCACTGACCTCACTTGTACTGTAAATACCAATATACCAATCTTGATATTTCACTGATCGTATTTTTACTTTAAATGCAAATCCAGATTTATCACTGACCTCACATTTACTCTAAATACCCATCCAGCTATATCATCGATCTCACTTTTAATGTAAATATCTATCCAGATATATCACCAACCTCATTTTTACTGCAAACTCATCCTGATATATCACAAACCTCATTTTTACTATAAATACCCATCCATATATATCATGGACCTCAGTTTTATTGTAAGTACACATCCATTTGTTTCACTAGCCATATTTGTGCTGTTCCTGCACATCCAGAGATATCACTGTCCTCACTTCATCTGTAAGTACCCATCAGACTGACCTCACTTGTGCTGTACCTTGACATCCAGGTATTCCTGTGACCTCATTTTTTTTTACTGTAAATACCCGCTGGATACATTATTAAACACACTTCTCTCGTAAATACCCATTGAACATGAACTTTAGCAAGGCCTTTGACATGGTTCTGCATGGTAGAAAGTTCGAAAACATGGGCTCCAGGGTGAGCGAGTAAATTGGATACAAAATTGGCTTGGTGATAGGAGGCAGAGGGTGGTAGTGGAGGATTGTTTTCCAGATTAGAGGCCGATGACCAGTGGTGTGCTGCAGGGATTGGTGCTGGGCATTCTTTTGTTTGTCGTATGTATTAATGATTTGGATATGAACGTTCAGGGGCATGATTAGTAAGTTTGCAGATGACACCAAAATTGGTGGTATAGTGGACAGTGAAGAAGGTTGTCTAAGGTTACAACAGGATATAGATCAACTGGGAAAGTGGACAAGGGATGGCAAATGAAATTTAATGCAGACAAGTGTGAAGTGATGCATTTTGGGAAGTTAAACCAGGGCAGGACATATAGAGTGAATGGCAGTGCCCTGGGGCTTGTTGCTGAGCAGAGAGACCTTGGCGTGAAAGTACATAGTTCCCTGAAAGCGGCAACGCAGTTAGACAGGGTGGTGAAGAAGGCATACCTTCATCGGCCGAGGCATTGAGTACAAGAGTTAGGACGTCATGTTACAATTGTACATGACGTTGGTAAAGCCGCATTTGGAGTACTGTGTGCAGTTCTCGTCGCTGCACTACAAGAAAGATGTGAGTAAGCTAGAGAGGTTGCAGAAAAGATTCACAAGGATGTTGCCTGGTTTGGAGGGCTTGAGTTACAAAGTGAGATTAGATAGGCTGGCTCTGTTTTCCCCGGAGCGAAGGAGGCTGAGAGGGGAATGATAGAGGTATATAAAATTACGAGAGGCATAGATAGGGTAGATAGCCAGAGTCCGTTTCCCATGGTAGGGGTGACTAAAACAAGAGGGCATAGATTTAAGGTGAGAGGGAAGAGGTTTAAAAGGGATCAAAGGGGTAAATTTTTCACACAAAGAATATTGGGTATCTTTAATTAGCTGCCTGAGGAGGTGGTGGAGGCAGGAACAGCAGTGGCATTTAAGAGGCATCTGGACAGGTAGTTGATAGAGCAAGGCATAGAGGGATATGGAATTATTGCAGATCGATTGGATTAGCATAGATCGGCATGACGGTCGGTATGGACACAGTGGGCCGAAGGTTCTGTTTCTATGCTGTACGACTCTATGACTCTATAATTTTATCACTGACCTCACGTACACTGTAACTGTGCATCCGGATGTAACAGTAACCTCACCTTTACTGTAAATACCCATCCAGATATATCTCTGACTTCACATTCATAGTAACTATTGATCCAAATGTTTCATTGAACTCACTTTTACTGTTATTATCCATCCAATATATGAGTTTCCCCTATTATAATGCTATTACTTATACAGATACAACACCAATCTCACTTTTTCTGTTACTAGTTAGCCAGATACATGATGGATCCCTATTAGACTGTGATTCATCATCTAGATGCAGCGTAAAACGTATTGCCACGACTCTTCCAGCTATATCACTGACTTAACTTTACAGTCAATGTCCATCCATGTCTATCCCTGCCCTCACTTGTACTTTCACTAGCAATCCCGATGCAACACTGGTGTAGTGTTGCACGTCGTCGCTGCCTCAGATAAAATATTCTCTTTCAGTATACCTTAATTATTTTTGTTCTTTCACCAGATGTTCGAGCCACTGGCTAGGCCTGCAATTATTGCCCAGACCTACTTTCCCTTGAGAAGGTGATGGTGAGAACTGCAGTCCCTGACGGCTAGGTACACTCACAGTGCTTGTTAAGAAGGGAGTTCCAGGACGTTGGCCCAGCGACAGGGAAGGAACGGCGATATAGTTCCAAATCAGGATTGTGTGTGGTTTGGAGGGGAACATGCAGGTGTTGAAGATACCACCACTATCAGCTCAATGATCAGATGCAGTGTTGTACAATAAAGGCAGAATTAACATGTACAGTAGACTTATCTGCACTGACCATTACTTTAATTAAATACTGAGCATAGAACATGTTTAAGATTATTCCAAAGATCTTGGGAAGGAACCATGATGTTAAAGCAAAAGTAATGTCTGATTTCCCCATGTCAAATACCTATTCGGATATGACCTGTTAATTGGGTCAGTGGCCTTGTGTGAGTCCTGAGCTTAATCCTGAGAAGTGGATTTAAAATCTATCGACCAGAATGAAAAGATTACATCAGATCATGGAAATAATGTGAAATCTGTAAAGAAATCAGTTCCCCCTTCACATTGTTCTTTTCAGATTGAAAGATTGGTTCCAGCTGTTATTTCCAATGGTCATTCAAATGATCATATTCAATTGTTTGTGTGGGTTGTAATTTACATCTGTCCAATACCTGGTTTAAAATATACAGTCGTTTGAAAAAATACCTAGGTTGTAAAAGGTTAATGCTGCTGCTCAGAGACTGGAATTAATATTACTCAGTTGGAAAATAGATCTCAGCCTTTTTTTAGTTCCAGTAAGTTAAGGACAACAATTTTACACAATTCCCCATGAACATGTCTCAGGTCACAGAATATTATTAAATAGATTCCCCAAACTAGCACTCAGCTCAATTAAACATATTCAATCCCAATCACTTGTCCCATTATATTCACTGACTGTAAAAGTTAAAGGCATGGCAGTGCAAGAAAATTGAAAAACAAATATGCTGCCCCAAAACACTCCGAGGGCAGCCCTGGAAATGCTGGACAGATAGTGTGAAGACTGTCTGTACCTGCCCTGGGAATGTTTAAAGGAGCAGTGTGAATTGGTAGTTTGATCTGTAGCTACTCTGTTCAGCACATTCCACCCTTGCCTTTATGGGCAGTGTAGAGGGTGCTTTACTCTATATCTAATCTGATAGAGAAATAAAACAAAATTCAAAGTAAGGTAACATGGAAGGCATCAAACGAACAGGTGTGCATCGCATGTTCTGTCTCCAGGGACACATGGTTGCAAACATAACCTCAGAAGAGGACAGGCAATCAGGGCAGAGAAAATCACCCACACCCCCTCTGCCCACGGCCCACTGCCAGAACATATGAATTGTTACCTTGGCCAACCAGGAGCAGGCGGACGGGCCGATCTTCCTCCTGCACCTAACTCCCTGAGCGTCTTGTCCCCAAGGGTGAAGAGTATCGGGCTGAAGTGTAGCTACAAGTTGAGGAACAGCCCCATTCATATGTAAAATGGGGCCGTAACCTCGCACACTCCAGACAAACATGACACGTGGACTTCTCCAGGCTGCTGAAACTATAGGTGACCTGGGAGCCCATGAACCTATTGAAAAGAGTATTGCATGGGAGTTCCCTGTGCCACCATCTCCATCTCAGATCCCTGATGTAAAGGGGGAGGACGTCTCACAGAGACATATCCACTGGGGATTCCCCTCTCTGGCAGATAGCAACACAGACTGCCATGGCATGTCCGGGCACAGATGAGGGCAAAGAAGTAGAGAGTGGGCAGCAGCAGCCCATGCAGGAATGGCACAGAGGGCATTTTCCAGAGGCAGTTCAAGCTGTACAGGCCCGGCTCCCGATGAAAGTTTTTGTGCCTGTGTTCAAAGAACACATCCAGTTGAGCCGTGGTCAGTTTAGCCACGAGCTCGCCACAACTTCCAGCCTCCTTGCCACACTCAATGAGAGGCACCCTAGAGGCTTCGGCTGCTCCTCCACCTGTCAGTACATCCCAGAGTCTACTCCCCAGACAGCCATCTGTTGGTGACACTGTGTATGGTGCATGGTGCTCCGTACAAAAGACATTAATTCATTTGTCAGAGAATTCACCCGCCACTGACTCAACAGGAAGTTGGAAAATCACTGTCGACTCTGCAAACTCCTCCTTCCTGACATCTGTGGGCTTGTGCCAAAGTTGGGAGAGCTGTCCCACAAACTACCCAAGCAAGAGTCATAGTCATACTCACGAATCCTAACTTACAGACAATGTGCCAGGTACTACCATCAATATCCCTCGGTATGTCCCATCCCACTGGCAGGACAGACCCACCAAAGGTGGCAGCACAGTGGTATACAGTCAGCAGGGAGTTCCACTGGGAGTCTTCAACATTGACTCTGAAACCATGAAGCCTCATATCATCAGGTCAAACATGGACAAGGAAACCCCCTTCCGCTTCCCACCTACCACCCCCAACTCGGCTAAAGATCAGTGGTTTTTCATGTTAAACACTACTTGGAGGAGACACTGAGGGTGGCAAGGACACAGAATGTACTCTGGGTGAGGGACGTCAATGTCCATCACCAAGAGTGGCTCAGTAGCACCACTACTGACCGATCTGGCCAAGTCCTAAAGGACATAACTACTAGACTGGGTTTGTGGCAAGTGCTGAGGGAACCAACAAGAGGTAGAAGCCTCCTTGACCTCATACTCAACTATCTACATGTCACAGATGCATTTGTCCATGACAATATAGGTCGGAGTGACCATCGCACCGTCCTTGTGGAGACAAAGTCCCGCCTTCACATTGAGGATACCCTCCATCGTGTTGTGTGGAACTACCACTGTGCTAAATGGGATCGATTTTAAACACATATAGAAACGCTCAACTGAGCATCGATGAGGTGCTGTGAGCCATCAGCAGCAGCAGAATTATACTCAGTCACAATCTATAACCTCATGGCCTAGCACAACTCCCACTCTACCATTATCATCAAGCCAGTGGACCAACCATGGTTCAATGAAGAGTGCAGAGGGCATGCCAGTAGAAGCATCAGACACACCTCAGAATGATGTGTCAAACTGGTAGGCGGACTTCCTTCCCTCGAGGACGTTAGTGAACCAGCTGGGTTTTTATGACAATCAATGATAGTTTCGTGGCATCATTACTGAGACTATCTTTCAATTCCTGATTTTTATATTGATCAATTGCACTTAGCAATTGCATTTAAATTCCAGCAGCTGTCCAGGTGGGATCTGAACCTGTGTCCCTCAGGCAATTTCCTTGATCTCTGGATTACTCGTTCAGTAGCAAGTCTCAGTGTCATTTGCCTTATCTTGTAACTGCAGGTTCCTACCGCACCCTTCCTACTTTCCCGTGACTTCTAGAGTGTCTCAGGATCCTCTGGCACTTCTATCTATCCGCTACTCTCTCTCTATCACTATCCCTCTGTTACAACTGTGGCGCGAGAAATGGGCTGTCAATTCACAGATCACAGCATATAATTAAAGTTTTCCCGGCCAAGCGTAAGACAGTCATTTTAATTACCTTACCATCCCCAGAATAAAACGACATGGAACTAGGTATTTTAGATAACAAATGAAGTATTTATAAATAAACTAAATCTCAACACTACGAAGTTAAATTTATATCGAAAGAACTTATAACTTATTATTTATTTGAACTACCCAATTCATGCACATACATTGAAAAACTAACGGTTAACCAGTTGTAAAAATTGTCTGAAAAGGCTGTTCCTTAAGAATAAATAAATAACTGGGTTACAAATCTTGGTGAGTTACGGTCTTGGTTTATGAGGTGTCTATATTTGAGTAATCAGATGCTGCTCGATTTCCACACACGGATTTGATTAACAGTCTTTACTTGATAGACATTTAAAGCACTTCAGCTGCAGCAGGCATCGCACAGTTCCTTCAAGATAGATTATAACGACAAGTCTATTATTTGGATTTTAATATTGGTAGATTTTAGTTGAAACTTTACTGCGAATTCCAGAAAACACAATCCGTCAAGAGAGAATCAATCTTGAAGCAATGACTCTGAGATTGGAAGTAAAGAAAAGCAATTTTTGCTGCCACATGTATTACAAATGTTCTCGTCACAAGGATTTGTTTTTTGTTCCTTAGGGAATTAACCAAGCCTGTTGGTTAATGTAGAATTTGTGCTGAAAATAATTCTCTTCCTTCAAGGCAAACATGCTTTGCTGTTGTCTCTCTTCCTAGTTCAAACCGGTTGATTTTTGTTTTTGGATTTTTTTTTCTCCTGCTGTTCCCGAGCGAAACTGTGCATCTGTGCAACACTCTCCATCTTAGTTTTTATAACACTCTATTATTAAACAGAGGCTGAAAGCCACACACTCAACACCTCCATCTGCTGGTATCCCTGTCTCACTGCAGTTCCTGCCCCTTTCAACATCTCGATCTTCTGGTGTCTTCATCTCACTGCAGTTACTACCCATTATCAAAATCCCCATCTGCTGGTGACTCTGACTCACTGCAGTTACTGTCCCTCTCACAATCTCAATAGGCTGGTGTCCTTGTCCAAATGCATTCAGTTACTCCCTCATCTTGCCATCTCCATCTGTTGGTGTCCCTGTTGCAGTGTGCTCATTTATTGACCCCTTTTAAAATCTCCAGCTGCTGTTGAACCTGGCCCACTGAAGTTACTGCCTCCTCTCACCATGTCCTTCTGCTGCTGTCCCTGTCTCACTGCAGTTACTGAACCCCACACATCCACCTACATCTACTGGTGGCCCTGTCACACTGCAGTTACTGAACCCCTTTCATCACGTGCATCTGCTGGTTTCCCTGTCAAACTACATTTAGTGCCCTTTTCTCACCATCTCCATCTGATGGTGTGCCATCCTCACTACACTCAATTACTGTCCCCTCTCACCATCTCCATCTGCTGTTGTCCCTGTCTCACTGCACCCGGTTGCTGAACACTCTCACCAGCTCCAACACCAGCACCACCCTTTTAAATCATTGACATCACTTTTCCCTTAAATCCTATCCATGTACATCACTCACCTCACATTTACCAGAAATAGCAGCCAGATATATCAGGGACCTCTTCGTTACTCTAAATATCAATCCAGAAATATCACTGACCTCATATTTAATGTAAAAACCGATCCAGATGTATCACTGACCTCACATATTATAAATACTATACAGATATATCACTGGCCTCACTTATATTATAAAAGCCAATCTAGATATATCACTGACCTCACGTTTACTGTAAATAGCTTTTCAAATTCCTCACTGACCTCACTTTTACTGTAAATATCAATTCAGATTTTTCACTGACCTCACCTTTACTGTAAATAGCCATTCAGATATATCACTGACCTCACTTTTACTGTAAATATCCATTCAGATTTTCCACTGACCTCACCTTTACTGTAAATAGCCATTCTGATATATCACTGAACTCACCTTTACTGTAGGTAGCCATTCAGATATATCACTGACCTCACCTTTACTGTAAATAGCCATTCAGATATATCACTGAACTCACCTTTACTGTAAATATCCATTCAGATTTTCCACTGACCTCACCTTTACTGTAAATAGCCATTCAGATATCTCACTGACCTCACCTTTACTGTAAATAGCCATTCAGATATATCACTGACCTCACCTTTACTGTAAATAGCCATTCAGATATATCACTGACCTCACCTTTACTGTAAATAGCCATTCAGATATCTCACTGACCTCACCTTTACTGTAAATAGCCATTCAGATATATCACTGACCTCACCTTTACTGTAAATAGCCATTCAGATATATCACTGACCTCACCTTTACTGTAAATAGCCATTCAGATATATCACTGACCTCACCTTTACTGTAAATAGCCATTCAGATATATCACTGACCTCACCTTTACTGTAAATAGCCATTCAGATATATCACTGACCTCACCTTTACTGTAAATAGCCATTCAGATATATCACTGACCTCACCTTTACTGTAAATAGCCATTCAGATATATCACTGACCTCACCTTTACGGTAAATAGCCATTCAGATATATCACTGACCTCACCTTTACGGTAAATATCAGTACAGATATATGATGATCTTATGTTGCTCGTCATCCAGATGTATGATGGAGCGCTATTATGCTGTTATTAATCTTCCAGATGCAGCACAGGCCTCAACCTTGTTGCCACTACCCTTGCAGTTATATCACTGACAACTTTACCATCACTAGCCATCCAGGTATATCACTGCCATTACTTGTACTTACACGAACCATCCTTGTACAACATTGGTGCAGTGTTGGACGACGTCGCTGCCTCAGAAAAAAAGACTCTCTTCCAGTGTACCCTAATTATTTTCATTCTTTTACTGGATGTGAGCGTCACTGGCTATGCCTGCAGTTATTAGAACATTACAGCGCAGTACAGGCCCTTTGGCCCTCGATGTTGCGCCGACCTGTGAAACCATCTGACCTGCACTATTCCATTTTCATCCATATGTCTATCCAATGACCACTTAAATGCCCTTAAAGTTGGCGAGTCTACTACTGTTGCAGGCAGGGCGTTCCACGCCCCTACTACTGTCTGAGTAAAGAAACTATCTCTAACATCTGTCCTATATCTATCACCCCTCAACTTAAAGCTATGTCCCCTCGTGTTTGCCATCACCATCCAACGAACAAGACTCTCACTATCCACCCTATCTAACCCTCTGATTATCTTATATGTCTCTATTAAGTCACCTCTCCTCCTCCTTCTCTCCAACGAAAACAACCTCAAGTCCCTCAGCCTTTCCTCGTAAGACCTTCCTTCCATACCAGGCAACATCCTAGTAAATCTCCTCTGCACCCTTTCCAAAGCTTCCACATCCTTCCTATAATGCAGTGACCAGAACTGCACGCAATACCCCAGGTGCGGCCTCACCAGAGTTTTGTACAGCTGCAGCATGACCTCTTGGCTCCGAAACTCGATCCACCTACTCATAAAAGCTAACACACCATATGCCTTCTTAACAGCCCTATTAACCTGGGTAGCAACTTTCAGGGATTTATGTACCTGGACACGAAGATCTCTCTGCTCATCTGCACTATCAAGAATCTTCCCATTAGCCCAGTACTCTGCATTCCTGTTACTCCTTCCAAAGTGTATCACCATTTGCCATCTCTCAGCCCAGCTCTGCAGCCTATCTATGTCCCTCTGTAACCTACAACATCCTTCGGCACTTTCCACAACTCCACCGACCATCGTGTCATCCGCAAATTTACTAACCCACCCTTCTACACCCTCATCCAGGTCATTTATAAAAGTGACAAACAGCAGTGGCCCCAAAACAGATCCTTGCGGTACACCACTAGTAACTAAACTCCAGGATGAACATTTGCCATCAACCACCACCCTCTGTCTTCTTTCAGCTAGCCAATTTCTGATCCAAAGCTCTAAATCACCTTCAACCCCATACTTCCATATTTTCTGCAATAGCCTACCGTGGGGAACCTTATCAATCGCCTTACTGAAATCCATATACACCACATCCACTGCTTTCCCCTCATCCAGCTGTTTGGTCACCTTCTCGAAAATCTCAATAAGGTTTGTGAGGCACGACCTACCCTTCACAAAACCGTGCTGACTATCGCTAATGAAGTTATTCTTTTCAAGATGATTGTAAATCCTATCTCTTATAACCTTTTCCAACAGTTTACCCACAACCGAAGTAAGGCTCACAGGTCTATAATTACCAGGGCTGTCTCTACTCCCCTTCTTGAACAAGGGGACAACATTTGCTATCCTCCAATCCGGCACTATTCCTGTCGACAATGACGACATAAAGATCAAGGACAAAGGCTCTGTAATCTCCTCCCTGGCTTCCCAAAGAATCCGAGGAAAAATCCCATCTGGCCCAGGGGACCTATCTATTTTCACACTTTCCAAAATTGCTAACACCTCCTCCTTGTGAACCTCAATCCCATCTGGCCTAGTAGTCTGAATCTCAGTATTCTCCTCGACAACATTTTCTTTCTCTACTGTAAATACTGACGAAAAATATTCATTTAACGCTTCCCCTATCTCCTCTGATTCCACACACAACTTCCCACTACTATCCTTGATTGACCCTAATCTAACTCTAGTCATTCTTTTATTCCTGATATACCTATAGAAAGCCTTAGGGTTTTCCTTGATCCTATCCGCCAATGACTTCTCGTGTCCTCTCCTTGCTCTTCTTAGCTCTCCCTTTAGATCCTTCCTGGCTAGCTTGTAACTCTCAAGCGCCCGAACTGAGCCTTCACGTCACATCCTAACATAAGCCTTCTTCTTCCTCTTGACAAGCGCTTCAACTTCTTTAGTAAACCACGGCTCCCTCGCTCGACAACTTCCTCCCTGCCTGAAAGGTACATACTTATCAAGAACACGCAGTAGCTGCTCCTTGAATAAGCTCCACAGTTAGATTGTGCCCATCCCCTGCAGTTTCCTTCCCCATCCTACGCATCCTAAATCTTGCCTAATCGCATCATAATTTCCTTTCCCCCAGCGATAATTCTTGCCCTGCGGTATATATATGTCCCTGCCCATCGCTAAGGTAAAGCTAACCGAATTGTCATCACTATCACCAACGTGTTCACCTACATCTAAATCTAACACCTGGCCGGGTTCATTACCCAGTACCAAATCCAATGTGGCATCGCCCCTGGTTGGCCTGTCTCCATACTGTGTCAGAAAACCCTCCTGCACACACTGGACAAAAACTGACCCATCTAAAGTACTCTAGCTATAGTATCTCCAGTCAAAATTTGGAAAGTTAAAGTCCCCCATAACAACGACCCTGTTACTCTCGCTCCTGTCGAGAATCATCTTCGCTATCCTTTCCTCTACATCTCTGGAACTATTCGGAGGTGTATAGAAGACTCCCAACAGGGTGACCTCACCTCTCCTGTTTCTAACCTCGGCTCATACTACCTCAGTAGACGAGTCCTCAAATATCCTTTCTGCCGCTGCAATACTCTCCTTGATTAACAATGCCACACACCCCCACCTCTTTTACCATCTTCTCTGTTCTTACTGAAACATCTAAATCCCGGAACCTGCAACATCCATTCCTGCCCCTGCTCTACCCATGTCTCCGAAATGGCCACAACATCGAGATCCCAGGTACCAACCCATGCTGCAAGCTCACCCACCTTATTCCGGATGCTCCTGGCGTTGAAGTAGACACACTTTAAACCAAGTTCTTGCTTGCCAGTGCCCTCTTGCGTCCTTGTAACCTTATCCCTGACCTCACTACTCTCAACATCCTGCACACTGTAACGACAATTTAGGTTCCCATTCCCCTGCTGAATTATTTTAAACCCCCCGGAAGAGCACTAGCAAATCTCCCCCCCAGGATATTGGTACCCCTCTGGTTCAGTTGAAGACCATCCTGTTTGTCGAGCTCCCACCTACTCCAGAAAGAGCCCCAATTATCCAGGAAACCAAAACCCTCCCTCCTACACCATCCCTGCAGCCACGTGTTCAACTCCTCTCTCTCCCTATTCCTCGCTTCGCTATCACGTGGCACGGGCAACAACCCAGAGATAACAACTCTGTTTGTTCTCACTCTCAGCTTCCAAACGAGCTCCCTGAATTTCTGCCTTAAATTCCGATGCCTATTCCTACCTATGTCGTTGGTGCCTATGTGGACCACGACATGGGGCTGCTCCCCCTCCCCATTAAGGATCCCAAAAATACGATCCGAGACATTAGGAACCCTGGCACCTGGGAGGCAACACACCAACCGTGAGTCTCTCTCGTTCCCACAGAACCTCCTATCTGTTCCCCTAACTATGGAGTCCCCAATGACTAATGCTCTGCTCCTCTTCCCCCTTCCCTTCTGAGCAACAGGGACAGACTCTGTGCCAGAGACCTGTACCCCATTGCTTACCCCTGGTAAGTCGTGCCCCGCAACAGTATCCAGAACGATTTACCTGTTGTTGAGGGAAATGGCCACAGGGGATCCCTGCACTGCCTGCTGGTTCCCTCTCCTTCCCCTGACGGTAACCCATCTACCTACATCTTTTACCTGAGGTGTGACTACTTCCCCATAACTCCTCTCAATAACCCCCTCCGCCTCCCGAATGATCCGAAGTTCATCCAGCTCCAGCTCCAGTTCCCTCACGCGGTTCTCGAGGAGCTGGAGTTGGGTGCACTTCCCGCAGATGCAGTCAGCAGGGACACTCTTGGCGACCCTTACCTCCCACATTCTGCAGGAGGAACAGACAACTGCCTTAACCTCCATTCCCACTATTCTAAATTCCCAACAAATCTACTGGGGAGATGGGGAGGACAGGGGAAACACCTTTCTACAGGCACGGATGTCTCTGGGGCTGGGATCTTGCTGTGCATAAAAGGCCCAGAATGCCAGTTAGCCTCTTCGGTTCATTGCTCTCTGCCCCTCCCTGTGTTTGGCCAGACAAGAGTTAAAGGTGCCGGGTCCAGAGGGAGGTAGGAAGAGGTGTCTGTGATTTGGCGTTGAGCTTCTGCAAGGTAGAGGTCGGTACGCCATACAACAACAGCACCACTCTTGTCTGCTCCACATCTGTTTGCCATTTTATGTTGGTTGCATTTGGTGACTCCACATCTACAGAGGTTTCACTTGCTTATGCAGGCTGGTAAGAAACCTATATCCCGCTATTTAGTGACATATTCTGTATGTTTTGCATACTGTAATTGATTAATCCCTAATAATTGAGCAAATTTGGCTTCGATTACTGCTTGACGGTCTGAAGGTTTAATTTCCCCCCGGGGATTATTAAAAACAATGCTATTAGTGTCGAGGGGAGTTCGAGTTTACCTCGGTGTTGAAAAATAACAAAACCTGATCCCATACCCAGCAAAGTATATTATATGATGGAACACTGCAAATGTTGTTGCAATCAGCATGCAGGCTACCTTCATGTTGCAATAAAATGTTATAATCTCTACTCAGATAACTGTCATCCCACAGGAGCAAAATTTCACCGGGTCAAAATTCTGACCAAACATTAAAACATTCCAGAAAGCGAGGCTCACAAATGCAAGACAAGTTTCGTTTGCTGAGTCTCGCTGGTCGGTTCTGACACTGAGAGGTTGTTTCCACTGGCTGGGGAATCTAGAACACAGGGGCAGAGTCTGAGGATAAGAGGTCAACCATTTCAGATTGATATGAGAAGTTTCTTCACTTAAAGAGTTGTGAATCGTTGGAATTCTCTACCTCAGAGGTCTGCAGATTCTCATTCATTGAGTATATTTAAAGCTGGGATAGACAGAGTTTTGGTCACTCAGGGAATCAAGGGATCTGGGGAGCAGTCGGGAAGGTGGAGTTCAGGTAGCCGATCAGCCATGATGGTATTGAATGGCGGAGCAGGTTCGAGGGGCTGAATGGTCTAGCCCTGCTCCTATTTTTAATATTATAATGTTATTGTATCTCCCTGTCCCTTCTGCCACAATGCATCAACTCACGTTTCTCTGTTTTAAACTCCATCTGCCACTTGTCTATACATTCTGCTCGCCTCTCTATGTCCTGTTGCAGTTGATTGGTGTCAGCCTCACTGTTTACATCTCCTCCAAGTTTGGTGTCACAGGTGAATTTTGAAGTTTGATTCTGTATTCCAATATCCAAGTCATTATTTATATAATCAAAAGCTGCAGTCGTCCCAGCACTGACCATGGGGGAACACCACTGTTTACCATTCTCCCGTGTGAAAAAAAATAACCATTTACCGTGACTTGTTGTTTCCTGTCCTTAAGCTCCCTCTTTGATGAACACAGACACAACTTATTCATTAAGAAGCAATCCCACATCTCCCACCTCCATACACACATTGCCTTTTTGGTCCCTAATACTCTATCCATAGTTTGTTCATGCTTTTTTATGCATTCTTCGAACATCTTTGGGGTTTTCTTGATTAAACTTGCTTATATTTCTTCCGACCCTCTCTTTGCTTTCCTAATTTGCTGGTTAATTTCATCCCTGAACTTTTTACACTCTTCTCAACTTTCTGTGGTATTGAGCTCTCAGTATCTGATATAAGCATCCTTTTTGTGCCTTATACTGCCCAGTTTGCTCCTTGGAGGGACACTAGATTTTGGAGTCTCACCCTTTGCCTTTGTGAGAACATATTTGTCCTGAACCATCGCTCACTGTCACTGCTCTGACACTGATTTACCTTCAATTCGCTGTTTCCAGTCCACTTTGCTAAATCCCATCTCAGCTTCGGAAAATTGGCCTTTCCCAGATTGAGAACTTTTACTCCCATTCCATCTTGTTCTTTCCATTAGCACTCTAAATCTAAATGCTGATCACTGTCCCTGAAATGCACCCCCACTGATACCCCTTTCACATGCTCAGCTTCACTCCCTAAAGCTATGTCCAGAACTGACCCATCTCTTCTTGGCCTTGCTACATTTTAAGGATTGTTGAGTGACGACCACCTCCCACCCTCCGTTGTAAATTTTTAGTTCTTCTCCTCGTTGAGAATAGATTGACGTTTTTGTGCAAGAAGGAGGGGGATGTGAGAAAGAACTTTTTTAAGCAACGAGTGGAAATTATCTGGAATTGGCAGAAAGTATATTATGATGGGAGGATGCAAATGCTGTTACACACGGTACACATCATTGTTTCAATCAAATGTTTGAATGTCTATTCAAATAACTGTCCACCCACAGGGGCAACATTTCAATGGGTCAATATTTGCACCAAACACTGAAACATTCCAGAAAGCGAGGCTCACAAATGCAACACAGGCGTCTTTTTTGATTTTCACTGGTCTGTTCTGATTCTCTGAGGGAATACTGATGCTTATTCTCCACACGAGCAGTCGTCCTAATCCCGTGTCCCTGTCCGGCTCTCAAACCCGGCATCTGGTTATTTATTTATTTTTATTTCTTTAAAGATACAGCACTGAAACAGGCCCTTTGGCTCACCGAGTCTGTGCCGACCAACAAACACCCATTTATACTAATCCTACATTAATCCCTTATTCCCTACTATATCGCCACTATTCTCCGACCATCTATCTACACTAGGAGCAATTTACAATGGCCAATTTACCTATCAACCTGCAAGTCTTTGGCTGTGGGAGGAAACCGGAGCACCTAGCAGAAACTCACGCGGTCACAGGGAGAGCTTGCAAACTCTGCAAAGGCAGTAACCAGAATCGAACCCGCGCCGTTGTGAGGCTGTGGTGCTAACCACTGTGCCACTGTGCTGCCCCTCTGTAAAGGTTGTGCTGTTTTATTAAGGCAAGTGATACAGGAGCATCTGAGTGACAGAGGGAGTTGAAACTTGAGGCTGAGCCGGGAACAGTGAGGGATCAGGGTTAATCCAACACTTCAGGGACATTTTACACAGAGCTTTACTCTGTACCTAACCCGTGTTGTACCTCCCCTGAGAGTACCCGATGGGGCAGTGCAGAGGGGGAGAGTTATTCCTTACCTATCTTAAACATGAAGAAGTTATTCCTGCAAGTGTATATCCAAGAGTTTGTTTCATATGTGATGAGGGTTTCTGCCTCTACCATCTTTTCAGTCATTGAGTTCCAAACCCCCACCAGCCGCTGGATGAAAAAAAACTATTGATGGGATTCGTTCAGTTAAGTTTGATGTCAATGTTTCCCCAGGATGGTGATGCTGGGGATTCAACGATGGGGTAGTGCTTTGAATGCCATGGGGAGCTGGTTGCATTCTCTCTTGTTGCAGATGGACATTGCCTGGCACTTGTGTGACGTGAATGTTACTTGCCGACCGGTCGGCCCAAGCCTGAATGTTGTTCGGGTCTTGGTGCATGCACCACTGCATCTCTTCATTATCCGAGGCAAAATACTGTCGATGTTGGAAATTTGGAAACCATCGACCTGAAGCACTATCTCTGTCCCTCTCTACAGATGCTGCCTGACCTGTTCACGATTTCCAATATTTCCAGTTGGGATTTCATTATCTGAGGAGGTGTAAATGAACTGAACACTGTACAATCCTCAGTAAACATCCCCATTTCAGACAGAATGATGTCGAGCAGGACATTGAAGAGCAGCTGAAGATAGTTGGGCTTAGGACACTACCTTCAGGCTCTCGTACAGTGATGCCCTGGAGCAGAGATGAATGACTTCCAACAACCACAGACATCTTCCTTTGTGCTCAGTATGACCCCACCCACGGGGAATTTTCTCCCTGATTCCCACTTATTTGATTTTTACTCGGGCTCCTCGATGCCACACTCGGTCAAACGCCACCTTGATGCTAAGGTCAGTCTCTCTTCCCAGTAGCAGGTAGGAGTGAATCGTTCCCTTTGACCCGTTGTGCACTGAACATGCTCTGCTTCTTCACAGCCTGATATAGGACTGTACACGGCGAATTAATGTAGCCTATCGAACACTCCCAGAGCAGGTTCATCACAGCTTAGGAAAGGGGTACAGTTCCTGCAATATTCTCTCACTGTCTCTCCCTCCTGCTATCTCTGACACTAGGGGACAGTCAGAGGGAGAGAGGGTTAGTTATTCAGGTAAAGAGAGGGCTGTAGAGAGGGACAAGGTTGGAGAGAGAGAGATTGCTGGCGTGGATTGAAAAGGAGAATGTAAGATATTTTAATTTGATGTCATCCTTCACTGCTCTGTGCACAAACATATAAGAGAAAGGTATGAAGAGAGAAGAATCAGAAGAGGGAGAATTTAGATGAATACTCTCCATTTAAACAGGCAGCACAATATGCCAATGTGGGAGCCATCGTACCCTCATGATAATGGTTGTGGACATTTTGAAATCTATGTCTCCGTTTATGGACCTCTGTGCGAGGGAAATATGTCCTCCCTATCCACTCTCTATAGGCCCCTAATAATTTTATACACCTCAACTCAATCTCCCCTCAGACTCCTCTGTTCCAAAGAAAATATGCCCGACCTAATCAATCTTTCCCACCAGCCTCCATATCCAAAGGATAATCCTCTGCCATTTTCGCCACCTCCAGCGTGATGCCACTACCAGTCGCATCTTCCCCTCCCTTCCCCTGTCAGCATTCAGAAGGGATCGTTCCCTCTGCGACACCCTGGTCCACTCCTCCATTACCCCACCACCTCCTCCCCGTCCCAGGGCACCTTCCCCTGCAATCGCAGGAGGTGTAATACCTGCCCATTTGCCTCCTCTCTCCTCACTATCCCAGGCCCCAAACACTCCTTTCAGGTGAAGCAGCGATTTACTTGTACTTCTTTCAATGTAGTATACTGTATTCGCTGCTCACAGTGTGGTCTCCTCTACATTGGGGCGAGCAAGCACAGACTGGGTGACCGCTTTGCGGAACATCTCCGCTCAGTCCGCAAACAGGACCCTGAGCTTCCGGTTGCTTGCCATTTCAACACTCCCCCCTGCTCTCATGCTCACATCTCTGTCCTGGGATTGCTGCAGTGTTCCAGTGAACATCAACGCAAGCTCGAGGAACAGCATCTCATCTACCGATTAGGCACAATACAGCCTGCCGGACTGAACATTGAGTTCACTAATTTCAGAGCATGACAGCCCCCCATTTTACTTTCATTTTTAGTTACTTTTTCTTCCTTTTTTTTACATTCCTTTTTACATTTTTTACAATCTTTTTTTTGCATTTATTTCATTTCATCTTAGTTTGTTCAGTTTGCTTACCCACTGTTTTTTTCAGGTTGTTTTTCTTCAGGTTTGCGTTTGCTGCTGTTCAATATTCAGTGTATTCACACCTAATCTGTACTAATGCTTTGTCTTTCAACACACCATTAACATATTGTTTGCCTTTGCTCCGTGACCTTTTGGTCAGCTATGTGGCCTGGTCCAATCTGCACCTTCTCCTTTGTTATCTCTTGCCCAACCCCCACCTCACTTGTTTATAATCTGTGACTTTTCTAATATTTGTCAGTTCTGAAGAAGGGTCACTGACCCAAAACGTTAACTCTGCTTCTCTTTCCACAGATGCTGCCTGACCTGCTGAGTGATTCCAGCATTTCTTGTTTCTATTCAATCTTTCCTTTGGATTTGTTTTGCAGTTTTGGAACTCTCTTCTTCAAACGGCAATTCCCGCAGGCTTAACTGTTAGTTTTTAAATCTGAGTTTGACAGATTCTTGTTAACCAACGTTATTAAGAGATAAGGAGCAAAGGCACAATATACGATATGAGTTAGATCATATATCAGCCCTGATCTCATTGAATGCTGAATCAGGGATGAGGGGTTAAATTGCCTCCAGCTCTTATGTCCAATGTTAAATATCCGTCTATCACTCTTAGTCACCCCGTTGGTCTGTATCTCTCTGTTTATCTCTTTCTGTTTCTCCATTTGTTTTTGACCATGTAGAACGAGATACAGTCTTTATCTGCCCCTCAATGTTACTGCCCTGGTAGTGTTGGGTGGGAGAGTTTAGAAGGAGCATTACTCTGTACCTAATCCACGGTGTACCTGTCCGGGGAATTTTGATGCAAAAGTACAAACAGAGAGGTCTGGGACAAGTGTCCTCATGCGGAGGACTTAATGGTGACTCCTAATCGACCAGTTAGCAATATTGGTGCACCATGGATTACAGGGGCAGTGGCTGAGTGGATACAACATTGGCTGACAGAGTGGTCAATGGATGTTTCAGACTGGAGGGAGGTTTACAGTGGAGGTTCATATTAGGGCCACTGCTCTTTTTGATATATACCAATGACTTAGACTTGTGTTTCAAGGGAAAAACTCAATTTTTTGTCAAGTTTTGTGTCATCTGCAAAGTAATAAGCAGTGAAGGTAACAATACCAGACTTCAGGAGGATAGGGAGAGTCTGGTTAAACGGAACAGACAGGAACATGAAACCCTCAACACAGGATGGGGCAGAACATGGGGATTTATTATGGAGATTCTGTTTGTTAATTTTTACTGATGTGTGGATTGTGCAACCACCGTGTATGTCTGTGCTTGTGTCTGTGTGTGTGTATCTGTCTGTGTCTGTGTGTGTATGTATGTGTGTCTGCATGTCTGTCTCTGGATGCGTGTAGGTATGTCTGTTTGTGTGTCTGTCTGTGTCTGTGTGTGTATGTATGTGTGTTGGCATGTGTGTCTGTGGATGTGTGTCGGTATGTTGGTGTGTATGTATGTGCGCCTGTGTGTGTGAGTGTGTCAGTGTATGTACGTATGCGTGTTTGTGGGTGTCTGTGTGCGTGTGTCTATATGTATATGTGTTTGTAACTGTGTGTATGTATGTACGTCTGTCTCGGTGTGTATCTGTGTCTGTGTGCGTGTCCGCTTATGCTACATTTCACCCAGTATCAGTTTGTACTGCACAAGCCTATTTCTCTACTTATAGTATAATAGGCTCCTGTCTTTACTCTGTATCTAACCCCATTCTGTCCCGCCCCTGGAAGTGTGTGATGGTACAGTGCAGAGGGAAATTTACTCTGTGTGAAACCCAATAATTTGCTTGGCTTGGGACTGTTTAATTGGTCAGTATCCCTGGAATTTAGAAGGTTAAGGGGTGATTTTATCTACAATTTGACCAATTCTACATTGCCTCTCGACATCCCCTCTTCTAATGCATCACCTCACACGAGTCTGTATTAAATTTCATCTGCCACCTCTCTGTCTATTTTGCTTGTCTATCGATGTCCTGTTACATGTGTTGTGCATCATCCTCATTGTATACAGCTCCCCCAGGTTTGCTATCATAGGCACATTTTCAATTTCTACTCTGTATTCCAGGATCCAAGTCAATTTTTAGATCGGAAAAAATGCAGTGGTCCTCGGAATCATAGTTTATATCACATCATATTCAGTCTGAGACAACAGTTAGGAGGGGGATGGCATCAGTGACAAAGGTCTGAAGGTTGTAGTGTGTCCAAAGATGGAGGCTTAATTCTTCTCCATGGTTAATTGCAGCTCATGGAAAACAGACTGTTACAGTCTGATAATACAGAGGCAGTGGAGGGTCGAGAGAGTTGGTGGATATCAGGATCCGGGTGTTGTTCGTATACATGTGGATCTGACAATATGGCTGTAGATGGTGTTTCCAGTGGACAATATGTAGATAAGAAAGAGGTGGGAGAAAGAATGGGAAGTTCAGGATCTCCAGAAGTAAATGTGCTGGTGTGGGAAGAGAAGCCATTGCTGGAGATGTGCTGGCCACAATCAGATGAGTGCGAATGGAACCAAGCAATGTCAGTCACAGTGAAAGAGGCCAATGCCAGAGGTATGGAGAGAACATGGATAGGTTTGCTGCAGGTTTGGAGGAGGGGCCAGAGATGGGGAGGGGTGTGGACACGGAGTGATTTTAACTCACTGATATGAATATTAATTGTAAGATGTTAGGGAAATGGGAGCCATTGCGTGTCAGTGAAGGTGAGGGTGATGGGCGACCGGGACTTGGTAAGGGCTGGACATTAGCAGCAGAGTTTTAGAGCAGTTGACATTGACACATGGCTGGTCATAATTGAACTGGAGGAATGGAGTCAGGAGGTGGCACAGTTCTAATTTTAATGGAGACATTACCCAATGTAAAAGAAACAGGTAAAAATACGAACATATGGGCGTACGAATTAGGAGCAGAAGTAGGCCATTCGACCCCTCCAGTCTTCTACGCCATTAAATAAGATCATGGTTGATCTGTTTTTGTCTCGAATTCCACACTCCCATCTACCTACGACAATCTTTGATTCCCTTGCCTAACAAGAATCCATCTACCTCTGCCTTAAAATATTAAATGACCCCGCCTCCACCAGCTTCTGAAGCAGAGAATTCCAAAGTCGTCCAATCCTCTGCGAGGGAAAATATCTCCTCATCTATGTGATAAAAGTGCGACACCTAATATTAAAACAGTGCCCCCCCTCTAACTGGATCCCCCCCAAAAAAAGACGAAACATGCCTTCCACATCCACCTTGTCAAGGCCATTCATTATCTCATATTATTTAACTAATTCTCCCCTCACAGTTCTAAATTTCAGTGAAAACAAGACCAGTCTGTCCAACCTTTCCTCATAAGACAACCAGCTCATTCCAGGTATCAATTTAGTAACCCTCCGCTGAAACCTCTCCAGAGCATTCAAAGCTGCTGATGTAATGTGTTTGTTCAGGTGAGTGTAACTAATAGCAATGATCAGGGAGATAACCGTGTCAGTGGAGTCTTACCCCCTGCATAAATCTGCACCTGTTGGAATTGATAGGCTCTGAGTGTATGCTGGAGCTGTGGGTTCCAGGCAAACAGAAGTCTCTGCTTCCCATAGAAATGGGATATCCAGTATTCCTTCTGATCCAATCCATTTATTATCCGGTACTTGCTGCAATTGGAGTTCCTGGTAAGCCTGTATATCTGTTGTTAATGGTGTAAATCGATGTTAACTGCGTTGCTGCACTTGGTATTATTTCTCACTATGCGTTTTGCACAGCTGCCTCTTCCAACAGTTCATTGATGGCACCTCCTAACATTTAGCTCTTTCCGTCTTGTAGGAGCTACATTATTTTTGTAATGACATTTGTATGTCAACCTCTTGCATTGTTCCTGGATTATTCTGTGCAATGAATGCATTCGAATCAAGTATCTCGGCTCAGAGCAGGAATCAGATTATCAGGAGCTTTAAACAGTTTCATGTTGTGGATCAAACCTGTCCTACAATATTTTTATGACTGTGTTTTCAGTGACTGATAATAAGACAGCTCGTGTTCTCAGTGTTACAAAGGGACATAACAATGTCCCCCCTCTTCAATAACATGCTTCAATTTAACTAGGATTTCAATGTATTTATTGGTTATCCTTGTTATAAAATATTATTTCATACTATGTGTGTCTGTCGCTGCTTCAGAGGTCTGGCTACTGAACTGAGTATGCTGCTGACTCTTGCACATCTCCTTCGCTGTTTCACTTGCGGAGCCTTCACTGTCACTGGACCACATTGTAAAATAGAAAGTATGAATGTGATGTTTTATTGGTTTACACTCTATCAGTTGGAATCAAGAGTCTTTCCATTTATCTGTAGATTATCAGCTGCAGCGCTGATGTTGGTGCTTTATTAATTAAACAATCCCACATTATAACGGAGTACTTTATAATTCCAGGAGAAGGAATTTCAATGATTGTGAGGTTTTTTTCTGGAAGAATCTTTCGATGCTGTTTATTACATGCATTGTAAATGAAGTGAAGCGTGTAGGTGAACAGGTGGAGACATAGGTGCTCTTTAGACACCTTAAATTATTCACAGATGTTTCATCATTGAGCAAAGTGACTCTGAGAATAGAATCATTGAAAAAACGAACAGCTCCAGCATTCAAAAATGATCATGGCTGCTCTCGGATTCAATTCCAATATCCCGCCCGCTCTCCACTTCCCTTGATTCCCTTGATTCCCTGAGCGACCAAAAATATGTCTATCCCATTGCACATGGAGCTGGTGAAGAGCATACAGTCGCGGGGTTCTAAGCTTAAATAGGATGCGAGAAAGGAGCATTGAGAAACAGTTTGCAGGGCGTGTGTGATCCGGGGGGATAGAGATGGCGACAGGGAGAAGGAAGGAGAGAAGGAGTAGGGATAGCAAAACAGAAAGAGATAAACAGAAGGAAAGAGAAAGAGAGAGAGAAAATCAGCGATATGAATAACTCACGAGGATAAACCTTTTGGAATGACGAGAACAATTAGTGAGAGAAAGTGTGAGTTGAACTTTTTATTAGGATGTTGTCAGATTGGGTGAGGTTTATTGTTGGTCTCGCCTACTCTGTGCTTATCACTCGCAGGTCCTCACTCCATTTTGGAGAAAGTTCATTTTCTTTACTTACTGACTGATTAAATGACAGAATCGAATCAGTTCTACACTGATGGTGAATCATTATTTAAATCTGTGCTTTAAAATCTCTGTGAAAGTTAAACTTAATAAAGACCCTGACTGATTTTATGAATGATTTGCTATTTAAAATTAATTGAATGTGTAAAGTAAATATATTGAACATGTTTTATAACCAATGTACTGTTCTCTGTCATCTATGATTACACAGAGTGATGTTTGAATATATTAATTGAGTTGTGTTACTGGGATCTATCGATTCGATTTCATCTCACGCTCTATTGCAGTCTCTCCCTGTGAATCTCATTCTCTACTTTCACTGTATTGAATCCTGTCTCCTCACCCATTGCGTTAGTTTATCCACTTTCCAAAACCATCGTATCCTGTCTCCCCTCCAGTTCCATATTAACTTTCTGTACCGACTTCTCAATTCATTATTAATAATTATGTTTCAAATAATTCCCAGTGGCAAAGCACTGTTCAGGTCAATTAATCAGTTTTCTCCGTTCGATGCAGCAACAAAGCTTTAAATTTCTCCTCAGATCCTGTCAAACTGCTCTTTTATACATTATCACAGAATTGTTACATCGGAGAAGGAGGCGATTCGGCCCATCATGTCTGTACCGGCACTCTGGGTGAGCAATTCACTTCGTGCCGTTCCCCTGCCTTCTTCCCATAACCTTGCAGATTATTTCTTTTTGGGTAACTATCTAATTCCCTCTTGAATGCCTCGATTGAAACTGCCTCCAGCATGATCTCAGGCAGTGATTTCTAGACCGTACCCATTCACCGCTTGACCAAGTTTTCCTCATGTCGCCATTGCTCCTTTTGCCAAATGGCTTAAATCTGTGCCTTTTTGTTCTCGACCCTTTCACGAGTGGGAACAGTTTATCTCTAACTACTCTGTCTGGGCCCCTCATGATTTTGAATACCTCTAGCAAATTACATCTCCACCTTCTGTTATCCAAGGAAAACAGTCTCACTTCTGCAATCTATCTTCAGAACTGAAATTCCTCATCCAAGTCACCTTTCCTTAAATGTGGCGCTCAGAACTCGACACAGCACTCCAACTGAGGCTGCACTAGTGCCTAATACAATTTCAACATAACCAAATAAAAGATGTTGCTCTGGGTACACAAATGGATCACTGTTACGATGGTGTTTTTGTGGTATATGTCGAAGATTCCTTGTTCCATTATTGCTCGGCCCCTACTCCATCTCTTTTTCCAGTACATTGATGACTGTTTCAGTGATGTTTCCTGCTCCCGTCCCGAAATGGAAAACATCATCAACTTTGCTTCCAATTTCAATATTTCTCTAACCTTCACATGGTCCCTCTCCGACACATCCCTTCCCTTCCTCGAATTCTCTCTCCAGCGCTGGGGATCACTTGCCCACTAACATCCAATATAAGCCCATTGGCTCCCACAGCGACCTCGACTAAATTTCTACACATTGCCCCTTGTTAAGACTGCATTCCATTATCCCATTTTCGCTATGTCAGATGCATCCATTTTGATGATGCAACTTTCCACAACAGTGCTTCTGATAAGTATTCCGTTATCCCCAACCGAGGATTCACCCCCGCTGTTGCTGACAGGGCCCACGACCATGTATGACCCATTTCTCGCACTTCCAGCGCAGCAATAGGGTTGCCCTTGTCCTCATTTTGCATGCCACCAGCCTGCACATTCAAAGGATCATCGTCTCTCATTCCCACCACCTCCAATGTGATGCCACCGCCAAACACGTCTTCCCCTCTCCTCCCCCATCACCATTCCGAAGGGATCGTTCCCTCGGGGGCTCCTTGATCCTCTCCTCCATAGCCCCCACGAACTCATCCCCTTACCACGGCATCGTCCCACGCAATCATAGCAGGGGTAAAGCTGCTCAATCTCCTCACCATCCAGGGTCTCAAACACTCCTTTCTTAGAAAGATAGAAAATAGGAGCAGGACTAGGACAATTATGCCTTCGAGCCTGCTCCGCCATTCATTATGATCATGGCTGATCATTCAACTCAGTAACCAGTTCCGGCTTTCACCTCATTACTTTGATCCCTTTAGACCCAAGAGATATGTCTAACTCCTTTTTGAAAACATTCAATTTTTTGGCCCCAACTGTTTTCTGTGGTTGCGAATTCTACAGGCTCACCACTCTCTGGGTGACGACATTTTTCCTCTTCTTAGTCTGAAAGGTTTACCCCATATCCTTAGACTATGACCCCTTGTTCTGGACTCACCCACCATCGGGAACATACTTCCTGAATCTACCCGGTCACGTCCTGTTAGAGCTTTGGATGCTTCTATGAGATCCCCCCTCAATCTTCTGAACTCCAGCAAATATAATCCTAACCGACTCAATCCATCTACATATGTCAGTCCCGCCATCCCTGGAATCAGTCTGGTAAACCTTCGCTGCACTCCCTCAATAGCAAGAACATCCTTCCTCAGATAAGGAGACCAAACCTGCACACAATCTTCCAGGTGTGGCCTCACCAAGGCCCTGTATAATTGCAGCAAGACATCCCTGTTCCTGTACTCGAACCCTCTCACAATGAAGGCCAACATGCCATTTTCCGTTTTTACCGCCTGTTGCACCTGCATGCTTGCCTTCAGTGACTCGTGTACGAGAACACCCAGGTCTCACTGCATATTCCCCTCTCTCAGTTTGTAGCCGTTCAGATAATAATATGCCTTCCTGCTTTTGCTACCAAAGTGGGCCACCTCACATATATTCACATTATGCTGCATCTGCCATGCATTAGCCCACTCACTCAACGTGTCCAAATCACCCTGAAGCCTCTCTGCATCCTCCTCCCAACTCACCCTCCCACCCAGTTTTGTGTCATCGGTAAATTTGGAGATATTACATTTAGTTCCCTCATCTAAACCATTAATGTATATTGTGAATAGCTGGGGTCCTAGCACCGAAACTTGCGGTACCCCACTAGTCACTGCCTGCCATTTGGAAAAAGACCGATTTATCCCTACTCTTTGTTTCCTGTCCGCCAACCAATTTTATATCCATCGCAATACACTACCCCCTATTCCATGTGCTATAATTTTACATGCTAATCTCTTATGTGGGACTTAGTCAAAAGTCTTGTAAAAGTCCAAATATACCACATCCACTGGGTCCCCCTCATCAACTCTACTGGTTACATCCTCGAAGAAGTCCAGTAAATTTGTCAAGCATGGTTTCCCTTTCGTCAATCCATGCTGACTCTGTCCGATTCTACCACTGTTCTCCAGTACTCTGCTATAAAATCTTTGATAATGGACTCTAGAATTTTCCCCACTACCGACGTCAGGCTGACTGGTCTATAATTCCCTGCTTTCTCTTTACCTCCCTTTTTAATAGTGGGGTTGCATTTGCTACGCTCCAATCTGTAGGAACTGCTCCAGAGCCTATAGAATCTTGAAAGATGACCACCAATGCATCCACTATTTCTAGGGCCACATTCTTAAATACTCTGGGATGCATGCCAACAGGCCCAGGGGATTTATCACCTTCAAGCCCATCAATTTCCCCAACACCATTTCTCTACTAATACTGATTTATTTCAGTTCGTCTCTCTCACTAAACCCTGTGTTCCCCAACATTTCTGGTATGTTATTTGTGAACTCCTTTGTGAACACAGTACCAAAGTATGCATTTAGTTGGTCAGCCATTTCTTTGTTCCCCATAATAAATTCTCGTTTCTGACTGTAAAGGACCCACATTTGTTTTCACCAAACTTTTTCTCTTCACATACCTGTAGAAACTTTACAGTTCCTTTTTATGTTCCCCGCAAGCTTGCTCTCGTACCTTATTTTCCCCTTGTTAATCAATCTCTTGGTCCTTATTTGCTGAATACTAAACTGTTCCCAATTCTCAGTTCTGTTTTTTTTTACTGGCAAATTTATATGCCTCTTCCTTGGATCTAATGCTATTTCTAATTTCCCTTGTAAGCCATGGTTTGGCTACCTTTCCCGTTTTAATTTTGCGCCAGACTGGGACAAAAAATTGTTGCAGTTCATCAATGTGCTCTTTAAATGTTTGCCATTGCCTGTCCACTGTCAGCCCTTTAAACATCCTGTCCCAATCCGTCATGGCCAACACGCACCTCATACCTTCGTAGTGTCCATTACGAAGATTCCGGACCCTTGTCTCATGTGAAGCAGCGATTTACTTATACTTCTTTCAATTTAGTATACTGTATTCACCTCTCGGAGTGCAGTTGCATCTACATTGGGGAGGTAAAACGAAGATTGCGTGACCATTTTGTGGAATATCTCCACTCCGTCTGTAAGCATGACGCCGAGCTTCTGGTTACTTGCTATTGCAATTCACCATCCTGCTCCCAGGCCAACATTTCTGTCCTGGGCCTGCTGCAGTGATCCAGTGAACCTCAACACAAGCACCTCATCTTCTGATTAGGCGCTCTGCAGCATTCTGGGCTCAACATTGAGTTCAACAATTTTAGAACATGACAGTTTATTTTATTTTATTTTACTTTGTTTTTAACCATGCGGCTGTTTTAAACACGTTTTTATTTTCACCATTTTACTTTTTGGACAGAACTGTTCATTATTCTGCCTTTAGTATTCTTTTTAGACTAATGCTTTTGGATTTTAACACAACTATTAGCACTGCCTTTGACTTTGTTCCATGCCATCTTTGTCATTTAAGCTCTCCTGTGGTCGCATAATTTATCTTATGTTCTTCTTCCCGTTCCCCATACTCACTTGTTCAATAACTACTATCTTTCTAACTTTCACCATTTCTAATGGAATGTTACCAACCTGAAACTTTAACTCTGTTGCTTGCTCCACACATGCTGCCAGATTTGCTGAATTTTCCAGGAACTTTCTGTTTTTATTTCAACATAAACTCCTTGCTGTTTTACTACAGCCCCCCAATTATAATGCCAAGTATACTTTTTGCTTTATCGACTGCTCCCTGACCCTGTTCTACCACGTTCAGTGATTATGCATTTATATCCCCAGGTCCCATTGCTCCTCCACCCACTTTAGAGTTGTGCCCTTTATGTTACACTGTTTTTCCATATTCTTCCTACCAAAATGAATCACTTCACATTCCTCAGCATTTAACTTCATCTGCAAGCTGTCCACCCATTCCACCAAATTCTCTATGAACTTTTGAAGTTCTACATTATCCACCTCAATGTTCACAATGATTCCACGTTTCTTATCATCTGCAAACTGTAAAATTGTGCCCTGTCCACCAAAATCTAAATCATTAATATATATCAGGAAGAGCAAATTTCCCAAAACTGATCCTTGGGCAACTCCACGACAAAACTTCCTCCAACACGAAGAATATCCAGTATCACTGCAGGCTATTTCCTGTCAATCAGCTAATTTTGTATCCTTGTTGCTCCCATCCCTTTTATTCCATGAGCTATAACTTTGCTCACAAGTCTGTTTTTTGGCATCGTATCAAATGCCTTTTTGAAGTCCATGTGCACCACATCAACAGCATTGCCCTTATCAACCCTCTCGTTTACCCCTTCAAATAACTCTAACAACATATTTAAACAGGATTTTTTTGTAAACGTATAAATGTTGGCTTTCATAAATTAAACTTCATTTGTTCATGTGACGATTAATTTTGCCCTAAATTATTCTTTCTAGAAGTTTCCCCGCCACCCGATTTAAACTGACTGGCCTGTCATAGCTGGGCTTATCTTTAAATATTTTTCTGAACAAAGGTGTAATATTTTCAATTCTCCAGTCCTCTAGTACCATCCCTGAGTGTAAGGAAGACTGGTAAATTATGACCAGTGCCTTCATAATTTCCACTCTCACTTCTGTCAGTAACCTGAGATGCATCTCATCCGGCCTGGTGCTTTATCAACTTTAAGTACGGACAATCTATCTAATACCTCTTCCATATCAATTGTAGACCATTCTAGTGTATTAATAACCACCTCTTATACTGTGATTTGGGTAGCATTTTTTCCTTGGAAAATACAGTCCAAAGTATTAATTTAATACCTTAGCTTTTCCCTCTGCCTCCATGTGTACATCCCACTTATTTTCCCTAATAAACTTTACTCACCTGTTACCATCCTTTTAGTATTTATTTGCCTATAGAAGACTTTGGGATTCCCTTTAATGTTAGCTGCCAGACTCTTTTCATATTCTCTCTTCGCTTCTGTGAAATGGTTTTTCACTTCTCCTCTGCACCTTACATAAGCAGCCTTGTTCCCCATTGTACTATATACTTGCAGTCTGTCATAAGCTCACTTCTTTCTTCTTCATCTTCATTCTTATCTCGTTTGTCATTGAGGGGGCTCTGGATTTGCTTGCCCTATTTTTCCCCTTCGAGGGAATGTAGTTTTACTGAGCCTGAACTGTCTTATCTTCGATAGGATTAATTAATGACCTCATAGTTAAGGCCCCTCTGGGTAGTGGAACTCTTAATATGATTGAATTTTACATTCAGTTTGAGGGAGAGAAAAGTGAGTCCAAGACTAGTATTTTAAACTTAAATAAGGGTAATTATGAGGGCATGAAAACAGAGCTAGTTAAAGTGTACTGGCAAATCAGGAAAAGGGATAGGTCAATAGAGATGCAGAGGCTGACATTTAAGGGTATATTTCAGAATACACACATAATAGATACATTTCAACGAGAAAGAAAAATTCCAAGGGCGGGGCTCGCTATCCGTGGTTAAGTAAAACAGTTAAAGATCGTATCAAACTTAAAGAAAAAAGCCAATAATTGTGAAAAGATGGGAAGCAGGTCACAATATTGGACAGAATATATTGAACACCAAAGAATGTCGAAAAGATTGATAAGGAAAGCAAAATTAGAATACAAGAGAAAACTAGCTAGAAATATAAGGACAGATAGTAAGAGTTTCTATAGATATTTTTTTAAAAAAGAGTTAACAAACTAAACATTGGTTCTATAAAAAGTGAGTCTGGGGAATTCATAATGGAAACGAAGGAGATGGCCGATGATCTGAACTATTATTAAAAGCAGGGCATTTAGAAAAATTGAAGGTAATCGGACAGAGTCAACATGGTTTTGTGAAAGGGAAGTCATGTTTAAACAATTCAATGGAGTTCTTTGAGGGAGTTACATGTGCTATGGATAAAGAGGAACCAGTGAATATATTGTACTTAGATTTCCAGAAGGCATTTGATGAGTTGCCACATCAAAGGCTATTGCAGAAAATAAAAGGTCATGGTTTCGGGGGTAACATATTGGCATGGATAGAAGATTGCTTAGCTAACAGGAAACAAAGATAGACATAATTGGGTCATATTCTGGTTGGTAAGATTTAACGAGTGGTGTGCCACGGGGATCTGTGCTGGGGCCTCAACTTTTTACAATTTATATAAATTACTTCGATGAAGGGACCGAAGGTATGGGTGCTAAATTTGCTGATGACTCAAAGATAGGTCGGAAAGTAATTTGTGAAGAGGACATAAGGAGGCTACAAAGGGATATAGATTGGTTAAGTGAATGGGCAAAGACCTGGCAAAAGGAAGATAATGTGGGAAAATAGGAAATTGTCCACTTTGGCAGGAAGAATAAAAAAGAAGCATATTATCCAATTGGTGAGAGATTGCAGAGCTCTGAGATGCAGAGTGATCTGGGTGTCCTAATGCATGAATCGTCGAGGTTAGTATGCAGTTTCAGCATGTAATTAGGACAGCAAATAGAATGTTATCGTTTATTGCAAGGGGAATTGAATACAGAGATAGGGAGGTTATGCTTCAGATATACAGGGCATTGTGACCACATCTAGAGTACTGTGCACAGCATTGGTCTCCTTATTTAAGGAAGGATGTAAATACGTTGGAGGCAGTACAGAGAATGTTTACGAGACTAATACCTGGAATGGGCGGGCTGTGTTATGAGGAAAGGTTGGATAGGCTCGGTTTGTATCAGCTGGTAGTTAGAGGAGTAAGAGGCAATCTGATTGAAGCATATAGGATCCTCAGGGGTCTTGACAGGGTGGATGTTGGAAGGATGTTTCCCCTTATGGGAGATCTAGAACTAGGAGTCACTGATTAAAAATAAGGGGTCGCCCATTTATGAAGATGAGATGAGAGGATTTGTTTTTCTCTTGGAAGGTGCTAAGTCTTTTGAATTCTCTTCCGCAAAAGGCGATGCGCAGAGTCTTTTAAATGATTTTAAGAAAGATGTCAATAGATTCCTGGTAAGCAAGGGGGTGGAAGGTGATCGGGAATAGATGGAAGTGTGGAATGATCAGTTTGGCAACGAACATATTGAATGGCGGAGCAGGCTAGAAGGGCCGAGTGGCCTACCCCTGCTCTAATTCATAAGTTTGTAGGTTCACATATTAGTATGAAAGTAAACCATTGCTCAGCTACTGTTTTTCCTGGCAAACGTTGATTCCAGTTTATTCAACCCAGTTCCATTCTTACCTCATTTAAGTTGGCTTTCCCTCACTTAACTGTTGTTATTCCAAATTGCTCTTTGTCGTTTCCCATAACCAACCTAAATCTTATGATACTATTGATCACTGTCCCCTAAATATGCTCCTACTGTCACCTGATCAACTTGTCCCAACCACATACCCAAGAACAAGGTCCACCAGAGCCTCCTTTCTCTTTGGACTGGAAACATACTGCTTTTTCCTGAAAACACTCTAGGAACAGTTCCTCTCCTACCTTTACATTACAAGTATCCCAGTCTATATTCAGATAATTAAATATCCCTATTATAACAACTGTATTATTTGCGTTTTACTGAAAATAAATACATTTTGTTGAAGCCTTTCATCTTGCACTCATCAGGACAAATCGCAAGAGTACCAATGCAAGGGAAAGCAACTAATTTATACTGTATGAAAAGAGATTGCTGATTAGTTGGCAAGTGCAGTATGACTGGTCGAGTCATTACCATGGAGAATGAATCAGTTTGTTGCGACTGACAGTTAATGCCAAGTTTGTTTGAAATTTAACAAGGCAGGTTGACTCTGATTTTTCAAGGCATTGTCCTGAGGAATGAACCAGCGAATGGCTGTCTCTTATTTGTTTCGCTGAAACAGTTGTAATGTGTGTATATGTAATCTCTGCCTGAAAAGAACAGGGTCCTGTGTACTAATATATGTAGCTTCCAGTACACGCAAACGCACCACACTGCGAACCCTACTGACCTTCTTAATTTGGTTCTCAGTGTAATTGTTGTCTAATCACGGACCCACATCTAATGTTGGACACTGTGTTTTGAGTTTTCCAAGAATGGGCTGTTTGGATATGGCTTGTACCTTCCCCATTGTGAACAGCAGAAGAGAAATGTTCTTTGATATGATCCGCCAGTCTATGTGATGCAAGGCCTATTTACCTAGCATCACATTGACATTGAAATCCATATACCACATTAATCATTTGTGTGATAGGCAGGACGTCTTTTTTGGCTTGACGGAATCATCCTGTTGTGGAGAACACCACTGCATAGCAGCAGTGTGAAACAGCTAGCTTCACCTGTTGCTCAATTTGTTGGGATGCATTACTTTTCCTGGGTATTCTGAGGTAGACTGGACATGTTTCAGGGCCTTCGGCCTGTTTCTAAGTTTGTGTGATATACAGCGAGAAATGTTCTGATCCAGGTATCCATAGTCATGCAGGATGTTTTTGATTCATCCTATTTCAGCATCAAGCCTGCATGGTGAACAAATGGCTGGGCACTTTTGACAAGGTTACTGATAAGGCCTAACTTATAGTGCGTGGAACTGTAAGACTTGCAACGCGTGTGTTGCTCGTTGCACCGTCATCAGGATTAGGTGCATTTTAAATCCGCTCCTTTCCCACTACTCGTCTCTTATTGATCAAGCTTTGGTGCGTTTTAAATCCACTCCTCTGCCGCTACTAATCTCTGATTCACCAATTTCTGGTGTTTTTTAAATCCGCTCCTTTCCCGCTGCTCCTCTCTGGTATCCCATGGTTTTTGTGGATCTCATGGTTCAAATACATTCTCCTATATGTGCTTGAAATAATTACTCATATGAATTTAAATACGCTAATGTATTCCTATTTCTTCTACGCAGGCTTGGTGGTTTGGCATGGAGTTTTACATTGCAGACAGGAATGCTTGCAACTATATCTCCTTCCCAAGCACTTTGTCTGGGAAGATTACAAATGACCAAGGTTTTTGAGAAGGGAAAGCCTTTAAACAAAATTGTGACAGTGCTATGACATTTGATGTCTGCAGATAAGTTCTGTAATTCTTAAAGCTGCTGCATCTTTTGCTTTGGCATCAGTTCCGATGTGACCCTGGAAACTATTGTCCTCTGTTTCTTGAAAAAAGAAGTAAAAATAATCCATTGTAGCTCTACCCCAAAGCCCAATGTGTTAATTTGCCCAATTTTAATTTTTAATTTAGAAATTGAAAATCAAATAATGTCCAATATATAAATTTTACTCTGACCAATGCAAAATTTATGTAGTTAATTAAATGAAAACAGCGGCTGCAGCGGGGTTAATTTCTTAGTTTATCTCCAAAGTGGACAGTGCAAAACATTCTCAGATGTGTCACTTTATGTAACTTATTTGAAAAAAAATCCCATTTGAAAAACTCATTCTGGCAGACCTTATCTTGACTGAACTTTACTGTGTCCTTGTATTTCTCCCCGAAGACTCATCTAAGATCTTTAACAACATGAATTAATTTATTCTCTTTATATATTTTTGAATAAGTGCCTTTGATCACTGGTGGTTCCGTTAATTTCTCCACATTTGCCAAAAGGGTTTTCACACCCAAGACACGTGTTGGCCAGTGTCACAAACTCGAGATGCTTATTTTCTCTCAAAAAGCATTCACAATGTGCCAAGTCCCATTTGGGTTGTCACCCACCACCTTTTGAGTAAGAAGTTCGATGAGATAGGGGTGGTTTATATCCCCTTCTAAGATGGGAACAGACTTCCCAACACAAAGCTTTCTGTGAATTGACTTTATTGAGATAAAGGTAAAGACACGTTTGTTCAGTTTTCAGATAAACCATAGTCACAAGCTCAGGCAGTAATTAACAGTCTAAAACAGATACTAGAAAGAAAATACGAATTAGGAACAGGGGTAGGCCAACTCAGCCCTTCGAGCCTGCTCCACCAGTCAATACGTTCATGGCTGAACTGATTACTCCACATTTCTATCTATCCCCGATAACCTTCCACCCCTTTGCTTATCAAAAATCTATCCACCTTTGCCTTAAACAATATTCAAAGACGCTGCTTCCACCACCTTTAGAGGAAGGGAATTCCAAAGACTCATGACCACCTGAGAGGAAAAGATTCTCCTCATTTCTGTCTTAAATGGGCGATCCTTTATTTTTAAACAGTGACCCCTAGTTCTCCTACCTGTATTGCAGGCTGGGCAGCAGAGCACAGAACTCTTTCTCTTGCAGTTTTTGCTCGTAATGTTATTGGTCAGTGTCTCTCTCTTGTTGCGTTGGTGTTCGAAACATCTCTGCCAGATAGCATCAAATACATGACTTGTTTTCTAGTGGCAGCTTTCTAGTTAATCCTGCCCTCTCCCAATCAGTGATTAGTCCTGTATAAAAGAATTTATTTCTGAACCAACCAAGGATAATGCTGTGATGGTTGTTAACATTTCGAACTTGTACAATTAGTATGCCATTGTGTTGACTACTTTATCTCAATGCTTTTACATTTCGAGATTATTTATATCATTACAAGACAAATCGACACAGAAGCTGCTTTCACTATCTGCTCTCAGGTTCTCACCCTTTTGCTGCAAGTAAACGTTTTAAAACTTGACATAATCTCCCAGAATCCCTCTATCTTGACATCTTGTCTATACTGTGCTCTATTTGCTAAGATTTCCCATTTTACCATGCTACAATGAAGGGTTCTAATAAAGCAAAACGTTAGTTTATAATAATACGTCAATTTCTAAATTATAATGGCTAGATTTTACAATTAGTACTCTGGTTAATAGCTTATAGTAACCTACTAATCTTATACATATGAGTGATTGAGCGTTTTCAGTGCCTGAAGGGATGAAGCAGGGGCAGAGGCCGGAGATGTTATGGAGGTGGAAGGAGGCGTCACTTCTGATGGAGACAACATCAGGTCAGAAGCTCGCATCAGGGATGAAGAGGGAGCAGATTTTACATAACATTATATTAAGCCTGATAGAACAGCTAGCAATGGCGATGGAATCAGTGACAAGATTGTAGAGTTTGTGGTGGCGCCAAATGTCGAGGCTTCGCTCTGCGCTATGTTTAACTGGAGGAAATTGCAGCTCATGGGAGGCTGTTGGAGGCTGATAACGCAGTGGAGGGTCGACAGAGATGATGGAGAGCTGGAATTGTGTGTTGTCAGCACACATGTGGAAGCTCACCCCATATCTGCAGATGATGGTACCAGCGGGCAGTATGTAGATGAGGAACAGTAGAGAGCAAGAATGGGAAGTTCCGGGGCTTCAGAGGTAATTGTGCTGGTGTGGGAAGAACGGCCATTGCTGGCGATGTCTGGTTACAATCAGATCAGTAATATTGCAACAAGGCGGGGGCAGTCCCATCGAAAGATATCAATATCAGAGATATGAGGAGAAGTCAGATGGGTTTGCTGCAAGTTTGGAGCAGTGAATGGCGATGAGGAGTGATGAGGACATGTACGAATGTTAATCCAACGATAAGAATTATTAACTGAAGTACTTAGATGACTGGGAGCCAAGGCAGATCAGTTCGGCTGAAGATGTTGGCTGAGATGGACTTGGTGAGGGTTGGACATGGAAGCAGGGATTTGCAGCAGTTGATAGTGAGGAGAGGTGGAATTTGGGTGTCTGGTCAACAGTGCACTGGAGCAAAGGAGTCTTGAGTTGGCACAGTTCTAATTTACTGGAGCCATTAAATAAGGAAATATCTGCAGTGAAATAGCAGAGAAAAGGTTTTATTTTATTCCTTCATGTTATTTGACCTACACTAGCAAGGTCAGCATCTGCTGCCCATGACAGCCTGCTGGGCCGTTTCAGAGGGCAGTTAATAGTCAGCCACATTGCTCTGGGTCTGTAGCCATATGTCGGCCAGAACAGGTGAGGACGGCAGTTTTCCTTCCCTAAAAAGGAACAGCGAATCAAATGGGTTTTTACAGCCACGTATGATAGTCTCATGACTCCATTACAGAGACTAGCTGTCAATTGCCGACTTTTGTTCATTAATTGAATTTAAATTGCAACAGCTGCCATTGTAGGATTTGAACCCTTGTCCCCATGTCTTAACATTGGACCTCTGGATTGCTAGCTCAGTGATATTATCACTCCATGACTGCCTCCCAATTGACGTGTACAGTATCTGCCCCCTAATATCACCCACAGTAGTTTCTAGGCTGCAACCCTGAACGTGGTCACAAATCAGACACTAAAAGTTCAGATTTAAATGGAAAAAGGCAGAAACAGAGTGAAACGGGATTGATTTTGTCCCTGCATTCAGTGTACACGGCTGTCAGATCAGTTATATAAAAGCAAAATACTGTGGAAGCTGCAAATCTGAAATAAAAACAAGAAATGTTGGAACCACTCAGCAGGCCTGGCAACATCTGTGGAAAGAGAAATAGAGTTAACGTTTTGGGTCAGTGACTCTTCTTCGGAACTGATAAATATTAAAATTGTCACAGGTTAAATGCATGTGAGGTGGGGGTGGGGCAAGGGATAAAAAAGGAGAAGGTGCAGATTGGACATGGCCACGCAGCTGACCAAGAGGTCATGGAGCAAAGGAAAACAATATGTTAATGGGATGTTGAAAGACAAAGTATTAGTACAGAATAGGTGTTAATGGACTGAATATTAGATTAGATTAGAGATACAGCACTGAAACAGGCCCTTCGGCCCACCGAGTCTGTGCCGAACATCAACCACCCATTTATACTAATCCTACACTAGTCCCATATTACTACCAAACACCCCCACCTGTTCCTATATTTCCCTACCACCTACCTATACAAGTGACAATTTATAATAGCCAATTTACCTATCAACCTGCAAGTCTTTTGGCTTGTGGGAGGAAACCGGAGCACCCGGAGAAAACCCACGCAGACACAGGGAGAACTTGCAAACTCCACACAGGCAGCACCCGGAATCGAACCCGGGTCCTTGGAGCTGCGAGGCTGCGGTGCTAACCACTGCGCCACTGTGCCGCCCTATTGAACAGCAGTAAGTGCAAACATGAAAAAACAGTGGGTAGGCAAACTGAACAAACTACGATGAAATGAAATAAATGCATAAAAAGGTTGTAAAAAATGTAAAAAAGAAGAAAAGAAGAAAAAAGCAGCTAAAAATGGAAGTAAAATGGGGGGCTGTCATGCTCTGAAATTATTGAACTCAATGTTCAGCCCGGCAGGTGGTAGTGTGCCTAATTGGTCGATGAGATGCTGTTCCTCGAGCTTGCGTTGATGTTCACTGGAACACTCCATGACCTTTGCTCCATGACCTTTTGGTCAGCTATATGGCCTTGTCCAATCTGCACCTTCTCCTTTGTTATCTCTTGCACCACCCCCACCTCACTTGCTTATAACCTGTGACATTTTTAATATTTGTCAGTTCCGAAGTAGGGTTACTGCCCCCAAACGTTGACCCTGCTTCTATTTCCACAGATGCTGCCAGACCTGCTGAGTGCTTCCAGCATTTCTTGTTTTTATGTCATCAGTTACATTTATAATAGAAATGCCAAGAGTGAACAAGGTCAGCACAATAGTTTGGAAAATGTAAATGAATCCACTCCACTCTGATAGTGATCACAACTCCCTGACCTTTACTATAGTCATGGAGAGGGATAGGAGCAGACGGGGTGGGAAAATATTTAATTGGGGGAGGGGGAATTGCAATGCTATTAGGCAGGAACTGCGGAGCTTAAAGTGGGAACATATGTTCTCAAGGAAATGCACGACAGAAATGTGGAGGTTGTTTAGGGAGCACTTGCTGCGACTGCTGGATAGGTTTGTCCTGATGAGGCAAGGAAGGGATGGTAGGGTGAAGGAACCTTGGATGACAAGAGATGTGGAACAGCTAGTCAAGACGAAGAAGGAAGCTTACTTAAGGTTGAGGAAGCAAGGATCAGACAGGGCTCTAGAGGGTTACAAGGTAGCCAGGAAGGAACTGAAGAATGGAATTAGGAGAGCTAGAAGGGGACATGAAAAAGTCTTGGCGGGTAGGATTAAGGATAATCCCAAGGCGTTCTACAGTTATGTGAGAAACAAGAGTGAGGGTGGGGACGAACAGGGATAATGGAGGGAACTTGTGCCTGGAGTCAGAGAAGGTAGGGGAGGTCCTTAATGAATACTTTGCTTCAGTATTCACGAGTGAGAGGCACCTGGACGTTTGTGAAGACAGCGTGAAACAGGCTGATATGCTCGAACAGGTTGATGTTAAGAAGGAGGATGTGCTGGAAATTTTGAATGATATGAGGATAGGTAAGTCCCCGGGCCAGACAGGATATAAGGTTATTACGGGAAGCAAGGGAAGAGATTGCCGCGCCTTTGGCTATGATCTTTGCGTCCTCACTGTCCACTGGAGTAGTACCAGATGATTGGAGTGTGGCAAATGTTATTCCCTTGTTCAAGAAAGGGAATAGGGAAAACCCTGGGAATTACAGACCAGTCAGCCTTATTATGCTGGTGGGCAAATTATTGGAGAGGAATCTGAGAGACAGGATTTATGATTAGTTGGAAAAGCATAGTTTGATTAGAGGTAGTCAGCATGGCTTTGTAAGGGGCAGGTCATGCCTCACAAGCCTTATAGAATTATTTGAGGATGTGACAAAGCACATTGATGAAGGAAGAGCAGTGGATGTGGTGTATATGGATTTTAGCAAGGCGTTTGATAACGTTCCCCATGGTAGGCTCATTCAGAAAGTGAGGAGGCATGGGATACAGGAAAATGTGGCTGTCTGGATACAAAATTGGCTGGCCCATGGAAGACAGAGGGTGGTAGTAGATGGAAAGTATTCAGCCTGGAGCTCGGTGACCAGTGGTGTTCCGCAGGGATCTGCTCTGGGAACTCTGCTCTTTGTGATTTTTATAAATGTCTTGGATAAGGAAGTGGAAGGCTGGGTTAGCAAGTTTGCCGATGACACGAAGGTTACTGGAGTTGCGGATAGTGTGGAAGGCTGTTGTAGGTTGCAACAGGACATTGACAGGAAGCAGAGCTGGGCTGAGACGTGGCAGATGGAGTTCAACCTGGAAAAGTGTGAAGTGAGTCATTTTGGAAGGTCGGATTTGAATGCAGAATACAGGCTTAAAGACAGGATTCTTGGTAGTGAGGAGGAACAGAGGGATCTTGGGGTCCATTTCCATAGATCGCTCAAAGTTGCCACCCAAGTTGATAAGGTTATTAAGAAGGCGTATGGTGTGTTGCCTTTCATTAACAGGGGGATTGAGTTTAAGAGCTGCGAGGTTATGCTTCAGCTCTATAAAGCCCTGGTTAGACCACACTTGGAATATTGTGTTCAGTTCTGGTCGCCTCATTATAGGAAGGATATGGAAGCTTTAGAGAAGGTACGGAGGAGATTTACCAGGATGCTGCCTGGACTGGAGGGCCTGTCTTATGAAGAAAAGTTGAGGGATCTCGGGCTTTCCTCATTGGAGCGAAGAAGGATGAGAGGTGACTTGATAGAGGTGTACAAGATGATGAGAGGCATAGATACAGTGGATCGACAGAGACTTTTTCCCAGGGCGGAAAGGGCTATCACCAGGGGGCATAATGTTAAGGTGATTGGAGGAAGGTTTAGGGAAGATGTCAGAGATAGGTTCTTTTACACAGAGAGTGGTGGGTGCATGGAATGCACTGCCAGCGGTGGTAGTAGAAGCAGATACATTAGGGACATTTAAGCGACTCTTGGATCGGTACATGGATGCTAGTATAATGAAGGGTATGTAGGTAGTTTGATATTAGAGTTGGTTTAAGGTTCGACACAACATCGTGGGCTGAAGGGCCTGTACTGTGCTGTACTATTCTATGTTCTATGTCCTGTGTTCATAATTGTAGCATGCATCCAGTAAGAGTGCAGATTTCAGGGTTTAACCCGAGAGAGGTCTTACTGGAAAAAAATGTAATTGACATTGAAGTGACTGTGTTTTATCCACCACATTGTGCACTGGAGTCAAAGCTGCTGATGTGATGTGTTTGTTCAGGTGGGTGTAACTAAAAGCAATGATCAGGGGTATATCCCCTGTATAAATCAGGACCCACAGGAATGGATCAGCTCAAAATGCCTGCTGAAGCAGTTGGTTCCAGATGAACAGAAGTCTGTGCTTCTCACAGAAAGCAGCTATCCACTAATCTATCAGATCGAAGACGTGTATTATCGTGCACCTGCAGCAATTGGAGTTCCTGGTAAGCCAGTATTTCAGCTGTTAATGGTGTAAATCGATATCAACTGTGCTGCTGCACTCATTATTATTTCTCACTGTGGTGTCACACAACCGCCTGTTATTTTCCAGCAATTTACTGATGGAATCTCCTCATTATCTACTCTTTCAGTCTTGCAGGAGCTGTCTTCAATTGTATTGAATTTAACTAACCTTGGCATTGTTGCTGGATTATTCTGTGTATTGAATGTATTTGAATCAGGTATGTCAGCTAGGATCAAGAATCAGACCACCTGGAGATTTCCACAGCTTCACGATGTGCAATTAACCCGTCCTGGAATATTTTTATGACTGTTTTTTTTCGCTGATTGATGATGAGACATCTCACGGTCTCAGTGTTACAAGGGGACAGCATAATGCCATCCCTCCCCAATAATATGGTGCAATTTAACTGGGATTTCAATGAATTTATTAGTTATCACTGTTCTAAAATATTATTTCATTCTGTGTGTGTCTGATGCTGCTTCAGAGGTCTGGCTACTGAATTGAGTTTGCTGCTGCCTCTTTCACATCTCCTTCTCTGCTTCACTGTGGAAGCTTCACTGTCACTGGAATTCATTGTAAAACAGAAAGTATTGATCTGATGTTTTATTGGTTTACACTCTATCAGTTGGAAACAAAGGGTTTTCCATTTATCTGTAGATTATCAGTGACAGCGCTGATGTTTGTGTTTTCTAATTTAAAAAATCCACATTCTAATGGTGTACTTTATAACTCCAGGGGAAGGAGTTTCAATGGTTGTGAGGTTTTTCTGTAAGAAGCTTTCGATCCTGTTTATGCCATGCATTGTCGATGAAGTGAAGAGGAAGAGTGTAGTTGAACAGGTGGAGACTTGGCTGTTCTGTTGACACATTAGATTATTCACAGATCATTCACCATTGAACAAACTGACTCCGAGAATAGAATTATTGAACACGTGGCTGGTGAACAGAACACAGGTGCAGAATGTTAGGAATTAATCGTTTGAGAAAAGCAGCATTAGGTTACAGTTTGCAGGGTGTCAGTCCCCCAGAGAGATATGGGGTGCGAATGAGAGAAGGAAGGAGAAAAGGATCAGGGAGAATGAAACCGAGGAAAAGAGCTAAGCAGAATGAAAGAGACAAAGAAAGAAGCAGTAGTGTGAATAATTCACATGACGTAAAGTGCTGGAATATCCAGAGTAATTAGTGAGAGAATATGTGAGTTGTCGTTGTCTGTTGGCAGATTCCGTTCCTTGCACTTTTGGACTTGATCCTCGATGTTTATTTCTGTCAGGTCCTCATTTTGTATTGCAGAAATGTCCTATTCCTTACTTACTGATTGAATAAACATAATAAGATCAGTTCTTCACTGATGGTAATACATTATTTAAATATGGCACTTTATGATCTATGTGACTGATTAATTTAATAAAGAGTTTGGTTTATATCAAAAATAAATTTAAATTTCTATTTAATTGCCTGTAGAATCTAAATGTGTTGAATATATTGTATAAATAATGCACTGTTCTCCAATACCAATAACCATCGGTATCATTGTTTCATTGTATTAATTGAGTTGGGTTACTGGGACCTATAGATTAGATTTCCTCTAACACTCTGCTGCATTCTCTCACTGTGAATCTCAGCCTCTCCTCTCACTGTATTGAATCCTCTGTCTCCTCATCCATTGCTTCAGTTTATCCACTTTGCCAAACTATCTTCTCCTGTCTCTCCTCCAGCTCCAACATGTCCTTTTCCTTCTTTCCCACCCAATCTCACTCACTGGCTTCACCTCCAGCTGCCTCTTCCAAACAAATCCCAACCCTCAAACTCACCGGAGCAGCTCTCAGCCTTTTCCCATTTTGTACCAGCCCCTGCCGGTTCTCTGAACCGACAGCAAAAAACCATCTGAACATCCCGCTGTCCCCAAACTTCCCGACCAACTGTTTGGAGACAAATTCCCATTTCACCCATTGGATTCCATCTCTGTGAAACGCCTTTTCAATTGCCCACCAGTACTGCATCCTCATTCATTACTGACAGTCAATCCAGTGCTGACTTTATTCACTTTCTGCATCAATTTCCCAAATTCATTATTAATAATTGTTTTTCAAACATTTCACTGTGACAAAGCACTGCCCAGGTCAATGAATCAGTTTTCACTGTTCGATGCAGCAACAAAGCTGGAAATTTCAGCCCAGATCCTGTCAAACTGCTGCTTTGCCTCCAGGTCTGATCAGTAATTTCTCTGCATCCCTTTCTCTCTCTTCCAGCTAACTTGGTGGCGATTGTGATCCTGTCCCGAGGAACTTGCGGTCTCTCCAAATGTATCACCGTCTACCTGGTGGGAATGGCAGTGTCTGATCTCCTGGTCGTTATCACTGATTCCATATTGTACTATATTGGTTTAATTTATTTCCCATATTCATTCCTAAGCATTACACCCGTGTGTTCTCTCATTATTGTTCTGATTTCTTCAGCCACAGTTGTTTCAGTCTGGCTCACAGTCACTTTCACCTTTGATCGATTTGTGGCCATTTGTTGTGTGAAGCTGAAAACAAAATATTGCACCGAGAAAACTGCGACTGTTGTTGTCACAACAGTGGGTGTGCTGGGCTGTTTAGTGTCTGTCCCTTGGTACTTTACATATCAAGAATATTACATTATTGATAATGTTCCGATGTTTTGTATTTATAAACCAAGTGTCTATACTTCCCCCATATGGGGGTCATTTGATTTGTTTACTTACATTTTAACCCCTTGTGTCCCTGTCTTTCTAATTTTGCTGTTCAATGTTCTGACGGTCAGACGGATTTTATTCTCCAGTAAAGTCCGCAGGGGATTCCAGGGTCACAGCAATGGAGAGAAACACAAGGACCCAGAGATGGAGAATCGGAGAAAATCAATTATTTTACTCTTCAGTATATCCGGCTGTTTTATACTGTTATGGATGACACTGGTTGTATTTAAAACTTATAAGCGAATTGCAGATATTCAGTATAATTACTCCTTCACTGACCCTTACTATATCACAGATCACACAGCAATAATGTTGCAGGTTCTCAGTTCCTGCACCAACACGTGTATTTACGCTGTGTCCCAGACTAAATTCAGACAGGAGCTCAAGAAGGCTGTGAAATACCCTCTCAATCTCATCGTTAAATTAGTGAAATCATAGAAAGAGCTGAACACTGGAACTAAATCCCATTTCATATTCCATTCACTACAGTCCTCGCAGGACAGAAAGTACATTTTATATTCACAGCACTGAGAACTGAAATGATTTTAAATCTGATTCTGAGATTTTATTTTGTTGAGAATCTGACCTATTGAGGTGGAGTTCCTCTGCCACCTCTCACCGTCCCCATCTGGTGGTCTCTCTGTCTCACTGCAGTTACTGCCCCCCTCTCACCATCTCCATCTGCTGGTATCCCTGTCTCACTGCACCTGTTGCCCCTCTCACACCACCTCCATCTGCTGATGTCCCTGCCTCACTGCAATTACTGTCCCCCGCTCACCATCTCCATCTGCTGGAAGGCATGTCTCACTGCACGCAAATACCCCGCGCAAATGCCACCACCCCACAAATCCTCTTACTGCCAATTTCCCCCTGCTAATTCTCTGCCCACAAATCCCACTTCTGTGTGAACAGCCACCCAACTGATTACCCCTTAGAACAGAACCCCTTTTAATTACTCTCCCCCCTCCTTGAACCCGTGAACATACCCCCTATCAAATTTTTCATGTGAGTAGGATCCCCCACCATTCAATTTTCAACCTGTAGAACACACCCTTCCATTTATACCTGGAGAATCCCACCCTCCAATTTTATACCTGGAGAATCCCACCCTCCCATTTTATACCTGGGGAATCCCACCCTCCCATTTTATACCTGGAGAATCGCACCCTCCAATTGTATACCTGGAGAATTCCGCCTCCCATTTTACATATGGAGTATCCCTCCCCTATTCTATAGCTGGAGAATCCGTCCTCCTATTCTATAACTGGAAAGTCCACCCTCCGTTCCATACCTGGAGAATCCCACCTCCCATTTTAATCCTGGAGATTCCCACTCCCGTTTGAAACCTGGGGAATCCCCCCTCCTATTTTAAACATGGGGAATCCCTCTCCCATTTTAAACCTGGAGTAAACTCCCACAATCCCATTTTAAACCTGCAGAATCACCCCTCTCCCATGTTAAACGTGGTAAAGACCATCGCCCATTTTAAACTTGGAGAAGAACTCCTCCCATTTTAAACTTGGAGAAGACCCCCTTCTCATTTTAAATCTGGAGAAGACAACTTTCCATTTATACCTGGAGAATCCCCCTCTCTCCCATTTTAAACTTGGAGAAGGCTCCCATCCAATTTTAAACCTGGGGAGGCCATTCTCCCATTTTAAACCTGGAGAAGCACCCTCATTTTTAACATTACCTAATTCCCTCTGTGAATATCGCTCGCTAATTATACCTCATTGTAGACACCCCTCATTTTATAAATACCCCTCCTGCCCTGTAAATGACCCCCTCCAATTCCCACTCTGTATCAACTCCCTAGTGAACAGCCCCCTCCTGTCCCAGTGAACACCCCCTGTGTAATTCCAACCTCCATCATTTTCCTGGGAGTGACTCCGTTTCCTGATAGTCTTCAAGTCATTTTAATTCCAGACTGGATAAGCTACTGGAATTCTATCAGTTGGCTCCCAGAACCCCGGCACCTTTACTCGTGTCCGTCCAAACACAGGGCCGGGCACAGAGCAAGGACCCACATAGGCGAACTGGTATTCTGAGCTTTAAGTCAGAGCAAGATCCCAGCCCCAAACACACCACTCCCTGCAGAAAGCTGTTTCACCTGTTCTTCTCTTCACCTCCCTCAGCATCAGGAAATCAGACTGAGGCGCACTCTCTCTCTCTCTCTCTCTCTCACAGACACACACACACACACACACACACACACACACACACACACACACACACACACACACACACACACACACGCTGTTGGCACATGGACAAGAGTAGGTATTTCAGCCCTTTGAGCGTGTACCACCAATGATTAATCATGGCAGATCTGTCCATTCCCGCATTGAGCCACAGGCAGACAGGCAGAGACACTTTGGGAGCAGATACACAGAGAGGCAAAGAAACACTGGGTTGGACCTGGACTTGGTGCCAATAGTGTAATCCGGGTTTGCGGGGCGGTGGTGGTTGTGAATCGATCAAAATCTCTCCCCTATTTTTACCTCAATTGGGAAGAAACGTGGAAGAGATGGAAAGCGGGATCCTGGTTCACACTCACCCTGTACAATACCATGGTAGCGAGTTCAAATCCGCCCCCAGATATAGGAAGAGATCCAGGGATTATGACAGAACTGAGTGAGGGAGAGCCAAATGAAGAGGAAGAAGGAGAATGAAAGAGCAGCAGAAAGTCAGAAACCACTGAGAGAAGCTAAGAGAAGAGGGCTGAAATACCAAGAAGGGCAGAAAGCGATACAGAGATGGATATAGATGGATAAATGCACAAGGAGAAAGCTGGAGGTCTCGAGAGAGAATGCAGCAATGATATAGATATTGGGAGAGATCCCAGACAACGAGAGCGATGCAGAGGCAGAAAGATGTCGAGGGAGGAGATGCCAAGTAAAATGTAGATTCAGAATAGAGAGGGGTGTCTCGGAGAGTGGGGTGTGAGATGTGGAGGAAATACTTTCAGGAAAGGAGATGTGGAACCAGGTGAGAGAGAAATTGACTGAGAGACAGATAAATATGCCCAGAGTTGCAGAAAGAGAATGAAAATGGAAACTTGTGAGACTGTAGAGAGAGGCAGAGATAGGGATTTAAAGATGTGAAGAAACAGAGCTATGAACATGGAGGGAAGGGGCGGACAGCAAGTTGCAGCAAGAGATGGAGAGGGGGATATCTATGGGATTACATTGACTGTTCTGGAGCAGCCCTTTCCAAACTATTTGCTTCAGAGACCCCTCCAGCCCTCCCCCCCTTCTTTGTGGTGCCAAGCCCCCGCCCCCCACCACCATCCCCCCAAATACTCAATCAAAATACTATGGAAGCTGGAAATCTGAAATAAAAACCATGCTGGAAATACTGAGCATTTCCAGCACAGTGTTTTTATATCAGCCCCGAAAACAAAAGGTCTGCTTTCTGCATCTAACAATGAATTCGACAATAACAGTGCAGCAGCTTTTTCGGGAGCAGCGTGTGAGCGAGTGAGCAGCTGGGAAAGTCAGTTTGAAAGTAAATTTAATTTCCTTTTGTTTTTTGGCGGAGGCCAGGGGGCTGCTGGGTAAGTAAAACACTATATATTTGGGCGGTTTAAAATAACTTTCCTTTCAGTGCAGCAGCTTTTTCGGGAGCAGCGTGTGAGCAGCTGGGAAAGTCAGTTTGAAAGTAAATTTAATATCCTTTTGTTTTTCGGCGGAGGCCAGGGGGCTGCTGGGTAAGTAAAACACTATATATTTGGCGGTTTAAAATAACTTTCCTTTCAGTGCAGCAGCTTTTTCGGGAGCAGCGTGTGAGCGAGTGAGCAGCTGGGAAAGTCAGTTTGAAAGTAAATTTAATTCCCTTTTGTTGTTCGGCGGAGGCCAGGGGGCTGCTGGGTAAGTAAAACACTATATATTTGGGCGGTTTCTGAACCCGACACACCACACTTGTAGTGTCTCCCACCCGCCCTCCTCCTCTAAACAAAAAAAAAAGGACTCGGTGGGGTGTTTATAAGGTAAGGCTTTTTCGATTTCTCTGGTTTTATTGTGATTGGTAAAAACTTTTCGTTCCTTTTTCATTTAACTAAGTTTAAACTTAAGATTAAAAATGGCAGGAGATCTCAGACCCGTATCATGCTCCTCTTGCTCAATGTGGGAGCTCAGGGACATGGCTGATGACCCTGTCTCCTTCACGTGCAGGAAGTGTGTCCAGCTGCAGCTCTTGTTAGACCGCATGACGGCTCTCGAGCTACGGATGGACTCACTTTGGAGCATGCGCGATGCTGAGGAGGTCGTGGATAGCACGTTTAGTGAATTGGTCACACCGCAGATTAGGATTGCTGAGGGAGAAAGGGAATGGGTGACCAAAAGGCAGAGAAAGAGCAGGAAGGCAGCGCAGGAGTCCCCTGCGGTCATCTCCCTCCAAAACAAGTATACCGTTTTGGATACTGTTGAGGGAGATGGCTCAACAGGGGAAGGCAGCAGTAGCCAGGTCCATGGCACCGTGGCTGGCTCTGCTGCTCAGAAGGGCGGGAAAAAGAGTGGAAGGGCTATAGTCGTAGGGGATTCGATTGTAAGGGGAGTAGACAGGCGGTTCTGTGGTCGAAAACGAGGCTCCCGAATGGTATGTTGCCTCCCAGGTGCACGGGTCAGGGATGTCTCAGATCGGCTGCAGAACATTCTAAAGGGGGAGGGTGAACAGCCAGTTGTCATTGTGCACATAGGCACTAATGATATAGGTAAAAAACGGGATGAGGTCCTACAAGCAGAGTTTAGGGAGTTAGGAGCCAAGTTAAAAAGTAGGACCTCAGAGGTAGTAATCTCAGGATTACTACCAGTGCCACGTGATAGTCAGAGTAAAAATGAAAGAATAGTCAGGATGAATGCGTGGCTCGAGAGATGGTGCAGGAAGGAGGGGTTCAGATTTTTGGGACATTGGGACCGGTTCTGGGGGAGGTGGGACTATTACAAATTGGATGGTCTACACCTGGGCCGGACTGGAACCAATGTCCTTGGAGGTGCTTTTGCTAACGCTGTTGGGGAGGGTTTAAACTAATGTGGCAGGGGGATGGGAACCAATTGAGGTCAGTTGACAGTGAGGAGGTAGTAACAAAAGCCTGTAAGAAACTAGATAATGAAGTCAGTGTGACGAAGGGGAAGAGCAGGCAGGGAGCAGATGATGAATATAAAGGGACTGGTGGTCTGAGGTGCATTTGCTTTAATGCAAGAAGTGTAGTTGGTAAGGCAGATGAACTTAGGGCTTGGATTAGTACCTGGGAGTATGATGTTATTGCTATTACTGAGACTTGGTTGAGGGAAGGGCATGATTGGCAACTAAAGATCCCAGGATATCGATGCTTCAGGCGGGATAGAGAGGGAGGTAAAAGGGGTGGAGGAGTTGCATTACTGGTCAAAGAGGATATCACAGCTGTGCTGAAGGAGGGCACTATGGAGGACTCGAGCAGTGAGGCAATATGGACAGAACTCAGAAATAGGAAGGGTGCGGTAACAATGTTGGGGCTGTACTACAGGCCTCCCAACAGCAAGCGTGAGGTAGAGGTACAAATATGTAAACAGATTATGGAAAGATGTAGGAGCAACAGGGTGGTGGTGATAGGAGATTTTAATTTTCCCAACATTGACTGGGATTCGCTTAATGTTAGAGGTCCAGATGGAGCAGAATTTGTAAGGAGCATCCAGGAGGGTTTGCTAGAGCAGTATGTAAATAGTCCAACTCGGGAAGGGGCCATACTGGACCTGGTGTTGGGGAATGAGCCCGGCCAGGTTGTTGAAGTTTCAGTAGGGGACTACTTTGGGAATAGTGATCACAATTCCGTAAGCTTTAAAATACTCATGGACAAAGACGAGAGTGGTCCTAAAGGAAGAGTGCTAAATTGGGGGAAGGCCAACTATACCAAAATTCGGCAGGAGCTGGGAAATGTAGATTGGGAGCAGCTGTTTGATGGTAAATCCACATGTGATATGTGGGAGGCTTTTAAAGAGAGGTTGATTAGCGTGCAGGAGAGACATGTTCCTGTGAAAATGAGGGATAGAAATGGCAAGATTAGGGAACCATGGATGACAGGTGAAATTGTGAGACTAGCTGAGAGGAAAAAGGAAGCATACATAAGGTCTAGGCGGCTGATGAAAGACGAAGCTTTGAAAGAATATCGGGAATGTAGGACCAATCTGAAACGAGGAATTAAGAGGGCTAAACGCGGTCATGAAATATCTTTAGCAAACAGGGTTAAGGAAAATCCCAAAGCCTTTTATTCATATATAAGGAGAAAGAGGGTAACTAGAGAAAGGATTGGCCCACTAAAGGACAAAGGAGGAATGTTATGCTTGGACTCAGAGAAAATGGGTGAGATTCTAAACGAGTACTTTGCATCGGTATTCACCGAGGAGAGGGACATGACGGATGTTGAGGTTAGGAACAGATGTTTGATTACTCTAGGTCAAGTCGGCATAAGGAGGGAGGAAGTGTTGGGTATTCTAAAGGGCATTAAGGTGGACAAGTCCCCAGGTCCGGATGGGATCTATCCCAGGTTACTGAGGGAAGCGAGAGAGGAAATAGCTGGGGCCTTAACAGATATCTTTGCAGCATCCTTAAACACGGGTGAGGTCCCGGAGGACTGGAGAATTGCTAATGTTGTCCCCTTGTTTAAGAAGGGTAGCAGGGATAATCCAGGAAATTCTAGACCGGTGAGTCTGACGTCAGTGGTAGGGAAGCTGCTGGAGAAGATACTGAGGGGTAGGATCTATTCCCATTTGGAAGAAAATGGGCTCATCAGTGATAGGCAACATGGTTTTGTGCAGGGAAGGTCATGTCTAACCAACTTAATAGAATTCTTTGAGGAAGTGACAAAGTTGATTGATGACGGAAGGGCTGTCGATGTCATATACATGGACTTCAGTAAGGCGTTTGATAAGGTTCCCCATGGCAGGCTGATGGAGAAAGTGAAGGCGCTTGGGGTCCAAGGTGTACTAGCTAGATGGATAAAGAACTGGCTGGGCAACAGGAGACAGAGAGTAGCAGTAGAAGGGAGTTTCTCAAAATGGAGACGTGTGACCAGTGGTGTTCCACAGGGATCCGTGCTGGGACCACTGTTGTTTGTGATATACAGTAATGATTTGGAGGAAAGTATAGGTGGACTGATTAGCAAATTTGCAGACGACACTAAGATTGGTGGAGTAGCAGATAGTGAAGGGGACTGTCAGAGAATACAGCAGAATATAGATAGATTGGAGAGTTGGGCAGAGAAATGGCAGATGGAGTTCAATCAGGGCAAATGCGAGGTGATGCATTTTGGAAGATCCAATTCAAGAGTGAACTATACAGTAAATGGAAAAGTCCTGGGGAAAATTGATGTCCAGATTGATTTGGGTGTTCAGGTCCACTGTTCCCTGAAGGTGGCAACGCAGGTAAATAGAGTGGTCAAGAAGGCATACGGCATGCTTTCCTTCATTGGACGGGGCATTGAGTACAAGAGTTGGCAGGTCATGTTACAGTTGTATAGGACTTTGGTTCGGCCACATTTGGAATACTGCGTACAGTTCTGGTCGCCACATTATCAAAAGGATGTGGATGCTTTGGAGAGGGTGCAGAGGAGGTTCACCAGGATGTTGCCTGGTATGGAGGGCGCTAGCTATGAAGAGAGGTTGAGTAGATTAGGATTATTTTCATTAGAAAGACGGAGGTTGAGGGGGGACCTGATTGAGGTGTACAAAATCATGAGAGGTATAGACAGGGTGGATAGCAAGAAGCTTTTTCCCAGAGTGGGGATTTCAATTACTAGAGGACACGAGTTCAAAGTGAAAGGGGAAAAGTTTAGGGGGGATATGCGTGGAAAGTTCTTTACGCAGAGGGTGGTGGGCACCTGGAACGCATTGCCAGCGGAGGTGGTAGATGCGGGCACGATGGAGTCTTTTAAGATGTATCTAGACAGATACATGAATGGGCAGGAAGAAAAGAGATACAGAAGCTTAGAAAATAGGCGACATGTTTAGAGAGAGCATCTGGATCGGCGCAGGCTTGGAGGGCCGAAGGGCCTGTTCCTGTGCTTTAATTATCTTTGTTCTTTGTTCTTTGTTCTAACACACATATATATATTTATTCATTTTTTCCTCTCTGGTTAAAGCTCTTTTCTGTGAATTCCACGTGCCGAAAGATTCTCCCTCTGCATCATCAAAGCTGCAACTTCTGAAAAGATTCTCCTTGGGACTAAGAGAAACAAAATTGATTAAAACAAAGCAAAGCATTTTTGAACACAAAACAAACACAGCAAGAGCCCAAGAATCTGTTATAACAAATGCAAAATACTGCGGATGCTGGAAATCGGAAATAAAAACAAGAAATGCTGGACCCACAGCAATGTGGTTAACTCTTACATGCCCTCTGAAATGGCCTAGCAAGCCACTCAGTTGTACCTAACCCCGACGAAGTCTATAAAAAGGAATGAAAGCGGACGGACCACCAGGCATCGACCTCGGCACCGGAAATGATAACGGCAAACCCAGCCCTGTCGGCCCTGCAAAGTCCTCCTTACTAACATCTGGGGGCTTGTGCCAAGGTTGGGAGAGCTGTCCCACAGACCGGTCAAGCAACAGCCTGACATAGTCATACTCACGGAATCATACCTAACAGACAATGTCCTAGACACTGCAATCACCATCCCCGGGTACATCCTGTGCAACTGGCAAGACAGACCCAGCAGAGGTGGTGGCACAGTGGTAAACAGTAGGGAGGGAGTTGCCTGGGAGTCCTCAACATCGACTCCGGACCTCATGAAGTCTCATGGTATCAGGTGACATATGGGCAAGGTAACCTCCTACTGATTACCACCTACCGCCCTCCCTCGGCTGATGACTCAGTACTCCTCCATGTTGAACACCACTTGGAGGAAGCACTGAGGGTGGCAAGGGCACAAAATGTACTCTGGGTGTGGGACTTCAATGTTCATCACCATGAGAGGCTCAGTAGCACCACTACTGACCGAGCTGGCAGAGTCCTAAACGACATGGCTGCTAGACTGGGACTGCGGCAGGTGGTGGGGGAACCAACACGAGGGATGAACATACTCGACCTCATCCTCACCAATCTGCCTGCCGCGGATGCATCTGTCCATGACAGTATTGGTAGGCGTGACAACCGCACAGTCCTTGTGGAGACGAAGTCCAGCTTTCACTTTGAGGATACCGTCCATCGTGTTGTGTGGCACTATAACAGTGCTGAATGCAATAGATTTCGAATGGATCTAGCAATGCAAAACTGGGCATCCATGAGGCACTGTGGGCCATCAGCAGCAGCAGAATTGTACTCAACCACAATCTGTAACCTCATGGCCCGGCATATCCCCCACGCTACCATTACCATCAAGCCAGGAGACCAACCCTGGTTCAATGAACAGTGCAGGAGGGCATGCCAGGAGCAGCACCAGGCATACCTCAAAATGAGGTGTCAACTCAGGACTACTTGCATGCCAAACCGCGTAAGCAGCATGCGATAGACAGAGCTAAGCGATCCCATAACCAACGGATCAGATCTAAGCTCTGCAGTCCTGCCACATCCAGCCGTGAATGGTGGTGGACAATTAAACAACTAGCTGGAGGAGGTGGCTCCACAAAGATCCCCATCCTCAATGATGGGGGAGCCCAGGACATCAGTGTGAAAGATAAGGCTGAAGCATTTGCAACAATCTTCTGCCAGAAGTGCCGAGTCGATGATCCATCTCGGCCTCCTCCTGACGTCCCCAGCATCACAGATGCCAAACTTCAGCCAATTCGATTCACTCCACGTGATATCAAGAAACGACTGAAGGCACTGGATGCTGCAAAAGCAATGGGCCCTGAAAATATTCCGGCAATAGTACTGAAGATCTGTGCTCCAGAACATGCAGCGCCCTGAGTCAAGCTGTTCCAGTACAGCTGCAACACTGGTATCTACCCTGCAATGTGGAAAATTGCCCAGGTATGTCCTGTACACAAAAAGCAGGACAAATCCAACCCGGCCAACTTCCGCCCCATTAGCCTACTCTCAATCATCAGTAAAGTGATGGAAGGTGTCATCAACAGTGCCAGCAAGCGGCACTTGCTTAGCAACAACCTGCTCATTGATGCTCAGTTTGAGTTCCGCCAGGACCACTCAGCTCCTGACCTCATTACAGCCTTGGTTCAAACATGGACAAAAGAGCTGAACTCTAGAGAGAGTGACTGCCCTTGACATCAAGGCAGCATTTGACAGAGTATGGCATCAATGAGCCCTAGCAAAACTGAGGTCAATGGGAATAAGGGGGGAAACCCTCCACTGGCTGGAGTCATACCTAGCGCAAAGGAAGATGGTTGTGGTTTTTTGGAGGTCAATCAGCTGAGCTCCAGGACATCAATGCAGGTGTACCTCAGGGTAGTGTCCTCGGTCCAACCATCTTCAGCTGCTTCATCAAAGACCTTCCTTCAATCATAATGTCAGAAGTGGGGATGTTCACTGAGGATTGCACAATGTTGAGCACCATTCGCAACTCCTCAGATACTGAAGCTGTCTGTGTAGAAATGCAGCAAGACCTGGACAATATTCAGGCTTGGGCTGATAAGTGTCAAGTAACATTCGCGCCACACAAGTGCCAGGCAATGACCATCTCCAACAAAAGAGAATCTAACCATCTCCCCTTGACATTCAACGGCATTCCCATCGCTGAATCCCCCACTATCAACATCCTAGGGGCTACCATTGACCGAAAGCTGAACTGGAGTAGCCATATAAATACGGTGGCTACAAGAGCAGGTCAGCGGCTAAGAATCCTGAGGCGAGTAACTCACCTCCTGACTCCCCAAAGCCTGCGTCTCTCTCCCTCCTGCTATTCTCATTCAGAAAGAAAGATGGAGAGAGAGACAGGCAGGGAAATCCACTCTCAGAACCTCACTCTCAATTCAAATAACTGCTGCACATTTCATTTAACTCTCAAATTCATGGCACTGCCCAAAGCACAAGCATTATTCCGGAATTATACCGGATTCAAGCTCAGAACTTTAATTCAAGGTCTTCAGGACAGCTTTACACACAATAAATTCACTTATAAAATGTAGCCACTGTAACAAAGCTGGAAATTCTGCACGCAAGGTGCGCACAGCAAGATCCCACGGGCAGCAATGATTGTCTGCAGATAATCTGTTTTTAGTGATGTTAATAATATATAACAGTGCTGACCCCATTCACAGACTCAGCATCAAACCTCGGCAGCAAGCACAGGTGCTAGTCAAACTGATTAAAAGGCAAAAACATTTTTAAACAAAGTAGCACGGCAAGAGACCAGGAATTCTCCTCAGTTGCACAAAAACTCTCTCCGCAATACCCAAATACAAACAAGTCATAGTTATAAACCAGAGACTTAAAGATTGAGACAGCAACTTCCACCTCTATTTGTGTGTGTCTGTCTGTCTCTGTATCTCTCTCCCTGTCTCTGTATGTCTCTCTGTTCCTATTTTTTTCGTCCCTGTGTTTCTCTCTCTCTCTCTCTCTGTCCATATCTCCCTGTTTTTTCCCTTCTATCTCACATGTAATCTTGATTGAAATGATATATGAAATATTTCTGTCTCACCATTTTAAACAACAACAAATTACTTTGCAGTGTGTGTTTTTAACTATTAAAGGTTTAAATAGAGACACAGGGAAAGAAAGCTGGAGAGAGATAGAGAGAGAAATATAAACTGAGAATCTCAGGGAAATGCATTGAAATTAATCGGGAGTATTTGTCAATCAATGAACTGATTGTTAAAATGCTCATCACTATTGCAATGTTGGAAACACTGCAGGCCATTTGTGCACAGAAAGATCCCACAGCAGTTGTTTGATACAAACCGACCGCTTCCCTCTCCCCCTCTGACTCCCCACATTTTCCCTCATTCTGCTGTGAGGTCATTTAAACCTCAAATTCACATAACTGCCCAAAACACCAGAATTATTCAGTAATTATGCCGGCTTCAAGCTCAGTACTTTAATTCCATGTATTCAGAATAACTTTACACACAATAAATTCACTTCTAAAATGTCGTCAGTGTTACAATTCAGGGAATTCTGCAAGCAATCTGTGCGCAGCAAAATCCCACAGGCAGCAATGTGATAGTAGACAGATAATCTTTTTATTGATGTTAGTTGAGGGATCCCAGAAAGAGGAACATTCCTGCAGTTTGAAAATCTCAAAAACCCTCTCTCTGTCTTCCTCCTGCTCCACCCCCCACAACCAACCCCACACACCATCCACATCTACTTTTTTTCCCGATCTCGGATTTAATCTTGATTGAAACGTCCTCTGAAGTGTTTCTGTCGCCATTTAAAATAACCAAATGTAACATCGTGGCACCTTTTGATTAATGGTTAAAATAGAGAACGTGCAGGGAAGATATAAGCAGAGGAAGATGGATAGAAAACACAGAGAAATCCACACACAGACCCTGAGGAAGTTGAAATTTAAAGTGTACTCATTGTTGTCATGTAGGAAATGCTGCAGGGCACTTGATGCACAGCAAGATCCCACAAGTAGCAATGCGATAACAACCAGATTTCACCTCAGTCCCCAGCAAGGGCTAAACTCTTCCCTCTTTGAATTCCTTCAGGAAACATTTATTTTTCAACATTACAGTCACAGGATTTATTTTTTGTAAATCCGAACTTGTGGAAGGGTGTGACTGAGAGGATTGACTCTATAGACTGGGAGCTGGGCAGTAACTACACCCTGGAAAGCTCCAAATGCTGTGTCTCTTAAATACACTCCCCACACCATCCCCTCACCCTATCAGAGAGGAACATTGCTGCAGTTTGATAATATAACAATGCTGGCCCTACTCACAGCTTCTGCACTAAAACTGGGCATTAAGAACAGCCCCAGTCAAACTGATCAATTTCCTCCACAGCTCACACCAAACCTCACAGACAGGGCTGGAAGGAGCAAGTGGCAAATGGGACTCCCTCCGTCCCCATCCTCGCACCTGCTGCAAACCCCCTGCCCTTCCAAACCGGGTGTATTCCCTTTCTAGGGACATCCCCTCAGTGCCCAGCAAGGGTTAAACTCCCTCTTGAAACTGGGAACAAGCTGCTGATTCTGTCTCACCATTTCAAATAACGACAAATCACATTGCTGTGTGTTGCGTGATTTTATCTGGGAAAGGTTTAAATAGAGAATGTGAGTGTGAAACAGAGAAGCAGAAGAGAAAACATGGGGGAGATAGAGACACAGGGAAAGAATGTGGAGACAGAGAGAAGGCTAACCTCAGAACTACAGTAAAACATTTAAAATGGGCACTGTGCATCTTATGAAACTGTCAGCTTCATAGCATTGCCCAAAACACCAGCAGTATTCTAGAATTATAACAAGTCGTACGACAGCTTCACATTGATGATGTTCAATATACTCTTGTGATGGGGCGGCCTGTTTGTCAGGCACTGTGGGAGCAGCGGATGGGGGCTGCGCCTGGTGTCACACTGCAAAGGCCGGGCTGCCTTTAACCCCAGCCGTTAAACTAGTTGAACCCTCAGGACCCCAATCTAACAGGAGCTACTTAACCCGAAGCACCAAAAACCCAGGGCCACAGAGAGGAAATTAATCCTCCGACTAATAAACAGACACAACTCACGTGGGCCCATTGGCTGCAGCCTGGGGACAAGGCCACAGACGGTCTCCTCTGGACGAAGCTCCTGTCCAACGATTCCTCGTCCCAAACTTTCCATCTTTCCATTTTCACGACTCAGATTTCAAAATAAAGAAAGTTCTCAGGGGAAAGAAAGAGAAAAACATTGCATTAAAATACAAAGCAAGGACATTGTAAACAAAAAAGCACGGCACGATCCCGGGGTTTCCTCTCTCAGTTACACAATCAGCAATGTTCAAATACAATAAAATCACAGCTATAATCCAGATTTAGACTGAGGGAACAAACACACACACACGCACAAACACACATACGCACACACACGCACAAGCACACATACGCACACAGATTCATACACACATACAGACACAGACAGACACGCAGACATTGAACCGTAGTGGGGAATGGGTCTACTCACTCACTCTCTCTCTCTCTCTCTCTCTCTCTCTCTCTCTCTCTCTCTCTCTCTCTCTCTCTGTCTCTCTCTCTCTCTCTCTCTCTCTCTCCTCTCTCTCTCTCTCTCTCTCTCTCTCTCGCTCTCTCTCTCTCTCTCTCTCTCTCTCTCTCGAGAGAGAGAGAGAGAGAGTGAAAGGTGGGTTTTGAGATTGGAGCTGGGATGTACCTATCCAGCGAGTTGCTTGCAACCTCTGCCCCTTGAGCCTCTGACATGTGGAGCTGACTCTCAATCTGGTTCCTAGGGGGGTCTGTCCTTCGATATGTTAATCACAAGACAGGAGACCTTTCCCATTTTTCCTGACCATTGATATATTCATCCCAGGGCAGGAGACCGTTTCCATTCTTCCTGTCCATTCATATGTTAATCCCATGATAGGAGTCCTGTCCCATTCTTCCTGTCCTTTGACATGTTCATCCCTGGACAGGACAACTTTCCCATTCTTCTTGTCCATTGGTATGTTAATCCCAGGACAAGCGACATTTCCCATTCCTCATGTCCATTGATATGTTCATCGCCGGACAGGACACCTTTCCCATTCTTCCTGTCCATTAGTATGCTAATCCTAAAACAGGAGCCTTTTCCCATTCTTCCTGTCCTTTGATGTGTTCATCCCAGGACAGCAATGTTTTCAACCTTTATTGGTTATTTTAAAACCTTTAGCTCATTCACTGAAGATTGAAAATATAAAATACTGATCCAATTCTCAGCCTTAAAATCTTTGCACTAAACTCCCAATACAGGACTAGCGAGATAATGAGGATTGTTACTGAGATGGATTTTGGGGATTTACGCTGACATCAATGTGGATTTAAATTGCCTCTGCTTCCGTCATTTTTAAAGTGTCTCAGGGTTGTTGTGTGCGGTCAGATTTTTTCAGTATCCAGTCGCTTTCATCTTTTAATAAAATATTTTGAATTCAAATGCAGGTAAAGTTTCGCCTACAACATTGTTCATCCTCCCTTTTCCACTGTCTCTCTGTCACTCCCTATCTCTCTCTCTCCCCCACCCTATCTCTCCCTCTCCCCGTCTCTCTCTCTCTCTCTCTCTCTCTCTCTCTCTCTCTCTCCCTACAGCTAACTCCGTCTCTCGCTTTCCCTCACCCCATATCAGAGGGATCTGTGTGTCCTACTGCATGAATTGCAAAAGGTTAGTCTGCAGGCGCAGCACGTAATTAGGAAAGATAATAGAATTCTGAGGGGGGAGGGCGAGCAACCACTTATCGTGGCACATATCAGTACAAACGACATAGGTTAAAAATGGATGAGGTCCTACAATCTGAAAATAGGGAGTTAGGACAAAATTAAAAACTAACACCTCAAAGATAGAAATCTCAGGATAACTACCAGTACCACATGCTAGCGAGAGCATAAATAGAAGGAAATATCAGATTAATACGTGGCTGGAGAAATGGTGTAGTGGGGAGAGATTCAGATTCTTGGGACATTGGGACAGGTGCTGGGGAAGGTGGGACCAGTACAAACTGGACGGGTTGCATCTAGGCAGGAATGGGACCAATTTTCTCTTGGGGGGTCGGGAGTGGCGGGGTTTGGTGGGGGGGGAGGGGTTGTGTTTGCTACTGCTGATGGGGAGGGTTTAAATCGAAATGCATGGGGATGGGAATCTGAGCAGGGAGACAGAGGAGGGCGAAACAAGGGTAGAAATGAAAGACAGAAAGGTAAGAAGCAAACGTGGGAGGCAGAGAAAACAAGGGCGAGAACCAAGTGGGACTATAATGTATAATAAAGCTAAGATGACTAACAATATTAAAAAGACAAGTCTATAAGGCATCGTGTCTTAATGTGTGGAGCATTCCTAACAAGGTAGTTGAATTAACAGTGCAAATAGATATAAATATTTATGATGTAGTTGCCATTATGAAGACGTGCTCGCAGGATGACTAAGGATGGGAACTGAACGTCCAGGGGTATTCAATATTTGGGAAGGAAAGGCAAAAAGGTAAAGGAGGTGGGTTAGCTTTGTTAGTAAAGGAGGAAATCAATGCAATAGTGAGGAAGGATATTGGCTCAGAAAATCATAATGTGGAATCTGTAAGGGTGGAACTAAGAAATACCAAGGGGGAGAAAACATTCGTGGGGGTTGGCTATAAGTCCTCAAACAGTAGTGAAGATGTAAGGGATGGCATTAAACTGGAAATTAGAGCCGCATGCAACAAGCGTGCAACTGTAATCATGGGTGACTTTCATCTGCATATAGATTGGTCAAACCAAATTAGCAATAATACTGTGGAGGAAGATTTCCTGGAGTGTGTATATGACCTTTTTTAGACATTGAGGAACCAACTAGAGAGCAGGCTATCATAGACTGGGTATTGTACAATGAGAAAGGATTAACAATCTAGTTGTGAAGGGTCCCTTGGGGAAGAGTGACCATAATATGATATAATTTTTCATTAAGATGTAGAGGGAAGTAGTTGAATCCGAAATGAGGGTCCTGAATCTAAATAAAGGAAACTGCGAAGGCATCAGGCACAAGTTGGCTCTGGTAGATTGGGGAACTTTACTAAAAGGGTGACCAGTGGATGGACAATGGATAATATTTAAAGATCGTGGGTATGAATTACAACAATTGTTCATTCCTGTCTGGCACAAAAATAAAACCGGAAAGGTGTCTCAACTGTGGCTTACAAAATAAATTAGGGATAGTATTAGATCTAAGGAGGAGGCATATAAAATTGCCAGAAAAAGCAGCAAGACTGAGGATTGGGAGCGGTTTAGAATTCAGCAAAGGAGGGCAAAGAGATTGATTAAGTAGAGGAAAATGGAGTCTGAGAGTAAACTTGCAGGGAATATAAAAACTGACTATAAAAGCTTCTATAAATAAATGAAGAGTAGTAGATTAGTGAAGACAAATGTAGGTCCCTTCCAGTCCGAAACGGGGGAAATTATAACGGGGAACAAAGAAAAGGCAGAACAATTAAACACATACTTTGGTTACGTCTTCATAAAGGAGGACACAAATAACCTGCCAGAAATGTTAGGAGCTAAGCGTCTAATGAAAGGGAGGAAATTAAGGAAATCAGTATCAGTTAAAAAAAAAGATAGTGCTAGGGAACTTAATGGGGCCTGATAATCTACATCCCAGAGTACTAAAGGAACTAAAGGAAGTGGCCCTGGAAATAATGGATGGATTGGTGGTCATCTTCTGAAATTCCATAGCATCTGGAGCATATCCTACAGATTGGAGCAAATGTAACCACATTATTTTAAAAAGGAGGGAGAGTAAAAAGAGGGAATTACAGACCTGTTAACCTTACATCAGTAGTAGGGAAAGTGCTAGAGTCTAATATAAAGGATGCGATGGCAGAACACCTGGAAAGCCTGAACGGGATTGGACAAAGTGAGCATGGGTTTACGAAAGGGAAATTATGCTTAACAATCCTGCTGGAGTTTCTTGAGTGTGCAACTAGTAGAATAGATAATGAAGAACTAATGGATGTGGTCATAGAGTCGTAGAGTTATGCAGCACAGAAACAGGCTCTTCGGCCCATCGTGTCTGTGCCAGCCATCTAGCACCCAACTATTCTAATCCCATATTCCTGCACTTGGCCCGTAGCCTTGTATGCTATGGCATTTCAAGTGCTCATCTAAATACTTCTTAAATGCTTTGAGGGTTCCTGCAACCACCACCTGTTCAAGCAGTGCGTTCCAGATTCCAACCAGCCTCTGGGTGAAAAAGTGTTTCCTCAAATCCCCCTAAACCTCCTACGCCTTACCTTCAATCTATGCCCCCTGGTAATTGACCCCTCTGCTAAGAGAAAAAGTTTCTTCCGATCTAACCTATTAATGCCCCTCATTATCTTATACACCTCAATCATGGCCCCCCTCAGCATTCTCTGCTCCAAGGAAAACAACCTTAGGCTTTTTAGTCTCTCTTCAGAGCTGAGATGTTCCAGCCCAGGCAACATCCTGGTGAATCTCCTTTGCACCCTCTCCAGTGCAATCACATCCTTCCTATAGTGTGGCGACCAGAACTGTACACAATACTCCAGCTGTGGGCTAACTAGCGTTTTATACAGCTCCATCATAACCTCCCTGCTCTGATATTCTATACCTCAGTTAATAAAGGCAAGTATCCCATATGCCTTCCTAACAACCTTATCTACCTCTGCTGCTACGTTCAGTGAACATTGGACAAGTACATCAAGGTCCCTCTGACCTTCTGTGCTTCCGAGTGTCCTACCATGCATTGTATATTCCATTGCCTTGTTAGTCCTCCCAAAATACATTACCTCACACTTTTCAAGATTAAATTCTATTTGCTACTGCTCTGCCCATCTTACCAGCCCTTCAATATCTCCCTGCAATTTAAGGCTGTCCTCCTCACTATTTACAAAACCACCAATTTTCGTGTCATCTGCAAACTTACTGATCATACCTCCTATATTCACGTTAGAATCATTAATGTACACGACAAACAGCAAGGGTCACTGCACAGATCCCTGTGATACACCACTGGTCACAGGCTTCCAATCGCTAAAGCAGCCCTCGACCAATTCCGTCTGCATCCTGCCACGAAACCAATTTTGGATCCAATTTGCCAAATTGACCTGAATCCCATGGGCTCTTACCTTCTTAACCAATCTCCGATGTGGACCTTATAAACAGCCTTACTGAAGTCCTTGCATTCTACTGCTTTACCGTCATCTACACATCTAGTCACCTCCTCGAAAAATTCAATCAAATTAGTTAGAAATGATCTCCCCTGACGAAGCCATGCTGACTATCCCTGATTAATCCCTGCGTCTCCGAGTGGAGATTAATCCTGTCCCTCAGAATGTTTTCCAACAGTTGCCCAAGCACTGATGTTAGACTCACCGGCCAGTAATTACTTGGTTTATCCCTGATACCCTTCTTGAATAATAGTACCACATTCGCTATGCTCTAGTCCTCTGGTACCTCTCCTATGGCCAGGGAGGATTTGAAAATTTGTGTCAAAGCCCCTGCTATCGGCTCCCTTGCCTCACATAACAGCCTGGGATACATCTCATCAGGGCCTGAGGATTTATCCACTTTTAAGCCCGATAAAACAGCTAATACTTCCTCCTTTTCAATGCTAACATGTTCAAGTATATCACAATACCCCTCCCTGATCTCTACACCTACATCGTCCTTCTCCCCAGTGAACACCGATGAAAAGTAATCATTTAAGACCTCACCTATTTCCTCCGGCTCGACACAAAGATGGCCAAATTGGTCCCTCATGGACCCCACTCTTTCCCTGGTTATCCTCATACCCTGAATATACTTATAAAATGCCTTAGGATTTTCCATTATCTTCCCCATCGATGTTTTTTCATGTCCCCTCTTCGCTCTCCTAATTACTTTTTCAAGTGCCACCCTACACTTTCTATACTCCTCTGATGCCTCTGCTGTTTTCAGCGCTTGGGATCTGCCATATGCCTCCTCTTCTTTCCTGATCCAATCCTCGATATCCCTTGACAGCCAAGCTTCCCTGGGCCTGTTAGTCCTATCCTTCACCTTAACGGGTTGGCTCTGAACTCTTACAATTTCCTTTTTGAATGACTCTTTGAATGTGATGTAGACTTTCCTACAAGTAGCTGCTCCCTGTCCACTTTGGCCAGATTCTGTTTTGTCATATTTAAATCGATCTTCCCCCAATTCACTTCCTTTATTTCTGGTCCATCTTTGTCCTTTTCAATAACTACCATAAATCTTAAAGTGTTATGGTCACTATACCCGAAAAGCTCCCCCACTGACCCTTCTACCAATTGACCAACTTCATTCCTTAGGAATAGGTCCAGTACTGCCCCTTCTCTTGTAGGACTTTCTACATACTGGCCCAGAAAGCTCTCCTGTGTGTATTTTAAGAGTTATGTCCCCTTTAAGCCTTTTGCACTAAGACTACCCCAGTTAATATTGGGGAAGTTGAAATCCCCTAATTTATTACCCTATTATTTTTACACCTCTCAGAAAATTGCCTACATATCTGCTCCTCTATGTCTTCTTGACGGTTTGGAGGCCTGTAGTGCACTCCCAGCCCAGTGAGTGTCCCCTTTTTGTTTTAAAGTTCGAACTAAATGGCCTTATTTGAGGAACATTCTAAGATATCACCCTTCCTTATTGCAGTAATTGACTCCTTGATCAACAGTGCAATGCTGATTCCTCTAATATCCCCTCCCCTGTCCCGCCTGAAGATTATATACACTGGAATATTGAGCAGCCAATCCTGTCCCTCCTTCAACCACGTTTCTGTGCTAATCATGGGATTCAGGGCAATTTGACAAATTGGATCCAAAATATACTGAGTGGCAGGAGGCAGAGGGTAATGGTCGAGGGCTGTTTTAGCGATTGGAAGCCTGTGACCGGTGCTGTACGACAGGGATCGGTGCTTCGACCTTTGCTGTTTATAGTGTACATTAATGATTTAGACGTGAATATAGGAGGTATGATCAGTAAGTTCGCAGATGACGCGAAAATTGGTTGATATCAGTAATAGCATAATCCCTTGTGCCTTCAATTCATCTGCCTTACTAGTAAGACACCTTGCGTTGAAATAGATGCAATCCAACCTTCCATTTTTCACTTGTGCCTTACCAGGTCTATATTTGCTCTGCCTGCCAGACAGAGTCAATTTCTGTTCTATATTACCCCCTACTGTACCTCCACTCTGTATCGCATCACCCCACCAAATTAGTTTATATCCCCCTCCTCCCAACCCCCATTCAACAGCACTATCAAGCCACCCAGCAAGGATGCTTATCCTATTCCGGTTCAGGTGCAACCCGTCCACCTTTGCCAGAAACAGACCCAGTGGTCCAGGGGAAACTAAAGCCCTCCATCCTGCACCATCTCCTCAGCCACGCATTCATCTTCTCTATCCTGCTTTTTCTAAACTCACTAGCACGTGGCACCGGGATTAATCCAGAGATTGCAACCTTAGAATTCCTGCTTTTCAATCTGCTACGGAGCTCCCTAAATACTTGCTGCAGGACCTCATACTTTTTATTACCTGTGTCGTTGGTATCAATGTGTAACACGACCTCTGGCTGCTCCTCCTCCCCCTTCAGAATGTCCTGCAGCCACTCCATGACATCTTGAACCGAGCATCAGGGAGGCAACATATCATCCTGGAGTCAGTTGGCGACCACAGAAACGCCTATCTGCACGCCTTACGGTTGAATCGCCTATCACTATAGCTCTTCCACTCCTTTTTCTTCCCTGCTTTGCAGCAGAGCCATCTTTGGTGCCACAGACCTGGCTGTTGCTGCTTTCCGCTGGGAGGCCATCCCCCCAACAGTATCCAAATTGATATATCTGTTTGAGAGGGGGATGGCCACAGGAGACTCCGGTACGACCTGCCTGCGTCTACCATTCTGCCTGTTGGTAACCCATCCCTTTACTGCCTGTGCTGCCATTATCTGCGGTGTGACCACCTCTGCAAACGTGCTATCCATGAGGTGTATTCGGATTTTCAGAAGGCATTCGATAAGGTGCAAGATAAGAGGTTAGTGTGCAAAATTAAAGCACATGGGATTGGGGGTAATTGACTGGCATGGATTGAGAATTGGTGGACATACAGGAAACAGTGAGTAGGAATAAGCGTTTTTGATTTGAGTGGCAGGCAGCGACCAGTGGGGTACCGCAGGGATCAGTGCTTGGATCCCAACTATTCATTATATTTATAGACCTATATAGAAATATATATATATATAATAGAAATATATATATATATATATATATTTTTTAGAGATACAGCACTGAAGCAGGCCCTTCGGCACACCGAGTCTGTGCCGACCATCAACCACCCATTTATACTAATCCTACATTAATTCCATATTCCTACCACATCCCCACCTGTCCCTATATTTCCCTACCACCGACCTATACTAGGGGCAATTTATAATGGCCAATTTACCTATCAACCTGCAAGTCTTTGGCATGTGGGAGGAAACCGGAGCACCCGGAGGAAACCCACGCAGACACAGTGAGAACTTGCAAACTCCACACAGGCAGTACCCAGAATTGAACCCGGGTCGCTGGAGCTGTGAGTTAGCACCGCAGCGCCACTGTGCCGCCCAATATATATATATATATATATATATATATATATATATATGACTTGGGTGAGGGAGCTAAATGTAACATTTCCAAGTTTGCATACAACCCAAAGCTAGGGAGGAATGTGAGCTGTGAGCAGGATGCAAAGAGGCTGCAATGTGATTTGGACAAGTAGGGTGAGTGGGCAAATGCATGGCAGATGCAGTATTACGTGGATAAATGTAAGGTTATCCACTTTGGTTGTAAAAACAGAAAGGTAGATTATTATCTGAATGGTGATAGATTGGGAAAGCGGGAGGTGCAATGAGACCTGCGTGTCCTTGTGCACCAGTCACTGAAAGCAAGCATTCAGGTGCAGCAAGCAATTCGTAAGGTGAATGGTATGTTAGCCTTCATTGCAAGGCGATTTGAATACAGGAGCAAGGATGGCTTACTGCAGTTATACAGGGACTGGGTGGGACCACATCTGGAGTATTGTGGGCACTTTTGGTCTCCTTATCTGAGGAAGGGTGCTCTTGCCATGGAGGGAGTGCAGAGAAAATTTACTCGGGACGTTCCGTGGATGGCAGGATTGACGAATAAAGAGAGATTGGATCAACTAGGCTTATATTCACTAGAGTTCAGAAGAATGAGAGGAGATCTCATAGAAGCTTATAAAATTCCAACAGGACTAGACAGGCTAGATGCAGGGAGGATGTTCCTGTTGGTTGTGGAGTCCCGGAACAGGGGTCACATTCTCAGGATACGGGGTGTGCCCTTTAGAACCGCGATGAGGAGAAATTTCTTCACTCAGAGGGTGGTGAAGCTGTGGAATTCTCTACCGCAAATGTAGTGGGGGCCAAGTCATTAAATATATTTGGGAAGGAAATAGATATATTTCTGAATGCCATAGGGATCAAGAGATATGGGGAGAAAGCGGGAAGAGGCTACGAAATTAGACGATCAGCTATGATCTTTTTTGAATGGCGGAGCAGGCCCGAAGGGCCGAATGGCCGACTCCTGCTCCTATTTTCTATGTTCTATGTTCCCTGTAATCCTTCTACCAATTACTTTAAATCTATGCTCCCTGGTTATTGACCACTTTGCTCAGGGAAATATGTCCGTACTATCCACACTATATGGTCCCATCATCATTTTATGCACTTCAATTAAGTATCCCCTCAGCCTCCGCTGTTACAAAAAAAAGCAACCCCAGCTCGTCCAATCTTTACTCACAACTAAAATTACCTATTCCTGACAACAGCCTCTGTAAATCGTCTCTGTATCTCTCTCCTGCAATCACATCATTCATGTAATATTCTGATCAGAACTGTACACAGTACTCTAGCTGTGGTTTAACGAGTGTTTTATGCTGTTATAGCATAACCTCTCAGCTCTTATATTCTGTAAATCAGCCAATAAATGAAAGTAAAGTCGAAAGTCCAGCAAGCAAAACAATCCCTATCGTTAAAAAAAACTATCAGCAATTGTCACAGTGCACCACAAGTATGATTTATTAAACTTTAACGGAACAGAGTTTTTCACTACGTCATGCAATGTGCGTTGCACTATTGCTGACATTTAATCCAATCTCTCAATCTCACCATCTCTGGGAGATTGTTATAAGATTCATCCCATCCTCTCAAATACAAGTATTGCCCACATTAAACCAGAGCAATTAGAAATTGCACACAGTTGCTGATAGGTATTCTTACGACCAAAGATGATTGCATCTTCCAATCCAGACAAGGCAGGAGGTTTCCTTGATGCCATGAAACTTCATGGGGTATGAAGTCCCTCATCCCTGGGACCATTCTGTTCAATCTCTCCCTTTATCTCCTCTGTTCTAAGCATAACAATCACAGCTTCTCCAGTCCCTCCACATAAACTGAAGCCCTCATCCTTGTTCATGTTCTGGTCAATTTCCCTCCTAACATTCCCTGTTCTAATGAGAATAATCGCAGTTTCTCCAGTCTTTCCACATTCACTAAAGTCATTCATCACTGCTCCCATTCTGGACAATCTCTTCTTTCACCCTTTCTAAAGGCTTCATGTCTTTAGTAAAGTATGGTTGCCAGAACTAGGCACAATACTGCAGTTGAGACTAAAGCACATGTGCAGGCTCACGCCAGCAACCCTGACAGCATCTCATCGAGCAAGAAGATTCAGAGTGCGACATGTATGACGTGGTTACAACAAAGAAAGTGCTTTTTCCCACTTCTTGGACACCGTCCCCTTGTGGGAAGTGGAGGCAGATTTCCCAAATCCCATCTCTTTGTTCCATCACCCCAAATGATACTTGTTCATCCCCCAATATACTTTGAGAGAGTCGTTAGCAAAACGTAAGGAATCCTTGGATTCATAGATATAGACATTGAGTGTAAAAACAGGGACGTTATGCTGAACATTTATAAAGCTCTAGTTCGGCTCCAGTTGGAGTATTGCGCCCAGTTCTGGTCACCACACTGAAGTGATTTATGACTTTCACCCCTTGTAGGGACAAAATCAAATCAGGAGCACATCTCGACTAATCTCCTTTAATTAAGTTCAAACCAGACAAATTCTCAGACGCTTGTTTGGGTTCAAAAAATTATGTTAGATTTGCCTTAAAGAAAGAAAACCAACAGAGAATTTTACTATCTTTCGGATAGCCTATTTTTAATATTTTTATGGATGAGTCATAAATATCCCAGATATTGTGAGGGTCTGGGAAACTCTCTTCAATGCGTTTCTCTCCACGTAAAGAGACAGAGAGGGAGTTCTTGTAGTTGCACAGAATACTACTTGAGATGATTTATTAACTTTTATATATTTATTAAATTATTTAACGTGCAATAAACTGTAAGTGTGTAGGTATATCACAATATCAAACATTACCAAGAGATGTATCACATATTCTTATTTCTAACGTCGAATCCAAAAGTTTAACTTTACTGATGTTACAGCAAAATTATCTTCGACTATCCAGGATATCCATCAACATTTAAAGGAAACTTGTACCTTAAATCCCCGAATAAGGCATGGGATGAGGTGTGTTGCTGAGGATTCAACATCCCTATGTGTTTGCTTTAGTACCTTGTATTTTATACTATTTCTAAGGTGCCATGTGACTATTGCATTAGATGTGACCTTTCTGTTGTTCCCTTTAAAATCCAGATATTTGGAATTTGCAATGTGTGAGCTTTTATCTGGTCAAAATGTTCATAATTGTGTTTACTTGACCTCTCTTGTTGCTGTGAGTACATTCCATTTATTATGAATTATCCTTTCCATGGCACTCCAAAACAACCTCCAGAGCCCCTTTGTCTGAACGACAACCCCATAAACCAATTAAACTTTATTGCTACCTCTTTTCTCACTGTGTGTGTTTATCTCCGATGTCCCTGGCAACAACAGTTCTATTTTAACAGAGACCCTCGGTAACAGCAATTCTATTCTAACAGAGACCTTGACATGTTGAACTCTACTATTTTAAAGGGGAACTTCAGTGAGCTCATTAACTATTTATTCAATCTTGAAACTCGAAGAGAATGATACACTAACAATTTCCAAATTATACATAATCAAGCCTATTATACCTATATTCCAACAAACACTTTAGGAAATATGTGAGGGTCCTTGAGAGGGTGCGGAAGGGATTTACCACAATGGTTCCAGGGATGGGGGATTTTAGTTATAAGGTGAGATTGGAGAAGCTACGCTTGTTCTCCTTGGTGTAACGGCAATTGAGGGGAGATTTGATAAAGGTGTACAAGATTATGTCAAGATTTGATAAGTTAGACAATTAAAATCTGTTCCCATTAACTGATGGTGCAAGGACTAGGGGGCACAGATTGAAGATTAGGGGTAAAGGAGACAAGGGGAAGGTGAGGACGATTATTTTACACAGCATGCAAAAATGACCTGGAACGTGCTGCCCATGAGGGTGGTAGAATTGGAGACAAACAAGGAAATTGGAAGGCCACTTGATGAAATAAACTTGCAGGTCTACGGGGATCGAGCAGGGGAGTGGGACTGACTATTACTCCAAGGCGAGCAACCTTGGAATCAATGGGCTGAATGACCTCCTTCTGTGCTGTAAATGACTCAATTACACTCTGGAGTCCTTTCTCAAAGTCTTCAGGGTGTTGGGTAGAAGATCGTGGAAGCTCTTGTGTTTAAACTCAGCGTTGTATGTGTTGATGGCTCCGAAGCTTTCCACATCATTGTTCAAGCTCCTGTACCAGGATCCCATTAATTGTGCAAGTTGACCCTCTGAATGTGCAGCACTCACTCAGTATTGACATTCTGACAGTGCAGCACTCCCTCAGTAAAGACCCTGTGACAGTGCAGACGCTGCGACAGTGCAGAACTCGCTCAGTACCGACCCTCCGACAGTGCAGCACTCCCTCAGTAGTGACCGTCCGACAGCGGACCACTCCAGACACACTGACGATCCAACAGTGCAGGTCTCCCTTAAGTTTTCAAATTAAAAACGTTACATATTTCACCATGATACCCAAAACCACTATCAGGACATGGGAGATAATTCTAAACCAGGGGTCTATCTGTACATTTGACCCCCAGTTCCAAAAGTCCTCCCACCAAGTAGAATCGATTATCGCATCAACCTCATCTTGTAGCTTCTTCGACTGTTGTTGCACATTGTAGTACACTACAGCAATGGATTCTAGCTGCTGTCTCTCTTTACTCAAGCATGTGGGCAATGTCTGAATAGAATATTCATATTCCTGGGGGTAAATTATTAAGTCATCTTTAATACTTTGTATCACACTTATCGTTTCTGTCTTTCATTTATGTATGTCTACCAACTCCATCTTTCCTACTCTGTTTGGTATTTGTGGGTTGAAACAGAACGTAATGTTGCTCACTGGACAAGTCCGGTTATGTTGATACTGGTATTCCTTCCCCGTGGTGGTTAAGCAATATCTCCACTTTGCCATATAGGCCACATGGGTTAGCCCTGACGATGCTTTTCCAGTTTCCATTGTGCAATTCACAGCGGAATTAAAGCCACATATTGGCTCTGCTGTTTTAGGATGAGGAAATGTGACCACTTGGTTTTCCAAACTACACTCAGACATTGTTGTTCCAGCTATCTCTTTTTCAATTTCTACAGCATAGGGTAATACATCATAGAACAAAGATAATTACAGCACAGGAACAGGCCCATCGGCCCTCCAAGCCTGCGCCGATCCAGATCCTCTCTCTAAACATGTCGCCTATTTTCTAAGGTTCTGTATCTCTTTTCTTCCTGCCCATTCATGTATCTGTCTAGATACATCTTAAAAGACTCCATCGTGCCCGCGTCTACCACCTCCGCTGGCAACGCGTTCCAGGTGCCCACCACCCTCTGCGTAAAGAACTTTCCACGCATATCCCCCCTAAACATTTCCCCTTTCACTTTGAACTCGTGTCCTCTAGTAATTGAAACCCCCACTCTGGGAAAAAAAACCTCTTGCTGTCCACCCTGTCTATACCTCTCATGATTTTGTACACCTCAATCAGGTCCCCCCTCAACCTCCGTCTTTCTAATGAAAATAATCCTAATCTACTCAACCTCTCTTCATCGCTCGCGCCCTCTATACCAGGCAGCATCCTGGTGAACCTCCTCTGCACCCTCTCCAAAGCATCCACATCCTTTTGATAATGTGGCGACCAGAACTGTACGCAGTATTCCAGATGTGGCCGAACCAAAGTCCTATACAACTGGAACATGACCTGCCAACTCTTGTACTCAATGCCCCGTCCGATGAAGGAAAGCATGCCGTATGCCTTCTTGACCACTCTATTTACCTGCGTTGCCACCTTCAGGGAACAGTGGACCTGAACACCCAAATCAATCTGGACATCAATTTTCCCCAGGACTTTTCCATTTACTGTATAGTTCACTCTTGAATTGGATCTTCCAAAATGCATCACCTCGCATTTGCCCTGATTGAACTCCATCTGCCATTTCTCTGCCCAACTCTCCAATCTATCTATATTCTGCTGTATTCTCTGACAGTCCCCTTCACTATCTGCTACTCCACCAATCTTAGTGTCGTCTGCAAATTTGCTAATCAGTCCACCTATACTTTCCTCGAAATCATTAATGTATATCACAAACAACAGTGGTCCCAGCACGGATCCCTGTGGAACACCACTGGTCACACGTCTCCATTTTGAGAAACTCCCCTCTACTGCTACTCTCTGTCTCCTGTTGCCCAGCCAGTTCTTTATCCATCTAGCTAGTACACCTTGGACCCCAAGCGCCTTCACTTTCTCCATCAGCCTGCCATGGGGAACCTTATCAAACGCCTTACTGAAGTCCATGTATATGACATCGACAGCCCTTCCCTCATCAATCAACTTTGTCACTTCCTCAAAGAATTCTATTAAGTTGGTAAGACATGACCTTCCCTGCACAAAACCATGTTGCCTATCACTGATGAGCCCATTTTCTTCCAAATGGGAATAGATCCTACCCCTCAGTATCTTCTCCAGCAGCTTCCCTACCACTGACGTCAGGCTCACCGGTCTATAATTACCTGGATTATCCCTGCTACCCTTCTTAAACAAGGGGACAACATTAGCAATTCTCCAGTCCTCCGGGACCTCACCCGTGTTTAAGGATGCTGCAAAGATATCTGTTAAGGCCCCAGCTATTTCCTCTCTCGCTTCCCTCAGTAACCTGGGATAGATCCCATCCGGACCTGGGGACTTGTCCACCTTAATGCCCTTTAGAATACCCAACACTTCCTCCCTCCTTATGCCGACTTGACCTAGAGTAATCAAACATCTGTTCCTAACCTCAACATCCGTCATGTCCCTCTCCTCGGTGAATACCTATGCAAAGTACTCGTTTAGAATCTCACCCATTTTCTCTGAGTCCAAGCATAACATTCCTCCTTTGTCCTTTAGTGGGCCAATCCTTTCTCTAGTTACCCTCTTTCTCCTTATATATGAATAAAAGGCTTTGGGATTTTCCTTAGCCCTGTTTGCTAAAGATATTTCATGACCCCTTTTAGCCCTCTTAATTGGCGACCACGCTCTGGAAGTGGTTCAAGAGTTCACCTACCTAGGCTCAACTATCACCAGTAACCTGTCTCTAGATGCAGAAATCAACAAGCGCATGGGTAAGGCTTCCACTGCTATGTTCAGACTGGCCAAGAGAGTGTGGGAAAATGGCGCACTGACACGGAACACAAAAGTCCGAGTGTATCAGGCCTGTGTCCTCAGTACCTTGCTCTACGGCAGCGAGGCCTGGACAACGTATGCCAGCCAAGAGCGACGTCTCAATTCATTCCATCTTCGCTGCCTTCGGAGAATACTTGGCATCAGGTGGCAGGACTATATCTCCAACACAGAAGTCCTTGAAGCGGCCAACATCCCCAGCTTATACACACTACTGAGTCAGCGGCGCTTGAGATGGCTTGGCCATGTGAGCTGCATGGAAGATGGCAGGATCCCCAAAGACACATTGTACAGCGAGCTCGCCACTGGTATCAGACCCACCGGCCGTCCATGTCTCCGTTATAAAGACGTCTGCAAACGCGACATGAAATCGTGTGACATTGATCACAAGTCGTGGGAGTCAGTTGCCAGCATTCGCCAGAGCTGGCGGGCAGCCATAAAGACAGGGCTAAATTGTGGCGAGTCGAAGAGACTTAGTAGTTGGCAGGAAAAAAGACAGAGGTGCAAGGGGAGAGCCAACTGTGCAACAGCCCCAACAAACAAATTTCTCTGCAGCACCTGTGGAAGAGCCTGTCACTCCAGAATTGGCCTTTATAGCCACTCCAGGCGCTGCTTCACAAACCACTGACCACCTCCAGGCGCGTATCCATTGCCTCTCGAGATAAGGAGGCCCAAAAAGAAAAAAGATGAATAAAAGGCTTTGGGATTTTCCTTAACCCTGTTTGCTAAAGATATTTCATGACCCCTTTTAGCCCTCTTAATTCCTCGTTTCAGATTGGTCCTACATTCCCGATATTCTTTCAAAGCTTCGTCTTTCATCAGCCGCCTACACCTTATGTATGCTTCCTTTTTCCTCTGAGCTCGTCTCACAATTTCACCTGTCATCCATGGTTCCCTAATCTTGCCATTTCTATCCCTCATTTTCACAGGAACATGTCTCTCCTGAACGCTAATCAACCTCTCTTTAAAAGCCTCCCACATATCACATGTGGATTTACCTTCAAACAGCTGCTCCCAATCTACATTTCCCAGCTCCTGCCGAATTTTGGTATAGTTGGCCTTCCCCCAATTTAGCACTCTTCCTTTTGGACCACTCTCGTCTTTGTCCATGAGTATTTTAAAGCTTACGGAATTGTGATCACTATTCCCAAAGTAGTCCCCTACTGAAACTTCAACAACCTGGCCGGGCTCATTCCCCAACACCAGGTCCAGTATGGCCCCTTCCCGAGTTGGACTATTTACATACTGCTCTAGAAAACCTTCCTGGATGCTCCTTACAAATTCTGCTCCATCTGGACCTCTAACACTAAGCGAATCCCAGTCAATGTTGGGAAAATTAAAATCTCCTATCACCACCACCCTGTTGCTCCTACATCTTTCCATAATCTGTTTACATATTTGTACCTCTATCTCACGCTCGCTGTTGGGAGGCCTGTAGTACAGCCCCAACATTGTTACCGCACCCTTCCTATTTCTGAGTTCTGTCCATATTGCCTCACTGCTCGAGTCCGCCATAGTGCCCTCCTTCAGCACAGCTGTGATATCCTCTTTGACCAGTAATGCAACTCCTCCACCCCTTTTACCTCCCTCTCTATCCCGCCTGAAGCATCGATATCCTGGGATATTTAGTTGCCAATCATGCCCTTCCCTCAACCAAGTCTCAGTAATAGCAATAACATCATACTCCCAGGTACTAATCCAAGCCCTAAGTTCATCTGCCTTACCTACTACACTTCTTGCATTAAAACAAATGCACCTCAGACCACCAGTCCCTTTATATTCATCATCTGCTCCCTGCCTGCTCTTCCCCTTAGTCACACTGACTTCATTATCTATTTCCTTACAGGCTTTTGTTACTACCTCCGTACTGTCAACTGACCTCAATTGGTTCCCATCCCCCTGCCACATTAGTTTAAACCCTCCCCAACAGCGTTAGCAAAAGCACCTCCAAGGACATTGGTTCCAGTCCGGCCCAGGTGTAGACCGTCCAATTTGTAATAGTCCCACCTCCCCCAGAACCGGTCCCAATGTCCCAAAATCTGAACCCCTCCTTCCTGCACCATCTCTCAAGCCACGCATTCATCCTGACTATTCTTTCATTTTTACTCTGACTATCACGTGGCACTGGTAGTAATCCTGCGATTACTACCTCTGAGGTCCTACTTTTTAACTTGGCTCCTAACTCCCTAAACTCTGCATGTAGGACCTCATCCCGTTTTATACCTATATCATTAGTGCCTATGTGCACAATGACAACTGGCTGTTCACCCTCCCCCTTTAGAATGTTCTGCAGCCGATCTGAGACATCCCTGACCCGTGCATCTGGGAGGCAACATACCATTCGGGGGCCTCGTTTTCGACCACAGAACCGCCTATCTACTCCCCTTCCAATCGAATCCCCTACGACTATAGCCCTTCCACTCTTTTTCCCGCCCTTCTGAACAGCAAAGCCAGCCACGGTGCCATGGACCTGGCTACTGCTGCCTTCCCCTGGTGAGCCATCTCCCCCAACAGTATCCAAAACGGTATACTTGTTTTGGAGGGAGATGACCGCAGGGGACTCCTGCGCTGCCTTACTGCTCTTTTTCTGCCTTTTGGTCACCCATTCCCTTTCTCCCTCAGCAATCTTAATCTGCGGTGTGACCAATTCACTAAACGTGCTATCCACGACCTCCTCAGCATCGCGCATGCTCAAAAGTGAGTCCATCCGCAGCTCGAGAGCCGTCATGCGGTCTAACAAGAGCTGCAGTTGGACACACTTCCTGCACGTGAAGGAGTCAGGGACATCAGCCGTGTCCCTGAGCTCCCACATTGAGCAAGAGGAGCATGACACGGGTCTGAGATCTCCTGCCATTTTTAATCTTAAGCTTAACTTAGTTAAATGAAAAAGGAACGAAAAGTTTTTACCAATCACAATAAAACCAGAGAAATCGAAAAAGCCTTACCTTATAAACACCCCACCGAGTCCTTTTTTTTTTGGTTAGCGGAGGAGGGCGGGTGGGAGACACGACAAGTGTCTCCCGAAAAAGCTGCTACAATGAAAGGAAAGTTATTTTAAACCGCCCAAATATATAGTGTTTTACTTACCCAGCAGCCCCCTGGCCTCCGCCGAAAAACGAACGGAAATTAAATTTACTTTCAAACTGACCTTCCCAGCTGCTCACTCGCTCACTCTCTGCTCCCGAAAAAGCTGCTGCAATGAAAGGAAAGTTATTTTAAACCGCCCAAATATATAGTGTTTTACTTAACCAGCAGCCCCCTGGCCTCCGCCGAAAAACAAAAGGAAATTAAATTTACTTTCAAACTGACTTTCCCAGCTGCTCACTCGCTCACTCTCTGCTCCCGAAAAAGCTGCTGCAATAAAAGGAAAGTTATTTTAAACCGCCCAAATATATAGAGTTTTACTTACCCAGCAGCCCCCTGGCCTCCGCCGAAAAACAAAAGGAAATTAAATTTACTTTCAAACTGATCTTCCCAGCTGCTCACTCGCTCACTCTCTGCTCCCGAAAAAGCTGCTGCAATGAAAGGAAAGTTATTTTAAACCGCCCAAATATATAGTGTTTTACTTACCCAGCAGCCCCCTGGCCTCCGCCGAAAAACGAAAGGAAATTAAATTTACTTTCAAACTTTCATAATATGTTATGTAATCTTTTCCCCTTATCAACCCTGCGTCTGTATCACTGACCGAAGGGAACAGCAGACTGATCTCACTGTGGCTATATCACAGGCCGCGGAGGAGAGCAGACAGACCCCACCGAGTCTGTATCACAGACCCCGGAGAGTGCAGACTGATCCCACTGTGTCTATATCACTGACCTCGCGGGAGAGCAGACTGACTCCACTGTGTATTTTTCACTGAGACCGTGGAACAGCAGACTGCCGCTACTGCATCTGCATCTCCGACCCAGGAGAGAGCAGACTGACCCTCCTGTATCTGTATCATGGATCCAGGGGAAGAGCAGTCTGATCCCACTGTGTCTGCAAAAGTTTTTCTGGGGCGAGCAGACTGACCCCAATGTTTCTGCATCACTGACCCCATGGAGAGCGAACTGACCCCACTGTGCCTCGATCACTGACCCCGGGGTAGAGCAGACTGACCCCAAAGTGTCTGTGTCACTGACCCTGGCTGAGAACAGACTGACCCCACTGTGCCTGTATCTCTGACACTGGGAGAGAGAAGACTGGCCCCACTGTGTCTATATCAGTGACCCAAGGGGACAGCAGAATGACCCCACTGTGGTTGTATGAGTGAACACGGAGGAGAGCAGACTGACACGACTGTGTCTGTGTCACCGACCCCAGGGAAGAGAGCAGGCTGACGCCACTGCGGCTGTATCACTGACACGGGGCAACAGCTGACTGGCCCTACTATGTCTATATCACTGACGCTAGGGTACAGCAGACTGACCCCACTGTGCATCACTGACCCCTGTGGAGAGCGGACGGACACTGCTGTGTCTTTTGCACTGACCATACGGAGACAGCAGAATGATAACACAGTGGAGCACTGACCCTCTGGAGAGCACACTGACCCCACTGTGTCTGTATCATTGACCCCGGGATCTAGCAGATTGATCCTATTGTGTCTGTAGCACTGACCCCAGAGAGAGCAGACTGACCCTACTCTGTCTTTATCACTTACATCGCGGGAGAGCAGACTGACTGCAATATGTCTGTGTCACTGACTCCGAATGAGTGAAGTCTGACCCAACTGCGTCTCTATCATGGGGCACGGGGAGAGCAGACTGTCCCCATCGTGTTTGCATCACTGACACATGGAGAGCAGATTGATCCCACTCTGCCTGCATCACTGTGCCGATAAAAGCAGACTGACCCCGTTGTGTCTGTAGCAGTGACCCCGGGGAGAACAGACAGATTCCATTGCCTCAGTATCACTGACACAGGGGAGAGCAGACTGACCCCACTGGCTCTGTATCACTGACCGAAGGGGACACCAGACTGGCCCCACTGTGTAACACTGACACTGTGGAGTGCAGATTTATCCCACTGTGCCTCTTTCCCTGATCCCAGACGTATGGCAATCTGACAACACTGTTTATCACTGACCCCGGGGAGTGCAGAATGACTCCACTGTGTCTGTATCACTGACCACAGGGAGAGCAGACTGACCCCACTGTGTCTTTATCACTGTCCCCGCGGGAAAGCAGACTGACCCCAATGTATCTGTGTTACTGATCCCGGAGGAGAGCTAACTGACCTCAATGTGACTGTTTCACAGACCTAGGGGACCGCAGACTGCCCCATTGTGTCTGTTTCACAGATCTCGGGGACCGCAGACTGACCCCACTGTGTCTGTATCACTGACCCTGGGGAAAACAGACTGACGCCATACTCTCTGCATCACTGTGTCCGGGGAGAGCAGATTGACCTCACTGTGTCTGCATCACTGAACTCGGAATCAAACAGACTGCCCCACTGTGTCTGTATTAATGACGCCAGTGGAGAGGTGACAGACCCCACTGTGTGTGTATGACTGACCCCGGCATCGAGCAGAAAGATCTCAATGTGTCTTTATCATTAACACCAGGGAGAGCAGAACGCCCCCCGCTGTGTCTGTATCACTGACCCCAGGGGACAGCAGACTGACCCCACTGTGTCTGCATCACTGGCCCCGGAAGAGAGCAGACTGGCCTCATTGTGTCTGCATCACTGGCCCCGGGGGAGAGAGTAGACTGACCGCAAGGTTTCCGTATCACTGACCCCGGGAGAGCAGATTGACCCCACTGTGTCTGTATCACTGACCCTAGGATAGAGCAAACTGACCCCACTATGTCTGTATCACTGACCCTGGGATCGAGCAGACTGATTCCACTGTGTCTGTATCAATGCCTCCAGGGGAGAGCAGGCTGACATCACTGTGTATGTATCACTGCCGCCGGGGACAGCAGACTGACCCCACTGTGTCTGTATCACTGACCCCGGGATCAAGCAGACTGAACCCACTGTTTCGTTATCACTGACCACGGGATCGAGCAGACTGACCCCACTGTTTCTTTATCACTGACTCCGGGGGCGAACAGACAGACCCCACTAAGTCTGCATCACTGACTCCGGAGAGCAGACTGACATCACTGTGTCTGTATGACTGACGCCGGGGAAGAGCACGCCGACTGCACTGTGTCTGTATCACTCACCCGACGGGAGAGCAGACTGACCACACTGTGTCGGCATCACTGATCCCTGAAGAGAGCTGAATAACTCCACTGTTTCTGTATCACTGACCCTGGGGATCAAAGACGGAAACCATTGTGTCTGTATCAGTGATGCAAGCGTCCAGCAGACTGCCCCCACTGTATCTTTATCGCTAACGCCACAGGAGAGCAGACTGACCCCACAGTGACTGTATCAGAGAACCCCACGGGGAGCAGACTGACCCCACTGTATCTTTATGACTGACGATGGAGGAGAGCAGACTGACCCAACTGTGTCTGCATTACTGACCGCGGTGAGAACAGACTGCCCCCGCTGTGGCTGCATCACTGACCCCGGGGAGAATAGACTGATCCTACTGTGTCTGTATCATTAACCACGGGGAGAGCAGGTTGACCAAACTGTGTCTGTATCACTGACGTTGGGATCGAACAGACAGATACCACTGTGTCCGCATCATTGACCCTGGAGAAGAGGCGACTGATCCCACTGGGTCTGCGTCACGGTGCCCGTGGAGAGCAGACTGAACACAATGTGTCTGTCGCACTGAACCAAGGCGACCGCATACTGACCCCACTGTGTATCACTGTCCCCGGGGGAGACCAGACTGACACCACTGTATCTATATCACTGACCCCAGGGAATCGAGCAGACTGACCCCACTGTGTCTGTATCAATGATTCCGGGGGGGGGGGGGGCGCTGACTGACCCCATTGTGTCTGTATCAGTGACTTCAGGGAGAGCAGACAGATTCCATTGCCTCTGTATCACTGACACTGGGGAAAGCAGACTGAACCCACTGGCTCTGTATCACTGACCGAAGGGGCAGCAGACTGGCCCCACTGTGTATCACTGACACTGTGGAGAGCAGGTTTATCCCACTGTGCCTCTTTCCCTGATCCCAGGGGTACGGCAGTCTGACAACACTGTCTATCATTGACCCCGGGGAGTGCAGATTGACCCCACTGTGTCTGTATCACTGACCCCAGGGAGAGCAGACTGACCCCACTGTGTCTTTATCACTGCCCCCGCAGGAAAGCAGACTGACCCCAATGTATCTGTGTTACTGATCCCGGAGGAGAACAAACTGACCTCATTGTGCCTGTATCACAGACCTCGGACCGCAGACTGACACCTTTGTGTCTGTATCACAGACCTCGGGGACAGCAGACAGACCCCACTTTGTCTGTATCACTGACCCTGGGCAGAACAAAATGACACCATACTCTCTGCATCACTGTGTCCGGGGAGAGCAGATTGACCTCACTGTGTCTGCATCACTGAACCCGGAATCAAACAGACTGCCCCACGGTGTCTGTATCACTGACGCCGGGGGAGTGGCGACAGACCCCACTATGTCTGTATGACTGATCCCGGCATCGAGCAGACAGATCTCACTGTGACTGTATCATTAACATCGCTGTACAATGTGTCTTTGGGGATACTGCAATCTTCCATGCGGCTCACATGGCCAAGCCATTCCAAGCGCCGCTGACTCAGTAGTGTGCATAAGCTGGGGATGTTGGCCGCCTCGAGGACTTCTATGTTGGAGATACGGTCCTGCCACCTGATGCCAAGTATTCTCCGGAGGCAGTGAAGATGGAATGAATTGAGACGTCGCTCTTGGGTGACATACGTTGTCCAGGCCTCGCTGCCAAAGAGCAAGTTACTGAGGACACAGGCTTGATACGCTCGGACCTCTGTGTTCCGTGTCAGTGCGCCATTTTCCCACACTCTCTTGGCCAGTCTGGACATAGCAGTGGAAGCCTTTCCCATGCACTTGTTGATTTCTGCATCTAGAGACAGGTTATTGGTGATAGTCGAACCCACGTAGGTGAACTCTTGAACCACTTCCAGAGCGTGGTCGCCAATTTTGATGGATGGAGCATTTTCTGACGTCCTGCCCCATGATGTTCGTTTTCTTGAGGTTGATGGTTAGGCCAAATTCATTGCAGGCAGCCGCAAGCCTGTCGATGGGACTGTTCAGGCACTCTTCAGTGTGAGATGTTAGAGCAGCATCGTCAGCAAAAAGGAGTTCTCTGATGAGGACTTTATGTACTTTGGACTTCGCTCTTCGACGGGCAAGGTTGAACAACCTGCCCCCTGATCTTGTGTGGAGGAAAATTCCTTCTTCTGAAGACTTGAACGCATATATAAGCAGCAGGGAGAAGAAAATCCCAAACAATGTGGGTGCGAGAACACGGCTCTGTTTCAAGTCACTCAGGATCGGAAAGGGGTCTGATGAGGAGCCATCATGTTGAACTGTGCCTTTCATATTGTCATGGAATGAGCTGAAGATACTTAGTAGCTTTGGTGGACATCCAATCTTTTCTAGTAGTCTGAAGAGACCACGTCTGCTGACGAGGTCAAAGGCTTTGGTGAGATCAATGAAAGCAATGTAGAGGGGCATCTGTTGTTCACGGCATTTCTCCTGTATCTGACGAAGGGAGAACAGCATGTCAATAGTCGATCTCTCTGCACGAAAGCCACACTGTGCCTCAGGGTAGACGCGCTCGGCCAGCTTCTGGAGCCTGTTCAGAGCGACTCGAGCCAAGTCTTTCCCCACTATGCTGATCAGGGAGATTCTACTGTAGTTGTTGCAGTCACCGCGGTCACCTTTGTTTTTATAGAGGGTGATGATATTGGCATCGAGCATGTCCTGAGGTACAGCTCCCTCGTCCCAGCACAGGCATAACAGTTCATGTAGTGCTGAGAGTGTAGCAGGCCTGGCACTCTTGATTATTTCAGGGGTAATGCTGTCCTTCCCAGGGGCTTTACAGCCTCTAAAACTAATACATTCCCTCAAACTATGTGCCTGAAATACCCACAACACCTCAAACCAATGCAACACCTCAGACTACTGCAGTTCGTCAAACTAATGCAGCATCTCAAGCTAATACAATCCTCAAATTAATACAGCCCCTCAAATAAATACAGCCCTTCAAACTTATGGACGTGAATTTTAAATTGAATGCGCTTGGGAACTGAGGTCCAATGTGGGTCAGTGGGAGTGAGAGTAATAATAGAATGGGTCATGGTGAGGGCTGAACATGGACAGCAGAGTTTAGGATCAGCTGGCATTAATGGAAGCTGGTCAGGAGTGAACTGGAGAAATGCAATCAGTAGCGTCTCAGTTCTAATTTTACTGGAGCCATTGAACAATGTGGAATAACTAGGCCAACATCTTAAGTAAAATAGCAGTGAAAGGAATATGAAGAGGGCACTTTCAATATCCATGCCCTGATATCACCTGCAGTGATTACCAGACAATCCTGAACGTACCCTTTAACTGTCTCAGTGTTAGAAACTCAAACTTCATATTTTAAGTGGGAAACTGCAAGAACAAAGTGTGACAGGTCTGCTTGTGTCCATGGATCAATGTACAATGCCGAGAAATCGATAAGATTTAACATTGAACCAACTGGATTGAACATGTTCGAGATAACTACATGAAAACTGCGAATTCAGCCATTTATTATTGTGTGACGAGTTAAGCCAGCTGATATGATGTTTGTTGTTCCGGGGAGTGTATCTAATGGCAATGATCAGCGGTATAACCATGTCAGTGGAGACTGATCTACTGGATAAATCAAGGCACATTGGAATGCATCAGCTCAGAGTGCCTGCCAGGGCTGGTGGTTGCACACCAGCAGATGTTGCTGTTTCTCACAGACATCGGACGTCCAGTACATTAACAGATAGAATACATCAATATTACTGTTCTTGCAGCTGTTGGAATTCCTGGTAATCTGTTATATGATTTGTCAATGGTGGAAAACGTGGTTGACTTTGCTTTTCTACATGGTATATTTTTCTCACTGCATATTCGATGCAGCCTCTGTTCTCTTCCAGCGGCTCACTGATGGAACGTCCTCCGTCTCTGCTGTTTCAATCTTGCTGGAGTTCATTTTTTCTGCAATGATGTTGGCTTATCCAACCAGGGTAATGTCACAGCTTTATTTGTTGCTCGCAAATTATTGGAAACTGTTTTAGCTAAGAGCAGGGATAGGACAATCAGGATTGTTTACTGTTTCATGTTGTGGAACTAACCTGTCCTAGAACGTTGTTATGAATGTGATTTTTGTGATTGATAATTGGACAACTCTTGGTTTCAGTATTGCAAGAAGTTACTGCAGTGCACTTCCTCCACAATAACATGGCTCAGTTTAACCATTATTTCAATGTAATTTTTGGTTCTAACTTATTAAATATCACTTCATTCTGTGTGTGTCTGACGCTACTTCAGAACTCTGGCAATGGAGCTGATTCTGAGGCTGAATCTTTCACACCTCAGTTCCTGTTTCACTGTAGATGAATTCACAAAGACTGGGCTGGACTGGAAAATTGAATGTACGGATGTGATCTTGTATCATTTTACACATTTTACACGTATCTATTGGAATGATGAGCCCCTCTATTTATCTTTAGATTATAAGCTGCAGCGATGATGTTGCTTTTGCATGAATTGGACAAACCCGCCAACTATTGCTGTACTTCATAATTATGGTAGAAGTAGTGTTGGTACGTGAAGTAGCACCTCCTCCCCTTTACTCAATTTATCATTCCGACCTGAACCCGAAATATCGAAAATAGTCAAGGCTCATAACTTGGCACATCGGTATCCTGAGCGAAACTCTTCTTCGAATTATCATTTTCAAGGGATGTGAGTGACCGATCAGACATTCTGCATATCACAGAAATGTTAGCTTGCAAATGTAATTTGAAGATTCTACAGGAGTTCAACTGTTGAATAAATCTGGATAGATGATTGAGATTACGTTTCAGTCTTTTAAACTGCAGTGAATACGGGCAGACTTTCTCAATCTTCTTGTTAGACAATCCTCTTCTCAAAGGAATCAGTCGAGTGAACGTTGGTGTACTCCCTGTAAGGTAAGTATATCCTTCCTTGGGAACAGAGATCAAAACTGTACACAGTACACCTGGTGTGGTTTCATCAAAACCTTGAACGATTGCAGCATTTAAATGTCCAATTATGGAAGGTCCTTAATGTCATCAGGTGCATTATTCCTCTGTATTAACTGTACTCTCAATGTGGATGTGTCTTTACACTTTGAATTTGTGCTTCTGCTTCACAATTCCCTGTTGATTATGTATTTGGTAATTATCAAGGCTTCCAATGTCAATTACTGGGAAATATCACTGCTTGCCTGCCAATCAGAGCAATGCATCTTCCCACCGTTTCCTCCTTCTGCAGCCAGCTTGCTGTTCATTCTGCTGCTTGTCCCCGAATTCCTCTTTCTTCTTTGGCCTCCTTATCTCGAAAGACAATGGATAAGCTTCTGGAGGTGGTCAGTGGTTTGTGCAGCAGCGCCTGGAGTGGCTGTAAAGGCCAATTCGAGAGTGACAGACTATTCCTCAGGTGCTGCAGAAAAATTTGTTTGTCGGGGCTGTTACCCATTTGGTTCTCCCCTTGCGCTTCTGTCTTTTTTCCTGCCAACTGCTAAGTCTCTTCGACTTGCCACACTTTAGCCCCGCCTATATGGCTGCCCGCCAGCTCCGGCGATTGCTGGCAACTGACTCCCACGACTTGTGATCAATGTCACAGGACTTCATGTCACGTTTGCAGACGTCTTTAAAGCGGAGACATGGACGGCCGGTAGGTCTGAATACAGTGGCGAGCTCGCTGTACAATGTGTCTTTGGGGATCCTGCCATCTTCCATGCGGCTCACATGGCCAAGCCATCTCAAGCGCCGTTGACTCAGTAGGGTATGTAGGCTGGGGATGTTAGCCCCCTCGAGGACTTCTGTGTTGAAGATACGGTCCTACCACCTGATTCCAAGTATTCTCCGGAGGCAGCGAAGATGGAATGAATTGAGATGTCGGTCTTGGCTGACATACGTTGTCCAGGCCTCGCTGCCATCGAGCAAGGTACTGAGGACACAGGCTTGATACACTCGGACTTTTGTGTTTCGTGTCAGTGCGCCATTTTCCCACACTCTCTTGGTCAGTCTGGACATAGCAGTGGAAGCCTTTCCCATGCGCTTGTTGATTTCTGCATCGAGAGACAGGTTACTGGTGATAGTTGAGCCTAGGTAGGTGAACTCTTGAACCACTTCCAGAGCGTGGTCGCCGATATTTTGGATGGAGCATTTCTGACGTCCTGCCCCATGATGTTCGTTTTCTTGAGGCTGATGGTTAGGCCAAATTCATTGCAGGCAGCCGCAAACCTGTCGATGAGAGTCTGCAGGCACTCTTCAGTGTGAGATGTTAAAGCAGCATCGCCAGCAAAGTGGAGTTCCCTGATGAGTTTCCGAACTTTGGTCTTCGCTCTTAGACGGGCAAGGTTGAACAACCTGTCCCCTGATCTTGTGTGGAGGAAAATTCCTTCTTCTGAAGACTTGAACGCAAGTGAGAGCAGCAGGGAGAAGAAAATCCCAAACAGTGTGAGTGCGTGAACACAGCCCTGATTCACGCCACTCAGGATATGAAAGGCGTGTGATGCGGTGCCGCTGTGCTGTATTGTGCCTTTCATATTGTCATGCAATGAAGTGATGATACCTAGCAGCTTTGGTGGACATCCAATCTTTTCTAGTAGTCTGAAGAGACCACGTCTGCTGACGAGGTCAAAGACCTTGGTGAGATCAATGAAAGCAATGTAAAGGGGAATTTGTTGTTCGCGGCATTTCTCCTGCATCTGACGAAGGGAGAACAGCATGTCAATGGTCGATCTCTATTTGCACTAAAATTATTCATGAGTCTGCGTGTGGTATCTTATTGAAGACTTTCCAATAATCCAATTTTATTTTGTCCAATTCCTTAGTTTGCACTCCGAGTTCAGATCTTACTCAAATGATATAATATGGCTTGTCCTTTTGGAATATGTGCTGAATGCTCGTTATTATATTATGTGTGCCTTTATTTATTTTTTTTCTTTACATCTTTCAATAAGATTTCCATTATCACAAAATCACAGAATGGTTACAGCGCTGAAGGAGACCATTTGGTCCATCGTGCTGCACCAGAGCAACTCCCTCAGTTCCATTTTGCTGCCATCTCCCCATAACCCTGCACATTCGTCCTTGTCATATAACTGTCTAATTCCCTTTTGAATGTTTTAATTGAATCTGTCACCACCACTCTCTCATGCGGGGCATTCCAGACCATAACCTCTCGATGCATGAAAAAAAATCCTCATGTGTTGCTGGAAATACTCAGCATTAGTACATTTATTCCGGCAGTACGTTTCAAATAGTAATATTGAGCTGAGCAGTCCGAGGGCCAGATAGGATAAATGAACTCGACCAGTACAATCAAGCTCATACAATCTGGCAACAGCTCAGCATTATTTCCAGCGTTTCTTATTTTTATTTCAGATTTCCAGCATCCGCAGTATTTTGCTTTTATTTTTCTCATGTGAATTTGCTTCTCTTACCACATACTTAAAATCTGTGCCCATACATTCTCGATCCTTTTCACGAATGGGAACCGTTTCTCTATAACTACACTGTCCAGATCCCTCACAATTTTGACTGCCTGTATGAAATCATCTCTCAGCCTTCTCTCCTCCAAGGAAAACAGTCCTAACATCTCCAAACTAACTTTATAACTGAAATTCGTCATCCATGAGACCATTCTTATGACTCTTTCCCGTACTATTCCAAATGCCCTCACGTCTTTCTTCATGTGTGGCGCCCAGAATTGGACGCAATGCTCCAGTTGAGGCCCACCTAGTGCCTTATACAATTATAATATAGCCTTGCACTTGTGCTCTATGCTCCTGTTAATAAAGCCCAGGATACTGTATGCTTCATGAATCGCTCTCTCAACCTGTCCAGCCACCTTCAATGATTTATGCACTTATGTACCGAGGTCCATTTGCTCCTGTACCCATTTTAGAATTACACCCTTCATTCTATATTGTCTCTCCATGATCTTCCTACCAAAATGAATCACTTCACATTTCTCTGCATTGAACTTCATCTGCCACCTCTCTGTCCATTCCACCTACTTGTCTATGTCCTTTTCAAGTTCTGCCCTATCCTTCTCACAGTTCACAATGCTTCTAAGTTTCGTATCATCTGCAACCTTTGCAATTGTGCCCTGCACACCTAGGTCTAGATCATTAATATATGTCATGAAAGGCAACGGTCCCAACACTGACCCCTGGGAAACTCAACTACAAACCTGTCTCCAGCCCTAAAAACATCCATTAACCACGACTCTTTGTTTCCTGTCACTGGGCTAATTTTGTATCCATGTTTCTACCGTCTCGTTTATTCCAAGAGCTGTATGTTGCTCACTAGTCTGTTGTGTTGCACCGTATCAAACGCCTTTGAAAGTTCATGTACACCACAACATTGCCTTCATCAACCCTCTCTGTCTCCCCCCACCCACCACCCCCCCAACAACTCCAGCAAGTTAGTTAAACATGATTTTCCCTTAAGAAATGCATGCTGGCTTTGCTTAATTAACTCACATTTGTCCATGTGACTATTGCTATTGTGCCTATTTTTTTCTGGAAGTTTTCTTAGCACCAATGTGAGAATGACCAGTTGATGGTTGCTGGGCTTATGTTTACACCCTTTTTGAACACGGGCGCAACGTTTGCAATTCTCCAGTCCTCTGGAACCACCTCTGAGTCGAAGGTAGGCTGACAAATTATGGCCCAGCCTCTGCGGTTTCCACCCTCATTTCCCTCAATATACGAGGATGCATCTCATCCGGCTCTGGTGCTGTATGCACTTTAGGTACAGACAGTCTGTCTAATACTTCTTTTTAAATCAGTTTTAAACCCATCCACTGTCGGACTTACCTCCTCTGTCAACATTGCCAGGGTTGCATCTTCTTCCTTGGTCAAGACGAATGCATTTACTACCTCAGCTATCCCCTCTGACTCCATGTGTAAATCCACTTTATGGTCCCTTATGGCCTCGCTCCGCCTTTTACCACCCTTTTAGCATTATACGCCTATAGAAAACTTTGGGATTTCCTGTAATACCAGCTGCCAGTCTCATTCCATATTCCCTCTTTGCTTCCCTTATTTTCTGTTTCAATTCCACCCTGAAACTTCTATATTCAGCCTGGTTCTCAATACTATTCTGTCATCAGCGCATGTGTTCTTCTTTATCTTAATCTCTACCTTTTTTGTGATCCAGGGAGTTCTGCATCTGTTTTCTTTCCCTTTTCGGGAACATACCTTGACTGTGCCCGAACTATTTCTTCTTTGAAGGGTGCCCGTTGTTCGTCTGCCCGTTTTCCTGCCAGCTTTTAACTCAAGAGTATTGGCCCCAGCTCCATTCTTAAGCTATTGAAGTTAGCCTTCCCTAAGTTAACTATTCCTACCCTGGACTGCTCGCTGTTCTTTTTCCATAGTCGGACTAAATCTTATGACACAATGATCACTATCCCCTCTCCTACTGATACTTGATCCACTTGGCCACTTTACCCAAGAACCAGGTCTAGCAGTGCCTCCCTTCTCGTTGGACTAGCAAAACACTGTGCTCGAAAAATTTCCTGAACACACTCCAGGAACTCTTGCCCCTCGCAGCCCTTTGCACTGCTATTATCCCATTCTATGCTTGGATAATTATAATGCACCATTATAATCACCCTATAATTTTTGCACCTTTCTGTAATTTCCTTCCAAATTTATTCTCCTTGATCCTTCTCACCAACTGCTGCCCGATAGACAACACCGAGCAATGTAACTACACCTTCAATGTTCCTTTAGCTCCAGTCAAATTGATTCTGTCCTCGACCCCTCTGGGACATCCTTTTCTCGAGCACTGCAGTACTCTCCATAATCAATGCTGCCACCGCTGCCCCTCTTTTCCCTTTCCTGCTTTTCCTAAACACCTTGTATCTATCAAATTTAACACCTAGTGCTGTCCTTCTTTCAGCCAGGTCTCTGTTATAGCCACGACATCATATTTCCACTTAACAATCTGCGCCTGTACCTTACCCTCCTAAACCAGTTCTCCAGCAACGTGCTCAATCGCTCAATTCTCCTAATCCAATGCTCACTTACACATGGGACGAGGAGTAAGCCTGATATTACTGCTTTTGATGTCCTGCTTTTAATCTCCTTCCTTGCTATCAAAAATCTGCTTTCAGGACCTCATCCCCTTCTGCTATATGTCATTGGTACCGATGGGGATCACGACCTCTGGCTGTTCGCCCTCCCCCAAAAGAATGTCCTGCAGCCACTCCATGACATCCCTGATCCTGGCACAATAGCCTGGAGTCACATTCACAGCCGCAGAAATGCCTGTCTGTTCCCCTTAATCATCAAACCACTACTTCTCTTCCATTCCGCTTCGTCCCCTCCTGGGCAGCTGTGCCACCTGTGGTTCCATAAACTTGGCACTGACTGCACTCCTCTGAGGAACCATCACCTTCGCCATTATCCAAAATGGAATACCGATTAATGAGTGAAAACATCCTTGGGGGACGCCTGCAATACCTGACTAGTTCCCTTGGACATCAGAAAAGAAGAAAACGCAGATTGAATGATTACTTTGCTAAACCTCTTGGTTCAGTTCACAATCATGACCCTGAGCTTCCAATCGCTTGTCACGTTAATTTTACATCCCACTCCGACCTTGCTATTCTCGACCTCCTATAATAGTCCACTGAATCTCATCTAGGAACAGCACCTGATAATCTGATTAGACATTTTATTGCTTGTTGTCCCCAACGCTGATATTAATTACATTCGGTTATAACCATTGCTCAAACTTTCTCTGATGGCTTGAGCTGATGTGGGCGATGGCTACACCCAACTCACTAGAACTGCAGGGTTGGTGGGGCTGGTGCTTGGGAAGGACGTCCCCTTTTGTTAAAAAGCTGGCAGGCTGATCCACATCGCTGGGGACTACTCGCCCCCTCCCGAATTACCTGCCTCTGTTCAGGTCAACTGGAGCAATCTTTTCTTTATAGATGTTTAATTCTCTCCTCTTGTGCTGATTTTCTGTTGTTAAAATTCAGAGCACATCTGGATCCATCCTCTATTATTTTAGTTGATCATTTGCCTTGCACAATCATCCTTTTATCACTGAATCACTCCTGTTCTCCACCCAATGACAGACCTTTCCCATCTATCTTTCTTTCCCCCATTCCCCGCTTTTAATAGCTGTATAATTGCTTGCAAACAGATAATCTCCAGTCTCTTCCGGTTCCGAGGAAAACAGATCACAGGCAAGGCTAACACTTCTTCTTTCCCCACAGACACTGCCTGATGTGCTGAATATTTTCTGCATTTTTCGAATTAATCAGTTTTACTGCTGTTCAAATGTGTTGTTTTCGTGACAATGCTGAATCCTGGATATCAACAGAGGTGTGAGATAGGTAGTAACAGGAGTTTCAGATTTCTAAGTCCACAGCCCGCCTATTTTATGCTTGTGGGATTTCCCACCGTGAAGTAGGCCGATTGATGGACTTGGATTCCAGTTGGGCAGGGATGAGTCTGGAGCAGCTCTCGGGGTCGGCTGTCGGGATCTTTCCCACACGATAGGGGTTTCATTGTGTGATATTAGGGCGTGTCCACCCACCTACCGTGCAGTAAATGAGATTTCTAATCGCTGAGCGGTCAATCCCCTAGCCCAGAGAGACTTGCCTATTGTGCAGGATGTTTTGCGAATGGGGAGGATGACGGGGGGCGGGAGTTTCTGTTCCTCAACACCGGGGAGGGGCCTACAATGCTGGAGCATGGTGTCAGATCGGGTGAGGGAAGTGTTTGTTCCAAGACACGATGGAAGATCCGGTCCTGGGTAGCAGGGTCTGTTTTTGTGCTAGTTTCCAGTCCCGGAGCGCACTAAATCCTGTGGTTGCTGCTGGGGCGGGGGGCGAGGGGGTTGGTGGGGGGGTTGGTGAGGGGCGGTTTCTACCCTTCACGTTAACCAGTGCTGTGCGTGATCCACGACAGTGGGACCAGCTTGACCCCAGAGCCGGGGTTGGCGCGGATTGCTGACCTCGTGTGTCTTTCTATGTGAACAAAGAACAGTACAGCACAGGAACAGGCCATTCGTCCCTCCATGTCTGCGCCAATCCTGATGCCTGCCTAAACTAGAACCTTCTGCATTTTCGGGGACCGTATCCCTCGATTCCCATCGTATTCATGTATTTGTCAGGATGCCTCCTAAGCATCATTATCGTACCTGCTTCCCCCACCTCCACCGGCAGCAACTTCCAGGCACTCACCACCCTCTGTGTAAAGAACTTGCCTCGCACATCCCCTCTAAAGTTCGCCCCTCGCACCTTAAACCTATGTCCCCTGGTAACTGACTCTTCCACACTGGCAAAAAAGCTTCTGACTATCCACTCTGTCCATGCCGCTCATAACTTTGTAAACCTCTATCATGTCACCACTCCACCTCCGTCATTCCAGTGAAAACAATCCGATTTTATCCAACCTCTCCTCATAGCTAATGCCCTCCAGACCAAGCAACAGCCTGGTAAACCTCTTCTGTACCTTCTCCAAAGCCTCCACGTCCTTCTGGTAGTGTGGCAACAAAACTTGCACGCAATATTCTAAGTGTGGCCTAAGTAAAGTTCTGTGCAGCTGCAGCTTGACTTGCCAATTTTTATACTCTGTGCCCCGGCCGATGAAGGCAGGCATGCCATATGCCTTCTTGACTACCTTATCCACCTGCGTTTGCACTTTCAGTGACCCGTGGACCTGTACGCCCAGATCTCTCCGCCCATCAATACTCCTAAGGGTTATGCCATTTACTGTACACTTCCCACCTGTGGCTGGGGTTATAAACGGGGAAAAATGGCGCCCAGACTTGCATCTGTAAAACAGATTAAATCAAGATGTCTAGGATCATTAAAATACTCAGATTGAAAACCCTACTCCTGGCAGCAGTTATCATTCCGTCCCCTGTCTCGACGCTATTAAAACAGGACGTTGGCGGGTCAGAACAACATTGGGATTCGTGTTAATATTGTAAAAATACTCTTACTCGCTTCCATCGCACCTGTTTGTGGTGCAAATATCCTGGCCTTTCTGTCTCTGTCAGATGCAGAAAATATTTGATCAGTAATTTCCAGTCTTTTTTTCCCTCCTCTCTCTCACAGCTAATTTATTGGCGACTGCGGACCTCTCCCAAGGAAATTACGGCCACTACACCTGCACCACTCGACACCTGGATGCCATAGCAATGACGGTTCTATTGTTCATTATCACTGGGATCTTACTGTGGTGAGTTGCTTTTTATGATTTCCTGGGATCCTTCCTGGTCATCACCCCTGTATGTATTGTTGTCGCTGTCCTGTTTTGTGCGGCCACAGAATTTTCTGCCTGGTTCACTGTTACTTCCACCTTTTATCGATTTCGAGCCATTTGTTGCCAGAAGCTGAAAACAAATATATATATATTGCACCGAGAAAACTGCAGCTGTGGTTCTAGCAACAACTGGCATTCTACTTTGTATCGAAAACGTCGCCTTATACTTTACATATGAACCTTTATGGATAGTGGACAATATGCCATGGTTCTTGTGTGTTAAAGGCAAACTGTTATAATGATCCTGGATGGGTGGGACTTGACTAGTTTGACACGGTTTTTACCCCTTTGCTCGCCTTTGCTTTAATTCTGACGCTCAACGCTCTGACAGGCAGGCACATTTTAGTTGCCAGCCGAGTCTGTAAGGGACTGAGTGGTCAGAGCAAGGGCGATAATTGCAGTGACGCAGAGATGGATAGCAGAAGAAAATATGTTATGTTACTTTACACCGTATCTGGCAGCTTCATGCTCCTCTGGTTGGTGTACGTTATACATTTCTTCTATTATATCATTGAAGGATCCGATCCCGTGGATTATAACGATTCTGAACATATGTTTCAAAGAATTGGATATATGCCGTGGTTTTTAAGTTGCTGCACAAATACATTTATTTATGTGGTGATTCAGTCCAAGTTCAGGGAGCAGCTCAGGAGCACGGTGAAATATCCATGTGCATCGATTATTCAATTAATGAATAAACTAGCAACTGAGAGCAACCCAGGAGCGGGTCCCATTTATTCCCTTTCATGAATGTAATATTGATCACCCAGGGGAAAAAAGCGACTGACAGATTTATTACCGGAATACAATGACGGCTGATCACACATGAGAAAGCACAGCTGGGTGATAGTCAAGTTGGAATCGACAATATATAGATTACCGGGCGTGGATTCCACACGCACACGAGTTCAGAGCTTGGCGAAGGGCAACCTAGAGTCAAACCGATTCCAGCAGCGCAGCCGGGGAAACAGCAGACAGAGCCTCTCCTCCAGATCCACTGGTTACATTCTCAGTTCCTCACATATGCTGAGAAGGACAAGCTTCTTAATAATAAAAGGTGTTGGAAATATTCCAGTGTGAGTTGATCATTAATTGTTCTCTGTTTGGCAATACATTTTTGAATGCATCTTCCTTCCAGTTTCCAGTCTGTTCACTGACATCTCTCTCTCTCTCGCTTTCTTTCTCTCTTGTTCACCCCACCCCGTGAGTCAGATAGTGATGCTGGTGGGGGTTCATTGAGGATTCTCAAGATATTGCAATTAGAGAATCACAGAGATCTAGGAGAGTTTCGGGATAGGGGGAGATTCCAGATATAACGAAAGTTGCATGGGTGGAGATAGGCTGACTTATAGGTGCTGGAGGACATTGCAGAAATATGGACGATTTTAAGAGCTGGGCGAGGTTTCTTTGATAGGAAGGATTGGAAGTATTCGAGAAGGCGAAAGAGTTAGGTATATGAAGCATTTCATCGAGATATGGTGGGTTGAAGGGTTGGAGCAGGTCGCAGAGATAGGATAGTTTGTGGGGCTATGAGGATGTTACATACATGTGGGCGTTGCAGGTGTTGCGGAGGTTAGTACTGAGGGAGTGGAGGATTTTAGAGACATTTTATTCATTCATGGGATGTGGGCATCGCTGGCCAGGGAAGCATATATTGCCCATCTCTATTTGCCCTTGAGAAAGTGGTGGTGAGCTGCCTTCTTGAACTGCTGCAGTCCATGTGGGGTAGGTACACCCACATTACTAGTGGTTAGGTGCAACCGAGGAACTTGTTAGGCCATTTCAGAGGGCATGTAAGAGTAAACCACATTGCTGTGGCTCTGGAGTCACATGTAGGCCAGACCAGGTAAGGACAGCAGATTGCCTTCCCTAAAGGACATTAGTGAATCAGATGGGGTTTTACAACAATCGACAATGGATTCATGGCCATCATTAGACTAGCTTTTTTTAAATTCCAGAGTTATTAATTGAATTCAAATTCCACCTTCTGCTGTGGTGGGATTTGAACCCATGTCCCCAGAGCAATACGCTAGGTCTCTGGGTTACTAGTCCAGTGACAATACCACTACCCCACCGCTCCCCCGACAATACCACTACCCCACCGCAAGGCCGTGGAGATATTCTAACACAAAGATGAGTATTCAAAATGGAGATGCTTTCGGACCAGAATCTAATGTTGGGCAGCGAACAATGAAGAGATGGATGAATTGGACCTGATGTGAGTTAGGATATTGGGTAATAAAGAGTTGGATGAGCTGAAGCATATGGATGGTGGAAAATGGGAGGTTAGGGGGGAAAGTGTTCGATTCATCAAGTTTGGAGATAAATCATCTCAGTCCCAGGGCATCACTGCAGGATTTCCTCAGGTTAGCGTCCTGTGACAACCATTTCCAGCTGATTCATAGATGATCTTCCCTCCATCATTAGGTCGGAAGTGGGGATGCTCCCTGAAGATTGCACAACGTTCAGCTCTATTTGCGATTCCTCAGATACTGAAGCAGTTTGTGTCCATCTGCAGTAAGACCTGCACATCATTCAGGCATGGGCTGGAAAGGGACAGTTTACATTTGCACCACATAAGTGCAGGGCAATGACCATCTCAAACAAGTGAGAATCCAACAAGCACCCCTTGACTTTCAATGGCATGACCATCGCTGAACCCCCCACTATCTATAACCTGGGTTACCATTGAAGAGATGGAACTGTACCAGCCACATAAGCTATAAGAGCAGGTCAGAAGCTGGGAATTCTGCATCGAGTAACTCAGCTCCTATCAGCCAAAGCTCGTCCACCATCTACCAGGCACAAGTCAGGAGTGTGATTGAATACTCTCCACGTTCCTGGATGAGTACATCACCGACAATACTCGAAAAGCTCTACAACATCGTGTATAAACAGCCAACTTGATTTGAAACCCATCCACCACCTTCAACATTCATTTCCTCCACATCAACGCACATTGGCTTCAATGTTTGCAAGCAACAAGATAATGTCGTCAGTATTTAACGAATGCAAATACCATGAGTCAAGCAATAGCCTCTTCATGTTCTGATTTTGATGTCAATAATCCGGCATTTAGTCTGTAGATGGTACAGATCTCGATAATGTACAGCACTTCTCGCGTTTTTACATAAAAGCAGAAAGTATTGGTACTGAGGCCTCAGTAGGGGAGGTTGGGTGTGCAAGGGCCCTGGCTTGTGCTGACCCTGTTTCGCAAGGACCACTCTCGCCATGGTACTTAAAAGCAGGCACTTGACAGATAGGGTTTGTCACAAGAAACTTATTAGTAACTTCCTGTGTTTCCCCTTCCATGATCCAAAGGATATCTGCTGGAAGATCTTGCTCAGGAAGCTTTCTCCTTATGGGGCATCGCGATGGAAGGTGGGCAGTCAGTGGATGGAAAATGTCATTATGGAGTGATGAGTGAGGTGCAGCACGGATGATTTCAACCAGCTTGTGCGTATTCTTCAGTCGGTGAGTGTATGGGCGAATGATGTTTGTAAGAACAGAAAGCCATGCAAGGCGTGTTGAATGGTGTGTTCATTTATAATGCGCATTGCTGCATTCAAATTTAATGATCATTTGAATTTGTGTGTGATTACCTATGCCAGACAGGTAAACAATCCTCTGCTGTTGAGTTGTAGAGTGCTTAGGCAGCAGCTCCCCATGTAGATTCAACAGGTTTGCTCAATAGTTTATTTTATTTATTTTTATTTAGAGATACAGCACTGAAACAGGCCCTTCAGCCCACCGAGTCTGTGCCATCAACCACCCATTTATACTAATCCTACATTAATCCCATATTCCTACCACATCCCCACAATTCCCTTACCACCTAACTATACTGGGGGCAATTTATAATTGCCAATTTACCTATCAACCTGCAAGTCTTTGGCTATGGGAGGAAACAAGAGCACCCAGCGAAAACCCACGCGGTCACAGAGCGAACTTACAAACTCGGCACAGGCAGTACCCAGAATTGAACCCGGGTCGCTTGAGCTGTGAGGCTGCAGTGTTAACCACTGCGTCACTGTGCCGCATGTATCCACCTTGCTGCATTTCCATGGATCCGATGGGATTTTACTTTCTTTACCCTGACTGCCATGTGGGACCTTTTCAAAAGCCTTGCTAAAATGCATGTTGACCACAATAACTGCACTATCCTCATCTATCTTCCTTGTTACTTCTTCAAAAAATCCATCAAGTTGGTCAAACAAGATCTTCCCTTAATAAATCCATGCTGACTATCCTTGATTACCCTGTGCCTTTCCAAGTGACAGTTTATCCTGTCTCTCAGAATAGATTCCAATAATTTGCCCACTACTGAGGTTAGACTGACTGGGCTGTAATTATTCGATTTATCCTTCGCCCCCTTTTTAAACAGAGGTACAACGTTAGCAGTTCTCCAATCCTTTGGCACCACACCTGTACCAGTGAGGACCGGAAAATTATGGTCAGACATTCTGCTATTTCCGCTCTTGCTTCTTTTAACAGTCTAGGGTACATTTCATCTGGCCGTGGTGATTGATCAACTTTCAGGTTTGTTTCTGGTTTTGACCATTTGCTGCTTTTTTTTCATATGCTGCCGAAAGAACATAGTCCTTTTCAGAGTCACTTCCAAGCGTATTGGTTTTGGATCATACTTTAGTCTCTGACCATCCGGATATATATGCAATTGGTTTACTGTACTGGCTTTGTGGATGTGGAATGCACTGAATATGGGTTTAGGGGGATTCACGTGAGGCATCATGCTCCGCAGCAGAACATCAACTTTGTCATGTCTTTGTTCAGTAATCAGTTCAGGTTGCAGAAGTATTTAGCTTGATTTGCGGAATAGACATCATCAGCATAGAAGAATGTGCGAGACATAATTGTGGCAGGCCTTTTGCAGGTATGTTGAACAGCGTTGGGGCTCGTATTGAGTCTTGTGGTATTCCGTTTGCCAGTCTTCTCCTGTCACTTCTCTCTTGTCCAATGTGGAGTCTAAATCACCTGTCAGGAAGGAATGCTTCATCTACTGTCCCGACCCAGGTTGGAAGAACCACGGACATATTTACGAGCATGCCAGTGTGCCACACTGTATCACAGGCAGCTGTGAGTTATAGTATGATTGTCTTCAGGTTCACTTCGAAGCAGCTTTTCATGTAGGTGGTAAGTGCCAGAACATGATCACATATGATGCGCTCCTAATGGCAACCAACTTGGTAGACATTAAGAATGGCTTCTTCTTCTGGAGAAGCGTTTTGCAGGATAAAACGTGCAAACATCTTAAGGCACACAGCATGTAGTGAAATTGGTGGATAACTAGCCGCCAGTGTGAGATTTCTTCCGTATTCTGGAATGGCAATGATTTTGACAAATGCCGCACATTCGATGGTGAATTGAAGCTAATGGTTCTTGTATGGAACAGATTCAGCTGGACACGAGCATATGACCAATTTATTTCAGGAATTCTGGTGCAATGTTGTCATATCCTGCTGTTTTATGACTTTTCATGCACTTTAATGGTTTCTCCAGTTCTGTATTCTTGAAAGAATGAGAACTGCATGTTGCTGGTGTTGCTTTTTTTTCAGCTCATTATCGCTGATGGTGTTTTTATTTCTTTACCAATAGTGAAATTGCTAAATGGAAAAGATGACTAATAACTTGTTTCGGGGTGACTGATGGGCGATTTCATACAGGTAATTTCTGGGCTTCTCCAAGGTAGCGAATCAGGCTCCAGCACTGCAAGGAGTGAAATTGCGCCCTGCTATGATCCTCCCATCTGGAGTGACGTGCAGCATTGAGAAACTGCATGAGGTGGTCTATTATATCAGCGTCACCAGATGATTCTTATTCCTTTAGAAGTGCTGCGCTTTCTGCATTATGGCATGGAACATAGATGGTTAGGTAGCTACGAGGCATGGCTGTGCAAGCAGCTTTGTGAATGGCAGCACTGAAGTGTTTATATAGTGCTTCCATAGGCATGTTACTGATAGCTATTGTTACAATGATGCCAACCAAGGACTCGCTGTATTTTTGCCAATGTGCTTTATGGAATTTCCATTACATCATTCTTGCACTGTTGATGCCTGGGATGCAAAGGTCAATATAAATGAGCGATGACCTTTGCTGATTATGTGAGAAATTGGCCAGGACTCGGCACTGTGATGGTTGAGGGTGATCATCAAAGGAACTGACCCAGTACAGGTCAGGTGAATGTTTCCGACTCCACCTGGCTGAATGACAATTTCCCCATTACTTGGGGTTGTGACTTCGGGTTAGGTCATTTCCCTGAAAAATTCTAAAGGCACATTGTTTCATTATAACGTTTTTGCAAGATGTTAATTGTAGAAATTCATCGCTGCAGAAGGAAATCAACACTTTCGACTTCGAGATTGGACGACGGACTGTTCTCCCGGTGAAGGATCTTATTTCCCATCAGACAGCTGGGAACTTCAAACAACCTTGGACTTTTTCACATTCAGCAGGAGTATAAATTTGCAAGGATTTTTTCCATTACATATGCAGTTTATAACTTCATCGTGTTTAAGAATTTAGTTTTTTTTCCAACTAAACAGTTACTTTGTTGATTTCAAGACACTTGGTTTTGTTAGAATCATCCGGGGATTAATAGATGGTACAATTTGGCTGGGTCTTTCTTTAATTTGGAAAGTTTACAATGATATGTCAGGCGATCTGTGGAGAGGCGGGTTTGAATTAAAAGTGTGTTGCCCCCACAACAATCAGAATCGTATTTTTTGATTAGGGCATTGACTGGTGCAGTCGTTCATAGCAACAGCTAAGTCTGGGATGCTGAATTTTGGTTGGAAGAGTAATCTTCCCAAACACGCATCGTTTGAGGAGAAAAGGGATTCAGCGGGATAGTTTCATAAATGATTTAAAGCAATAACACAGGTGAACAGGCCAGGACAAAATGTAACAGATCAACGGATTTAATTTCTGGAGGAATGGAATTGAGGAAGCAAAGAGCCGATATGAAACGAAGATAGAACCTTGGTTATACAACGCATAGCATACGGTGCGCAGTTCTGGTCTACATATTGCAAAAAAAAAGGATATTGATGCACTGGAGCAGATGCTATTATTTCAAACAGAATGAGACCAGAAATGAGAGCATTATTTAATCCATCATTAACAGTTTACTCATGTTATAATTATTTGCCCCTTGTCAGATCTCCATTATGAAAGCCCGATATGTTTGTTTTTCAGTCTCTCCTCACAGGGATACACCTCACTTAGCTCAGGGCTGTGATTGGTGCAGGTTACATGTGTTAAAGTCTATGAATCTTTGATAAGAATTGATCCATCTAACGTTAATCAGTAACCGAAGTGGAATTTACAGGAAACAGAGCTCAATATTCAGGCTGTGTAATAGAAAATTAAAATTGACTCTCATGACTCATAAATCCTCAGGACCGTGTTGGGGGAAGATGATTAATAAATACGCAAAAATAGTGCTCACGGAAACTATTCGCAGAATAAGAAAAAATCATTCTCCAGAGGATACTAAAAATGATCTGTCATTTAATTTTCAGTAAATAAATAACATCAGTTTATGTTGGAGGATTTCAATTGGAAACAGAACACCACCCAGTCATTTCAATTTATACTCTTCTTATCAAAATCTGCAATAATCTTCCCCTTGGCAATCAATTACATTCATAAAACACAGAGGCAGCTCCGTGGCATGGAGAATTCAGTCACCTGAAATAAATGATTTCAAAATAGGAACGGATTGGACAAATTTACTCATTATAATTCTACAGTGACAGATACACCCAATTATATATGATGACTGGGGTCAGATTTTCCACAATATTTAGTGACTCACAATCGGTACGATTCTGCAGTGACAGTTTCTCTGAGTAATTCAAGGCCTCTGAGATCAGGTGTTCCACTCTGGTTAGTGCCGCACACTCAGTACGATTCTACAGTGACAGATACTCTGAGTAATTCAAGGCCTCTGAGATCAGGTGTTCCACTCCGGTTAGTGAGCCACAATCAGTTTGATTTCCTATTCTCTAAGACTCCCACTAATATCAGAAAGTTGCATTCACTGAGGTCCTTTTGAACATGACACGACATTCTATTTATTGCTATGCCATACTAATTCAGTGAGCATGTCAGGTACAAACGGAAATTTATCAATAGTTGAGGAAAGAACAATAAAGTCACACAAATAATTCATGACATTTGACCGAAGTAAATTACATCACTGATGCAGTGTCTGCAAAATTATGACAATTAGATAGATATGTACCATTGTTAAACACAGACTAAAACAAGAAACTAGCTCACACACAGATTTACACAACCTCGATGTTTATAGTCACCAGGAACACCAACAACGGCAAGGAAAAGGTAATGTACAACTTTTCAATCATTTTCTGTGTACCGTAAAATGTGCATGTGTGCCACACAGAGCCTTTGTGCATTCAACGCGATAACCATGCATTCCCAGAGTCTTTAACCTACACCTTATTGGGATTGGCCCTGGGATATTGACGTTGCAACATCGTTCACAATATTCTCTTCTTTGAATTTCATCTGAAAAATTACAATATCATTTTCAGTCCGTGTTTTGACTGAAAATATTTCTATTTACTAAGATTGAATTAGAAATCTGCAATTACTGGACAATTTTCATTAACTAATGAAAATTAGAAGTTGCATTCTGCCAACAATGGTGTTGTTCTTTCAAACACCATCGATCCCATCTTTGGATCTCATGTAGTTTTAATGATGTCCTTCACTCGGTCGTGGTTGGTGCAGTGAAAAGCAGATTGCCGCCATCATCCATCTGGACCTTAAACCGCCGGGTCACATTGTAAAACATGGAAAACTGAGACTGCAGGCTGCAAAACTCTGACGAGACCTTCACTATCGCATTGACAAGAGACTTCAAATGTTCCTGGAGATGGGAGAGAAGGGAAGAGAAAGCGGGCAAGGACAGGGTTATACAGAGAGAGGGGGTGGTGTGGGGAGGAATTCACGGCCCAACATAATGCAAGATAAGTCAGAGAAAACACAACAATACAAGGAGGCCATTCAGTCCCTCGAGTCTTTTACACAGGTACGTGAAGAGGCGACATTGCCCCCTTGAGCCTGTTACACAGGGCAGGAGGAGTCCATTCGCCCCACGAGCCCGTTATATTGCAACAGGAGGAGGCGATCCATCTTCCTCGTCCTGTTACAGAGGAACAGGAGGGGGATAATCAGCCGGCTCAAACTTGATCCTTCCAAAGGGTGGCACAGTGGCACAGTGGTTCGCACCGCAGCCTCACAGCTCCAGCGACCCGGCTTCAATTCTGGGGACTGCCTGTGTGGAGTTTGCAAGAATCACCCTGTGACCATGTTGGATTTCGCCGGATGCTCCGGTTTCCTCCCACATGCCAAAGACTTGCAGGTTGATAGGTAAGTTGGCCATTGTAAATTACCCCTAGTTTAGGTAGGTGGTGGGGAAATATAGGGAAGGTGGGAATGTGGTAGGAATATGGGCTTAGTGTAGTATTAGAATAAATGGGTGGTTGATGATCGGCACAGACCCGGTGGGCTGAAGGCCTTGTTTGTAGTGCTGTATCTCGAAATAAAAATAAATAAATGATGGAAGTAGTTGATGGAAAGGAAGAAATTGGGGGTAACATGAGAGTGTCAACGAGACAGAGGGTCTCGCGAAGGCAGTAGGGTCTGTGGAATCTTTTAGTTTCACACGGCAAGGCAAACAGAACTTCGGTATAAGATCTCATCAAAATACTGCAGATCCATCAATGTAGAACTGCCTCAGGGCCGCCCTTCCATCACGACAGTGCTCCCTTAGAATATACCCTCAACAGTGCTGTATTCCCTCCATACATGGCCCTTCCAACAGTGCAGTGCTTCCCCAGCACTGACAGTCTGACAGTGCAGGGTTCCCTCAGTGCTTCGCATCCGACAATACAGCTCTCCCTCAGACCTGTCCCTCCGAAAGTACATCGCTTCCTCAGTACTAAACTGTCGACAGTTTACCTATTGCTCAGGATTCACACTCCGACTGAGCAGTGCTCCTTCACTCCTGACTGCCAGTTAATGTTGTGCCAACTTACTACTGGCCCTCCAACAGTGCAGCCCTCCTTCAGTACTTGTCCTCTGACAGCAGCACTTCCTCAGTGCTGAGCCTTGGACAGTGAAGCTTTCCCTCAATACTGATAATGTCACAAAGTCTGAAACAGAGGACACTTGTACACAAGAATTTATTATGGCAGGTGAGGTAAATAGCGGTAATTATAAGCATAGACTGAATACTGGGATTTGTAAACAGAATCAGAGCCCACAAAATGTGAAAATTACACTACACTTCGATAGGTGGGTCCCAGCTGCTGTGCTGCTTCAAATTTTGGGCACCAAACTTTAGGAAGGATGTCAGAGTCTCGGGCAAGATGTGAGAGGAGATTGGCCAGAAACGTACCAGGGATGAGGGATTTGAGGTAATGTGGAGGAACTGGAGAATCTCGGATTGCATCCATCTAGCGCTTAGGCTTCAGAGAGATTTAATCGAGGTGTTTAAAATCAGGAGCGCTTTCACTAGGGTAAATAAGGGTAAACTGTTTCCAGTTGCAGGAGGGTCGATAACCAGAGGGAGATGTTAGTTCGCATCCTCCCATCTATGAAAGATGATGGACACGCAACAAACAATCCAGTTAAGTGGAGTGTCTTCTCTTGCTGCCCCTGTGTGAAGGCCAATCCTTTAGAGGAAGATTCTATCACAAGTACCGCATGTCAGTTGCCAAGTGAAACTTTGAGCTTCTTTTTTGTTTTTCTTTGACATTTGCACGTTTTGCCAGGGTGTTGTACCATCTGGTGATCGTGGTAGTGCAAACCTTTCGCCATTTACCTCTTTCGCCAGCGAGTGACACGCCAGTGTGATACTCCACATTTGGAACCTTCATGCCATGCTTGCAAGTCCCCTTGAAGCGGATGTCTGGACGCCACACTGGTCGTCTGGCACTGGCTACCTAACCATACAGAAGGTCTTTGCATATGTGACCATCTTCCATCCTGCAGACGTGTCCGATTTACCCAAGCCGCCTCTGATTTGTGTCAATACACGTCTTCGAGGGACTCGAATTTAAGACAGGCAGTAGAAGGATCAGAGTGGGAGATGAGGATAAACGATTTCAAATAGCGAGATGCTGTGATCGGGAATGCACTATCTGAAATGACGGTGCAAGTAGCTTCAATAGAAACTTTCAAAAGTAGCATTGGATAAATGCATGAACTGTAATGATTTGCAGGGCGACGGGGGATAAAGAGCTGGAGTGCGAGATTGGATAGCTCTTTCAAAGAGCTGGCACTGTCTCACAGGACTGAATGGTCTCCTGTGCTGTATGATTCTGTATTCCTGTGTATTCTTCACAGTACGTGAGAACTCTAGGTTCAGCATGAAATATTCAAGGTTGTTAATAGAGGACGACCAATTTTCCAAGTGACACATAGAAACATAGAAAATTGGAGCAGGAGTAGGCCATTCGGCCATTCGGGCCTGCTCCGCCATTCATTAAGGTCATGGCTTATCTTCAAACTCAGTAACCTGTTCCGGCTTGTGTCCCATACCCTTTGATCCCTTTAGACCCAAGAGCTATATCTGGCATTTTAAAAAAAAAACATACGATGAATTGGCCTCAACTGCTTTGTGTGGTATCGAATTCCACAGGCTCACCACTCTCTGGGTGAAGAAATTTCTCATCATCTCAGTCCTGAAAGGTTTACCGCGTATCCTTGGACTATTACCCCAGGTTCTAGACCTTCCCACCATCGGGAACATCCTTCCTGCATCTACCCTGTCAAGTCCTTTTAGAATTGTATAGTTTTCTATGAGATCCCCCTTCACTCTTCTGAACTCCAGTGAATATAATACGAACAGAATCAATTTCTCCCCATACGTCAGTCCCGCCATCCCTGGAATCAGTCTGGTACACCTTCGCTGCATTCCCTCCATAGCAAGAACATCTTTCCTCAAATAAGGAGACCAAAACTGAGCACAATATTCCAGGTGTGGCCTCACCAAGGCCCTGTATTATTGTAGCAAGACATCCGTGCTTCTTCACTGGAATCCTCTCGCTATGAAGGTAAACATACTGTTTGCCCTTTTTTACCGCCTGTTACAACTGCATGCTTACCATCAGCGACTGGTGTACGAGAACACCAAGGTCTCGCTGCATATTCCCTTCTCCCAGTTTATAGCCTTTCAGATAATAATCTGCCTTCCTGTTTTTGCTACCAAAGTGGATAACCTCACATTTATCCTGCATCTTCCATGCATTAGCTCACTCACTCAACTTGTGCAAATCACCCTGAAGCCTCTCTGCATCATCCTCACAACTCGCCCTCCCACCCAGATTTGTGTCAACTGCAAATGTGGAGATATTACATTTAGTTCCCTCTTCTAAATCATTCACGGATATTATGAATATCTGGGGTCCTAGCACCGATCCCTGTGGTACCCCACTAGTCACTGCCTGCGATTCAGAACAAGACCCATTTATCCCTACTCTTTGTTTCCTATCCGCCAACCAATATTCTATGCATCGCAATACACTACCCCCAAACCCATACATTTTAACTTTACATGCGAATCTCTTATGTCGATCTTTGTCGAAAGCCTTCTGGAAGTCCAAATAAACCACATCCACTGACTCCCCCTCATCACCTCTACTAGTTACAGCCTCAAAAAATTCTAGTCGATTTGTCAAGCCTGATTTCCCTTTCGTAAAACTATGCTGACTCTGCCCAATTCTACCACTGTTCTCTAAGTCCTCTGCTATAAAATCTTTGATAATGGGCTCTAGAATTATCCTCACTATCGACGTCAGGTTGACTGGTCTGCAATTCCCTGCTTTCTCTCTACTTCCCTTTTTTTAAATAGCGGGTTACATTGGCTACCCTCCAATCTATAGGAACTGTTCCAGAGTCTATAGAATCATGGAAGATGACAACCAATGAATGCACTATTTGTCGGTACATTTCCTTAAGTACACACTTGAAGGATGCGTGAGACAGGCAGATGTAGGGGATGAAGTGGGGGTCTCCCAGTGTGATTGCTTTCTGAATCACCTAACATACATGTCCACTGGACAAAACATGAAAACCTTCACTCTTCCCATTGTCTCTCTTTTCCACAGTGTCTGTCGTTACGATAGATTCCATTCTTTTTGTGTTGTTAAAACTTGAGCATCTACATTTAAACAAAAATGGAAAGGATTTAATGCTTGTTGCATACTTGTAGAAGCTAAACTCGGGAAGTTTTTTTTAAAGGGAAGGCTAACAGAAGGCAGACCAGTAAATACATTTATTTTTTTTTTTCTGGAAGGCACATGATGTAAAGTAATCACAACAGGAGTTTATGCTTTGACCTGAAGAGTGATTTCCTTATTGACCAGTCATGAACTAAGGTGTCTCAGATTTTCCTCTGGAAAGCTTTTCGTTTCATTTTCAACTGTTACCAATCCAATAGGTTTGGCTAAAAACAGGAAGTTGCAGTTTACTTATTGACCTGCCAGGAGACGGAAACTCTGCCTGTCCTGCAGTGGGAAACAACAGCTGCACTATCGTCTCCTGTATTTGATGAATTCCTGAATATTTGCAGAAACCTTGAATCCTTAAAGTTACAGAGCCATGCAGTTTACAGGGTCTATTTAAACAGTTTCCTACAGTCTCCTATAGCAAACAGTCCATTCAAGCAGTGTTCGACAGCAAACAGTCCATTTAAACAGAGCCATACAATTTACAGGGCCTATTTAAAACAGTGTCTCCCAAACTAATATAGTCCTTCAAACGAACAAAGCCGGTCATACAAATGCAACCGCTCAAACTAATTCAGCTCCTCAAACGAATGAAGACCCACAAAAAATGCAGCCCCAAGTCAACTAAAGACCCTCAAATTAATGCAACCCTTCAAACTAATAACGCCCCTCAAACTACTGAAGCCTCTGAAATTAATACAGCCTCTCAAACTAATAAGAACAAAGAACAAAGAACAGTACAGCACAGGAACAGGCCATTCGGCCGTCCAAGCCTGCACTGATACTGATGCCTGCCTAAACTAACACCTTCTGCACTTCTGGGGCCTATATCCCTCTATTCCCTTCCTATTCATATATTTGTCAAGATGTCTCTTAAACGTCGCGATCGTATCTGCTTCCACCACCTCCCCTGGCAGCACGTTCCAGGCACTCACCACCCTCTGTGTAAAAAAACTTGCCTCGCGCTTCCACTCTAAACTTCGCCCCTCGCACCTTAAACCTATGTCCCCGAGTAACTGATTCTTCCACCCTGGGAAAAAGCTTCTGACTGTCCACTCTGTCCATGCCGCTCATAACTTTGTAAACCTCCAGCATGTCGCCCCTCCACCTGCGTCGTTCCAGTGAAAACAATCCGAGTTTATCCAACCTCTCCTCATAGCTCATGCCGTCCAGACCAGGCAACATCCTGGTAAACCTCCTCCGTACCTTCTCGAAAGACTCCACGTCCTTCTGGTAGTGTGGCGACCAGAATTGCATGCAATATTCTCAGTGTGGCCGAACTAAGGTTCTGTCCAGCTGCTACATGACTTGTCAATTTTTATACTCTATGCCCCGACCGATGAAGGCAAGCATGCTGTATGCCTTCTTGACTAACTTATCCACCTGCGTTGCCACTTTCAGTGACCTGTGGATCTGTATGCCCAGATCTCTCTGCCTGTCAATACTCCTAAGGGTTCTGCCATTTACTGTATACCTCCCACCTGCATTAGACCTTCCAAAATGCATTACCTCACATATGTGCGGATTAAACTCCATCTGCCATTTCTCCACCCAAGTCACCAACCGACCTATATCCTGCTGTATCCTCTGACAATCCTCATCATTATCCGTAACTCCACCAACCTTTGTGTCATCCGCAAACTTACTAATCACACCAGCTATATTTTCCTCCAAATCATTTATATGTACTACAAACAGCAAAGGTCCCAGCACTGATCCCTGTGGAACACCACTAATCACATCCCTCCATTCAGAAAAACACCCATCCACTGTTACCCTCTGTCTTCCGTGACTGAGCCAGTACTGTATCCATCTTGCCAGCTCACCTCTGATCCAGTGTGACTTCACCTGTTGCACCAGTCTGCCATGCGGGACCTTGTCAAAGGCTTTACTAAAGTCCATATAGACAACATCCACCGCCCTTCCCTCTCAATCATCTTCATCACTTCCTCAAAATACACAATCAAATTAGTAAGACAGGACCTACCCTTCACAAAACCATGCTGTTTCTCGCTAATATGTTCGTTTGTTTCCAAATGGGAGTAAATCCCGTCCCGCAGAATCCTCTCTAATTGTTTCCCTACCACTGACGTAAGGCTCACCGGCCTATAATTTCCTATTTATCCTTACCACCCTTCTTAAACAAAGGAACAACATTGGCTATTCTCCAGTCCTCTGGGACCTCACCTGCAGCCAATGAGGATGCAAAGATTTCTGTCAAGGCCCCAGCAATTTCTTCCCTTGCCTCCCTCAGTATTCTAGGGTAGATCCCATCAGGCCCTGGGGACTTATCTACCTTAATGCTTTGCAAGACACCCAACACATCCTCCTTTTTGATAATGAGATGACTGAGACTATCTGCACTCCCTTCCCCAGGCTCATCAGCCACCAAGTCCTTCTCCTTGGTGAATACGGATGCAAAGTAATCATTTAGCACCTCATCAATTTCCTCTGGCTCCACGCATAGATTCGCATCTCTGTCCTTGAGTGGGCCAACCCTTTCCCTGGTTACCCTCTTGCTCTTTATATGTTTATTAAAATATTGGGGTTTTCCTTAATCCTGTTTGCCAGTGACTTTTCATGACCTCTTTTAGCCCTCCTAACTTCTTGCTTAAGTTCCTTCCTACCGTCTTTATTTTCCTCAAGTGCTTCATCTGTTCCCAGCCTTCCAGCCCTTACAAATGCTTCCTTTTTCGTATTGACTAATGTAGACTCTCAAACTCATACAGCCACTCAAAATAATGCAGCCCTTTAAATAATGCAGCCCTTCAAAATAATGCAGCCCCTCGAACTTATACAGTCCCTCAAACTGATAATGCTCTTCAAACTAGGCAGTGGTCAATCTAATGTGGACCCTCAAACTATTTCAGACAATCAAATTAATTCATTGCATCAAGCTAAATCAGCCTCTGAAACGAATGCAGTTCCTCAAAATAATGCAGTCCCTCAAAAGAACACAGCCCCTGAAACTAATACTGTCCCTCAAAATAATGCAGCCCCAAAACTAATGCAGTCCCTCAAACTGATACAGCACCTCAAACTAATACAATCCTTCAAACTTAATCCGGGCCCTCAAACGAATAATGACACTCAATCTAATGCAGTCTCACAAGTAAATGCAGTCCATCAATCTAATGCAGACCCTCAAAATATTGAAGACCATGAAACTAATAAAGACCCTCAAACTAATAAAGATACTGAAACTAATAAAGATACTGAAACTAATAAAGATACTGAAACTAATAAATATCTTCAAACAGAGGAAGCCCCTCAAAGAAACGCATCCCCTCAAATAAATTCATCCCCTCAACCTAATAAAGACCCTCAAACAACCTCCCCCTCAAACTAGTGCAGACCCTAAAACTGATACAAACCTCAAACTAATGTGGACGCTCAAACTAATTCTGTCTGTGAAACTAACGTAGCCCCACCAACGAATTCACTCCCTCAAACTAATTCACTCCCTCAAACTAATGCACCCCTCAAGCTAATGCAGCCCTTCCTGCTAATTCAGACTTTCAAACCAACGCAGCCCCTTAAGCTAATGCAGTCCCTCAAACTAATTGCGCTTCTTAAATCAACGCAGCCCTCGAGCTAATATAGACCATCAAACTAATGCAGTCCCTCAATTTAATATAGTACCTCAAACTGACACAGACTCCCAAACTAATACATTTCCTCAAAATAATGCAGTCCCTCAAACTGATACAGCCCCTCAAATTAATACACCTCAACGAACTAATGCAGTCCCTCAAACTAAAAATGGCCCTCATACTAATAAAGTCCCTCAAAGTAATACTGTCTGTCAGTCTAATTCAGCCATCAAAATAATAAAGATCCCCAAACTAATGCAGTCCCTCAATCTAATAAAATCCCTCAAAGTAATACAGTTCCTCAAAGTAATGCAGCCCCTCAAACTAAAAATGGCCCTCCTGCTAATAATGTCCCTCAAATGTATACAGCCCGTCAGTCTAATTCAGCCCCTCAAAATAATGAAGACCCTCAAAATAATGAAGACCCTCAAACTAATGAAGACCCTCAAACTAATACAGACGCTCAAACTAATACAGACTCTCAAATTAATAAAGACCGTCAAACTACTAAAGACCCTCAAACTAATATAGGCCCTCAAACTAATAAAGAGCCTCAAACTAACACATATCATCAAACTAATAAAGACCTTCAAACTAATAAAGACCCTCAAAATAATAAAGACCCTCAAGCTAATGAACCTCCTTAATAAAGCAACGACCCTCAAACCAACGCTGCAACTCAAACTAATCCAGTCCCTCAAGCTAATACAGAGCCCGAAACTAATGCAGCCTCTTACACGAATGCAGCCTCTCAACTAATACAGACCCTCAAACTAATGCAGTCATTCAACTAACGCAGCACCTCAAACTAATTTGTTCCCTCAAACTAATGCACCCCCTGAAACAAATGCAGCAATTCAAGGTAATGCAGCTTTCAAAACCAAACCAGCCCTTCAAACTAACACAGTCCCTCAAACTAATATAGTAGCTGAAACGAACTTGACTGCTGAAACTAATACAGCCCTAAAACTAATAGATTCCCTCAAATTAATGTGCCCTTCAAATACCCAAAACACTTCTAACCAATGAAACCCCTCAGACTAATGCATACCGTCAAACTAATGCAGCATCACAAGATAACACAATCCTCAAATTAATACTGAAACTCAAACTAATGCAATCCTTCAAACTAATGCAGTTACTAAAAAATAATACAGCCCTACAAATTAATACAGCTCCTCAAATGCATACAGCTCTTCAAATTACGGATGGGAATTTTAATTTTAATGCGCTTGGGAACTGAGATCAATGTGGGTCAGTGGGAGTGAGGCTGGTAAGAGCGTGGGACTTCGTGAGGGATGGACATGGACAGGAGTTTAGGATGATCTGCTATTGATGGAAGCGGGTCAGGGGTGAACTGGAGCAGTGCAATCAGGAGCAGCGCTGTTCTAATTCTACTGGAGCCATTAAACAATGTGGAATAACCAGGACAACATCTGCAGTAAAATAGCAGTGAAATGAATATGCATGGGGCACTTCCAATGTCCATCCGCTGATATCACCTACGGAAATTACCAGACAATCCTGACGTACCCTTTAACTGTCTCAGTGTCAGAAACTCAGACTTCATATTGTAAGTGGGAAACTGCGAGAACAGAGAGAGACAGGTGTGCTTGTGTCAGTGTACACTGCGGAGAAATCAATATGATTTAACATTGAACCAGCTGGATTGAACATGATCATGATAACTTATATGAAAACTGTAAATGAAACATTTTATCATTGTGTGACGAGTCATGCAATGAACGAAGCTTTCAGCTTTATTTCTGCTCGAGGTCCTGGACTTTGAGATTATTTGCATCAGAATTAAACCTGCTGATATAATGTTTGTTGTTCAGGAGAGTGCATCTAATAGCAATGATCAGGGGTATAAGCGTGTCAGTGGAGACTGATCTACTGTATAAATCAGGGCTCTTTAGAATGAATCACCTCAGAGTGCCTGTCGGAGCTGTTGGTTCGACAACCAGCAGAGGTTGCTTGTTCTCACAGACATGGGACGTGCAGCATACTATGAGATAGAATACATCTATATTCCTATTATTGCAGCTGTTGGAATCCCTGGTAAGCTGTTTGGATAAACATCAGTCAATGTTATAAAACGGTGCAAACTTTGTTTTTGCACTTTGTATATTTTTCTCACTGTATATTTTACAGAACCGCTTTTCTGTTCTAGTGGTTCAATGGTGGAACGTCCTCCGTCTCTGCTCTTTCAGTTTTGTTGGAGCTGCAGTATTTCTGTGATGAAATTTGTTTATCAAACCAAGGTCATGTCACAGCATTATTTTCTGCTCTGAACTTATTGGAAAAAGTTGTTTTAGCTAACAGCAGGAACCAGAGTATCAGGATTGTTTACAGTTTCATGTTGTGGCACTAACCTGTCCGAGAACGTTGTTGTGAATTTGGCTTCACTGATTGATAATGAGACAACTCCTGGTCTCAGTGTTCCAAGGGGGCATTGCAATGTGGTTCCTCCACAATAACACGGCTCAGTTTAACGGGGATTTCAATAACATTATTGGTTATAAGTTATTAAATATTATTTCATTCTGTGTGTCTCTGACGCTTTATTAGAACTCCTGCTATGGAACTGAGTTTAAGAATGAATATTTCACATCTCCTTTCCTGATTAACTGTGGATGAATTTTCAAAGACTGGGCGACATTATAAAGTTGAATGTATGGATGCGATCTTGCAGCATTTTACACTGTATTTATTTGAATGACGAGGCCGTCTCTTGGTCTGGAGATTATGAGCTGCAGAGGTGATGTTGTTGTATGAATTGGACTAACCTGCCATCTATCGTGGTACTTCATAATTCTAGTAGAAGTAGGTAGGTGAAACAACACCTCCTCAACTTTACTCAATTAAAATTCCGACATGAACCCATCTGAATGTGACAAATGGTTAAGGCTCATAATTCAGTACATTGGTATCCTGAGTGAAACAATTTCTCAGATTATCATTTCTAAGGCATGTGCGTAACCGACCAGACATTCTGGAAACCACAAATTGTTTGCTTGTGCATGTTATTTGAAGTTTCTACAGAAGTTCAACAGTCGAGATAAGTGACTTAAATCTGGATAGATGTATAGCACTGTGCTATCTGATTGCATCAGCTATCTCTTGACTGCTTTATTCATGAAATAATTTGATTGTGCCTGTGTCTCTGCTTGAATAACTTCATTTTATCTCGCAATTTGCTTCAAGAGTTCACGAAAGTCCTATTACTTCCTTGGATATGAACATTTCCACATTTCTGGCAATTTACAGTACAGTACATCACTGCATATTCGCTTGGTCTTCAAACAGTTCCGATGAAGGGTCACTGACCCGAAACTTTAACTCTGCTTCTCTTTCCACAGATGCTGCCAGACCTGCTGAGTGATTCCAGCATTTCTTGTTTCGAGTCAAGCAACAGCCTGACATAGTCATACTCACAGAATCATAACTTACAGACATTGTCCCAGACACTGCAATCACTATCCCTGGGTATTTCCTGTCCCACCGACAGGACAGACCAAGCAGAGGTGGTGGCACAGTGGTATGCAGTAGGGAGGGAGTTGCCCTGGGAGTCCTCAACATCGACTACGGACCCCATGAATCTCATGGCATCAGGTCAAACATGGGCAAGGTAACCTCCTAATGATTACCACCTACTGCCCTCCCTCAGCTGATGACTCAGTACTCCACCATGTTGAACACCGCTTGGAGGAAGCACTGAGGGTGGCACGGGCACAAAATGTACTCTAGGTGGGGGACTTCAATGTCCATCACCAAGAGTGGTTCGGTAGCACCAGTACTGACCGATCAGGCCTACTCCTAGAGGACATAGCTGCTAGACTGGGGAAGAGGCAGGTGGTGGGGGAACCAACACGAGGGAAAAACATACTTGAACTCGTCCTCACAATCTGCCTGCTGCAGATGATTCTGTCCATGACAATATGGAAAGGAGTGACCACCGCACAGTCCTTGTGGAGACGGAGTCCTGCCTTCATATTGAGGATACCATCCATCGTGTTGTGTGGCACTATCACTGAGCTAAATGGGATAGATTTCGAACAGGTCCAGCAATGCAAAACAGGGCATCCATGAGGCGCTGTGGGCCATCAGCAGCAGCAGAATTGTACTCAACCACAGTCTGTAACGTCTTGGCCCGGCATAGCCCCCACTCTACCATTACCATCAAGCCAGGAGACCAACCCTGGTTCAATGAAGAGTGCAGGAGGGCATGGAGGAGCTGCACCAGGCATGCCACAAAATGAGGTGTCAACCTGGTGAAGCTACAACACATGACTATCTGTATGCCAAACTGATTAAGCAGCATGAGATAGATCGAGCCAAGCGATCCCATAACCAATGGATCGGATCTCAGCTCTGCAGTCCTGCCACATCCAGCCGTGAATGGTGGTGGACAATTAAACAACTAACTGGAGGAGGTGGCTCCACAAATATCCCCATCCTCATTGATGGGTGAGCCCAGCACATCAGTGCGAAAGATAAGGCAGAAGAATTTGCAAGAATCTTCAGCCAGAAGTGCCGAGTTTATGATCCATCTCGGCCTCCTCCTGAAGTCCCCAGCATCACAGATGCCAGACTTCAGTCAATTCAATTGACTCCGCGTGCATCAAAAAATGACTGAAGGCTCTGGACACTGCAAAAGCTACGGGCCCTGACAATATTCCGGCAATAGTACTGAAGATCTGTGCTCCACAAGTGGCTGCGCCCCTAGCCAAGCTGTTCCACTACAGCTACAACACTGGCATCTACCCTGCAATGTGGAAAATTGCCCAGGTATGTCCTGTACACAAAAAGCAGGACAAATCCAACTCAGCCAATTACCGCCCAATCAGCCAACTCTCTATCATCAGTAAAGTGATGGAAGGTGTCATCAACCGTGCCATCAAGCAGCACTTGCTGAGCAATAACCTGTTCAGCGACGCCCAGTTTGAGTTCCGCCAGTGCCACTCAGCTCCTGACCTCATTACAGCCTTGGTTCAACATGGACAAAAGGGCTGAACTCCAGAGATCATGTGAGAGTGACTGCCCTTGACATCAAGGCAGCATTTGACCGAGTATGGCGTCAAGAAGCCCTCGCAAAACTGAGGTCAATGGGAATCAGGGGGAAAACCGTCATCTGGCTGGAGTCATACCGAGCGGAAAGGAAGATGGTTGTGATTTTTGGAGGTCAATCATCTGAGCTCCAGGACATCACTGCAGGTGTTCCTCAGGGTAGTGTCTTAGGCCCAACCATCTTCAGCTGCTTCATCAATGACCTTCCTTCAGTCATAAGGTCAGAAGTGGGGATGTGCACGGATGATTGCACAATGTTGAGCACCATTCGTGACTCCTCAGATACTGAAGCAGTCCGTGTAGAAACTCAGCAAGACCTGTACAATATCCAGGCTTGGGCTGATAAGTGACGAGCAACATTCACGCCACATAAGTGCCAGGCAATGACCATCTCCAAGAAGAGGGAATCTAACCATCTCGATTTGACATTCAACAGCATTACCATCGCTTAATTCCCCACTATCAAGATCCTAGGGGTTACCATTGACCAGAAACTGACCTGGAGTAGCAATATCAATACCGTGGCTACAAGAGCAGGTCAGAGGCTAGGAATCCTGAGGCGAGTAACGCACCTCCTGACTCCCCTAAGCCTTTCCACCATCTACAAGGCACAAGTCAGGAGTGTGATGTGATACTCTCCACTTGCCTGGATGGGTGCAGCTCCAACAACAATCAATGAGCTCGACACCATCATGGAAAATGCTGCCCGCTTGATTGGCACCCCATCTACAAACACTCACTCCCTCTACCACCGACGCACAGTGCCAGCAGTGTGTACCATCTACAAGATTCACTGCAGCAATGCACCAAGGCTCCTTGGACAGCACCTTCCAAACCCGCGACCTCTACCAACTAGAATGACAAGGGCCGCAAACGCATGGGAACACCACCACCTGCAGGTTCCCCTCCAAGTCACACACCATCCTGTCTTGGAACTATATCGCCGTTCCTTCACTGTCGCTGGGTCAAAATCATGGAACTCCCTTCCGAACAGCACTGTGGGTATACCTACCCCAAATGGACTGCAGCGGTTCAAGAAGGCAGCTCACCATTACCTTCTCAAGGGCAATTAGGGATGGGCAATAAATGCTGGCCTGGCCAGCGTCGCCAACATCCCATGAATGAATAAAAAAAAATTGCTGGAAATTATCACTGCTCCCCTGCCAATCAGAGTAAGGAACCTTCCCACCGCTTCCTGTTTCTGCAGCCAGCTTGCTGTCCATTCTGCTGATTGTCCTCTAATTCTACTTGAAATAAGATTATTCATGAGTCGACGTGTGGTATCTTATTGAAGACCTTTCGCTAATCCATGTATGTTATGTCTAAATCCTTAGTCTTCACTCCGATTTCAGATATTATTCAAATAATATCATATGGTATAGCCTTTTGAATATGTGCAGACTGCTCGTTCTCATATTATGTTTCTCTTGATTTTTTTCTGCTCAATCTTTCAATAAGAATTCCATTACCACAGCATCACAGAACCAATCCAGCGCATAACGAGACCTTTCGGCCCATCGTATCTGCAACGGCTCTCTGAAGGAGCAACTCCCTCAGTTCCATTCCCCTGCCCTCTCCCCATGGCCCTGCACATTAATCCTTTTTCATATAATTGTCATTTGCCTCATGTCAATTTGCTTCTCTTACCAAATACTTTAAATCTGTGCCCTTTCCTTCTCCATCCTTTCACGAGTGCGAACCGTTTCTCTCTATCTGCACTGTCCAGACCCCTCATGATTTTGAATACCACTATCAAATCACCTCTCAGCCTTCTCTTCTCCAATGAAAACATTCCTAAGTTTTCCAATCTAACTTTGTGACTGACATTCTTCATCCTTGGGACCATTCTCGAGAATCTGTCCTGTACTCTCTGCAATGCCTTCACGTCTTTCATCAAGTGTGGCGCCCAAAATTGGAAGCGATAGTTCAGCTGAGGCCGAGCGAGTGTCTCATACAATTTTCACATAACTTCCTTGCTTTTGCACTCTATACACCTATTAATAAAGCCCAGTCCTGAAAGGTTTGCCACGTATACTTAGGCTATGACCCCTGGTTTTGAACTCCCCCACCATCGGGAACATCCTTCCTGTTAAGTCCTGTTAGAATTTCGTAGTTTTCTATGAGACCCCCCCTCACTCTTCTGAACACCAGCGAATATAATCCTAACCGACTCAATCTCTCCTCATACGTCAGTCCCGCCATCCCAGGAAGCAGTCTGGTAAACCTTCGCTGCATTCCCTCTACAGCAAGAACATCCTTCTTCAGATAAGGAGACCAAAACTGCACACAATATTCCAGGTGTGGCCTCACCAAGGCCCTGTATAACTGCAGCAAGACATCCGTGCTTCTGTACTCGAATCCTCTCGCTATGAAGGCCTTTTTGCCTGTTTGCCTTTTTTACCTGCTGTTGCACCTGCATGCTTACCTTCAGCGACTTGTGCACGAGAAAACGCAGGTCTCGCTGCATATTCCTCTCTCTCAGTTTATAGCCATTCAGATAATAATCTGACTTCCTGTTTTTGCTACCAAAGTGGATACACTCACATTTATCCACATTATAATTCAATCTGCCATGCGTTAGCGCTCTCACTCAACTGGTCCAAATCACCCTGAAGCCTCTCTGCATCCTCCACATAACTCTCCCTCCCATCCAGTTTTGTGTCATCGGCAAATTTGGAGATATTACATTTCGTTCCAATAATGTGAATCAGCAATGTACATTTTTAGTAGCTGGGAACCTAACACTGATCCCTGCGGTACCCCACTAGTCACTGCCTGCCATTCAGAAAAAGAGAACATGTATCCCTACTCTTTGTTTCCTGTCAGCCAACCAATTTTCTATCCATCGCAATATACTACCCCCAATCCTATGCACTTTACTTTCATATGCTAATCTCTTATATGGGTCGATGTGGAAAGCCTTCTGGAATTCCAAATAAACCACATCCAATGGCTCACCCCCATCAACTCTACTAGTTACATCTTCAAAGAATTCTTGCAAATTTGTCATGCATGAGTTCCCTTTCGTAAATCCATGCTGACTCTGCCCGATTCTACCACTATTCTCAAAGTGCTCTGCCATAAAATATTTTAGAATGGACTCCAGAATTTATCCCACTCCCGACATCCGGCTGACTAGTCTTTTATTCTCTGCTTTCTCTCCACCTCCCTTTTTAAATTGTGGGTCTACATTAACTACCCTCCGGTCTGAAGGAACTGTTCCGGAGTCTATAGAATCTTGGAAGATGACGACCAATGCATCCACTATTGACCCCGAGAAGGGGCAGGCAGACAGTGCAGGAAGCCCCTTTGGCTATCCCCCTCTCTAACAAGTATACCGTTTTGGAAACTGTTGGGGGGGATAGCCTGTCAGGGGAAAACAGCAGCAGCAAGAGCAGTGGCACCACGGCTGGCACTGTTGTTCTGCAGGGAGGGACAAAGCGCAGAAGAGCAATAGTTACAGGGGACTCTATAGTCAGGGGCACAGATAGGCGCTTTTGTGGACGTGAAAGAGACTCCAGGATGGTATCTTGCCTCCCTGGTGCCAGGATCAAGGATGTATCTGAACGGACAGGGAGCGTTCTGAAGGGGGAGAGTGAACAGCCAGAGGTTGTGGTACACATCGGTACCAATGACATAGGCAGGAAGAGTGATGAGGTCCTGCAGGGGGAGTTTAGGGAGTTAGGTAGTAAGTTAAAAAAAATGACCTCTAGGGTTGTAATCCCTCGATTACTCCCTGTGCCACGTGCCAGTGAGGATAGAAATAGGAAGATAGTGCAGCTAAACGCATGGCTGAGCAGCTGGTGGAGAAGGGAGTGTTTCAGATATCTGGACCATTGGGCTCTCTTCAGGGACAGATGGGAACTGTACAAGCAGAACGGGTTGCATTTAAACTGGAAGGGCACTAATATCCTGGCTGCAAGCTTTGTTGGCGTCACTCGGGAGGGTTCAAACTAGCGTGGCCATTAGGGATGGGCAATAAAGGCTGGCCTGGCAAGCGACGCCCACATCCCGTGAATAAATAAAAAAAAATGTGAAGTCACACGGGATCAGAGGTGAGCTGGCAAGATGGATACAGAACTGGCTCGGTCATAAAAGACAGAGGGTAACAGTGGATGGGTGTTTTTCTGAATGGGGGGATGTGACTAGTGGTGTTCCACAGGGATCAGTGATGGGACATTTGCTGTTTGTAGTATATAAATGATTTGGAGGAAAATATAGCTGGTCTGATTAGTAAGTTTGAGGACGACACAATGGTTGGTGGAGTTGCTGATAATGATGAGGATTGTCAGAAGATACAGCAGGATATAGATCGGTTGGAGACCTGGGCGGAGAAATGGCAGATGGAGTTTAAACTGGACAAATGTGAGGTAATGCATTTTGGAAGGTGTAATGCTGGTAGGAGGTATACAGTCAATGGCAGAACCCTTAGGAGTATTGACAGGCAGAGAGATCTGGGCGTCCAGGTCCACAGGTCACTGAAAGTGGCAACGCAGGTCGATAAGGTCGTCAAGAAGGAAAACGGCATGCTTGCCTTCATCGGTCGGGGCATAGGGTATAAAAATTGGGAAGTCATGTTGCAGATGGACAGAGCCTTAGTTAGGCCACACTTAGAATATTGCGTGCAATTCTGGTTGCCGCACTACCAGAAGAACGTGGAGGCTTTGGAGAGGGTACAGAGGAGGTTTACCAGGATGTTGCCTGGTCTGGAGGATATTAGCTATGAGGAGAGGTTGGAAAAACTCGGATTGTTTTCACTGGAACGACGGAGGTGGAGGGGCGACATGATAGAGGTTTACAAAGTTATGAGTGGCATGGACAGAGTGGATAGTCAGAAGCTTTTTCCCAGGGTGGAAGAGTCAGTTACTCGGGGACATAGGTTTAAGATGCGTGGGGCGAAGTTTAGAGGGGATGTGAGAGGCATGTTTTTTTAAACAGAGGGTGGTGAGTGCCTGGAACTTGCTGCCAGGGAAGGTGGTGGAAGCAGATACGATAGCGACGTTTCAGACATCTTAACAAATACATGAATTGGAAGGGAATAGAGGGGTATGGGCCCCGGAAATGCAGAAGGTGTTAGTTTAGGCAGGCATCAGTATCGGCTTAGGCTTGGAGGGCCGAATGGCCTGTTCCTGTGCTGTACTGTTCTTTGTTCTTTGTTGTTTGTTCTATTTCCAGGGCGACTACGTTGTGTACTCTGGGATGCATGCTATCGGTCCTTGGGGATTTATTGTTCTTCAATCGTATCAATTTCCCCAACACGATTTCTCTACTAATACTGATTTCTTTCAGTTCCTCTCGATAACTAACCCCTTGTTTCCCAACATGTCTGGTATGATATTTGTGTCCTCTTTTGTGAATACAAAACCAAAGTATGCATTTAGTTCGTTCGCCATTTCTTTATCCCCCATAATAAATTCCCGTGTTTCTGTCTGTAAGGGACCTACATTTGCCTTCACCAAACTTTTTCTCTGCACATACCTATAGCAACTTTTACAGTCAGTTTTTATGTTCCCCACAAACTTGCTGTCATACTCTATTTTCCCCTTCTTAATCAATCCCTTGGTCGACCTTTGCTGAATGCTAGACTGCTCCCAACCCTCCGGTCTGTTATTTTTCCTGGCAAATTTATATGCCTCTTTCTTGGATCTAATGCTCTCTAATTTCTCTTGTCAGCCATGGTTTGGCTACCTTTCCCGCTTTACTTTTGCGCCAGACAGGGATAAACAATTGTTGCAGTTCATCCATGCACTCTTTAAAGGTTTGCCAGTGGTGATCCACCGTCATCCCTTCAAGTAACGTTTCCCAATCTGTCATGACCTACTCGCACCTCATGCTTTCAGTTTCCTTCAGGACCCTTGTCACTGAATCAACTACGTCACTCTCCATCTTGATGAAGAATTCTATCATATTATGATCGCTCGTCCCCAAGGAGTCTCAGACCACTAAATTGTAAATAATTCTTCTCTCATTTAGAACTGTACCCTTGATTCTATATTGTCTCACCATGTTCTTCCTACCGAAATCAATCACTTAACGTTTCTCTGCATTGAACTTCATCTGCCACCTCTCAGCCCATTCCACCAACTTGTTTATGTCCTTTTGTAGTACTGAACTATGCTACTCACAGTTCCCAATGCTTCCAAGTTTAGCATCATCAGCAAACTTCGAAATTGTGCCCTGCATACCAAGGTTGTTGTCATTAATATGTATCATGAAAAGCAAGGTTCCCAACACTGATCCCTGGGAAACTGAACTACAAAAATTCCTCCAACCTGAAACAAAAACATCCTTTAACCACTTTGTTTCCTTGCACTCGGCCAATTTCGTATTCATGTTGCTACTACCCCTTTTTATTCCAAGAACTACATGCTTGCTTGCAAGTCTGTTGTGTGGCACTGTATGAAACGCCTTTTGAAAGTCCATGTACACCACATCAACAGCATTGCCTTCATCAACACTCTGTTCCGTCCTCGAAAATTTCTAGAAAGTTGGTTAAGCATGATTTTCATTTGTCCATGTGATTATTGCTGTTGTCCCTAATTACTTTTTGTCGACATTTTCGCACCACCAATGTGAGAATAACTGGCCAGTAGTTGCTGGGCTTATGTTTACACCTTTTTTGAACACAGGGTAACATTTGCAAATCTCCAGTCCTCTGAAACCACCCCTGGTCGAAGGAAGACTGACAAATTATGGCCAGGCCTCTGCGATTTCCACCCTCAATTCCCTAAGTTTCGTTGGATACATTTTATCCGGCCCTGGTGTTTTATGCACTTTGGGTGCAGGCAGCCTATTTAATGCTTCTTTATCAATTGTAAACGACTCTTGTGTCTGACTTACATCCTCTGTAAACATTCCCCAGTTTCATCTTCTTCCTTAGTAAAGACAACTCAAAGTATTCATTTAATTATTCAGCTATGCCTACTGACTCCATGTGTAAATACATTTATGTCCCGAATCGGCGCAACTCCTCATTTTACCAACCTTGTGCTCCTGATATACCGATAAGAAATTTTGGGATTTCCTTTTCTGCCAGCTGCCACCGACTTTACATGCTCCGTCTTTGCTTCTCTCATTTGCATTTTCACTTCCACTCTGGACCTCCTATATTCAACCTCGTTCTCAACAGTATAATTTACCTGGCATCTGTCATAAGCAAATGTGTTCGTCTTGATCTTCATCTCTATCTCTTTTATGATCCAGGGAGTTTTGGATTTGAATGCTTTAATTTTCCCCTTTTGAGGGAACATACCTTGACGGTGCCCGAACTATCTCTTCTTTGAAGGTTCAACTACCAGTTTTCCTGTCAGCTTTTGACTCCAATGTATTGGCCCCAGCTCCAGTATTACCCTATTGAGGTCAGTCTACCCCCAGTTAATTATTGCTACCCTGGATTGCACTTTGCCCGTTTCTATAGTCAGCAAAAACCTTATGACACAATGATCACTATCCCTTAAATCCTCTCGTACTGATACTTGATCCACTTGGCCCACCATTTCCCAAGAACCCAGATCTAGCAGTGACCCCTTTCTCATTGGGCTAGCTAAATACTGTTGTAGAAATGTTTCCTGAACATACCCTAGGAACTCTTGCCCCTCACTGCCCTTGACACTACTATTATCTCAGTCCATGTTTGGATAAGTAAAGTTCCCCATTATAACCAAACTGGAACTTTTCCACCTTTCTGTAATATCCTTGCAAATTTCTTCCACTTCATCCTTCTCACCAGCTGGTGGCCTAAGGCAAAAATACCGAGCAATGTAGCTGCATCGTTATTGTGTCTTTGGCTCCATCCAAATTGATTCTATCCTCGACACCTCTGGGACATCATTTCTCTCGAGCACTGCAATGCACTCCATAATCAATACTGCCACCGCTGCCCCTCTTTCCCCTTTCCTATCATTCCTGAACACTTTGTATTCAGGTAAACTTTACCCCGCCCTCGCCCCACCCCTCCGCCCCGCATGCTTGTCTTTGAGCCTGGTCGTTGTTGTCGCCACAACATCATATTTCCACATTGCAATCTGTGCCTGTGCCTCACCAGTCTTATTAACCATACTCTGTGCATTCACACACATACACAATGAGCATGATTCGGACTCTATTACATTTACCTATACCCTGACCCCACCGAATAACATACTATTCACTTCTCTTGTGCTATTGTTCTCCCCTAGTATTCTGTGCACCTTGGTGTCCCTTTTGAATACTTGCTCCTGGTTCTCACACCCCAGACAAGTTATCAGTTTTGCTTCCCTCCTACCTGAGCTCTTTCTCAGATTCCGATCCCCTGACAATTTAGTTTAAACACTCCCCAACCTCATGAGCAAATCTCTTCTGGCTGTTCACCCTCCCCCAGAAAAATGTCCTGCAGCCTTCCATGACATGCTTGGCCGTGGCACCAGGGAGGCAACACACTATCCTGGAGCCACGTTTCCAGCCACAGAAACGCTGCTCTGTTCCCTTAGCTAACGAATCACTACTTTTCTCCCACTCCTCTTCCTCCCCACCTGTAGAGCCACGAACTGGGCTCTGACTGCACTCTTCTGAGGAACCAACACCCTCACCATTATCCAAAATGGAGAACCGATTAGCGAGTGAAAGCCTCCTTGGGGAACTCTTGCAATAGCTGACTGGTTCTCTTAGACTGTCTGGCGGTTAGTCATTCCCTTTCTGCCTACATTATTCTACAGTGGGGTGCGACCACCTCCCTAAAAAAGCTATCCATGTAGTCGTTCGCCGCGCGGATGCACAACAATGACTCCACCCACCGTTCGAGTTCCTAAGTTCGAGTTCAAGCTCCTGCAACCCGTGATGCTTCCAGCAGCTGTGTTCATCTGGGTCAAGTGGTGCGTCCACGATGTCCTGCATAACGCAGGATGTGCATTCTACTCGGAAGAGCAGCACTGCCATACCGTAACATTACATACTTATTTATTATGAGTAGAATAGCTTACCATGTACTGACCAAACTGCTCCTTCCACTACACCAAAGCAGGGACCAATTAACGGATTCTCTTCACTGCCACTGAGGTAACGTTAACTGCTTCAATTTACTTCGGATTGTTCAATCTTCTGTTTGAAATATAAGAATCACATTAGCTGTCCAGAAGTTCTATCGCTCTATTGCCTATTGTGATGATAACTAATGTACATATAATTGAGGTTCTGATCATTCTTCCTTCTTTCTCTTCATATGTGCGGTTGTAAACCATCCAAACCAGAACGTTTATCCTCTCTTTGATTACTTTAGCACATATGATCCCAAATTCTATCTTAAATAACCTGATGTTTGGCAATGAAATTATTCACTATTATTTCACAGTTCAGTTCCTCCCCGCAGATACATTTTTTCTCTTCTTCAGTCTCTGAATAGTCATTCAATTCTGTGCCAACCATCCCTCAACAACACAGAGTTCTTTCTTATCGACCACAGAGCTGCTCTGCAGAGGTCCATTTACATTTATGACCATGTCAGGCTGTCCCTTTCTGGTTCAAATCCAGTAAACGTAAGCTGTCCTTAATCGCACAATGGATGTACCTTGACTGACAGACACATTGGGGCCGTTTTCTGCCAGCTTGCTCCATCATCTCCTGCTGGGACATTCCAAGGATCCCATTTGGAACAGACTTGTTTTTGTTTCAAACTCTCGCCATTCCCGCTCGATTTTCTCACTTCATCACTGGTTCTAATCTGCGAATGGAAAACTCACAGGATCCTGATCCTAGCTCCACTGTTGGAACCATGTTGCAAATTATAGGTGTGTGGACCTCTAGTGTGAACCTTCGCAAATTCCACCTTCAAATAGTGTCGCTATGGAAGCGGTTCTGGTCCTCGATGTGCTGATTTTGTGGAAGATACGGGGGCCATTCTTTCCTGCAATCCTCTGCCAGTCCTGTCATGCATATTTTTTGACTGTTTGATGACTGTGGATGGTGCTATTATCTTTTTTTACTTGAACGGGAGGATTTCATCAACTCTGCTTCTGATTTCTATCCATCCCTCGACTTCAAATCGTCAGTCTCTGACACTGTCCTTCCCTTCCTCGATCTCTCGACCTCCATTTCAGGGGATTGACTGTCCACCAATATCTATTATAATCTCACCATCGTCCACAGCTACGTTGATTATACTTTTCTCCTGGAAAGACTCTGTTACATTCGTTCAGTTTCACCACCTCTGCTCTAATGTTCCAATCATGCTGATTTACAAACCAGTGCTTCTGAAATGTCTTGGTTTTTCCTCAGCCAAGGACACCTCTCCACTGTGATTAACAGGGCCCTGGACTCTGACCATCCCATTTCGCACTTTGCTGCCTTCACGCCATCCCCCCACCCCCCACTCCCCCTGTACCTTCCAGAACTCAGGACAGGTTCTCCTTGTCATCAACGTCCAAAACTTCAGACTCCACTTTCAACGCATCATCCTCCAACATTTCTGCCATATCCAGTTAAGTCCATCAACAACCATATATGCTGCTCCCCTCCAGTACAACCAGCTCTTTGTGACCCAGTGTCCACTCCTGAATCACCCAACTCCTGTTTCCTTTCTAAGAGCACCTTTTCATGCAAGCACAGGAGATGTAATACCTGTTCTTTTACGTCCTCCCTTTCCGATGTCCAAGGCCTCAACCACTTCTTCCAGGCGATTTGCTTGCACTTCATATAACATCGCAACTTGATTCGGTGCACATAATCGAGTTTCCTATACCTCAAAAAAGGAGCAAAGGCAGATTGACTGATTCCTTTACGAAACCTCTCCTTTCAGTTCACAATCATGACCCTGAGCTTCGAGTCGCTTGTTACATTAATTTTGCTTTCGAATCCCGCCCTGACCTTGCTATTCTCGACCTCCGACAGTGGTCCATTGAATCTCACTGAGGAACAGCACCGAATATTCAGATTAGGCATTTTATTGTCTGTCCGACCCAACACTGAGATCAATTGAATCCGATTATAACCATTACTCAAACCTTCCTCGATGGCTTGTACTGCTTTGGAGGATGGCGGAACCCGAGTCACTGGAATTGGAGGGTGTGTTTTTGGGAAGAACATCCCCTTCTGTTAGAAAGCTGACAGGCTGATTCACCCTGCTGAGATCTGCCCGCCGCCACCACCTACCACTCCCCGTCACTTTTGCCGGCCATAGGAGCCATCTTTTCTTTATAGATTTTAATTCTTTCCTCTTACTGCCTTATTCTGTTGTTACAATTCATACCACATCTGGACTCATCCTCTCCTTCTTTAGCTGTTCCATTTGCCTTGCACTATCATCACTTTATCCCTGAATCAATCCTGTCCGTCACACAATTAAAAACATTACCAGTTTCCCTTTCTTTCCCCCATATCTCACTTTGAAATGGCTGCATAATTGCTTGTAAACAGACTATCTCCAGTCTCTTCCAATTCTGAGGAATACCAATCACATGAAAGGTTAACACTGTTTGCTTACTCACAGATAATGCCTGACATGCTGAACGTTTTCAGCATTTTCCTATTTAATCAGCTTTACTGTTGTGTCAGTATTTTGCTCTCACGACAATGCTTAAGCCTGGATATCAACAAGGGTGTGATATAGATAGTAACAAGAGTTTGAAATTTCTAACTCCACAGACCGCCTCTTTTAGGCTTGTGGGGCTTCCCCGCCGTGAAATAAACCGATTGATGGGCTTGGCTTCCAATTGGGCAGACAGGAGTCTGGCGCAGACCTCAGGATTACGGCTGTCCAAATCCTGACCCCTGCGTCAGGGTTTCATTGCGTAATATTGAGGGATGTTCCACCACCAACTCTGCAGGAGGTGAGATTTCTCATTGCTGAGCTGTCAATCCCCTAAACCATAGAGGAGTCGCCTATTGCGCAGCATGGTCCGTGAATGGGGAGGAGAATCGCGAGGGGTGGGGGGGGGTGGTTCTGATCCTCAACACCGGGGAGGGATCTGTAATGCTGGAGCATAGTCCCAGACAGAATGAGGGAAATGTTTGATCTAAGACACGATGCAAGGTCCGGTCCCAACTCGTTTCTGATTACGTGCTGGGCTTCAATCCAGGGGAGCATTCAATCCTGAGGTTGGGTGTGGCGGGGTGTCTATACTTCACGTCAACGAGTGCTGTGAGTGATCCAATGACTAGTGTGATACCAGAGTGGGGGATAGTTCTAATTAACAATCTCGGGTGTCTTTCTTTGTGGCTTGGGTTATAAATGGGGAAACTTGCCGGCCAGACTTACATCTGTAAAACAGATTGCATCAGAGACTTCCAAGTTCATTAAAATATTTAAATTCCTAACCCGCCTCCTGGGACAAGCTTTCCTCCCATCCCATGTCCCTACTGCATTAAACTCGGAAGTTGTTGGGTCAGAAATATAATTTGATCAGTGTCAAGAGTTAAAAAGAAAAACCTCTGGGTCGTTTCCAGTGCACCTGTTTTTTGGTGCTAATATACTGGCCTTACTGTCTTTGTCAGATGCAGAAAATGTTTGATCAGTAATTTCCAGTCCCTTTTCCTTGCTCTGATTTACAGGTAATTTACTGCCGATTGTGATCCTCTCCCAGGGAAAATGCGGCCTCTCCACCTGCACCAATCGATACTTAGTGGCCATGGCAATCTCGGATATACTTTTCCTTATCACTGGGGTCTTACTATGTGGAGTCGTGTTTAATGGTTTCTTGGGATCTTTCCTGGTTATCACCCCTGTATGTATTGTTGCTGCTGTCCTGTTTCGTGCAGCCACAGAATGTTCTGTCTGGTTCACGGTCACTTTCACCTTTGATCGATTTATTGCCATTTGTTCCCAGAAGCTGAAAACAAAATATTGCACCAAGAAAACTGCGGCTGTGGTTCTGGCAACAACCTGCATTCTGCTTTGTGTAAAAAAACGTCCCCTTCTATTTTGCATATGAACCTTTATGGATAATCGACAATATGCCATGGTTCTGTGATTTAAAGTCGGGCTATTATACTGATCCTGCATGGGTGGGACTTGATTGGTTTGATACGGTTTTAACCCCATTACTCCCATTCGCTTTAATTCTGTTGCTCAACGTTCTGATAGTCAGACACATTTTAGTGGCCAATCGAGTCCGTAAGGGACTGAGGGGTCAGAGCAAGGGAGGGAATTGCAGTGACCCAGAGATAGATAGTAGAAGAAAATCTGTTATTTTACTTTTCACCATATCAGGCAGCTTCATGCTCCTCTGGTTGGTGTACGTAATACATTTCTTCTATTATGTCATTACAGGATCAGATCCTGGGGATTATAACGAATCTGAACATTTGTTTCAAAGATATGGATATATGCTGCGGTCTTTCAGTTGCTGCACAAATACGTTTATTTATGCAGTGACTCAATCCAAGTTCAGGGAGCAGTTCGGGAACATGGTGAAATATCCAGTTACACCAATTATTCAATTAATGAATAAGTTAAGCAACTGAGAGCTGCCTCAGGGTGGGTCCAATTTATTCCCTTCCATGAATGTAATATTGATCACCGAGGGGCAAAAAATTAACAGCAGCTTTATGACCGAAAAGAGCTGCAGGTTAACAATTAAGTAGTGATCTACAGCCAATAGACTGCCGCGGGAGGATTCCACACTCACGAATTCAGAGCATGGCAACGGGCAACCAAGAGTCAGACTGACCCCGGCAGGACAGCTGGGGAAACAGCAGACAGAGTATCTCCTCCAGCTCCACTTGTTCCATTCTCTATTCCTCACATCTGCTCAGAAGGTAAAGCTTGTTAAAAATAAAAGATGTTGGAAATATTCCTGTGTGACTTGATGATTAATTGTTTCCATGTTTTCCGACACTTTTTTGAGTGCCTCTCCCATTCAGTCCCCAGTCTGGTCACTGACAACTCTCTCTCTTCTCTCTCTGTCTCTCTCTGTCTCTCTTGTTCTCCACAGCTCGTGAGTTAAATATTGCTGCTGGTCTGGTTTCCTTGAGAATTCTCACAAGGAGGTTTGCATGGATCGGAGGATATTCCCGATATAAGGAGAGTTGCAGGGGCTGGAGAAGGTTGTGGAGATAGGGAGAGTTATAGAGACTGGAGGAAGGTACAGAGATATGGACGATTTGAGGACCTGGGCGATGTTTCTGTGATAAGGAGGATTAGAAGGATTCGAGAAGATGGAAGGGTTAGGGACGTGTGCAAGATCTGACGTAGTCTATAGAGATATTGTGGGTTGTAGGGTTGGAGAAAGTCGCAGAGATAGGACGGGTTTTAGGGCTGGATGGTGTTCCAGACATGGGCGCATTGCAGGGGATGTGGATGCCAGCATTGAGGGGGTGGAGGATTTTAGAGACTGGCTGTGTTGTTGGGCATTCATTTCCTCCCCCGCCAATGCACATTGGCTCCAAATCTTACAATCAACAAGATTATTTTTGTTAGCGTTTATCAAATGAAAATACCCAGAGTGAAGCAATAGCCTCTTCATGTTATGATTTTGAGGTTATTAGTCCTCCATTTAGTCTGTAGATGGTACAGCTCTCTCTAATGTGCAGCATTGCTTGCGTCTTTACACAAAAGCAGAAAGTCTTGGTACTGAGGCTCGAGCAGGGGAGGTTGGGTGTGCAAGGGCCCTGGCTTGTGCTGAACTTGCGCAGGACCACTCTCGCTGTGGTAGCTGAAAGCATGCCATTTGACAGATAGCATATGTCACAAGGAAGTTGGTCGCTACTTCCCGTGTTTCCCATTCCATGATCCAAAGGATATCTGCTGGAAGATCTTGCTCAAGAAGTTTGCTCCATATGGGGCGTCACGATGGAAGGCAGTCATTGGATTGAAAATATCATGATAGAGTGGTAAGTGAGGTGCAGCATGGATAATTTCAACCAGCTTGTGCGTATTCTTCAGTTGGCGAATGTGCTGATGAGTGATGTTTGTGAGAACAGGAAGCCATGGGAGGCATGTTGAATGGAGTGTTCATTTACAATCTGCTATGCTGTATTCAAATTTAATGATCATTTGAATGTGTTCATTTTTACCTATGCCAGACAGGTACACAGCCCTCTGCTGGTGAGTTGCCGAGTGCTGAGGCAGCAGCGCCCCATGCAGATCCAGCACATTTGCTCAATAGTTTGTTTCTGGTTTTGACCGTTGCTGCTCTTTGATTTTCAGATGCTCCCAGAAGAACACAGTTCTGTTCATAGTCAATTCAAAGCATTTTGGTTTTGGATCATGCTTTAGTCTCTGACCATCCATGTATATACACAATGTTTTACCATACTGGGTTTGTGGAGGGGGAATGCACTGAAGATACTTCTGGGGGGATTCACTGTGAGGCGCCATGTTCTGCATCAGTCCTCCAACTTTGCGGTGTCTTCATTGAGGATCTGGTCCAGGGTGCAGACGTATTTAGCTTGAGTGGCAGAAAAGATGTCATCAGCAGAAGAAATTGCGATACATGGTTTTTGGCGGGCCACTTTTTAGGTATGTTGACCAGCGTTGGGGCTTGTACTGCGTTTGTGGTATTCCGTTTGCCAGTCTTCTCCAGTCGCCTCTCCCTTGTCCAATGTGGAGTCTTAATCGTCTGTCAGGAAGGAATGCTTCATCGACTGCCCCGACCCAAGTTGGAAAAACTATGGACAGCTTGACGAGCAGGCCAGTGTGCCATACAGTATCACAGGCAGCTGTGAGGTACAGTATGATTGTCTTCTGGTTCCTTTCGAAGTCACATTTCATGTAGGTGGTGAGTGCCAGAACTTGATCACATTTACTGTGCTCGTTATGGAAACCAACTTGGTTGACATTAAGGATGGTCTCTATGGATGGAGATATGTGCTGCAGAGTAAAAGGCGCAACATCTTAAATGACAGAGAACGTAGTAAAATCTGTGGATAACTGGTCGCCAGTGTGAGATTTCTTCCGTTTTTATTTTTGCATTTGCAATGATCTTGGGAAATGCCACACCTTAGGGAGTGAATTGGAGCTGATGTTTTTTGTATGGAACGCATTCAGCTGGACACGAGCATGTGGTCAAGTTGTTTCAGGAATTCTGGTGCAATATTGTCATATCCTGCTGCTTTGTGACATTTCAGGCTCTTTACTGCTTCCTCTAGTTCTGTATTCTTGAAAGGCTGAGGACTGCATATTCTGCATGCAAATGGTGTTGCTTTTTTATCAGCTCATTATAGCTGATGGTGTTTTTATTTCTTAACCAATAGTGAAATTGCTACATGGAAAAGATGACCGTAACAACTAGGTTCGGGGTGACTGATGGGCGATTTCATAGAGGTAATTTTTGGGCTGCTACATGGTGGCGAATTAGGCTTCAGCACTGCAAAGAGTGAAATTTAGCCCCGCTGCCATTTCCTCCCATCTAGCGTGACGTGCACCATTGAGAGACTCCATGAGGTGGTCCATTGTATCAGCGTCATCAGAAGCTTCATATTCCATTAGAAGTGCTGCGCTGTCTGCATTATGGCATGGAACGTCGATGGATGGGTAGTTAGGAGGGATAGCTGTGCAAGTAGCTTTGTGAATAGCAACTCTGAAGTGCTTATATAATGTTTCCATAGGTGTATTATTGATAGATATGGTTACAATGATGCCATCAAAGAACTCGCTGTATTTCTGTTAATGTGCTTTATGGAATATACATTACATCATCCTTGCACTGTTGATGACTGGAATGCAAAGGTCAATGTAACTGATCTGTGTTGATTATGTGAGAAGTTGTCCAGGACTAGGCACTGTGATGGTTGAGGGCGATCATCAATGGAACTGACCCAGCCCAGGTCAGGTGAATGTTTCTGAGTATATCTTGTTGAATGACAATTTCCCGATTGCTTAGGGCTGTGTCTTAGGGTTAGGTCGCTTCCCTGAAATTTCTAAAGCCAAATAGTTTCATTAAAAAGTGTTTGCAAGTGGTTAATTGCAGAAATTCATCGCTGGAGAAGGACATCATCACTTTTGACTTCTGGAAGAGACTACTGACTGTTCTCCTGTTGAATGACCTTCATTCTCATCGGGCAGCTGTGGGGACATCATGCAACCTTGGACTGTTTCACATCCGACTGGAGCGTAAATTTACAAGGAAACTATTTTTTTTTTCATTTTAACTGTTGTTTATACCTTCATCGTGTTTAAGAATTTAAATTTTCTCATTAAGCAGTTAATTTGCTGCTTTGAAAACACCTGGCGTGGTCAGTCTCGTTCGGGGATTAATTAGATTCGATTAGGGATACAGCATTGAAACAGGCCCTTCGGCCCACCGAGTCTGTGCCAAACATCAACCATCCATTTATACTAATCCTACACTAATCCCATATTCCTACCAAACATCCCCACCTGTCCCTATATTTCCTTACCACCTACCTATACTAGTGACAATTTATAATGGCCGATTTACCTATCAACTTTAAGATTAAGAAAGGCTACAATTTGTCTCGGTCTTTATTTAATTTGTGAAGTCTGAAATAATATGTTTGGCGATCTGTGGAGGGGCGGGATTGAATTAAAAGTGCGTTTCTCCCACCCAAAATCAGAATCGTATTTTTTGATTGGAGCTTTGACTGGAGCGGTCGGTCATAACAACAGCTAAGTCTGGGATTATGAATTTTGGTTGGAAGTATAATCTTCCCAAACACACATCGCTTGAGGAGAAAAGGAGTTCAGCGGGACAGATTCATAATTCATCTAAAGAAACAACACAGGTTAGCAGGCCATGACAACATGCAACAAATCAATGGATTTAATTTCTAGAAGAATTGAATTGAAAAAGTAAAGAGCTGATATGAAACTAATATAGAACCTTGGTTATACAATGTAGAGTGTAGAATGTGCTGATTAGGCCTCCATACTGCGAAAAAGAAAGGATATTGATGCTCTGGAGCAGATGCTATTATTTCAACCAGAATAAGACAAGAACTGAGAGAAATGCATTATTTAATTCATCATTCTCAGTTTACTCAGGATATTATTATTTGCCCCGTGTCAGATGTCCATTATGAAAGCCCAATATGTATGTTTCTCAGTCTCCCCTCACAGGGATACACCTCACTGAGCTCAGGCCAGGGATTGGTGCAGGTTACATGCGTTAAAGTCTATGAATCTTCGATACGAATTGATCCATCAAACGTTAATCAGTAATAAAAGTGGACTTTTCAGGAAACAGAGCTCAATATTCAGGCTGTGCAATAGAAAATTAAAATTGACATACACGATTCACAAATCCTCAGGACCGTGTTGGGGGAAGAGGATTAATAAACAGTAAGATATAGTGTTTACAGAAATTATACGCAGAGTAAGAAAAAATCATTATCCAGAGGATACGAAAAATGTAACAGTGCTGCCCTGCCATTTAATTTTCAGTAAATAGTTTACATCGGTTTCTGTTGAAGGATTTCAACTTGGAAACTGAACACCACCGAGCCACTTCAATTCATACCCTTTTTATCAAACATCAGCAATACTTTTCCCCTTGCCAATCAATTACATTCATAAACCACAAGTGCGGAGTTTGCAAGTTCTCCCTGTGTCTGCGTGGGTTTCCTCCGGGAGCTCCGGTTTCCTCCCACATGCCAAAGACTTGCAGGTTGATAGGTTAATTGGCCATTATAAATTGCCCCTAGTATAGGTAGGTGGTAGTGAAATATATAGGAACAGGTGGGGATGTGATAGGAATATGGGATTAGTGTAGGATTAGTATAAATGGGTGGTTGATGGTCGGCACAGACTCGGTGGGCCGAAGGGCCTGTTTCAGTGCTGTATCTCTAAACTAAACTAAACAAAGACGACTCCCTGGAACGGAGAGTTCAGTCACCTGAAAGAAATGATTTCAAAATGGGAATGGATTCAGCAATTGTACTCATTACAATTCGACAGGGACAGATACACCAATTATGTATGATCACTGGGGGCAGGTTTTCCACACCATTTAGTGACTCACACTCCGTACAATTCCACAGTGACAGATACTCTCAGAAGAAATGGTCACTAAGATGGGGTGTTCCACTCCGGTTAGTAATCCACCCTCAGTTTCATTTTCCACTCACTAAGACTCCCACTAATATCTTCACTGAGAAAGTTGCCTTCACCAAGGTCCAATTGAACATGACACGATATTCCATTGAATGCAATACCTTCCTAATTCAGTGAGCCTGTCAGGTACAAACCGAAGTTTATTAATAGTTGAGGGAAAGAAGAATAACATCACACAAATAATTCATGTCATTTGACCTAAGTAAATTACATCACTGATCGGGTGCGTGCTTAACAGTGACAATATAACATTGTCAGACACAAACTAAAACCAGAGAGTCGCTCACACAGAGATTTGCATAGCTTCAATGGTTATTGGCATTTACCAGGAACACCAGCAACGGCAAGGAATAGGTAATGTACAATATTTCAATCATTTTCTTTGTTCCGTAATATGTGGATTCGTGGTGCAGACCACCACTCTGCATTCAACTCTATATATCCATGCATTCCCAGAGCTCTTAGGTATTGACGTTGCAACATCGTTCAAAATATTAGCCATATAGTCATACAGCACTGAAACAGGCCCCTCGGTCCACCGAGCCTGTGCTGACCATCAACCACCCATTTATACTAATCCTACATTATTCCCACATTCCCTACCACATCCCCGCCTTTCCACAATTCTCCTACCAACTACGTACTCTAGGGGCAATTTACCTATCAACCTGCAAGTCTTTGGCTGTGGGAGGAAACCGGAACACCCGGCGGATCCCACGCAATCACAAGGAGAACTTGAATACTCCGCCCTGGTAGTACCCAGAACAGAACTGCTAACCACTGCGCTACTCTCCCGCCTCTGCTCTTCTTTGAATTTCACCTGAAAGATTACAATATAATTATAAGTCCGTGTTTTGATTGAATATATTTCTATTTTCTGAGATTGAATTGGAAATCTGCTAATGCTGTACAATTTTGATTAACTAATGAAAATTAGAAGGTGCAGTCTTCCAGCAATGATGCTGTTCTTTCAAACAACTTCAGTCCCATCTGTGGATCTCATGTTGTTTTACTGACATCCTTCACTCTATTGTGGTTTGCGCGGTGAAGAGCCGAAGTGGCCAACGTCCATCTGGACCTTGAGCCGCCGGGTTACATTGTCAAGCACGGAGAACTGGAACTGCACGCAGCAAAACTCCGGTGAGACCTTCACTATCTCATTGGCAAGGATCTTCAGCTGTTCCTGGATAGGGGAGAGTAGGGAAGAGAAAAAGGACAACGACAGGATTATACAGAGAGGTTGAGGGGGTGGGGACGGGGAGGGAGGGGGATTCATGAACCGACACCATGACTGACAAGTGAGAGAAAACAGAGCAATATGAGGAGGCCATTCAGTCCCGCGAGCCTTTTACACAGGAACATGAGGAGACGACATTGCCCCCTTGAGCCTGTTACATGGGACAAGAGGAGACCATTCACACCTCGAGCCCATTATATTGCAACAGGACGGGGCCATTCATCTTTCTCGACCTGTTACAGTGGAACAGGAGGAGGCCATTCAGCTGCCTCGAATTTGATCCTTCCAATGATAGAATTTGTTGATGGAAAGGAAGAAATTGTGGAATGCATGACAGTGTCAACGAGACAGAGGGTCTTTGTGGAATCTTGTACCTTCACCTGGCAAGGCAAACACGACTTCGGTATAAGATCTCACCAAATAAGGCACATCGATCAGTGTAGTGCTCGGTTTGTGCCGACTCTCCATCACGACGGTACTCCCTCAGAATTGAGCCACTAACAGTGCAGCATTCCCTCAGTACTGAGCCTCAGACAGTGAATGACTCCCTTAACTTGACCCTGCCAACAGTGCAGTGCTTCCCCAGTACTGACAGCCCGACAGTGCTACGTTCCTTCAGTACTGCACTTCTGACAATGCAGCCCTCCCTCAAGTACTGTCTCTCTGAAACTGCAGCGCTCGATCAGGACTGTTCCTCCGACAGTACAGGGCTTCCTCAGTACTGAATCGTCGTCAGTTTAGCTACTGCTCAGTTACAGCGCAGTACAGGCCCTTCGGCCCTCGATGATTCACACTCTGACGGTGCAGTGTTCCATCAGTACTTGTCCTCCGTCAGTGCTGTGATTCCTCACTTCTGGTCCTCCAACAGTGCAGCTCCCCTTCAGTACTGGCCCTCTGATAGCACTACTCCATCCGTGCTGAGCATTGAACAGTGCAGCACTCGCTCAATGCAGATATTGTCAGTAAATCTGAAGCAAGTTATGTGGTGGTCCAAACCTGTCGCCATTTACCTGTTTTTTTTTCCAGCCAGTGACTCGCAAGTGCGATAGTCCACATTTGGAACCTTCATGTCAGGCTTGTACGCATTCTTGAAGTGGAGCTTTGGACGCTGCACTGGTCGTCGGACCCTGGCTACCTCACAAGATAGAAGGTCCTTGCATACTGGGCTAATGGGAAGATTCTTGGTAGTGTAGATGAGCAGGGAGATCTTGGTGTCCAGGTACATAAATCCCTGAAAGTTGCCACCCAGGTTAATAGGGCTGTTAAGAAGGCAGATGGTGTGTTAGCTTTTATTAGTTGGCGGATCGAGTTTCGGAGCCACGAGGTCATGCTGCAGCTGTACAAAACTCCGGTGCGGCCGCACTTGGAGTATTGCGTGCAGTTCTGGTCACCACATTATAGGAAGGATGTGGAAGCTTTAGAAAGGGTGGAGAGGAGATTTACTAGGATGTTGCCTGGTATGGAGGGAAGGTCTTGCGAGGAAAGGCTGAGGGACTTGAGATTGTTTTCGTTGGAGAGAAGGAGGAGGAGAGGTGACTAAATAGAGACCTATAAGATAATCAGAGGGTTAGATAGGGTGGATAGTGAGAGTCTTTTACCTCGGATGGTGATGGCAAACACGAGGAGACATAGCTTTAAGTTGAGGGGTGATAGATATAGGACAGATGTCAGAGGTAGTTTCTTTACTCAGAGGGTAGTAGGGGCGTGGAAAGCCCTGCCTGCAACAGTAGTAGACTCGCCAACTTTAAGGGCATTTAAGTGGTCATTGGATAGACATATGGATGAAAATGGAATAGTGTAGGTCAGATGGTTTCACAGGTCGGCGCAACATCGAGGGCCGAAGGGCCTGTACTGCGCTGTAACGTTCTATGTTCTATCTTCCATCATGAGGGCGTGGCTTATTTACCCAAGCCACCTCTGTTCGATTCGTGTCAATATACATAAGAGCTCTATTTTTAAGGGGCACAAATTTGGGATAATCGGTAGAAGACCCAAAGTGGGAGATGAGGAGAAATGCTTTCAAATAGCGACATTTCATGATTGGAATGCACTGTCTGAAATGACGGTGTAAGTAGATTCAATAGCAAATTTCAAAAGTAGCATTGGCTAAAAACTTGAAATGTCATGATGTCCAGGGCCACGGCGGAAAATACAAGGGGAGTGTGAGATTGGACAGCTCTTTCAAAGAGCTGACACAGACTCGCAGGACTGAATTGTCTCCTGTGCTGTATGATTCTGTATTCCTGTGTATTATTGGGAGTGTAAACGAGCTCTAGGTTCAGCATGTTATATGCAGGGCAGTAACTAGGGGAGGTCTCGCTACCGAGTTACACACTTGAAGGATCCATGAGACGGGCAAAGTTCGAGGATAAAGTTGGGTTCTGCCAGCGTGAATGCTATCTGAATCACCGAACATAAATGTCCACTGGACAAAATATAGAAGCCTCCATCTTCGCACAGCATCGCATTCCCACAGTATCCTTCGTTATGACGGTTTCCATTTTTTGTCAAAACTTGAGAATCTAAATGGAAAGGATTTAATGGTTGGTGTAAACTTGTAGAAGCTAAACTGAGGAAGATTTTTTTTTTAGAGGCGGGATTAACAGAAGGCTGTTCTGTATAAATTTGTGTATGTGCATATGTATATTCTTTTTTTGCCCTGGAAGGCACAAGATTTAAAGCAATCACAACAGGTACTTGTGCTTTGACCTTAAGAACGAAAAGGAGAAGGTGTAGATTGGACAAGGCCACAGAGCTGACCAAGAGGTCATAGAGCAAAGGCAAACAATATGTTAATGGTGTGTTGAAAGACAAAGCATTAGTACAGATAGGTTGAAACGAACTGAAGATTGAACAGCAGCAAGTACAAACATGAAAAAAACAGTGGGTAAGCAAACTGAACAAACTACAATGAAATGAAATAAACAAAAGAAAAACATTGTAAAAAAAATGTAAAAAAGAAATAGGACAAATCACTAAAAATCAAAGTAACATGGTTCAATAACTTCAGAGCATGACGGGCCCCCCCATTTTATTTTTATTTGAAGTAGCCAGAAGCACTGCACAAAGAACAGCCAGACGCTGTGCAAATGACTACTGATAACTACTGCAGTCGTATTCAGCTGTCCTCCGATACTTGAAACATCAGAGGAATGTGTAATGACATTAAGAGAGCTTTTGGACCAACCATCAAGATGATCGCCCCCTTCAAGTCTAAATCAGTGGATACAATCACTGACCAACGCAAGAAAATGTACCGCTGGGTGGAGCACTACCTAGAACTGTCCTCCAGGGAAAATGTTGTCACTGATACTGCCCTCAATGCAGCCCAGTCTCTGCCAGTCATGGATGAGCTGGAAGTAGAGTCAAAAAAAAAATCGGAACTCAGTGATGCCATTGATTCTGTAGCCAGCAGAAAAGCCCCTGGGAAGGACGGCATTACCCCTGAAAGCATCAAGAGTTCTAAGCCTGCCAGACTCTCAGCACTCTACGAACTACTTTGCCAATGCTGGGACGTTGGAGCAGTACCAGAGGACATGCGCAATGCTAATACCATCACCCTCTATAAAAACAAAGGTGACCGCAGTGACTGCAACAACTACCATGGAATATCCCTGCTCAGCATAGTGGGGAAAGTCTTCGTTCGAGTCGCTTTAAACAGGCTCCAGAAGCTGGACGAACGTGTCTACGCTCAGTCACAGCGTGGCTTTCGAGCAGAGAGATACACAATTGACATGCTGTTCTCCCTTCGTCAGCTACAGGAGAAATGCCATGAACAATAGATGCCCCTCTACGTTGCTTACATTGATCTCACCAAAGCCTTTGACCTCGTCAGCAGACGTGGTCACTTCAGACTACTAGAAAAGTTCAGATGTCCACCAAAGCTACTAAGTATCATCACCTCATTCCATGACAATATGAAAGGCACAATTCAGCATAGCGGCGCCTCATCAGACCACTTTCCTATCATGAGTGGCGTGAAACAGGGCTGTGTTCTCGCACCTACAATGTTTGGAATTTTCTTCTCCCTGCTGTTCTCACATGCGTTCAAGTCTTCTGAAGAAGGAATTGTCCTCCACACAAGATAAGGTGGCAGGTTGTTCAACCTTGCCTGCCTAAGAGCGAAGACCAAAGTACGGAAAGTCCTCATCAGGGAACTCCTCTTTGCTGACGATGCTGCATTAACATCTCACACTGAAGTGTGTCTGCAGTCTCATCGACAGGTTTCCGGCTGCCTGTAACGAATTTAGCCTAACCATCAGCCTCAAGAAAACGAACATCATGGGATGTTCACTGCACTGGGACGTCAGAAATTCTCCATCCATCAATATCGGCGACCACGCTCTGGAAGTGGTTCAAAGTTTCAACTACCTCGGCTCAACTATCATCAGTAACCTGTCTCTCGATGCAGTAATCAACAAGCGCATGGGAAAGGCTTCCACTGCTCCGTCCAGACTGGCCAAGAGAGTGTGGGAAAATGGCGCACTGACGCACAACACAAAAGTCCGAGTGTATCAAGCCTGTGTCCTCAGTACCTTGCTCTACGGCAGCGAGGCCTGGGCAACGTATGTCAGTCAAGAGAGACGTCTCAGGTCATTCCATCTTCGCTGCCTCCGGAGAATCCTTGGCATCAGGTGGCTGGACTGCATCTCCAATACAGAAGTCCTCGGGGCGGCCAACATCCCCAGCCTGTACACACGACTGAGTCAGCGGTGCTTGAGATGGCTTGGCCATGTGGGCCGCATGGAAGATGGCAGGATCCCCAATGACACATTGTACAGCGAGCTCACCACTGGTATCAGACCTAACGGCCGTCCATGTCTCCGCTTTAAAGACGTCTGCAAATTCGACATGAAGTCCTGTAACATTGATCACAATTCGTGGGAGTCAGTTGCCATCGATCGCCAGAGCTGGCGAGGAGCCATAAAGGCGGGGCTAAAGTGTGGCGAGTCGAAGAGACTTAGCAGTTGGCAGGAAAAAAAGACAGAACCTCAAGGGGAGAGCCAACTGTGTAACAGCCCCGACAACCAATTTTTTCTGCAGCACCTGTGGAAGAGTCTGTCACTCTAGTATTGGCCTTTATAGCCATTCCAGGCGCTGCTCCAGAAACCACAGACCACATCCAGGCGCTTATCCATTGTCTCCCGAGACAAGGAGGCCAAAGAAGACGAAGATTAATAATGGTCCCAATGCCAATTACTGGGAAATATCACTGCACCCCTGCCAATCAGAGTAAGGAACTTTCCCACTGTTTCCTGTTTCTGCAGCCAGCTTGCCCTCCATTCTGCTGCCTGTCCCCTAACTCGATTTATAGAACATAGAACATACAGCACAGAACAGGCCCTTTGGCCCACAATGTTGTGCCGATCCTTTGTCCTCTGTCAAGGACAATTTAATCTATTTGCACTAAGATTATTCATGAGTCTGCGTGTGATTTCTTATTGAAGGTCTTTATGTAATCCAAGTATGTTCTGTCTACTTCCTTAGTCTTCACACCGATTTCTGATATTATTCAAATAATTTAATCTGGCTTATCCTTTTGGAATATGTGTCGATTGCTCGTTATTATGTTATGTTTGTCCTGATATTTTTCTGCTACATCTTTCATTTGAAATTCAATTATCACAGAGTCACAGAATCGTAGAATCATTTCAACGCAGAAGGAGAGCGTTCAGCCCAAGGTGGTCACACCAGCTCTCTGAATGAACGACTCCTTCAGTTTCATTCTCCTGTCTTCTCCTCAAATTCCTGCACATTCTTCCTTTTCATATAATTGTCTTTTGAATGCTTCAATTGAAACTGCCTCCACCACAATAAGCGCATTCCCGGCCTTAACCACTCGCTGCGTGAAGAGGTTTTTCCACTTATCACTTTGCTTCTCTTACAAAACACGTTAAACTGGGCCCTCTCGTTATCGATCCTTTCATGTGTGTGAACAGTTTCTCTCTATCTACAGTGTCCAGACCCCTGATGATTTTTAATACCACTATCCAATTACCTCTCAGCCTTCTCTTCGCCAAGGAAAACAGGCCTAACTTCTCCAATCTAACTTTATGATTAAAATTCCTCATCCTTGGGACGAATCTCGTGAATCCTTCCTTGCACTCTCCCCAATGACCTCACATCTTTCTTCAAGTGTGGCGACCAACATTGGAAGCAATACCCCAGCTGAGCCCGAGTTAGTGGCTTGTGCAATTTGAACATAACCTCCTTGCTCTTGTACTCCATGCTCCTATTGATAAAGCCCCGAATACTGTATGCTTTATTAACCGCTCTCGCAACCTGTCCTGACACTTTCAATGACTTCTGCACTTATATACCTAGGTCCCTTTGCACATGCACCCCCTTTAGAATTGTACCCTTTTTTTCTATATTGTTCCTCCATGTTCTTCCTACCAAAATGAATCACTTCACGTTTTTATGCATTCAAACTTTCCCAACCACCAACGTGCGAATAACTGGCCTGTAGTTGCTGGGCTTATGTTTACACCCTTTTTGAACAAGGGTCAAACATTTGCAATTCTCCTGTCCTCTAGAACCACCCCTGCGTCAAAGGAAGACTAAAAAATAATGGCCAGGCCTCTGCGATTTCCACCCTCACTTCCTTCGGTGGGGGCAGCACAGTGGTGCAATGGTTAACATGGCAGCCTCACAGCTCTAATGACCCAGGTTCGATTCTGGGTACTGCTTGGGCAGAGTTTGCAAGTTCTCCCTGTGGGTTTTCGCCGGGTGCTCCTGTTTCCTCCCACAGCCAAAGACTTACAGGTTGATTGGTAAATTAGCCATTGTAAATTGCCCCTAGTATAGGTAGTTGGCAGGGGAATTGATGGAAGGTGGCGATGTGAGAGGGTAATGGGATTAATGTAGGATTATATAAATGGGTAGATTAGATTAGATTAGAGATACAGCACTGAAACAGGCCCTTCGGCCCACCAAGTCTGTGCCGAACATCAACCACCCATTTATACTAATCCTACACTAATCCCATATTCCTACCAAACATCCCCGCCTGTCCCTATATTTCCCTACCACCTACCTACACTAGTGACAATTTATAATGGCCAATTTACCTATCAACCTGCAAGTCTTTTGGCTTGTGGGAGGAAACCGGAGCACCCGGAGAAAACCCACGCAGACACAGGGAGAACTTACAAACTCCACACAGGCAGTACCCAGAATCGAACCCGGGTAGCTGGAACTGTGAGGCTGCGGTGCTAACCATTGCGCCACTATGCCGCCCTAATCTGTAGTTGATGGTCGGCACAGACTCGGTGGGCTGAAGGGCCTGTTTCAGTGCTGTATCTCTAAACAAAAGTATTGTTGGATGCATCTCATCAGGACGTGTTCTTTTATCCACTTTTGGAACACGAAGCCTATCTAATAGTTCTTCTTTATCAATTTTAATCCACTCTAGTGTCTCAGTTACCTTCTGACATACCTCCCGTGTCAACATTGCCCGGTTTCATCATCTTCCTTGGTAAAGACAACGCAAAGTATCCATTTAACACCTCAGCTATGCCTAATGACTCCATGTGTAAATTCACTTTATGACCGCAATCACCCCACTCCACCTTTTACCAACCTTTTACTGTGTGTATACTTATATAAAACTTTGGGATTTCCTTTAATGCCAGCTACCATTCTCTTTTCGTGCTCCCTCTTTGCCTCTCTTATTTGCTTTCTCACTTCCCCTCTGGACCTTCTATATTCAGTCTGGTTCTCAACAGTATTCTTTACTTTGTCTCTGTCATAAGTCAGGTATTCTTCTTTTTCTTAATCTCTAACTCTTTTGTGATCCAGGGAGTTCTAGATTTGCTTGCTTTACTTTTCTCCTTCGGGGTAAAATAGCTTTGCTGTGCCCGAACGATCTCTTCTTTGAAGGGAGACCATTGTTCATCTATTGGTTTTCCTGCCAGCTTTTCACTCCAATTATTTGGTGCAAGCTCCGTTATTGCACTGTTGAGGTCAGCCATTCCAAGTTAATTATTCCTGCCCTGGATTGCTCTTTTTCCCTTTCCATAGTCAGCCTGAAGCTTATGATGCGTTGATCACAATCCCCTAAATGCTCTCCGACTGATACATGATCCACTTGGCCTACCGTTTCCCAAAAATCACGTCTAGCTGTGCCTCCTTTCTCATTGGACGAGCAAAATACTGTCGTTGAATGTTTTCCTGAACATACTCTAGGAACTCTTGCCCCTCACCGCCCTTTACAGTACTGTTATCCCAGTGTATGCTTGGTAATTAAAGTCCCCCATTTCAACCACCCTACAGTTTTTGCACCTTTCTGTAATTTCCCAGCAAATTTATTCCTCTTGATCCTTCTCAGTAGCTGGTACCCTATAGACAACACCGAGCAATCTAACTGCACCTTTTTTGTTCCTTAGCTCCAGACAAATGATTCTGACCTCGACCCCACAGGGCCATTCGTTTTCTCGAGCACTGCATTGCACTCCATAATCAATACTGCCAACTCTGCACCTCTTTTACGTTTCATATCTTTGCTAGACACCTTGCACCCAGGAATATTTAATCCCCACTCCTGTCCTTCTTTGAGCCAGATCTCTGTTATAGCCACAACATCATATTTCCACATGGCAATCTGCGCTGTACCTCACCTGTCTTATTAGCCATACTCCGTGCATTCAGACACAGAAACAGTAACCATGATTCGGACTCTAATACTTTCTCCTTTACTCTGACCTCATCGAATAACGTACTATTCTCTAATCTTGTGCCATCTCTTCCCCACAGTGTTCTGTGCACCTTGGTGTTCCTTTCTAATACCTGCTCCTGGTTCCCACACCCCAGACAATTTCACAATTTTGCTTCCCTCCAATCTGAGCTCCTTCTCAGGTTCCCACCCCCTGAATATTTAGCTTCAACCCTCTCCAACAGGACTAGCAAATCTCCTTGTGAGGATATTCGTCCCATTCCTGCTAAGATGCAACCTTTCCATCTTGTACAGGTTCCATCTGCCCCAGATCCGATCCCAACGTTTCAGCAATCTGATGCCGTCCCTCGTATACTAGTTTTCCAGCCACGTGTTCAATCGCTCAGTCCTCCCATTCCAATGCTCACTTACACGTGGGACTGAGTATAATCCTGAGATATTGGCTTTTAAGGCCCTGCGCTTTTAATCTTCTTGCAGCTCCCTATCACCTGTTTTCAGCACCTCATTCCCCTTCTTAACTATGTCATTGGCACCGATGCGGAACACGACCGCTGACTGTTCACCCCCCCCCCCTGAAGAATGTCCTGCAGCTACTCCATGACATTCTTGACCTTGGCACCAGGGAGGCAACACATTTCCCTGGAGTCCACGTTTTCTGCCTCAGAAACGTCTGTCTGTTCCTTTACTAACGAATCCTGAATTTTTCTACCCCTGTTCCTTCCCTCTTGTGCAGCTGAGCCACCTGTGGTGCCACAAGCGTGGCTGTGATGGCACTCCTCTGAGGAAGAGTTCTTTCTTACTGAGCTCAGAGCTGCTCTGCAGAGGTCCATTTACATTTATGACCATGTCAGGCTGTCCCTCTGTTGTTCAAATCCAGTCATGCTAAGCTGTCCTTAAACTGACAATGGATGGACCTTGCCTGACAGACACATTGAGGCCGTTTTCCGCCCAGCCTGCTCCACCATCTCCTGCTGGTAAATTCTAAGGACCCCATTTGGAATAGACTTGTTTTTCTTTCAATCTGTCGTCTTCTCGCTCGATTTCCTCACTTCATCACTGGTTCTGGTCTGGGAATTGAAAACACACAGGATCCTGATCCTCACCTCGCTGCTGGAACCATGTTGTAAATTATAGGTGTGTGAACCTCTCGTGCGAACCTTGGCAAATTCCACCCTCAAATGGTGTCGCTATGGGAGCGGCTCTGGTCTTAGATGTGCTATGATTTCGTGGAGGATACGTGGGCCATTCTTTCTTCTGATCCTCCACCAGTCCTCTGTCATGTGTATTTATTTGGTCGTGTGATGACTGTGGATGGTGCTATTATCTTCTTTTTACATGAATTGGAGAATTTCATCAACTCTGCTTTTGATTTCCACCCATCCCTTGACTTGAAATGGTCAGTCTCTGACACTGCCCGTCCGTTCCTCGACTTCTGGACCTCCAATTCAGAGGATTGACTGAGACACCAATATCTACTATAACATCGCCGTCATCCACAGCTACGTTGAGTATACTTTCCTGCTGGAAATACTCTGTTACATTCTTTCAGTTTCTCCAGCTCTGCTCCATCTGTTCCAATGATGCTAACATTCACACCAGTGCTTCTGAAATGTCTTCGTGTTTCCTCAGTCGAGTACTCCCCTCCGCTGTGATTAAAAGGCCCCTGGACCATGTTCATCCCATTTCCCACTTTACTGCCTTCACCCCATCCCCTCCCTTCCAGAGCTAAGGTCAGGTTCTCCTTGTCATTAACGTCCAACCCATCACCCTCCACATTCAATGCATCATCCTGCAACATTTCTGCCACATCCAGATAAGTCCATCAACAACTGTATGTGCTGCTCCCCTCCCGTCCCCCAGCTCTTTGGGACCCAGTGTCGACTCATCAATCACCCAACATCCGTTTCAATTCTAAGAGCACCTTTCCATGCAAGCACAGGAGATGTAACACCTGTCCTTTTACCCCCTCCCTTTCCGATGTCTAAGGCCTCAACCACTTCTCCCTGTCGATTTTCTTGCTCATGTTACATCATAATAACTGGATTCAGTTCTCACAATTGAGTCTCCTGTGCATCAGAAAAGCAGCAAAGACAGACAGAGTGAGTCCTTTGCTAAACTTCTTCTTTCAGTTCGCAATCATGACCCTGAACTTCCAGTCGCTTGTTACGTTAATTTTTCATCCGAATCCCGCTCTGAACTTGCTGTCCTCGACCTCCTACAATAGTCCACTGAATCCCACCGAGGAACAGCACCGAATATTCTGATTAGGCATGTTATTGCCTGTCGGACCCAACACGGTGATTAATTAAATCTGGTAAAAATCATTGCTCAAACTTTCTCAGATGGCTTGTACTTGTATGGAGGATGGCTACACTCGACTCACTGGAATTGCACCGTGTGTTGGTCTGCTTCTTGGGAAGGACAGCCCCTTCTGTTAGAAAGTTGGCAGGCTGATCCACACCGCAGGGATCTGCCCGCCGCCAAGACCCACCATTCCCTGTCACACTTCCGGGCCATTGGAGCCATCTTTTGTTTATAGATATTTAATTCTCTACTCTTGCTGTCTTATTCTGTTGTTAAAATTCATACCACATCTGGACCCATCCTACTATTTCTTTAATTGTTCCATTTGCCTTGCACTGTCATCTCTTTGTCACTGAATCACTCCTGTCCTTCAGGCATTACAGATATTTCCCATTTCTCTTTCTGGTCCTCATATCCCACTTTTAAATAGTTGAATAATTCCTTGTAAAGAGACAGTCTCCAGTCTCATCCAGTTCTGAGGAAATCCAATCACATGAAAGGCTAACACTGTTTGAATCCCCACAGACACTGCCTGACGTGCTGAATGTTTTCAGCATTTTCCTATTTAATCAGCTTTACTGTTGCTACATTATTTTGCTTCGACAGCAATGCTTAAGCCAGGCTATCAACAGGGGTGTGGCATAGGTAGTAACAGGAGTTTCAGATTTCAAAGTCCACAGACTGCCTCTTTTATGCTGTGGGGTTTCCCCACCGTGAAATCAGCCGATTGAGGGCTTGGTTTCCCGTTGGGAAGGGAGGAGTTTGGAGAAGACCTCAGGATTGGCTGTCCGTATCCTTCCCACCCGATAGGGGGTTCATTGTGTGATATTAGGGGCGTGTCCACCCACCTACTGTGCAGGAGGTGAGATTTCTTATCGCTGAGTTGTCAATCCCCTAGCCCAGAGAGGAGTCGCATATTGTGCAGGATGGTCTGCGAATGGGGAGAAGGAGGGGAAGGGGTGTTTCAGATCCTCAACACCGAGGAGGGTTCTTCAATACTGTAGCATAGCCCGCGATAGGGTGAGTGAAGTGTTTGATTTAAGACACGATGGAAGATCTGGTCCCAAGTAGTCGTGTCTGATTCCGTGATGGGCTCCAATCTGGGGAGCGTTCAATCCTGCGGTTATGGGTGTGTTTTTGGGGGGGGGTGTTGGTGGCGGGAAGGGGTGGGGGGGCGGTCTATCCTTCACGTCAACCGTACTGTGAGTGATCCAATGCAGAGAGATTAGCTTGATCCCAGAGTGGTGGATGGTTCTGATTGCCAATCGCGAGTTTCTTACCCTGTGGTTTGGGTTACAAACGGGAAAACTTGTCGGCCAGACTTACATCTGTAAAACAGATTACATCAGAGTCTTCCAGGCTCATTAAATATTTAATTTCCCATCCCTCCTCTTGGGAGCAGTTTTCTCCCTGTTCCCTGTTCTGACTGCATTAACCCTAGAGGTTGAGGCGTCAGAAGTATATTTAAATCAGTGTCAAGATGTTTAAAGAAACTCTGACTCGCTTCCATCCCACCTGTTTTTGTTGCTAATATCCTGGCCTTACTGACTTTGTCAGATGCAGAAAATGTTTGATCAGTACTTTCCAGTCTCTTTTCCCTGCTCTCACTTACAGGTAATTTATTGGCGGTTGTGATCCTCTCCCAGGGAAATTGCAGCCTCTCCACTCGGTACCTGGTGGACATGGCAATGGCGGATCTACTGTTCATTAACACTGGGGTCGTACTGTGGAGAGTCGTTTTTTACGATTTCTTGGGATCTTTCCTGCTCATCACCCCTGCATGTATTGTTATCGCTGTCCTGTTCCGTGCAGCCACAGAATGTTCTGTCTGGTTCACTGTCACTTTCACCTTTGGTTGATTTATGGCCATTTGTGGTCAGAAGCTGAAAACAAAATATTGCACCAAGAAAACAGCGACTGTGGTTCCAGCAACAATCTGCATTCTGCTTTGTGTAAAAAACCTGCCCTCGACTTTCCATATGAACCTTTATGGATAATGGACAATATACCATGGTTCTGTGCGTTAAAGGCAAGCGATTATGCTGATCCTGGATGGGTGGTACTTGACTGGTTTGATATGGTTTTAGCTTCATTGCTCCCTTTTGCTTTAATTCTGTTGCTCAACGCTGTGACAGTCAGACACATTTTACTGGCCAGTCGAGTCCGTAATGGACTGAGGGGTCAGAGCAAGGGAGGGAATCGCAGTGACTGATAGATAGATAGTAGAAGGAAAGCGATTATTTTACTTTTCACCATATCAGGCAGCTTCATGCACCTCTGGTTGGTGTACGTTAGACATTACTTCTATTAGATCAGTCCAGGATCAGATCCCGGAAATGATAACGATTCTGAACAGGTGTTCAATGATTTGGATATATGCTGCGTTCTTTCAGTTGCTGGACAAATACAGCTATTTATTTCGTGACTCAGTCCAAATTCAGGGAGCAGTTCAGGAGCACGGTGAAATATCCAGTTACATAAATTTTTCAATTACTGAATAAACTAAACAACTGAGAGAAGCCCAGGGGCGGGTCTCGTTTATTCCCTTCCGTGAAAGCAATATTGATCAGCGAGGGACAAAAGGTGACCGACAGCTTTATGACCCGACTACAATGATGGGTGATTAAACATGACAGAGTGCAGCAGGGTGACAGTCGAGTAATTACCGAAAATAAAGAGACTGCCAGGGGCGGGCTCCACAGACACAACTTCAGAGCTTGGTGACGGGCAACCAAAAGTCAGAACGACCCCGGCAGGACAGCCGGGGAAACAGCAGACAGAGTCTCTCCTCCAGCTCCACAGGTTCCATTCTCTGTCCCTCACATCTGTTCAGAAGGAAATACTTTTTAAAAATAAATGATGTTGGAAATATTCCAGTGTGAGTTGATTATTAATTGTTCAATGTTTGGCGACACTTTTTTCAGTGCATCTCTCTTCCAGTTCCCATTCTGGTCACTGACCTCGCTCACACTCTCTCTCTCTCTTGTTCCAGCCACCCCATGAGTCAGGTAGTGGGGCTCGTGCTGGTTCTTTGAGAATTCTCAAGATATTACAATTAGAGAAGCACAGCGATCGAGGAGGGCTGTCGGGATCGGAGGAGATTACCGATATAAGGACATTTGCAGGGGCTGGAGAAGTTTGTGGAGATAGGGAGAGTTATAGGGGCTGGAGGACGTTACAGACAAATGGACGAGTTTTGGAGCTGGGCGAGGTTTCTGTGATATGGAGGATTGGAAGGATTCGAGAAGGCAGAAGAGTTAGAGACGATTGTCAGGGCTGGAGTAGTTGATAGAAATGTGGTGGGTTTTATGATTGGAGCAGGTCACAGAGATAGGATGGTTGTAAGGCTGGAGGATGTTACAAATATGGGGGCATTGCACGGTTTGTTGTGGCCAGCATTGAGGGGGTGGAGGATTTTAGGTATAGTGTGTGTTGTAGGGCTTCATGAGTTGAGGGTGGGGTGGCAAGACCGTTGAGATATTCCAACACAAGGATCAGTATTCTAAATTGTGAGGTTTTTGGACCAGAATCTAATGTTGTTCGGCGAACAATGAAGAGATGGATGAATCGGACCTGCTGTGAGTTAGGACATTTGTAACTGAGAGTTTGATGAGCTGAAGAATATGGATTGTAAAAAAAAAATTGGGGATACATCATCTCATTGTCAGGGCATCACTGCAGGAGTTCCTCAGTTTAGTGTCCTAGGCCAAACCATATTCAGCTGCTTCATCAATGACCTTCCTTCCGGGTGAGGTCCCGGAGGACTGCAGAATTGCTAATGTTGTCCCCTTGTTTAAGAAGGGTAGCAGGGATAATCCAGGTAATTATGGACCGTTGGGCCTGACGTCAGTGGTAGGTAAACTGCTGGAGAAGTTACTGAGGGATAGGATCTATTCCCATTTGGAAGAAAATGGGCATATCAGTGATAGGCAACATGGTTTTGTGCAGGGAAGGTCATGTCTTACCAGCAAAATACAATTCTTTGAGGAAGTGACAAAGTTGATTGATGAGGGAAGGGCTGTAGATGTCATATACATGGACTTCAGTAAGGCGTTTGATAAGGTTCCCTATGGTAGGCTGATGGAGAAAGTGAAGGTGCATGGTGTCCAAGGTGTACTAGCTAGATGGATAAAGAACTGGCTGGGCAACAGGAGACAGAGTAGCAGTGGAAGGGAGTTTCTCAAAATGGAGACGTGTGACCAGTGGTGTTCCACAGGGATCCGTGCTGGGACCACTGTTGTTTGTGATATACATAAATGATTTGGAGGAAAGTATAGGTGGTCTGATTAGCAAGCTTGCAGACGACACTAAGATTCCTGGAGTAGCAGATAGTGAAGGGGAATGTCAGAGAATACAGCAGAATATAGATAGATTGGAGAGTTGGGCAGAGAAATGGCAGATGGAGTTCAATCAGGGCAAATGCGAGGTGATGCATTTTGGAAGATCCAATTCAAGAGTGAACTATACAGTAAGTGGAAAAGTCCTGGGGAAAATTGATGTACAGAGAGATTTAGGTGTTCAGGTCCATTGTTCCCTGAAGGTGGCAACGCAGGTCAATAGAGTGGTCAAGAAGGCATACGGCATGCTTTCCTTTATCGGACGGGGTATTGAGTACAAGAGTTGGCAGGTCATGTTACAGTTGTATAAGACTTTGGTTCGGCCACATTTGGAATACTGCGTGCAGTTCTGGTCGCCACATTACCAAAAGGATGTGGATGCTTTGGAGAGGGTGCAGATGAGGTTCACCAGGATGTTGCCTGGTCTGGAGGGCGCTAGCTATGAAGAGAGGTTGAGTAGATTAGGATTATTTTCATTAGAAAGACGGAGGTTGAGGGGGGACCTGATTGAGGTGTACAAAATCATGAGAGGTATAGACAGGGTGGATAGCAAGAAGCTTTTTCCCAGAGTGGGGGATTCAATTACAAGGGGTCACGAGTTCAAAGTGAAAGGGGAAATGATTACGGGGGATATGCGTGGAAAGTGCTTTACACAGAGGGTGGTGGGTGCCTGGAACACGTTGCCTGCGGAGGTGGTAGACGCGGGCATGATAGCGTCTTTTAAGATGTATCTAGACAGATACATGAATGGGCAGGAAGTAAAGAGATACAAACCCTTAGAAAATAGGCGTCTTGTTTAGATAGAGGATCTGGATCGGCGCAGGTTGGAGGGCCGAAGGGCCTGTTCCTGTGCTGTAATTTTCTTTTCTTTGTTTTTCTTCTTCCTCAGAGGTGGGGATGTGCCCTGATAATTGCACAATGTTCAGCTTCCTCATATGAGATTCCTCATATACTGAAGCAGTTGGTGCCTATCTTCAGTAAGACCTGTCCATTATTCAGGCTTAGGCTGATGAGGGGCATGTTACATTTGCACCACGTAAGTGCCAGGCAATGACCACCTCAAAAAAGACAGAATCCAATCAACACCCCTTGACATTCAATGGCGTGACGATCACTGAAGCCCCCATTATCAATTCTCTGGGGTCACCATTGAAGAAATTGAACTGTACCAGACACATTAACTATAATAACAGGTCAGAGGCTGGGAATTCTGCAGCGAGTAACTCAGCTCATTTCACCCCATAGCCTGTCCAGCATCTACCAGGCACAAGTCAGGAGTGTGATTGAATACACTCCACTTGCCAGGATAAATACATCACCCAAAACGGTCAAAAAGCTCGAAAGCTTGTCGGACAAACAGCCCACTTAATTTGCAAACCCATGCATCACCTTCACCATTCTTTCCCTCCACAACCAACGGACATTGACTTCAAAGTTTAAAATCAACAAGATTATTTTTGTTAGTATTTATCGGAAGAAAATACCCAGAGTCAAGCAATAGCCTTTTCATGTTCGGATTTTCAGGTCATTAGTCCGTCTTTCAGTCTGTAGATGGTACAGGTCTCGGTAATGTGCAGCATGTCTCGCGTTTTTACACAAAAATAGTAAGTGTTGGTACTGAGGCCTCAGCAGGGGAGATTGGGCGTGCAAGGGCCCTGGCTTGTGCTGAACCTGTTTTGCAAGGAACACTCTCGCCATAGTAGTTGAAAGCCTGCCATCGGACAGAAAGGGCATGTCACAAGGAACTTATTAGTGACTTCCTGTGTTTTGCATTCCATTCCAAAGGATATCTGCTGGAAGATCTTGCTTAGGAAGCTTGCTCCATATGGGGTTTCATGATGGAAGTCAGGCAGGCAGCGGATTAAAAATGTTATTATGTAGTGGTAAGAGAGGTGCAGCATGGATCATTTCAACCAGCTTGTGCGTATTGTTCAGTCGGTGAATGTGTGGGTGTGTGATGCTTGTGAGAACAGGAAATTTTGGGAGGCGTGTTGAATGGAGAGTTCATTTATCATGCACTTTTCTGTATTCAAATTTAATGATCATTTGAATTTGTGTGTGATTACCTATGCCAGGCAGGTGCAAAGTCCTCTGCTACTGAGTTACAGAGAGCTGAGGCAGCAGCGTCCCATCTACATCCAGCACATTTGCTCAATAGTATTTTTTTTCTGGTTTGGACCTTTGCTGCTCTTTTTATTTTTCAGATGCTCCCGGAAGAACACAGTCTTTTTTCAGAGTCACTTCCAAGTACAAGGGTTTTGGATCATGCTTTAGTTCTGACCATCCATGTATATGTCCAAATCTTCTACTGTACTGTTAGGGGACTCGTTCCAAAGAAGGATCACTGGCCCGAAACGTTAACTCTGCTTCTCTTTCCACAGATGCTGCCAGACCTGCTGAGTATTTCCAGCATTTCTTGCTTTTACCTCAACCTAATACAGCGTCTCAAATTAATACAAACACTCAAACTAAGACAGTCCTTCAACCTAATTCATCCCTCGAGCTAATGCGACCCCACAAATTAAAACAGCTCCTAAAATTATTAAAACACCACAGCCCTTCAAACTCAATCAAACCCTCAAGCCGAACCTCAAATTAATGCAGCCCCTCAATCTAATACATCCCCTCAAACTAGTGCAACCCTTAAAAGTAAAAGAGACCCTCAAACTAATACAGACCCGCATAATAATACAGGCACTCAAATTAATGCATTTCCTCAAACTAAAGCAACATCTTAAACGAATACACTCCCTTACACTAATACAGCCCCTGAAACAAATGCTGCCCTCAAAATAAAGAAGTCTCTCAAACTGATACATTCCCTCAAACTGATGCAGCTCTTCAAACTAATACATCCCGTCTAACTAATTCAGCTCCTCAATCTAATAAAGGCCCACAAAGTAATGAAGACCCTCTAACTAATAGAGCCACTCAACTTATACAGCCCCTCAAACTAATGCAACCCCTCACACTAATAGAGACACTCAAACTTATGACACTCAAACTAATGCAACCCCTCAAACTAATACAGCCACTCAAACTTATAAAGCCCCTCAAACTAATGCAACCCCTCAAACTAATTCAGACCCTCAAACTAATACAAAGCCTCAAACTGATACAGACACTCAAGCTAATGCAGCCGCTAAAACTAATACTGTCCCTCAAAGTAGTGAAGCCTCTCAAACTAATAACGTCCCTCAAATGAAAGCATCCACTCAGACTAATGAAGCCCCTCAAACTAATACAGACTCTCAAACTAATTCAGTCTCTCAAACTAATACAATCCCTCAAACTAATGCAGATCCTCAAACCAATTCTACCCCTCAAACTATTACAGCCACTCGAACTAATACAGATCCACAAAGTAATACACACCCTCAAACCAATACTCACCCAGAAACTATTACAGACACTAAAACTAATACAGAACCTCAACCTAATACAGTCCCTCAAACTAATACAGTTCCTCAAAATAATACAGATACTCAAACTAATATAGTTCCTCAAACCAATACTGAACCTCGAAATATTGCAGCGCCTAAAGCTTTTTTAGATTAGAGATACAGCACTGAAACAGGCCCTTCGGCCCACCGAGTCTGTGCCGAACATCAACCACCCATTTTTTATACTAATCCTACACTAATCCCATATTCCCAACAAACATCCCCACCTATCCCTATATTTCCCTACCACCTACCTATACTAGCGACAATTTATAATGGCCAATTTACCTATTAACCTGCAAGTCTTTTGGCTTGTGGGAGGAAACCGGAGCACCCGGAGAAAACCCACGCAGACACAGGGAGAACTTGCAAACTCCACACAGGCAGTACCCGGAATCGAACCCGGGTCCCTGGAGCTGTGAGGCTGCGGTGCTAACCACTGCGCCACTGTGCCGCCCTTTTTAAACTTATTAGCTTCCTGAAAATAATACAGACCCTGAAAATAATCCAGCTCCTCAAATTAATACATTCCCTCAAACTAATGCACTCTCAATCTATTGAGCACTCTCAAACTAAGACAGACCCTCAAGCTACTTCATGCCCTCAAGCTGAATCAGCATCTGAAACGAATACAGTCCCTCACACTAATACAGCCCCGGAACAAATGGTGTCCCTCAAACTAATAAAGCCAAACAAACTTATAAAGACCCTCAAACTAATGCAACTCCTTAAACGAATACTGACCCGCCAACTAATACAGGCACTCAAACTAATGCAACCCCTGAAACTAAGACAGCTACTCAAACTAATGCGGACGCTCAAATTATCACTGCCCCTCAACCTAATGCAGATCTTCAAACCAATTCACCCCTCAAATTAATGCAGCCCTTCAAACTAATGCAGCCCCTCAAACTAAAACATGGCAGCCCCTAAACTCATACAGTGTCTCAAACCAATACAGTCCCTCAAACTAAAGCAGGTACTCAAACTAATGCAGCCTCTCCAACTAATACAACCCCTCAGACGAATACATCCACTCAAAGTAATAAAGACACTCAAACTAATGCAACCACTCAACCTACTACAGCCACTCAAACTAATGTAAACCCTCAAACTAATACAGAAACTCAAACTAATGCTGTTCCTCAAATTAACTTAACCACTCTAACTAAAGTAGTCCGTCAAACTAATGCAGTCCTTCAAACTAATACAGTCCCACAAACCAATGCAGGCCCTCATACCAATTGAGAGCTCGAGCTAATGCAGCCCCTCAAAGCAACGCAGCCCCTGTAACTAATAAAGACACTCAAATTAAAGTAGTCCCTCAAACTAATACAGCCACTGAAACAATTACAGACTCTGAAACTAATGCAGCCACTCAAACTAGTACAATGCATCAAACAAACACAGCCCCTCAAACCATTTCAGTCCCTCAAACTGTCACAGCCTCTCAAACGAATCCCGCCCCTCAAACTAATTCAGTCTGTCAAACTAGCACAACGCTTCAAACTAATGCAGCCCCTTGAACTAGTGCACACTCTCAAACGAATACCACCCTTCAAACTAATGCAACCATCAAACTAATAGCGCCCCTCAAACTAATGCAACCCCTCAAACTAATACAGCCCCTCAAATTAATACGGTCCATAAAAATAATGCAGTCTCTCAAACGAATTCAGACCATCAATCTAATGTAGCGACTCAGACTAACTGAGACACGCAAATAATACTGAAACTGAAATCAATTCCGTCCCTCAAACGTATAAAGAACCTCAAACTAATGCAGACCCTCTAAACAATTCAGTTTCTCACACAAATACAGCCCCTTCAAATAATGTACCTCCTCAAACTGATGCAGTCCGTCAAAATAATACCGTTCCTCAATATAACACAGCCAATCAAACTATTTTTTTTATTAATTCATGGGGATGTGGGCGTCACTGGCCAGGCCAGCATTTATTGCCCATCCCTAATTGCCCTTGAGAAGGCGGTGGTGAGCTGCCTTCTTGAACCGCTGCAGTCCATTTGAGGTAGGTATACCCACAGTGCTCTTCGGAAGGGAGTTCCAGGATTTTGATCCAGCAACAGTGAAGGAACGGCGATATAGTTCCAAGTCAGGAAGGTGAGTGACTTGGAGGGGAACTTGCAGGTGGTGGCGTTCCCATATATTTGCTGCCCTTGCCCTTCTAGTTGGTAGAGTTCGCCGGTTTGTAAGGAGCTGTCTAAGGAGCCTTGGTGGATTGCTGCAGTGCATCTTGTAGATGGTACACAAGGCTGCCACTGTGCGTCGGTGGTGGAGGGAGTGAATATTTGTAGATGGGGTGCCAATCAAGCGGACTGCTTTGTCCTGGATGGTGTCGAGCTTGTTGTGTGTTGTTGAAGCTGCACCCATCCAGGCAAGTGGAGAGTATTCCCTCACACTCCTGACTTGTGCCTTGTCGATGGTGGACAGGCTTTGTGGAGTCAGGTGGTGAGTTACTTGCCGCAGGATTCCTAGCCTCTGACCTGCTCTTGTAGCCATGGTATTTATATGGTTGCTCCAGTACAGTTTCTGATCAAGGGTAGCCCCTAGGATGTTGATATTTGGGAATTTAGAGATGGTAATGCCGTTGAATGTCAAGGGGAGGTAGTTCGATTCTCTCTTGTTGGAGATGGTCATTGCCTGGCACTTGTTACTTGCGAATGTTACTTGCCACTTATCAGCCCAAGCCTGGATATTGTCCAGGTCTTGTTGCATTTCTACACGGACTGCTTCACTATCTGAGGAGTTACAAATGTTGCTGAACATTGCACAATCATCAGCAAACATCCCCGCTTCTGACCTTATGATTGAAGGAAGGTCATTGATGAAGCAGCTGAAGATGGTTGGGCCTAGGACACTACCCTGAGGAACTCCTGCAGTGATGTCCTGCAGCGCAGATAATTGAGCTCCAACAACCACAACCATCCTCCCTTGTGCTAGGTATGACCCTTGCCAGCGGACGGTTTTCCCCCTGATTCCGATTGACCTCAGTTTTGCTCGGGCTCCTTGATGCCATACTTAGTCAAGTGCTGCCTTGATGTCAAGGGCAGTCTCTCTCACCTCACCTCTTGAGTTCAGCTCTTTTGTCCATGTTTGAACCAAGGCTCAAGAGCTGCGTATCTCTGGTGGAACCCAAACTGAGCGTCACTAAGCAGGTTATTGCTAAGCAAGTGCCGCTTGATGGCACTGTTGATGACACCTTCCATCAATTTACTGATGATTGAGAGTTGGCTGATGGGGCGGTAATTGGCAGGGTTGGCCTTGTCCAGCTTTTTATTTGCAGGACTTACCTGGGCACATTTCTACGTTGCAGAGTAGATGCCAGTGTTGTAGCTGTACTGGAACAGCTTGGCTAGGAGAGCGGCAAGTTCTGGAGCACAGGTCTTCAGTACTATTCCCGCAATATTGTCAGGCCATTAGCTTTTGCTGTATCCAGTGCCTTCCGTCGTTTCTTGATATCACGCGGAGTGAATCGAATTGGCTGAAGTCTGACATCTGTGATGCTGGGGACGTCAGGAGGAGGCCGAGATGGATCATCAACTCGGCACTTCTGGCGACAGATTGTTGCAAATGCTTCAGCTTTACTTTTCGCACTAATGTGCTGGTCTCCCCCATCACTGAGGATGGGGATATTTGTGGAGCCACCTCCTCCAGTTTGTTGTTTACTTGTCCACCACCATTCACAGCTGGATGTGGTCGGACTACAGAGCTTAGATCTGATCCATTGGTTATGGGATCGCTTGGCTCTGTCTATCGCATGCTGCTTACGCAATTTGGCACGCAGATAGTCCTGTCTTGCAGCTTCACCAGGTTGACATGTCATTTTGAGGTGTGCTTGGTGCTGCTCATGGCATGCCCTCCTGCACTCTTCATTGAACCAGAGTCGGTCTCCTGGTTTGATGGTAATGGTAGAGTGGGGGATATGCCGGGCCATGAGGTTACAGATTGTGGTTGAGTACAATTCTACTGCTGCTGATGGCCCACAGCACCTCATGGATGCCCAGTTTTGCAGTGCTAGATCTGTTCGAAATCTATCCCATTTAGCACGGTGATTGTGCCACACAACACGATGGATGGTATCCTCAATGTGAAGGTGGGACTTCGTCTCCACAAGCACTGTGCGGTGGTCAATCCTATCAATACAGTCATGGACAGAGCATCTGCGGCAGGCAGATTGATGAGGACGAGGTCAAGTATGTTTTTTCCTCGTGTTGGTTCCCCCACCATATGCTGCAGAGCAAGTCGAGCAGCTATGTCCTTTAGGACTCGGCCAGCTCGGTCAGTAGTGGTGCTACCGAGCCACTCTTGGTGATGGACATTGAAGTACCCCAGCCAGAGTACATTCTGTGCCCTTGCCACCCTCAGTGCTTCCTCCAAGTGGTGTACAACATGGAGGAGTACTGAGTCATCAGCTGAGGGAGGGCGGTAGGTGGTAATCAGGAGGAGATTAACTTGCCCATGTTTGACCTGATGCCATGAAACTTCATGGGCTCCGGAGTCGATGTTGAGGACTCCCAGGGCAACTCCCTCCCTATTGTATACCACTGTGCCACCACCTCTGGTGGGTCTGTCCTGCCCGTGGGACAGGACATACCCGGGGATGGTGATGACAGTGTCTGGGACATTATCTGTAAGGTCTGATTCCGTTAGTATGACTATGTCAGGCTGTTGCTTGACCAGTCTGTGGGAAAGCTCTCCCAACTTTGGCACAAGCCCCCAGATGTTAGTAAGGAGGACTTTGCAGGGTCGACAGGGCTGGGTTTGCCATTGTCGTTTTCGGTGCCTCGGTTGATGCCGGGTGGTCCGTCCAGTTTCATTCATTTTTATTGACTTCGTAGGGGTAAGGTACAACTGAATGGCTATCTCGGCCATTTCCCAGGGCATGTAAGAGTTAACCACATTGCTGTGGGTCCGGTGTCACATGTAGGCCAGACCAGTAAGGACAGCAGATTTCCTTCGCTAAAGGACATCAGTGAACCAGATCGGTTTTTACAACAATTGACAATGCTTTCATGGCCATTATTATTCCAACTTTTACTTCCAGGTTTATTAATTAAATTCATATTCCACTTTCTGCTGTGGTGGGACTCATGTCCCCAGAGAAATACCCTGGGTCTCTCGGTTACTGGTCCAGTGATAATACCACTACGCCACCGCCAACCCTTGATGCAGTTCTTCAAACTAATGCAAACCCTCAAATTAATGCAGACCCTCAAACTAATGCAGCCTCTGAATTTCATAAAAATTGTCAAAGTCATGCAGCCCCTCAAACTAATTCAGCCACACAAAATAATGCAGCCCCTCAAACTAATACATGCCTTCAAACTTATACAAACCTCATACTAATACAGTTCCTCAAAGTGTCGCAGCCCCTCAAACTAATGCAGCCGCTCAAACTACCACAACTCTGCAAACTAATGCAGCCCCGTGTGCCAGTGCACCCGCTCAAACTAATACCGCCCCTCAGACTAATGCTGCCCCTCAAACTAATGTACACCATCAAGCTAGTGCAGCGGCTCAAACTAACTGAGACACACAAATAATACTGCAACTGAAACCAATTCCATCCCTCAAACGTATAAATAACGTCAAACTATTGCAGTCCCTCCAACTAATGCCGATCCTCAAACTGATGCAGTCTCTCAAAATAAAACAATTTCTCCAAATAATAGAGCCCGTCAAACTAGTGCAGTCCCTCAAACTAATGCAATCCCTCAAGCTAAGATCGCCCCTCAAACTAATACAGACCTTCAAACTAATGCAGCCCATCAATCTAATAAAAATCGTCAAAGTAATGCAGCCCCTCAAACTAATACAGACGCTCAAAGTAATGTAGCCCCAGAAAGTAATAAATTCCTTCAAATTAATACAACACTTAAACTATTATAAATCCTCAAACTAATATTGTCCCTCAAATGAACGCAACCACTCAAACTAATACCGTCCCTCAACGTAATACAGACCCTCAATCGAATGCAGCTCCCTTAAAATAATAGAGCCCCTCGAGGCAATGCAGCCCTTCAAAGTAATGCAGAAGCTCAAACTAATGCAGCCACTCCAGCTAATACAGCCCCTCAAACTTATTCAGTCCCTCAAATGAACACGACTCTTCAAACTAAAACAGCCCCATGAACCAGTGCACACGCTCAAACTAATTAGAATTTTTTAGTACATTGCAGCGCAGTACAGGCCCTTCGGCCCTCGATGTTGCGCCGATCATCTGAACATGTTTTTTTAGAACATTAGAACACCCCTAATGCCGCCCCTCAAACTAATGCAACCCCTCAAACTAATACAGTCACTCAAATTAATATAGTCTCAAAATAATACAGACCATCAAAGTAATACAGACCATCAAGCTAATGTAACGGCTCAAACTAACTGAGACACGCAAATAATACTGCAACTGAAATCAATGCCATCCTTCACAGGTATAAACAACCTCAAACTCATGCAGCCCCTCCAACTAATACAGTTCCTCAAACTAATACAGCCCTTCTAAATAATGAAGCTCCTCAAGCTAATGCAGTCCCTCAAAATAATACAGTTTCTCCAAATAATATAGCTCGTTAAACTAATGCAGACCCACAAACTAATGCAACCCCTCAATCTAATAAAAATCGTCAAATTAATGCAGCCCCTTGAGCTAATACAGCCGTGCAAACTAATGTAGCCCCTAAAATTAATACATGCCCTCAAACTTATGCAACCCTCAAACTAATACAGATCTTCAAACTAATGCTGTCCCTCAAATTAACGCAAACACACAAACTAATACAGGCCCTCAAGCGAATACAGACCCTCAGACTAATGCAGCCCCTCAAAGCAGCGAAGCCCCTGCAACTAACAAGGACACATAAAACTAAAGCAGCCTCTGAAACTAATAGTCACTCAAACGAATACAGCCATAGAAACTAAAACAGACCCTGAAACTAATGCAGACCCTAAAACTAACACAACCCTTCAAACGTCTGCTGCCTAACTAGTGCATTCCCTCAAACAAATGCAGAACATCAAAATAATTCACCCACTCAAACAAATGCAGCTCCTCAATCTAAAGCAGTTATTCAAATAATGTAGCTCCTCAAACTACTACAGTCCCTCAAATCAATGCACCAACTCAAAATAATGCATTCCCTCAAACTAATACAGCCCCACTCACAAATGCAGCCGCTCAAACTAAAGCAGCTACTCAAATAATGCAGCCCCTCCATCTAATACAGATCCTCATACTAATACAGTCCCTCCAACTAATGCAGCCCCTCAATTTAATGCAGTACCTCAAACTAAAGCACACTCCCAAACTAATTTGGTTCCTTAAGCTAACACAGCCCTCAGACTTATTTTCCCCTCCACTAAATGTAGCCCCTAAACCTAATGTAGCCCTCAAACTGTTGCAGCCTCTCAAACTAGTAGTTTCCCGCCAACTAATGAATCCCCTCAAAGCAACACAGCCCATGAAAATAAGAAAGACACTGAGACTAAAGGAGCCCATCCAATGAATAGAGCCCCTCGAACCAATGCATTTCCTCAAACTAATACAGAACTTCAGACTAATGCTGTCCCTCAAACTAATGCAGCCTCTGAATCTAATGCAACCCCTGAAACTAAGATAGCCATGCAAAATAATACAGACCCTAAAACAATGAATACCCTCAAACTAATGCAATCCTTCAAACTGATGCAAGCCCTCATTCTAATAAAGACCCCGAACTAATACAGATCTTCATACTAATGCAACCCCTCAAACTACTACAGGCCCTCAAACATATACAACCCTCAAACTAATGCATCCTCTCAAACCAATACAAACCCTCAAACTAATGCTGCCCCTCAATTTAACGCAACCACTCAAATTAATACAGTTCCTCAAAGCAACGTAGCCCCTCAAGCTATTACAACCCTCAAGCTAATACAGGCCCTCAAACTAATCTTGTCGCTCAAACTAATGCAGCCTCTCAAAAAATACCGTCTATCAAACTAAAGCAGCCCCTCGAACTACGACAGCTCCAACAACGAATACCGCCACTGAAACAATTAGAGACTCTGAAACTAATGCAGCCCCTCAAACGATTTCTGTCCCTCAAACTGGCGCAGTCCCTCAAACTAATGCAGCCTCTCAAACTTATACAAGTCTCAAACTAGTACGGACCCTCAAACGAATACAGTCTGTGAAACTAATGCAGCCCCTCAAACTAACCGACACGCTCAAACTAATGCTTACCGGCAAACTAATGCCGCATATCAAACAAATACAATGCTCAACTAATGCGATCCTTCAAACTAATGCAGTCCCTCAAAATAATACAGCCCCACAAATTAATACAGCTGCTCAAAGGCACACAGCCCTTCAAACTTATGGATGAGAATTTTAAATTTAATGCTCTTGCTAAACCATTGTGGGTCAGTGAGTGTGAGGATGATAACATAGTTGGACTCCGTGAGGGCCGAACATGGACAGCAGAGTTTGGGATCAGTTGGAATAAAAACAGGAAATGATGGAACTACTCAGCAGGTCTGGCAGCATCTGTAGAAAGAGAAGCAGAGTTAACGTTTCAGGTCAGTGACCCTTCTTCGGAACCGTCGGTCGGTTCCGAAGAAGGGTCACTGACCCGAAACGTTAACTCTGCTTCTCTTTCCTCAGATGCTGCCAGACCTGCTAAGTTGTTCCATCATTTCTTGTTTTTTTTTTCAGATTTCCAGCATCTGCAGTATTTTGCTTTTATTTTAGGATCAGTTGGCATTGATGGAAGGTGGAGATTGGATAGCTGGTGAGGAGTGAACTGGAGAAATGCAATCAGGAGCGGCACAGTTCTAATTTTACTGGAGTCATGAAACAATGGGGAATAACCAGATCAACATCTGCAGTAAAATAGCAATGAGATGAATAATAATGTGGGACGTTCATCCCCTGATAGTGATTAGCAGACAACCCAGAAAGTGCCCTTTTACTGTCTCAGTGTCAGAAACTCAAACTTCATATTTTAAGTGGGAAACTGCAAGAACGGAGTGAGACAGGACTGCTGTGTCAATGTGCAATGCGGACAAATCAATAAGATTTAACATTGAACCAACTGGATTGAACATGATCAAGACAACCATATGAAAACTGTAAATTAAACCATTTATTTTTGTGTGACGAGTCATGTAATGAACAAATCTTTCAGCTTTATTTCTGCTCGAGGTCCCGGACTTTGAGGTGTTTGTGTTTAATTGACCATATTATTTACATCAGAATCAAAGCTGCTGATATAATGTTTGTTGTTCAGGTGAGTGTAACTAATAGTAATGATCAGGGGTATAACCATGTCATTGGAGACTGATCTACAGTATAAATCAAGGCCCATTGGAATGGTTCAGCTCAGATTGCTGCTAGGGCTGTCGGTCCCACACCAGCAGAAGTTGCTGGTTCTCACAGACATGGGACGTACAGTACCCTATCTGATAGAAAACATCTATGTTCCTGTTCTTGCAGCTGTTGGAATTCCAGGTATGCTGTTTTATCATTTGTCAATGGTGGTAAACGGTGATACCATTGTTTTTATACTTAAAATATTGTTTTCACTGTATGTTTTATACTATTCTGTTCCAGCGGCTCAATGATGAAACATCCTCCGTCTCTGCTCTTTAAATCTTGCCGGAGCTCATTACTTCTGTAATGCTTTTTGTTTAACCAATATGGTCATGTCACAGCATTATTTTCTGCTCACAATTTATTGGAAACTGTTTTAGCTAAGAGCAGGCATCGGACGATCAGGATTTTTTACTGTTTCATGTTGTGGAACTAACCTGTCCTAGAATGCTGCTCAGAATTTGGTTTTAGTGACTGATAATTACCCAACTACTGGTTTCAGTGTTGCAAGGAGAGACTGTAGTGTGCTTCCTCCACAATAAGGTGGCTCTATTTAACTGGTATTTCAATATAATTATTGGTTATAACGTCTGCACTATTATTGCATTCTGTGTGAGTCTGACGCTACTTCAGATCTCTGGTTATGGAACTGAGTCTGAGGCTGAATCTTTCACATATCCGTTCCTGATTCAATGTGGATGAATTCAGAAAGACGGAGCTGGATTGTGAAATACAATGTACGGATGTGATCTTGTGTCATTTTACACTGTATCTATTGGAATCATGAGTCTGTCTATTTTTCTGTAGATTGTAAGCTGCAGCGCTGATGTTGGTGTTGTCTGAATTGAACAATCCCGCCATCTATCGCTGTACTTCATAATTCTAGTAGAAGTAGTTTTGGTAGGTGAACAGCAACTCCCCTTTACTCAATTTATCATTTCCGACCTGAACCCAAAATGCCGAAAATTGTCAAGGCTCATAATTCGGTACATCGGTATCCTGAGTGAAGCAACTTTTTGATTATCATTTCCAAGGGATGTGAGTGACTGATCAGATATTCTGGAAACCACAGAATTGTTAGCTTGTAAATGTTATTTGAAGCTGAGGAGTTGAACAGTTGAGATAAGTCTCTTAAATCTGGATAGATGTATAGCACTGTGCTTTCTGATTGCATCAGCTATCATTGACTGGTATATTCATGAAATCACTAGGTTGTGTCTATGTCCATGAATGAATAATTTCATTCCATCTGCCAGTTCGTTTCAACAGTTCAGTTGAATGTCCCATTGATTCCTTTAGCATTTCTGGCAATTTACAGTACAGCACTCCACAGCACAGTCGCTTGTCATTCAAATGATGGCTCCCTTTAAGGTGAATGCATTATAGCTGAAGGACTGGCTACAGGAGGTTCAATGATGTTGAGGTGTTTCTGGAAGAGGCTTTCTATTCTGTTTATTCCATGAATTGTAGATGAGGTGAACAGATCAGGTGAACAGGTGCAGATTTGTGTGATCTGGATAAACATAAAGCTATTCACACAGCATTCATCCTTGAGCAAACTGCCTCTTGGAGTAGGATGATTAAACACGGGACTGGTGAACAGAAGGTGGGCACAGAATGTTAAGATTTAAGTGAACGGGAAAGGATTACTGAGAAGGTGAGAACGATAGTGCGGAGAGATGGAGATTGAAACATTATCCAGATAGAGAACGAAAACTAGAGGGAGTGTGAGAAGCAAAAAAAAAGACAGAAAGAAAGTGCTGGTACGTGAATAATACCACAGAATGAGCTGACAAAACTTCCCGTACAATTGTGATGAGGAAAGATGAGTTGAATGTGTTAGTAGGATTTTGCCAGCTTCTATGAGTTTGATTATACTGGTCGAGTACATTTATCACTATTTGGCCCTCGGACTGTCCATTCAATTTTACGTTTTGGAACGAACTGGCTGAATAAATGTATGTATAGTTTAGAATGAGAGATGTATTATTCAAAATGAATTACATACAAATGAAGCTTAAGAAATAAAAGCTGGAGCAGTCCACACAACACCTCGAACTACTCCAGCATTCAACATAATCAGGGCTGATTTCCCGAATCATGTGTCAATTGATCTCAGACTTCAATATATGCAACGACTGAGCACCCACAGCTCCCGGGATAAAGAATTCTAAAAGATACCTTTGACAGGGTCCCGCATGGCAGACTGGTACAAAAGGTGATGTCACACGGGATCAGCGGTGAGCTGGCAAGTAGATTCAGAACTGGCTCGGTCATAGAAGACAGAGGGTATCAGGGGAAGGGTGTTTTTCTAAATGGAGGGATGTGACTAGTGGTGTTCCGCAGGGATCAGTGCTGGGACCTTTGCTCTTTGTAGTATATATAAATGATTTGGAGGAAAATGTAGCTGGTCTGATTAGTAAGTTTGCGGACGACACAAAGGTTGGTGGAGTTGCAGATAATGATGAGGATTGTCAGAGGATACAGCAGGATATAGATCGATTGGAGACTTGGGTGGAGAAATGGCGGATGGTGATTAATCCGGACAAATGTGAGCTAATGCATTTTGAAAAGTCTAATGCAGGTGGGAGGTATACAGTAAATGGCAGAACCCTTAGGAGTATTGACAGGCAGAGAGATCTGGGCGTACAGGTCCACAGGTCACTGAAAGTGGCAACTCAGATGGATAAGTTGGTCAAGAAGGCATACAGCATGCTTGCCTTCATCGGTCGGGGCATAGAGTCTAAAAATTGGCAAGTCATGTTGCAGCTGTACAGAACCTTAGTTCGGCCACACTTAGAATCTTACGTGCAATTCTGGTCGCCACACTACCAGAAGGACGTGGAGGCTTTGGAGAGGGTACAGAGGAAACTTACCAGGATGTTGTCTGGTCTGGAGGTCATTAGCTATGAGGAGAGGTTGGAAATACTCGGATAAATAAAAGCAAAATACTGCGGATGCTGGAAATCTGAAATAAAAACAAGAAATGCTGGAACCACTCAGCAAGTCTGGCAGCATTTGCGAAAAGAGAAGCAGAGTTAACGTTTCGGTCAGTGACCCTTCTTCGGAAATACTCGGATTGTTTTCACTGGAACGACGGAGGTGGATGGGCGACATGATAAAGTTATGAGCGGCATGGACAGAGTGGATAGTCATAAGCTTTTTAACAGAGTGGAAGAGTCAGTTACTAGGGCACATAGGTTTAAGGTGTGAGGGAAAAGTTTAGAGGGGATGTACGGGGCAAAGTTTTTTACTCAGAGTGTGGTGAGTGCCTGGAACCTGCTGTCAGGGGAGGTGGTGGAAGCAGATACGATAGCGACGTTTCAGAGACATCTTGACAAATGCATGAATCGGAAGGGAAGAGAGGGTTAGGGGCCCCGGAAGTGCAGAAGGTGTTAGTTTAGGCAGGCATCAAGATCGGCGCAGGCTTGGAGGGCCGAATGGCCTGTTCCTGTGCTGTACTTTTCTTTGTTATTCGCAGCCCTCTGAGTGAAGACGTTTCTCCTTATCTCAGTATGATTCTTATTGTGAGACTAACCCCCGGCCTGTTTCTGCAGCCAGCTTGCTGTCCATTCTGCTGCTCGTTCCCTAATACATTTTGCACGATGAATATTCATGAGTCTGCGTGTGGTATCTTATTTAAGACCTTTCGATAATCAAAGTATATTATTTTTGCATCCTTAGTATGCACTCCGCATTCTGATATTATTCAAATAATTTAGTATGACTTGTCCTTTTGGAATATGAGCTAACTGCTTGTTATTATATTATGTTTGCCTTTATTTAATTTTTTTTTCCTTTACGTCTTTGGACAAGATTTCAATTATCACAGAATCACAGAATGGTCACAGTGCCGAAGGAGGCCATTCGGTCCATCGTGCTGCACCAGCGCTCTGAAAGAGCAACTCCCTCCGTTCTGTTCTTCTGCCTTCTCCCCATAACCCTGTCCATTTTTCCTTGTTATATAACTGTCTAATTGCCTTCGAATGCTCTAATTGAATCTGTCTCCACCACACTATCATGCAGGGCATTCCAGACCTTAAGCACTGGCTGCGTGACAAAAGATTTTCCTCATGTCAATTTGCTTCTATAAAACCAAATGTTAAAATCTCTGCCCTCTCGTTCTCGATCCTTTTCACGAATGTGAACTGTTTCTGTCCATCTAGTCTGTCCAGACCCCTCACGATGTTGAATACCTCTTAGCATTCTCTTCTAGAAAAAAAAACTGTCCTAACTTCTCCATCTAACTTAATAACTGAAATTCCTCATCCAAGGGACCTTTCTCGTGAATCCTTCCTGTACTCTTCCCAATGCTCTCACCTCTTTCTTCATGTGTGGCGCCCAGAATTGGACGTAATACTCCAGCTGAGGCCGAGCTCGTGTCTTGTACAATTATAATATAAGTTCATTTCACTTGTACTCTATGTCCCTGTTAATAAACCCAGGATACTGTATGCTTTATGAACCGCTCTCCCAAACTGTCCTGCCACCTTCAACGACGTCTGTACTTACATACCTAAGTCCCTTTGCCCCTGTACCCACTTTAGAATTATACCCTATATTCTACATTGTCTCTCCACGTTCTTCCTACCAAAAGGATTCACTACATATTTCTCTGCATTGAACTTCATCTGCCACCTGTCTACCCATTCCACCAACTTGTCTATGTCCTTTTGAAGTTCTGCACTATCCTCCTCACAGTTCACTATGTTTATAAGTTTCGTATCTTCTGCAACCTTTGAAATTGTGCCCTGCACACCTCGGTCTAGGTCATTAACATATATCATGAAAAGCAAGGGTCCCAACACTGAGCCCTGGAAAACTCAACTACAAATCTTCCTCCAACCTGAAAAACATTCATTTACAACTACTCTTTGTTTCCTGTCACTGGTCCAATTTATTATCCATGTTGTTACTGTCCCTTTTATTCCAAGAGCTGCATGTTGCTCACAAGTCTGTTGTGTGGAAATGTATCAAATGCCTTTTGAAAGTTTACGTAGATCACATCACCAGCATTGCCTCATCAACTCTCTCTGTTACCTCCTCAAAAAACTCCAGCAAGTTAGTTCAACATGATTTTCCTTTAAGAAATGCATGCTGGCTTTCCTTATCTAACTCACGTTTGTCCACGTGACTATTGCTGTTGCCCCGAATTATTTTGTCTCGAAGTTTTCCCACGACTAGTGTGACAATGTCTGGCTTGTCGTTGCTGGGCTTATGTTTGCAAACTTTTTGAACACAGGTGTAACATTTGCAATTCTCCAGTCCTCTGGAACTCCCTGAGTCGAAGGAAGATTGATAAATTCTGGCCAGGCCACTGCGATTTCAACCCTCTGTTCCCTCAGTATCATTTTATGCCTCTTATTCGGCTCTGGTTGTTTATGCACTTTAGCTGCAGACAGTCCATCTAATACATCTTCTTTATCTGTTTTAAACCCATCTAGTGTCTGACTTACCTCCTGTGTCAACATTGCCAAATTTTTACCTTCTTGATTGGTAAAGACGTATTCATTTAATACCTTAGCTACGCCCTCTGACTCCATGTCTTAATCCACTTTATGGCCCCTAAACGGCCCCACTCCTCCTGTTACCGCCCCTTTACTATTTATATGCCTATAGAAAACTTTGGCATTTCCTGTAATGCCAGCTGCCAGTCTGTTTCCATGCTCCCTCTTTGCTTCTCTTATTTGCTTTTTCAATTCCACCCTGACCTTCGATATTCCGCCTGGTTCTCAATAGTATTCTTTACCTGGCATTTGCCATAAGCACATGTGTTCTTCTTTATCGTAATCGCTACCTCTTTTGTGATCCAGGGAGTTCTGGATCTGTTTGCTTGACTTTTCCACATCGTGGGAACATACATTGACAGTGCACGAACTATTTCTTCTTTGAGGGTAGCCCATTGTTCATTTACTAGTTTTGCTGCCAGCTTTTGACTCCAAATTAGTGGCCCCAGCTCCATTCTTACCCGATTGAAGTTAGCCTTCCCTCAGTTAACTATTCCTACCCTGGATTGCGCATTGTCCTTTTTCCATCGTCGGACTAAAACTTATTACACAATGATCACTATCCCATAAATGCTCTCATACTGATACTTGATCCACATGGCCACCTTTTCCCCAAAAAAACAGGTCTAGCAGTGCCTAATTTCTCGTTCGACTAGCAAAACACTGTTATCGAAAATATTTTCTGAACACATTCCAGGAACTCTTGCCCTTCACTGTCCTTTGCTCTACTATTATTCCATATATGTGTGGATATATATAATCCCCCATTATAACCACCCAATAATTTTTACACATTTCTGTAATTTCCTTGCAAATTTATTCCCCTTGATCCTTCTCACCCCCTGGTGCCCTGTAGACAACAATGTAACTGCACATTTATTGTTCCTTTAGCTCCAGTCAAATTGATTCTGTCCTCGACCGCTCTGGGACATTCTTTATCTCGAGCATTGCAATACTCTCCATCATCAATGCTGCCAACGCTGCCCCTCTTTTCCCATTCCTGTCTTTCCTGAGCATTTTGTATCTAAGAATATTTAACACCCATCCCTGCCCTTCTTTGTGCCAGGTCTCTGTTATAGCCACGACATCATATTTCCACATGTTAATCTGCACCTGTACCTCACTAGTGTTATTAACCACACTCCGTGCATTCACACACATACACATTAATCAAGAGTCGGACTCTATTACTTCTCCCTTACTTTAACCTCACGAATAATGTACTATTCCCTACTCTTGTGCTATCTTTCTCTACCAGTATTCTGTGCACCTTGGTGTTCCTTTCTAATAATTGCTCCTGGTTCTCACACCCCAGATCAGCTACTAATTTTGCTTTCAATCGAAGCTCCTTCTCAGGTTCCCATCCCGCTGACAATTGAGCTTAAACTCTTCCCAAAAGCACGAGCAAATCGCCCTGTGAGGATATTCCTCCCACTTCTGCTGCAATGCCAACCATCCATCTTGTACAGGTTCCACCTGCCTCAGATCCGTTCTCAAAGTCTAAGCAATCTGATGCCTTCCATCTTACACCAGTTCTCCAGGCACGTGTTCAATCGCTCAGGTCTCATATTCCAATGCTTACTTACACGTGAGACTGGGAGTAATCCTGAGATTACTGCTTTTGAGGTCCTGCTTTTAATCTCCTTCCTCGCTCCCTAAAATCTGCATTCAGGACCTTATCCCCCTTCTTATATATGTCATTGGTACCGATGTGGATCACGATCTCTGGCTTTTCACCATCCCGTAGAGGAATGCCCTGCAGCCGCTTCATGAAATCCTTGATCCTGGCACCAGCCAGGCAACACACCATCGTTTACTGCCGCGGAAACGCCTGCCTGTTCCCCTTAACTAACGAACCACTACTTCTCTTCCAGTCCTTGTCCTCCCCTCCTGTGCAGCTGTGGCACCTATGGTGCCACAAACTTGGCTCTGACTGTATTCCTCTGAACAACCATCACCCTCACGAGTATCCAAAATGGAAAACCGATTAGCGAGTGAAAAACTCCCTGGGGGAAACCTGCACTACCTGCCTGTTTCTCTTTTACTGCCTGGCGGTCATTCATTCCCCTTCTGCCTGCATATTTCTAACATGCGGTGTGACAACCTCTGTCAACGTGCTATTCATGTAGTCCTTCACCTTGCGGATGCACAACAGTGACTCCAACCGCCGTTCGAGTTTCGAAATCCGGAGTTCAAGCTTCTGCAACCCGTGTTGCTTCCTGTAGCAGCGTTCATCTAGGACAAGTGATGCGTCCACGACTTCCCGCATACTGCAGGATATCCATTCCATTCGGAAGAGGTTCCCTGCCATTCCTTAACTTTACAGTCCCATTTATTATGAGTAGAATAGATTACCACGTACTCACCAAACAACTCCTTCCACTGCACCAAAGTGGGAACCAAATACCGGATTAACTTAATTGCAACTGAGGTAATGCTAACTGCTTGAAATTTGTTCGTGTTGTTCAATCTTCTGTTTGAAATATAAGAACCGCATTAACCATCCAGAATTTCACTTGCTCTATTCCAAATTCTGATGATTTCTAAGGAACATATAATTGTGACTGTTAATTCTTCACGATCTTTGTTTGATGTGTGGCTGTAATCAATCCAAACCAGAAAGTGTATCTTCTCTTAGATTACTTTGGAAGATATGATCCCAATTTCTAGCTTAAATAACCTGAAGTTTCACAATAAAATTATTCACTATTATTTGACAGTTCATTTCCTCCTCTCAGAGGTCACTTTCCATTTTTCGCGCTCTGAATCATCATCCAATCCTGTGCCTACCATGTCACAACACACACGAGTTCCTTCTTACTGAGCTCAGAGCTGCTCTGCAGAGGTCCGTTTAAATGTATGACCATGTCTGGCTGTCCCTCTCTGGTTCAAACCCAGTAAACCTGGGCTGTCCTGAAAGTCACAATGGATGGCACATTTCCTGGCAGACATATTGGGGCCGTTTTCCGCTCAGTTTCATCCACAATCCTCTGCTAGCACATTCCGAGGACCCCGTTTTGAATGGATTTGTTTTGTTTCAATCCCTCATCATTCCCGCTCGATCTCCTCACTTCATCACTGGTTCTGATCTGGGAATGGAAAACTCACAGGATTCTGATCCAAACCCTGGTGCAGGGACCACGTGGTATAGTACAGGTGTGTGGACCTCCAGTGCGAGCCTTGGAAAATTCCACCCTCAAATGCCGTCTCTATGGGAGCTGTTCTGTTCCTAGATGCACATCTTTTGTGGCGGATACGTGGTCCATTCTTCGTTCCAATCCAACGCCAGTCCTCTCCTTCATGTATACATATTTGACAGTTTGATAACTATTATCTTCTTTTTACTTGAACTGGAAAATGTCATCAACACTGCTTCGAATTTCCACCCGTCCCTCGACTTCAAATTGTCAGTCTCTGACACTTCCCTTCCCTTCCTCTACATTTCGACCTCTATTTCAGGGGATTGGTCCCAACAATATCGTCTGTGATTGCACCATCATCCACAGTTTTCATGTGATCTGGTTATACTTCCTCCAACCCTGCTTCCTGGAAAGACACTGTTCCATTTTCCCAGTTTCTCCAGCTCTGCTCCATCCGTTCTGATGATGCTAACATTCACACCAGTGCTTCTGAAATGTCTTCGTTTTTCCTCAGCTGAGGATTCCCCTCCCCTGGACCATGTCCATCCCATTTCCCGTGTCACTGCCTTCACCCCATCCGTCCCCTCCAGAATCAAGGTCAGCTTGTCCTTGCCCTCAACTTCCAACCCATCAGTCTCTACATTCAATGCATCATCCTCCAATATTTCAGCCACATCCAGCAAAGTCCATCAACATCTGTATGTGCTGCTCCACTCCCGTGCCCCCAGTCCTTTACGACCCCGTGTCGACTCCGCAATACCCAACATGCGTTTCCTCTCTAAGAACACCTTTCCATGAAAGCACGTCGATGCAACACCTGTCCTTTCACTTCATCGTTTCCCGTTGTCTATGGCCTTAACCACTTCATGCAGGCGATTTGTTTGCACTTCATATTACATAGAAGCTGGATTCGGTGCTCACAATCGAGTCTCCTGCACATCCAGAAAAGCAGAAAACGCAGATTGAGTGATTCCTTTGCTAAATCTTTCTGTTCAGTTCACAATAGTGACCCTGAGCTTCCAGTCGCTTGTCAAGTTAATTTTATATCCCACTCAGACCTTGCTATTCTCGACCTCCTACAGCTATCCACTGAATCTAACAGCGGAACAGCACCAGATTTTCTGAATATGCATTGTGATGGCTGTCGGACACAACGTTGAAATGAAATACTTATAACCATTGCTCAAACTTTCTCAGATGGCTTGTGCTGGTAAGGGGAATGGCTACACCCGAGTCACTGGAATTGTAGGGTGTGTGGGGCTGGTGCTTGGGAAGGTCCTCCCCTCTCTCAGAAATCTGGCTAGCTAATCCACCTGGCAGCGATCTACCCGCATTACCCCGTCCCCCGCTTAACCCCCATTCCTTGTCACTTTTTAGGGCAATTGGAGCCAACTTTTCTTTATGGATTTTTAATTCTCTCCTCTTGCACTGTTATCCTGTTGTTACAATTCACACCACATCTGGACCCATTCTCTGTTTCTTTAATTGTTCCATTTGCCTTGCACTTTTATCCCTTTATCACTGAATCACTCCTGACCTCGACCCAGTGACGGAAATATCCCATTTCTCTTTCTTTCCCCATATAACAATTGTAATGGCTGTATAATTGCTTGTAAACAGATAATCTCCAGTCTCTTCCAGTTCTGAGGAAAACCGATCACAAGGAAGTTGAATATTGCTTCTTTCCCCACAGACACTGCCTGATGTGCTGAATATTGTCAGCATATTCCTAATTAATCAGCTTTACTGTTGTTTAGGTATTTTGTTTTCAGGACAATGCTTAAGCCTGGATATCAACAGGGCTGTGAGACAGGTAGTAACATGAGTTTCAGATTTCTAACTCCACAGACTGCCACTTTCATAGTTGTGGGGCGTCCCCACCGTGAAATAAGCCGATTGATGGGCTTGGCGTCCAGTTGGGTAGGGTGGACTCTGGAACAGACCTCACGATTGGCTTTTGGTATCCTTTGCACCCGATATGGGGTTCATTGTGTGATATTATGGGTGTGTCCAACCACCAACGCTGCAGGAGATTTCTGATAATTGAGCCGTCAATCCCCGAGCCCAAAGAAGAGTCGTCTATTGTGCAAGATGGTCTGCGAATGGTGAGGATAAGGACAGGGTGAGTTTCTGATCCTCAACATCGGGCAGGGGTCTGCACCGCTGGAGTATGTTCCCAGATAGGGTGAGGGAAGTGTTTGATCCAAGACACGATGTAAGGTCCAGTCCTGGGTAGCAGGGTCTGATTCTGTGCTGGGGTTCCAATCTCGGAGAACGTTCAATTCTGCGGTTGTTATGGAGGGCGCGGCGGGGGTGGGGGGTGGGGTGGCGTTCTCTATGCTTCACGTTAACCGATGCTGTGAGTCATCCAATACAGAAGGCCAGCTTCATCCCAGAGTGGGAGATGCTTCTGATTGCCAATCTCTTGTGTCTTTCTAAGTGGCTTGGTTTATGAATGGAGAAGCCTGGCGGCCAGACTTACATCTGTAAAACACATTACATCAGTGACTTCCAGGACCGTCAAAATATTTAAATTGCCAATCCTCCTCCTGAGAGCTGTTTCCTTTCCGTCCGCTGTACTGACTCCATTAAAACCAGAGGTTGGAGGGTTGGAAGTACATTGGGATCAGTGTTAAGATTAAAAAAATACTCTGACTCACTTCTATCCCACCTATTTTTGATGCACATTTCCTGGCGTTACAGTCTTTGTCAGATGCAGAGAATGTTTGATCAGTAATTTCCTGTCTTTTTTCCCTTCTCTCTCTTACAGTTAATTTACTGGCGATTGTGATCCTCTCCCAGGGAAATTGCGGCCTCTCCACCTGCACCACTCGATACCTGGTGGGTATGGCAATGGCGGATCTACTGTTCATTAGCACTGGGGTATTACTGTGGCGAGTTGCTTTTTATTATTTCCTGGAATCATTCCTGGTCATCACCCCTGTATGTATTGTTATCGCTGTCCTGTTTCGTGCAGCCACAGAATGTTCTGTCTGGTTCACGGTCACTTTCACCTTTGATCGTTTTATTGCTATTTGTTCCCAGAAGCTGAAAACAAAATATTGCACTGAACAAACTGCAGCAGTGGTTCTAGCAACAACTGTCATTCTGATTTGTGTCAAAAACATCCCCTTCTACTTTGCATATGAACCTTTATGGATAATGGACAATATACCATGTTTCTGTGCGTTAAAGGCAAGCTATTATGCTGATCCTGGATGGGTGGGACTTGACTGGTTTGATACGGTTTTAAACCCATTGCTCCCATTCGCTTTAATTCTGTTGCTCAACGCTCTGACAGTCCGACACATCTTAGTGGCCAATCGAGTCCGTAAGGGACTGAGGGGTCAGAGCAAAGACGAGAATCGCAGTGACCCGGAGATAGATAGTAGAAGAAAATCGGTTATTTTACTTTTCACCATATCTGGCAGCTTCATGCTCCTCTGGTTGGTGTACGTTATACATTTCTTCTATTATGTCATTACAGGATCAGATCCTGGGGTTTATAACAATTCTGAATATATGTTTCAAAAATTTGGATATATGCTGCGGTCTTTCAGTTGCTGCACAAATACATGTATTTATGTGGTGACTCAGTCCAAGTTCAGGGAGCAGATTAGGAGCATGCTGAAATATCCAGTTACATCAATAATTCAATTGATGAATAAACTAAGCAACTGAGAGCAGCCGAGGCGCGGGTCCCATTTATTGCCTTACATCAATGCAATATTGATCATTGAGGGGCAAAAGATGACCGACAGCTTTATGACCCGAATACAATGACGGATGATCACACATGACAAAGAGCAGCAGGGTGACAGTGATGTAGTGACAAAACGCCAATAGACAACAGCGGGCGCGTTCCACACACAGGACTTCAGAGCTTGGCGACGGGTAACAAATAGTCAGACCGACCCTGGCAGGACCGCCAGGGAAACAGCAGACAGACTCTCTCCTCCATCTCCACTGGTTCCAGTCTCAGTTCCTCACATCTGTTCATAAAGTAGAGCTTCTTGAAAATAAAAGATGTTGGATATATTCCCGTATGAGTTGCTCAATAATTGTTCTATGTTTGGCGACACTTTTTTGAGTGCATCTCCCTTCCAGTGCACAGTCTGCTCACTGACATCTCTGTCTCTCTCTCTCTCTCTTGTTCTCCACACCTCGTGAGTCAGGTAATGGTGCTCGTGCGAGTTCTTTGAGGATTCTCAAGATATCAGAATTCGAGATGTTCACCGATCGAGGATGGTTGTAGGGATCTCAGGAGTTTCCAGATATAAGGAGATTTTCAGGGGCAGGAGGCGTTTGTGGAGATAGGGCGAGTTAATGGGGCTGGATGACATTACAGAGCTATGGGAGATTTTTAGGAGCTGAGCGAGGTTTTTGTGATATGGGGGATTGGAAGGATTCGAGAAGGCAGAAGAGTTAGGGACTGTTGTAAGGGATGGAGGAGTTAATAGAAATACGGTGGGTTGTAAGCTTGGAGCAGGTCACTGAAATAGAATGGGTTGTAGGGCTGGAGGATGTTGCAGACATGGGGGCGTTGCAGGGGTTGTGGAGGTCAGTATTGATGGAGTGGAGGATTTGAGGCTATGGGCGTTGTAGGACTTGAGGAGATTGAGGTAAGGGGCAAGACCGTAGAGAAATTCCAACATAAAGATGAATATTCTAAATTGAGATGCTTTGGACCATAATCAAATGTTGGTCAGCGAACAATGAAGAGATGGATGAATTGGCTCTGCTTTGAGTTAGGACATTTGGTAACAGATATTGGATGAGCTGAAGTATATGGCTGGTGGAAAATGGGAGGGTAGGTGGGAAAGTATTCGATATGACAAGTTTGGGGATAAATCCTCTCAGTATCAGTGCATCATTGCAGAAGGTCCTCAGGTTACTGTCCTAGGCAAAACCATCTTCAGCTGATTCATCAATGACCTTTCCTCCATCGTTAGGTCACAAGTGGGGATGTTTCCTGATGATTGCACAATGTTCAGCTCTATTTGCGATACCTCAGATACTGAAGCAGTCGGTGTCCATCTTCAGTAAGATCTGCACATCATTCAGGCTTGGGGCTGGTAAGGGGTGATGTACAATTGCACCACATAAGTGCCAGGCAATGATCATCTCAAGGCAGAGAGAATCCAATTATCACCCCTTGACATTCAATGGCATGACCATCGCTGACTCCCCCACTATCAACACCCTGGGGTTACCTTTGAAGAGATTGAACTGGACCAACCACATCAACTCTAAGAGCTGGTAAGAGGCTGGGAAATCAGTGGCAAGTAACTCAGCTCCTGTCAGCGCAAAGCCCCTTCACCATCTACCAGACACAAGGCAGGAGAGTGATTGAGTACTCTCAACTTGCTTTGATGAGTACATCACCCACAACACTCAACAAACTCGACACCATCGAGGACAGACAGACCACATGATTTGCAAACCCATCGAACCCATCAGTATTCATTCCCTTCGCCACCAACGCACTTTGGTTTCAAAATTTACAATCAACAGGATTATGTTTGCTGGTATTTATCGAATGAAAATACCCAAAGTCAAGCAATAGCCTCTTCATGTTCTGATTTTGAGGTAATTCGTCTGCCATTTAGTGTATCGATGGTACAGGATATGGGAATGTGCACCATTGCTCGCGTTTTTACACAGAAACAGAAAGTGTTGGTACTGAGGTCTCAGCAGGAGAGGTTGGGTGTGCAAGGGCTTGTGCTAAACCTGTTTCGCAAGTAACACCTTCGCCATGGTAGTTGAAAGCCTGACATTAGACAGATAGGGTTTGTCACAAGGAACTTGTTCTTAACTTTCCGAGTTTCGCATTCCATGATCAAAGGATATCTGCTGGTAGATCTTGCTCAGGAAGGTTGCTCCATATGGGGCGTCACGATGGAAGGCGGGCGGTCAGTGGATTGAATATGTCATCATGGACTGGTAAGTGAGGTGCAACACGGATGATTTCAACCAGCTTGTGGGTTTTCTTCAGTCAGCGAATGTGTGGGTGAGTGATGTTTGTGGGAACAGGAAGCCATGTGAGACGTGTTGAATGAAGGGTTCATTTTTAATACGCATTGCTGTATTCAAATTTAACGATCATTTGAATTTGTGTGTGATTGTGTATGCTTGACAGGTGCACAGTCAACTGCTGCTGAGTTGCGGAGAGCTGAGGCAGCAGCGCCCCACATAGATCCAACACGTTTGGTCAATAGATTATTTTTGCTCCTGACCTTTGCTGCTTTATTTTTTCAGATGCCCTCGGAAGAGCACAGTCCTAACCAGAGTCAATTCCAAGTATATTGGTTTGTAATCATGCTTTAGTCTCTGACTATCCATGTATATACGCAATTATTTTACTTCAGTGTCTTTTTGGAGGTAGGATGCCCTGAATACGGTTTTTGGGGAATTCACTGTGAGGCGCCATGTTCTGAAGCAGTCTTTCAACTTTGTGATGACTTTGTTACGGATTTGGTCCAGGGTGCAGAAGTATTTAGCTTGGGTAGCAGAACAGATGTCAGCAGCATAGAAGAACTTGCGAGACATGGTTGTTGGCAGGCCATTTGTAGATGTGTTGAACAGCATTGGGGCTCGCACTGAGTCTTGTGGCATTCCGTTTGCCAGTCTTCTCAACTCACTTCTCCCTTGTCCAATGTGGAGTCTATTTCGTCTGTCAGGAAGGCATGCTGCATCGACTGTCCCGACCCAGGTTGGAAGAAATATGGGCAAATTTATGAGCAGGTCCGTGTGCCACACTCGATCACAGGCAGCTGTGAGGTTCAGTATGATTGTCATCAGTCTTCAGGTTCTTTTGGAAGCCACTTTTCAGGTAGTGGTGAGTGCGAGAACTTGATCACATATGCTGGGCACCTTACGGAAACAAACTTGGTTGACATTAACAATTGTCCCTACTTTTGTTGCAGGATAAGACGCTCAATTATCTTATATCACACAGAACATAATGGAATTGGTGGATAACTGGCCGCCAGTGTGAGATTTCTTCCGTATTTTGGAATGGCAATGATTTTAGCAACTGCCACATCTTCAGCAGCTGATGGCTTTTGAGGAATTGGAGCTGATGGCTTTTGCATTGACCTGATTCAGATGGACACGAGCACATGGCCTATTTGTTTCAGGAGTTCTGGTGCAATGTTGTCATATCCTTCTGCTTTGTGACATTTCAGGCACGTTAATCCTTCCTCCATTTCCGTATTCTTGGAAGGTGAGGATTGCATGTTCTGCATGCTGCTGGTGCTGTTGATTTTTTTCAGCTCATTATAGCTGATGGTGCTTTTATTTCTTCACCAATAGTGAAATTGCTACATGGAAAAGATAACCAACAACTTGCTTCGGGGTGACTGATGGGCTGCTGCAAGCTGGCGAATCAGGCTTCAGCACTGCAAGGAGTGAAATTTAGCCGCGCTGCCATTTCCTCCAATCTGTCGTGACTTGCACCATTGACAGACTCCATAAGGTGGTCGATTCTATCAGCATCATTAGATGCTTCATATTCCCTTTCGAAGTGCTGCACTCTCTACATCAAGGCATTGAACGTAGATGGATAGATAGCTACGAGGCATGGTTGTGCAAGCGGCTTTGTGAATGGCAACACTGAAGTGCTTATATAATGCTTCCATAGGTATATTATCGAGGGATATCATTACAATGATGCCGTCCAAGGACCCGCTGTGTTGTTGCCAATGTGCTTGATGCAATTTCCATTACATCATCCTTGCACTGTTGATGACTGGAATGCAAAGGTCAATGTAAATGATCTGTGTTGATTATGTGAGAAGTTGTCCAGGACTAGGCACTGTGATGGTTAAGGGTGACCACCAAGGGAACTAACCCAGCCCGGGTAAGGTGAATGTTTCTGACTCTGTCTGGCTGAATGACAATTTCCCCTTTGCTTGGGGCTGTGTCTTAGGGTTTGGTTGTTTCCCTGAAAAAATTCTAAAGCCAATTGTTTCATTGAGAAGTGTTTGCAAGTTGTTATATGTAGAACTTCATCACTGGAGAAGGAAATCAACAATTTCGACTTCTGGATTAGACTACGGACTGTTCTCCAGTTGAAGGACTTTTAATCCCATCGGACAGCTGTGGGGACTTCAAGCAGCCTTGGACTGTTTCACATCCTGCAGGAGCGTAAATTTTAAATGACTGTATTTGTTTTCCATTTTCCCTGTTGCTTATATCTTCATAGCGTTTCGGAATTTAAATTTTCTAATTAAGCAGTTAATTTGTTGTTTTAAAAACACCTGGCTTTGTTAGCCTCAATCAAGTGTAAATGGAGGGTACAAGTTGGTTGGGTCTTTCTTTGCTTTGTAAAGTTTGCAGTGAAATGTTAGGCCATCAGTGGAGGGGCGGGATTGAATTAAAAGTGCATTGCCCCCACCACAACCAGGGTCGTATTTTTTGATTGGGGTTCTGACTGAAGTGGTCGGTCATAACAATAGCTAAGTGCGGGATGTTGAATTTTGGTTGGAAGAATAATCTTCCCAAGCACACATAGTTTGAGGAGAAAATGGGTTCAAGGTGACATAATCATAAATCATAAAAAGAAACAACAGGCCAAGAAAAAATGCAACAAAGCATTAGTTTCTAGAGAAATTGAATTGAAAAAAGCAAAGAGCTGATATTAATCTAATCTGGAACTTTGGTTATAGTGTAGAATTCGGGTCCCCATACTGCAAAGCAAAACGAAACAAAAAGGATATTGATGTTCTGGAGCAGATGAAATTATTTCAACCAGAATGAGACCAAAACTAAGAAAAGTGCATTATTTAATTTATCATTAACAGTTTATAAAGTTATTGTTATTTGCCCCGAGTCAGATCTCCATTATGAAAGCCTGATATTATGTTTCTCAGTGTCCCCTCACAGGGATACACATAACTGAGCTCAGGGCAGGGATGGTGCAGGTTACATGTGTTAAAGACTCTGAATCATCGATAAGAATTGATGATTCAAACTCAGTTACAGACGTGGACTTTTCAGGAAACGGAGTTCAATATTCAGGCTGTGCAATTGAAAATTAAAATTGAGGTCTCATGACCCACATATTCTCAGGACCGTGCTGATGGAAGGGGATTAATGAACACTAAAAAATAGTGTTAACAAAAACTGTACTCAGAGTAAGAAAAATCATTATCCAGAGGATACGAACAATGTAACAGTGATACCCTGCCATTTAATTTTCAGTAAATAGTTAACATCGGTTTCTGCTGTAGGATTTCAATTGGAAACAGAACACCACCAAGTCATTTCAAATTATACCCTTATTATCAAACATCAGCAAAAATCTTCCCCTTGGCAATGAATGACATTCATAAAACACAACGGCAGCTCCATGGAACGGAGAGTTCAGTTAACAGAAAAAAATAATGAATTCCAAATAGGAACAGATTGGACAATTCGGCTCATTATAATTCTACAGTAACAGATACACCCAATGATATATGATCATTGGGGTTGGATTTTGTACACCATTTAGTGACTCACACTCCGTACAGTTCTACAGTGACAGTTACTCCCAGCAATTCATGGTCACTGATATCAGGTGTCCCACTACGATTAGTGGCACACACTCAGTACAATTCCACAGTGACACACACTCCCAGTAATACATGGTCTCTAAGATGGGGTGTTCCACTCCGGTTAGGGAGCCATGTTCAGTTGATTTTTAGCTCAAAAGGACTGCCACTATAATCTTCACTCAAAAGGTTCCCTTCACTGAGGTCCTATTCAACATGACATGATATTCCATTGAATGCAATACCTTGATAATTCAGTGACCCTGTCAGTTACAAACAGAAGTTAGTTACTAGTTGAGGAAAAAAGAATGCAATCACATAAATAATTCATGACATTTGACCTAAATAAATAACATCACTGATCCGGTGTCTGCATAACGGTGACTATTAGATGGGTATGTAACTTTGTCAGGCACAGACTAAAACCAGAGACGAGCTCACACACAGATTTACACATCTTCGATGGAACACCAACAACGACAAGGAAAAGGTAATGTACAATATTTCAATCATTTTCTGTGTGCCGTAATATGTGGATTCGTGTTGCAGACAACCTCTCTGCATTCAATTCTATATCCATGTATTCCCAGAGACTTTTATGTATACCCTGTTTGGATTGGTCCAGGGATATTGACGTTGCAACATCATTCAGAATATTCTCTTTCTTGAATTTCATCTGAACAATTACACTATCATTTTCAGTCCATGCTTTGATAGTTTCTATTTCTATTTACTGAGATTGAACTGGAAATCATCAAATACCGGACAATTTTGATTAACTGATGAACATTAGAAGTTGCAGTCTTCCGGAAATGATGTTTTTTTTTCAAAAGCCATCCGTCCCAGCTCTGGATCTCATGCTGCTTCAGTAATTTCCTTTACTCGATTGTGGTATGTGTCGTGAAGAACAGATAGCGGCCGCCATCCATCTGGACCCTGAGCCGCCGGGTCACATTGTAAAACACGGAGAACTGGCACTGCAAGCAGCAAAACTCAGCGAGACCTTCACTATCTCATTGTCAAGAGTCTTCAGCTGTTCCTGGAGAGGGGACAGTAGGGAGGAGAAAACGGACAAGGACAGGGTTATACAGAGAGTCGGGGTGGAGGGATTCACTACCCCACACCAAGCCTGACAAGTCAGAGAAAACACAGGAATAAGAGGAAGCCATTCAGTTCCTCGAGCCATTTGCACAGGAACATGAGGAGGCGACATTGCCCCCTTGAGCCGGTTACACGGATAGGAGGAGGGCATTCGCCCCTCTAGACCATTATATTGCAGCAGGAGGAGGCCATTCATCTTCCTCGACCTGTTACAGACGAACAGGAAGAGGCCATTCAGCCCCCTCGAACTTGATCCTTCCAATGATAGAAGTTGTTGACAGAAAGGAAGAAATTGGGGAATACGTGAGAGTGTCAACGAGAAAGAGGGTGTCGAGTAGGCAGTCGGGCCTGACGAATCTTTTACGTTCACCTGACAGGTCAAGCACGACTTCGGTATAAGATCTCACCAAAAAGGCACATCTATCAGTGTAGTGCTCCCTCAGTGCCGCTGCTCCATCACGACAGTATTCCCACAGAATTGACCGACTAACAGTGCAGCATTTCCTAAGTACTGAGCCTCAGACAGTGAAGGACTTCCTCAACATGGCCATTCCAACAGTGCAGTGCTTCCCCAGCACTGACAGTCCGATTTTGCAACGTTCCTTCAGAACTGCTCAACCGACTATGCAGCCCTCCGTCAGTACTGTCCTTCCGAAAGTGCAGCACTCGCTCAGTATTGCCCCACCGACAGTACAGTGCTTCATCAGTTCTGAACCGTCGACAGTTCAGCTATTGCTCAGTATTCACACTGCGATAGAGCAGTGCTCATTCAGTACTTGCCCTCTGTCAGTGCTGTGCTCCCTCACTACTGGCCCTGCAGCAGTGCAGCCCTCCTTCAGTTCTGGCCCTCTGACAGCAACTCTCCCTCAGTGCTGATTCGTGGACAGTGTAGCATTCCCTCAATACTGATAATGTCAGTAATTCTGAAACCGAGGACGTTTGTACACAAGAATTTGAATATGGCAGGTGATGTAAATAGGGCTGATTACAAACAGGGACTGAATACTGGGATTTATAAACAGAAGCACAGCGCACAAAATGTGAAAGTTACACTACACTTTTATCAAACATAGCCTGGGTCCCAGCTGCAGTGTTGTTTCAAATTCTGCGCACACTTCAGGAAGGATGTGGGAATCTCGGACAGGGTGTGAACGATATTGGCCATAACTGTACCAGGGATAAGGGATTTTAGGTTATGTGGAGGAACTGGAAAATTTCGGATATTTTACCATCGAGTGAGATGACTCAGGGGAGATTTAATCCAGTTGTATGAAATCAGGAGCGCTTTTGATAGGGTAAATAAGGATAAACTGTTTCCAGTAGCAGGAAGGTCGTTCACCATCGGGAGATATTATTAGTATCCTTACATTTATCAAAGATGATGGACACGCAGCAAGACATCCAGTTAAGTGGAGTGCCTTCTCTTGGTGCACCTATGTGAAGACTGTGAAGGTCAATCTTTCAGAGGCAGGTTCTGTCACAAGTACCATATGTAAGTTGTAAAGTGACACTTTGAGGTTTTTTTTCTCTCTTTGACATTTGCCGAGTGCTGTAGCAACAGGTCATCGTGGTAGTGCAAACCTGTCGCCATTTACCTCTTTCGCCAGATAGTAACTCGCAAGTGCGATAGTCCACATTTTGAACCTTCATGTCAAGCTTGCAAGGCTCCTTGAAGCGGCAGTTTGTGCGCCTGGGCCTGACTACCTAACCATACAGAAGGTCCTTGCATATATGGCATTCTTCCATCCTGTAACGTGTCCGGTTTACCAAAGCCACCTCTGTTTGTTTCGTGTCAATACTCATGAGAACTCTGTCTTCGAGGGACAAAAATTTAAGATAATCAGTAGAAGAAACAAAGAGGGAGATGAGGAGATATGGTTTCAAATAGCGAGATGTTGTGATTCTGAATGCACTGTCTGAAATGGCGGTGTAAGTGGATTCAATAGAAACTTTCAAAAGTATAATTGAATAAATACTTGTACTGTAATGATTTACAGGGCTTTGGGGGTAAACAGCTGTAGTGTGAGATTGGATAGCTCTTTTAAAAATCTGGCACAGGTTCACAGGACCGAATGGGCTTCTATGCTGTTCGATTCTGTATTCCTGTGTATTATTCAGAGTGAGTGAGAGCTCCAGGTTCAGCATAATCTATGCAGGCTTGTAACTCGGGGAGGACTCGCTCCCAAGTGACACACTTGAAGAATCCGTGAGACGGGCAGAGATAGGGGATAATGTGGGGGTCTCCCAGCGTGAACGCTTTCTGAATCACCATGCATACACGTCCACTGATTAAATCATGAGAATCTCCACTCTTCGCATAGCATCACAGTCCCACAGTGCCCATTGTGACCATGGTTTCCATTTCTTCCGTTAAAAGCTGATAATCTATATTTAAACAAAAATGGAAAGGATTTAATGGTTGCTAGAAACTTGTACTAGCTGAACTTTGAATTGTTTTTAAAGGGATGGTTAACAGAAGATTGGCCAGTATTTTCTTTCTGGAAGGCACACGATTTAAACTAATCACAACAGAGGTTTGTGCTTTGACCTTAAAAACGATTTCCTTCTTGACAAGTCAGGATCCATGGTATCTCGGACTTTCCTCTGGAAAGGTTTTTGTATAATTTCTAACAGTTAACAATCCGGTTGGTTTGGCGAAAAACGGGAAGTTGCAATTTGCTTATTGACCTGCCAGGAGAAGGAAACGCTGCCTATCCAACTTTTGAAAAGCAAAGCCAGTATCAAGTTGCACTGTCGCCTCCTGAATATTGGCAGAAACCGTGCATCCTTAAAAGAACTTTGCATCGAATGTGTGTGGAATGAAACCTTTGTTGCTTCCTATCTGTTTTAAGACCTATTTGAAGCCTTTGATAACTGCGTTTCTTGAAAGCCTGCCCATCACCTTCACCTGGAATGATTCCATGTCAGCCTTTCGCCTTTGGAACACCTTGCCAAAATAAAGCAATTGCTTCTGTATCTTCTTTTAAGTGTAAGTGTTTTTTTTTTTGCTTTTATTTCTTTATAAAGCAGTAAACAAATTCCTTATTTTCGATCGTTAACCGGTTGTGTATGTAAGTGTGTATGTGAGGTCTAGTATTAAAAAAGGGTCGTTTATACTTCATTTCACGTATAAGTTTTCTACATTATTGGTTTGGACTTGGTTTGTAATGGATGGACATTTTTTGTTATTTATTAAAGAAACATGATTGGTGTGCTTTATTTTGTGCATAAATAAAGAGTTTGATTTACTGTTTCAGTAAGTGGGAAATTTTAAATAGGTGTTGTGACCTGTGGAGAAGTGTGACTGAATTAACAGTGCTCTCCTCCCGCCTTGATTGTAACACCATGAGGAAGAATACTTTCCTCACTTTGATGGTCACTGTCATGCCATACATCGTGCCATGCAAACGGTTGTAACCTTTGATTTACTGAGTAAGAACATAAGAGAGAGAAAGAAACAGTCACTATAACATCGTGCTGTTCCTGTTGTGTGAGTGTTTGATTCGGGCACTGCAGAGATAGCTTTACACAGATATAAAGTATTTGGTAAGAGAAGCAAAAGTGACATGAAGAAAAACGTTTTTACGCAATTAGTGGTTAATCTCTGCAATGTGCTGCCTGAGAAAGTGGTGGCGGGAGGTTCAATTGAAAATTCAAAAGCGAATCGGACAGCTATGAAAAGAAAGAATGTGCAGGATTACGGTGAGAACGCAGGGGAATCGAACTGAGGGAGTGCTTTTTCAGAGAGTTGGTGCAGACATGATCGGCCGAATGGCCTCCTTCGCGCTGTAACCAGTATGTGATTCTATGATACACTGTACGTAACTTTATGTTCCATAACCTTTTTGCTTTTTATGCTATTTTTTCTTACATGACCTTTATCTCTCAGGTCCTTTCTATTTTTGTCGACGGGAGCTTTATTCTGCAGGCCGTCTTTCTGTACATATTACTTTAATACCTTGATTCGGGGAAAAGATGAACAAAACAAAACCTAAATTAACATGCAACTTTCCGTATCTATCTTGTATTCCTGTTCTGACAGTGCCGACTGGCTGTGGAAGGCCTCGAGCAAACGTGCACACATTGCAGACTCCTTCTCCATGGCCACCCAGGTGCAAGCATAACCTCAGAAGAGGGGAAAGCAATCTTTCTTGACAGACTCCCCCGCCGTCCTCCCCGCTGAAGGTCTTCTGCCTGGGCCTGTGAACTGCCACCTTCCTCAGAGCCAAGAGAAGATCATCCTCTGGACCCATCTTCCTTTACACCAGATGTCAAATATCAGCAGCACAGCCAGAAGTGCAGCCAACATTTGAGAAGTAGCCACATTAAACATTCCAGCAGCGGCTGCAACCTCGCACACTACAAATACACTTGGCATATGGATTAATCCAGACCGGAGAAATTTCAGACCTTGGGAGTCTTTGAACTTACTTGAATTTCTATTGCACGGACTGCCCTGTGCAGAACTCTGCACCCGGGTCGCTGATGTAAAGGCAGAGAACTCCCGCAATGAGAGATACCCACTGAGGATTGTCTTTGCTACAAGCTGGAAACATGGACCGCCATAGTGTGTCTGGATGGCAGACGAAGGAGAGCAATTTGACAGTGTACAGGAAAAGTTCATGAAGTAACCACTCCTTACAGTGTGAAATGGGCATGCAAGGCATTTCCATGACACTGCTCAGGTTGTGTGGGACCAGATCCTGAGGAATGTTACGGGGTCTGGTTCTCATAAGCAGTTCTAGCTGAGTGGGAATCTGCTCAGATGGGAGCTCTCCAGATTCGTGAGGCCCCTTAGTACAGGGGCGACAGTGGCACAGTGGCGCAGTGGTTAGCACTGCAGCCTCACAGCTCCATGGACCCGGGTTCGATTCTGGGTACTGCCTGTGTGGAGTTTGCAAGTTCTCCCTGTGTCTGCGTGGGTTTTCTCCGGGTGCTCCGGTTTCCTCCCACAAGCCAAAAGACTTGCAGGTTGGTAGGTAAATTGGCCATTATAAATTGTCACTAGTATAGGTAGGTGGTAGGGAAATATAGGGACAGATGGGGATGTTTGGTAGGAATATGGGGTTAGTGTAGGATTAGTATAAATGGGTGGTTGATGGTCGGCACAGACTCGGTGGGCCGAAGGGCCTGTTTCAGTGCTGTATCTCCAATCTAAATCTAATCTCATCTACACCATCAGTCACCCTCAAAGCAGGCCCCCTTGACGGAAAGAGCACGCTCCACAAGCAACGGGATAGCATCCAAAATGCAGGTGACCATGTTTCAGATCCTGAACCGATGATGAAAAATAGATGAACAATTCCATCAGATATGCACAAGTAATGGTTGTCAGAAGAAGCTGTGTTTTGACTGGAAGGCAACACCCTGGTCAACAGCGCACACCACCTGGCAGGATGCTCAACACATCAGTACCTTTGCAAGGTCCAAGGTTGCAGAGTCGCAGCCTCAGCACAGAAGCTCACCACCCTCTTCAATCTGGAAATTCAGGAACATGGCAGAGACCCAGTGTTACCTCTTGCGGTGGAATAAATCGACGAGCTTCTGCTAATACCGTCTCTCAAACATTTCAGCCCATCAAACGAATAGAGACCCTCAAACTAATACAGACCCTCAAACTAATGAAGCGCCAAAAACACACACAGTCCTTAAAATTAACACAACCCCTCAATCTAGTACAGCCCCTCAAACTAATACAGACCATCAAAATAATATGGTACCTCAAACTAATACAGGCCCTCAAACTAGTACAGTCCCTCAAACTAATAGAAATCTTCAAATTAATACAGTCCCTCAAACAAATGCAGGCGCTCAAACCAATGCAGACTCTCAAACTCAAAAAGCTCATCAGATCAATACAGTCCCTCAAACTACCACAGTCCCTCAACCTAATACTGCCCATTTAAATAATACAATCCCTCAAAATAATACAGACCCTCAAACTAATGCAGTCCCTCAAACTAATGCAGCCCCATAAACAAATAAAGTCCCTCAAAATAATGCAATCCCTCAAACTAATAATGACTCTCAAATTATTATAGTCACTCAAACTAATACAGGCTCACAAACTAATACAGAACATCAAAATAATATAGTACTCAAACTAATACAGTCCCTCAAACTAATGCAGTCACACAGACTAATACAGTCCCTCAAACCAATACAGACCCGCCAAATAATAACGACCCTCATACGAATACAGTCCCACATAATAATACAGACCCTGAGACCAATAAATGCCCTCAAAATAATGCAACCCCTTTAACTAATACAGCACCTCAAACTATCACAGTCCCTCAAGCTAACACTGTCTCTCAAACTTATGCAAAGCCTCAAACTAATACAATTCCTCAAGCTCATACAGATTCTTCAACCACTGAAACGAATGCGGCCGCTCAGACTAACGCAGCCCCTCAAAGTATGACAGCCTCTCAAACTAATGCAGCCCTTCAAACTAATGCATCCCTCAAAATAATGCAGCCCCTCATGTTAAGGCAGGCCCTCAAAGTAATGCAGGTCCTCAAAGTAATACTGACCCTCAAACTAATGAAGCCTCTCAAACTAATGTCGCTCCTTAAACTAATGCAGCCCCTCAAAATAATGCAACTCCTTAAACCAATGCTGTTCCTCAAAATAATATAGACCCGCAAACGACTACAGCAATTTAAACTAATACAGCCCCTCAACATAATGCACACCCTCAAACTAATTCAGTCCTTGAAACTCTTGCAGTCCCTCAAAATAATGCTGTCCATCAAACGAATTCAGTCACTAATACAGTCCCTCAAACTGCTAAGGACCCTCAAACTAAAGCAGACCCTCAAACTAATGTGGTCCCTCTAACTATTGCAGCCCCACAAACTAATACAGTCCCTAAAAGTAATGCAGCCTGTAAAAGTAATACAGTCCCTCAATTTACTCAAGTACCTAAAACTACAGCATCTCCACAAAATAATGCAGTCCCTCAAACTAATACAGTCCCTCAAACTAATACTATCACTCACGCTAATACAGTCCTCAAATGAATGCAGCCCCTGACACTAATACAGTTCCTCGAACAAATACAGACCCACAAGCTAATGCAGTCTCTCATATTAATACTGTACCTAAAACTAAAGCAGCCCCTGAAGCTAATAAAATCCCTCAATCTAACACAGACTCGCAAGCTAATATAATCCCCAAACTAATACAGACCTTCAATCTAATGCTATTCCTCAAATTAATACAGTCCCTAAAGTAATGAAGACCCTCAAGCTAATCCAGACCCTCAGAATAATGCAGACCCACAAGCTAATATAATCTCTCAAACCAATAGAGACCTTCAATCTAATGCAGTCCCTCAAATTAATTCAGCCCCTCAAACTGATAAAGTCCTTCAAAATAATAAAATCCCTCAAATTAATGCAGTCCCTCAAACGCAAGCAGCCGCTCAAACTAGTACAGTCCATCAAATGAATGCTGGCCTTCAATCTAATGCCAGACTTCAAACTAATGCAGACCTTCAAACTAATACAGTCCCTCAAAATAATGCAGACCCTCAAACTAATATATTCCATCAAACTAATGCAGCCCCTGAAACTAATGCAGTCCTTCAACCCAATACAGTCACTCAAGGCATTATAGTCCCCGAAATTAATTCAGCCCCTCAAACTAAGAAAGTCCCTCAAAATAATATACTCCCTCAAACTAATACAGTCCCTCAAACTAATGGCGGCCTTCAAACTAATGCAGCACCTCAAAATAATACAGTCCCTCAAACAAATAAAGTTCCTCCAATTAATGCAGCCCCTCAAACTAATACAGAACCTCAACCTAATGCAGCCTCTCATACTAACACAGGCCCTCAAAATAATACAGGCCCTCCAATTAATACAGTCCCACCAACCAATGCATCCCCTGAAAATAGTACTGTCCCTTAAACTAATATAGACTCGCCAAATAATACCGACGTTCAACCTGAAGCAATCCCTCAAATTAATGCAGCCCCTGAAACGAATGCATTCCTTCAACCTAATACAGTCACTCAACATAATATAGTCCCTGAAACTCATGCAGTCCCTCAAACTAATTTAGCCCCTCAAACTAGTAAAGTCCCTCAAACTAATGCATTCCCTCAAACAATTGCAGCCTCTCAAAATAATACTGTCCCTCAAACTAATACAGTCCATCTAACCAATGCAGCCTATCAAACTAGTACTGTCCCTTAAACTATTGCAGTCCATCAAACGAATGCAGTCACTAATACAGCCCCTCAAACTGCTTAGGCCCCTCAAACTGATAAGGTCCCTCAAACAAAAGCAGACCCTCAAACTAATGCAGACCGTCAAAATAATGCATACCTCAATTTACTGCAGTCCCGAAAACTACTGCATCCCCACCATATAATGCAGTCCCTCAAACTAATACAGTCCCTCAGACTAATACTGTCACTCAATCTAATACAGCCCTCAAACGAATGCAGCACCTTACACTCATACCGTCCCTCAAACTAATACAGACCCACAAGCGAATGCAGTCCCTCAAACTAATACAGTCCCACAAGCGAATGCAGTCTCTCAAATTAATGCAGTCCCTAAAACCAATGCAGCCCCTGAAGCTAATAAAATCCCTCAATCTAATACAGGCCCGCAAGCTAATATAATCCCTCAAACTAATACAGACCTTCAATCTAATGTAATCCCTCAAATTAATACTTTCAATAAAACTAATCAATTCCTTCAAGCTAATACATTCCCTCAAAATGACGCAGTCCCTCAATAGGCTGCACAGGTAGAAAAGGGATGGGTGACCACCAGACGGAGTAGTAGGCACAGGCAGGTAGTGCAGGAGTCCCTGGTGGCCAGCTCCCTCTCAAACAGATATACCGCTTTGGATGCTGTTGGGGAGGATGACCTCAAAGGGGAAAGCAGCAACAGCCAAGCTCATGGCACCACGGAGGGCTCTGCTGCGCAGCAGGCGAGGAAAACGGTGGAAGAGCTATAGTAATAGGGGGTTCTATCGTGAGGGATGCAGATAGGCGTTTCTGTGGCCGCAAACGAGGCTCCAGTACGGTATGTTGCCTCCTTGGTGCTAGGGTCAAGGATGTCTCGGAGCGGCTGCAGGACATTTTGAAAGGGGAGGGTGAGCAGCCAGAGGCCGTGGTCCATATTGGTACGAACGACATAAGCATGAAGAGAGATGAGGTCCTGCAAAGTGAATATCGGGTGTTAGGCAGAAGTTAGAAAACCAGGACCTCTAGGGTTGAAATCTCAGGATTGCTCCCTGTGCCACGTGCTAGTGAGGGTAGGAATATGAGGGCAAGGCAAATGAATGCGTGGTTGAAGAGCTGGTGTAGGCGGTAGGGCTTCAGCTACTTGGATCATTGGAATCTTTGCTGGCGCAGAGGTGACCTGTACAAGAGGAACAGGTTGCATCTGAACTGGAAGCGGACCAATATCCTTGCGGGGAGGTTTGCTAGTACAACTCGGGAGGGTTTAAACCAGTCTGGCAGGGAGGTGGGACCCAAAGTAGTAGTCTCTCCGATGAGATAGTTGAGGCAAATGTGGAGGTTAAAGCAAGCAAGTCCAGTATGCAGGCCGGACAGGTGCAGGACAAGGAGCGTGGAAGGTCTGGTCGGCTAAACTGCATTTACTGTAATGCAGGAAGCCTGACAGGTAAGGCAGATGAACTCAGAGCATGAATCGATACATGGGGTTGCGATATTATAGCTATTATGGAAACGTGGTTGAAGGATGGACAGGACTGGCAGCTCCATGTTCCGGGATAGCTATGCTTCTGGCGTGGCAGAGGTGGAGGTAAGAGAGGAGGGGGAGTTGCACTATTTATTAGGGAGGACATCACGGCAGTACTTAGAGAGGATATCCCGGGGGGAACGTCCATCGAGGCCATATGGGTAGAACTTAGAAATAAATAAAGGGGTGATCACTTTGATTGGATTATACTATAGGCCCCCCAATAGTCAGAGGGAATTGGAGGAGCAGATATTTTGGGAAATCACAGATAGGTGTAGGAATTATAGGGTTGTAATAGTATGTGATTTAAACTTCCCTAATATTGACGGGGAATGCCTTCTTGCTAAGGGATCAGATGGAGAAGAATGTGTTAAGTGTGTCCAGGATAGTTTTCTGAAGCAGTATATGGATAGGCCGACCACAGAAGCGGCTACACTCGACCTCCTCTTAGGAAATGAGACTGGGCATGTGGTTGATGTGTCAGTGGGGGAGCACTTTGGGACCAGTGACAAAAGCACTATTAGCTTCAAGATAGTAATGGAAAAGGATAGGACTGGTCTTCAAGTTGAAGTCCTAAATTAGGGGAAGGCTAATTTCGATGGCATCAGACAGTAACTCTCAAAAGTTGAAATGAGAGAGGCTGTTTACAGGTACAGGGACGTCTCACAAGTGGGAGGCTTTTCAAATTGAGATAGGAAGTTTTCAGGGCCGTCATGTTCCTGTTAGATGGAAGGGTAAGGCTGGCAAGTTTAGGGAACCTTGGTTGACGAAGGATATTGAGCTACTGGTCAGGACAAAGAAGGAGGCATATGTCAGGTATAGGCAGCTGGGATCAATCGAATCCCTCGAGGAGCAAAAGGGATACAGGAGTACACTTAAGAAGGAAATTAGGAGGGCAAAAAGAGGCCATGAGATTTCCTTGTCAGATAAGATAAAGGAGAATCCTAAAAGATTTCACCATGATATTAAGAGTAAAAGGGTAGCTAGGGAGAGAATAGGTCCCCTTAAGGATCAGTGTGAGCCACTGGAAATGGGCGAGGTCTTAAATGAATATTTCTCATTTGTATGTACCGTGGAGAAGGTCATGGAAGCTACTGTGAACAAGGGAGCGATATCCAGGAGCATATCAACATTACAAAGGAGGAGGTGGTGAAGGTTATGAAGTGCATTAAGCTGGATAAATCCCCAGAGCCTGACCAGGTGTTTCCTAGGATGCTATGGGAAGCAAGGGAGGAAATTGTTGTGGCCCTGGCAGAGATTTTTGTAACATCATTAGCCACGGGCGAGCTACTGGAAGACTGGAAGAGAGCTAATGTTATGCCTTTATTTAAGAAGGGCAGTAGAGATAAGCCAGGGAACTACAGTCCTGTGAGCCTTACACCAGTGGTGGGAAAGTTGTTGAAAGGAATTCTGAGAGGCAGGATTTATATGCATTTGGAAAGGCATAGTATGATTAAGGATAGTCAGCATGGCTTTGTGCGTGGGAAATCATGTCTCACGAATTTGATCGAGATTTTGAGGAGGTGACCAAGAGGAGTGCTGTATCTATAAAATTATATATATATATTTTGAGGGGCTGTATTATTTTGAGGGGCATTATTAGTTTGAGGTGACATTAGTTTTAGGGACTGCATTAGTTTTAGGAACTATATCAGAGTTCCCTAGATTCAGGAGTGGTCCCTCTGGATTGGAAAGTTGCACATATCATTCCACTTGTTAAGAAAGGTGAAAGGGGGAACCAAGAAAATTACAGACCAGCTGGCCAGATATCTGTGGCGGGGAAGTTGCGGGATTCTATAATCAAGTTTAGCGTGATTGAACACCTAGAAACATTTCAGTGAATCAGGCACATCCAGCATATATTCTTGATGGGAAGGCTATGTCTGACAAATCTCATTGAATTTTTTGAAGAGGTGACTAAGCTTGTAGACAGGGGAATGTCTATGGATGCTATTAATATGGACTTCCAGAAGTCATTTGATAAAGTCCCACATAAGAGACTGTTAAGGTTAGTTTAGTTTAGTTTAGACATACAGCACTGAAACAGGCCCTTCGGCCCACCGAGTCTGTGCCGACCATCAACCACCCATTTATACTAATCCTGCACTAATCCCATATTCCTACCACATCCCCACCTGTCTCTATATATTTCCCTACCACCTACCTATACTAGGGGCAATTTGTAATGGCCAATTAACCTATCAACCTGCCACTCAAGTTAAATAAGTTAGAAGCCCATGGAGTTGAGGGCAAATTATTGACATGGTTAGGAAGTTGGTTAAGTGGTAGGCGACAGAGAGTGGGGATAATGGGTAAGTACTTTGATTGGCAGGATGTGACTAGTGGTGTCCCACAGGGATCTGTGTCGGGGTCTCAATTATTCACGTTATTCATTAACGACTTGGATGATGATATCGTAAGTCATATATCCAAATTAGCTGATGATGCAACGTTAGGCGGCATTGTAGACAGTCGAGAAGATAGCATAAAATTGCAAGGAGCTATTGACAGACTCGGTGAATCCTCCCAACTGTGGCAGATGGATTTCAATGTGGGCAAGTGTGAGATTATCCATTTTGGACCAAAAAAGGATAGAGCAGGGTACTTTATAAATGGGAAGAGGTTAAGTACAGTAGATGTCCAAAGAGACTTGGGGGTTCAGGTGCATAGGTCTTTAAAATGCCACGAGCAAGTGCAGAAAATAATCAAAAAGGCGAATGGAATGCTAGTCTTGGTATCTAGTGAGATTGGAGTAAAAAGACACCACAGAGGTCATGCTGCAGCTGTATAAAACCCTGTTAGACCCCACGTGGAGTACTGTGGGCCATTCTGGGCACCACACCTGAGGAAGGATATATAAGCCTTGGAGGGAATACAACGTAGTTTTATAAGAATGATACCTGGACTGCAGGGATTATGTTCCGAGGAGAGATGGCACAAATTAGGCCTGTAAGCTAGAACTTAGAAGGTTAAGGGGTGATTTGATCGAAGTCTACAAGGTATTAACAGGAAAAGACAGGCTTGTTAAATATAGACTTTTTCCACTGGTTGGGGATTCTAAAACTAGGGGGCGTAGTCTAAATGTTAGGTCCAGACCGTTCAGGAGAGCTGTTAGGAAGCACGTCTTCATGCAACGGGTGGTAGATGTTTGGAACTCTGTCCCACAAACAGCAGTTGAAGCTAGAACAGTTGTTAATTTTAAATCTGAGATAGATAGATTTCTGTTTAGCAAAGATGTTGAGGGATACGGACCAAAGGCAGGTATATGGAGTTCGGCCACGAATCAGCCATGATCTCATTGAATGGCGGGATAGGCTCGAGGGGCTGAATGGCCTACTTCTGTTCCTATCTTCATATGTTCCCATATTGTATTGAGCTACTGCATTAGTATGAGGGACTGCACTAATTTGAGGGGCTGTATTATTTTGAGGGACTCTATTAGCGTGCGGGTCTGTATTGGTTTGAGGGTCTGTATTAGTTGAGGAACTGTATTAGTTTGAGGGACTGTATTAGTTTGAGGGGATGCAGTATGTTGAGCGACTGTATTAGTTTGACGTGCTGTAATTAGTGTCAGTATCTCTATTGTTTTGAGGGACAGTATTAATTTGAGGGTCTTTATAAGCTTTCCAGCTGCATTAGTTGTAGAGACTGTATTAATTTGTCGGACTGTATTAGATGGAGGGTCTGTATTTGTTTAAGGGGCTGCGTTACTTTGAAGGGCTACATTAGTTTGAGTGTCTGCATTATTTTGAGGGACCATATCAGTTTGAATGACTGTATTAGTTTGAGTGGCTGAATTATTTTGAGGGACTGTATCAGTTTGAGGGACTGTATTAGTTTGATTAACAGTAGTAGTTAAGGGGCTGCATTATATTGAGGGGCTGCATTAGTTTGAGGGTCCGTATTAGTTTGAGAGATTATATTACTTTAACGGTCTGTATTCGTTTCAGGGCTTATATTAGTTCGAGGGCTGGGTCATTTTGAGTGTCTGTATTAGTTTGAGGGATTGCATTAGTTTGACGGGCTGTATTAATTTAAGTGTCTCAATTATTTTGAGGGACTGTATTAGTTTGAGACACGGTATTATTTTGAGGGATGTTATTAGTTTGAGGGTCGGTATTATTTTGAAGGCCTGAATTAGTTTGAGACTCTATTAGTTCGACAGTCTGATTTCATTTGAGGGATCACATCTGGTTACGTATCTGCTTTATTGTGAGGAGCTGTATTAGTTTGAGGTGCTGCATTATTTGTAGGTGCTGTATAAGTTTGAGCGACTGTATTAGTTTGAGGTGCTGCATTAGTTTGAGGGACTACATTATTTGTAGGGACTGCATTGGTTTGAGGACTGGTATTAGTTTGAGGCGCTGTGTTACTTTGAGGGGCGGCATTAGTTTGCGTGCCTGCATAATATTGAGGGACCATATCAGTTTGAGGAAGTCTTTTAGTTTGACTGACAGTATTAGTTTAAGGGCCTGCATTAGTTTGAGAGTTTTCATTGTTTCGAGGGATAGATAATTTTAGAGATACAGCACTGAAACAGGCCCTTCGGCCCACCGAGTCTGTGCCGACCATCAACCACCCATTTATACTAATCCTACACTAATTCCATATTCCTACCACATCCCCACCTGTCCCTGTATTACCCTACCACCTACCTATACTAGGGGCAATTTATAATGGCTAATTTACCTACCAACCTGCAAGGCTTTTGGCTGTGGGAGGAAACCAGAGCACCCGAAGAAAACCCACGCAGACAGAGGGAGAACTTGCAAACTGCACACAGGCAGTACCCAGAATTGAACCCGGGTCCCTGGAGCTGTGAGGCTGCAGTGCTAACCACTCCGCCACTGTGCTGCCCATATTATAGTCCCTCAAACTAATACCGGCCCTCAAACTTATACAGTCCTTAAAATAATGCAGTCCCACAGACTAATACAGGCCACCAAACTAGTACTGTCCCTCAAACTAGTACAGCCCCTCATAATAATACAGATCCACAACCTGATGCAGCCCCTCAAATTAAATCAGACCCTCAAACTAATACAGCCTCTCAAACTGATACAGAACCTCAGAATAATGCAGTCCCTCAGACTAATTCAGACCCTCCAAATAATACCGATCCTCAAACTAATACAGACCCTCAAACTCATACAGACCCTCCAAATAATACAGACCTTCAAATTAAAACAGATGATCAAACTTAGAAGCTCCCTCAATCTAATACAGTCCCTCAAAATAATAGAGATACTCAAACTAATTAAGCCCGTCAAAATAATACAGCTGTCAACATAATGCATCCCCTCAAACTAATACAGACACTCAAAACAATCCAGGCACCAACTAATACAAACACTCAAACCAATACAGTCCCTCAAAAGAATACAGTCCCTCAAACTAACCTGGTCCCTCAAAATAATGCAGCCGCTCAAAATATTACAGGCCCTCAAAATAATGCAGCTCCTCAAAATAATGCAGAGCCTCAAACTAATTCAGGCTTCAAGCTAATACCGACCCTCAACTAATGCAGCCCCTCAAGCTAATGCAGTCTCTCAAATTAACACAGTCCCTACACCTAATGCAGACTATCAAACTAATAAAATTCGACAAACTAATGCAGCCCCAAACTAATACAGTCCCTCACGCTAATACAGATCCTCAAACTAATGCAGCCCCTCAAACTAATACAGTCTCTCAAACTAATGCAGCCCCTCAAATTAATACAGCCCCTCAAACTAATACCGCCGCTCCATCTAATTTAGACCCTCAGACAAACACAACCCTTCAAACTAATGCTGCCCGGCGAACTAGTGCACCCCTCAAACTAATGCAGATCCACAAACCAATTCTACCCCTCAAACTAAGAAAGCTACTCAAACTAACTCAGCCATAAAAGTATCGCAGCCCCTCAAACTAATGCAGATCTTCAAACCAATTAACCCCTTAAATTAATGCAGCCCGTCAAATTAATGCAGCACTTCAAACACATGTAGCCCCTCAAACTAATACAGTCCCTCCAACTAATTCAGACCCTCAAACTAATGCAGCCTCTCAAACTAATGCAGAATCTTAAAGTTACACAACCCCGCCAACATAAGCAGGTACTCAAACTAATGCAACCCCTCATACTAATGCAATCCCTCAAACTTATACAACCCTCAAACAATTGCTTTCCCTCAAATTAATGCAACCACTCAAATTAAAGCAGCCCCTCAAACTAATACAGTCCCCGAACTAATGCATCCCCTCAAAGCAACACAGCCCCTGAAACGAATCACGACACTCAAACGAAACTAGCCCCTCAAACTAATGCAGCTCGTCAAAATAACACAGCCAATGAAGCAATTACAGACTCGAAAACGAATGCAGCCCCTCAAACTAATTCAGTCCCTCAAACTAACACAACTCTTCAAACTAATGCAGCCCCATAAACCAGTGCTCCCGCTCAAACTTATACCGCCCCTCAAACAAATGCAACCCCTCAAACTAATACAGCCACTCAAATGAATATGGCCCATCCAAATAATACAGTCCCTCAAACTAATTGAGTCCCTCAAACTAATGCAGCCCCTCAAAGTAATGCAGCTCCTCAAAATGATGCAGTCCCTCAAACTAATACAGTCCCTCAAACTAATACAACTCTTCAAACGAATGCAGCCCCATAAACCAGTGCACCCGCTCAAACTAATACCGCCCCTCAAACTAATGTAACCCCTCAAACTAATACAGCCCCTCAAATGAATATGGTCCTTCAAAATAATACAGTTTGTTAATGTAAACTAATGTAGCCCTTCAAACGAATACATGCCCTCAAACGTATACAACGCTCAAACTAAATCAGTTCCTCAAGCTAATACAGACCCTCAAACTAATGCAGCACCTCAAAGTAATGGAGCTCCTCAAATTAATGCATGCCCTGAAACCAATCGAGACACTCAAACTAATGCAGCTCCTCAATGCAACGAATGCTCTGGAATTAATAAGGACACTTAAAGCTAAAGCAGCCTCTCAAACTAAGAGAGTCCCTCAAACTAATACAGCCACTGAAACTAATACAGCCCCACAAACCGACACAACCCTTCAAACTACTGCTGCCCGCAAACTAATGCAACCCCTCATTCAAATGCAGACCCTCAAACTAATGCAGACCCTCAAACAACTGCAGCCGCTCAAAGTAAAGCAGCAACTCAAACAATGTAGCACCTCAGTTAATGCAGTCCTTCAAACAAATGCAACCCCTCAAAATAATGCACCCCCTCAAACAAATGCAGACCCTGAAACTAATTCACCCCCTTAAACAAATAAAACCCTTCTAACTAATGCAGACCCTCAAACTGGTGCACACTCTCAAACTTACTTGGTCTCTCAAACGAATGCAGCCCCTCAAACCAATACTGTCCCTCAAACTAATGCAGCCACCCAACCTAAGACAGGCCCTCAAACTAATACAGCCCCTTAAACTAATACAGCCCCTCAAACTAACACAGACCCTCAAACTAATTCAGCCCCTCAAACTACCACAGCTCCTCAAACTACTACAGCTCCTCAAAGCAATACAGTCAATCAAACTAGAGCATCCCCTCAAACTACTACAGTTCCTCAAACTAACACCGCCACTTAAACAGTTACACACTCTGAAACTAATGTAGCCCTTCAAACAAATACAGTCCCTCAAACTCCGACAGCCTCTCAAACTAATTCAGTCCCTCAATTGGCACAGCTTCTCAAGCTAATGCAGCCCCTCAAACTTATACAACCCACAAACTAATACAAACCCTCAAACTAAAACAGTCCATCAAACTAATGCAGTCCCTCAAACTAATTCACATACTCAAACTAATACAGACCGGCTAATTAATGCAGCATGTCAAACAAATAAAACCCTCAAATTAATACTGACCCTCAAACTAATGCAATCCTTCAAACTACTGCAGTTCCTCAAAGTAACACAGTCCCACAAATTAATACAGCTCCTCAAATCTGCACAGCCCTTCAAAATAATGGATGAGAATTTTAACATAATTGCGTTTGTGAATGGAGATCCAATGTGGATCAATGGGTGTGAGGATGTTAACAGAGTGGGCCACCGTGAGGGCTGGACATGGACAGCAGAGCTTAGGATCAGCTGGCATTGATGGAAGGTGGGGATTAGGTAGCTGATGAGGAATGAACTGGAGCAACGCAATCAGAAGCCGCACAATTCTAATTTTGCTGGAACCATTAAACAATGTGGAATAACCAGGTCAACATCTGCAGTAAAATAGCAGTGAGAGGAACATTAATGTGGCACTTTCAATGCCCATCCCTTGATATCGCCTACAGTGATTACCAGACAATCCTGAACGTGCCCTTTAACTGTCTCCCGTCAGAAACGCAAGCTTCATATTTTAAGTGGGAAACTGTAAGAACAGAGAGAGACAGGTCTGCTTGTGTCCATGGATCAATGTAGAATGCAGAAAAATCAATAAGATTTAACATTGAACCAGCTGGATTGAAAATGATGAAGACAACCTTCTGAAAACTGTAAATGAAACCATTTATTATTGTGTGACGAGTCATGCATTGAACAAAGCTTTCAGCTTTATTTCTGCTCGAGTTCCCGGACTCTGAGATGCTTGTGTTTAATCCACCATATTATTCACATCAGAATCAAAACTGCTGATATAATGCTTGTTGTTCAGGTGACTGTAACTAACAGCAACGATCAGGGATATAACAGTGTCAGTGGAGACTGATCTACTGTATAAATCAAGGCGCATTGGAGTGGATCAGTTCAGAGTGCCTGTTAGGGCTGTTGGTTTCACACCAGCATAAGTTGCTGGTTCTCACAGACATGGGACGTACAGTACCATATCAGATAGAATGCATCTATATTCCTGTTCTTGCAGCTGTTGGAATTCCTGGTATGCTGTGATATCATTTGTCAATGGTGGAAAATGGTGTTAACTTTGTTTTTCTACTTGTTATATTTTTCTCACTGTATGTTTTATATAGCCGCTGTTCTGTTCCAGCGACTCAATGATGGAACGTCCCCCGTCTCTGCTCTTTCAATTTTTCTGGAGCTCATTATTTCTGTAATGATGTTTGTTTATCCAACCATGGTAATATAACAGCATTATTTTCTGCTCGCATTTTATTGGAAACTATTTTAGCTAAGAGCAGGAATCGGACTATTAGGATGGTTTACTGTTTCATGTTGTGGAACTAACCTGTCCGACAACGTTGTTATGAATGTAGTTTTAGTGATTGATAATTGGACGACTCCCAGTCTCAGTGTGCTTACTGCGCAATAACAATGCTCAATTTAACTAGTATTTCAGTATAAGTATTGGTTCTAACTTATGAAATATTATTTCATTCTGTGTGAGTCTAATGCTACTTCAGATCTCTGGGTGTGGGACTGTATCTGAGGCTGAATCTTTCACATCTCCGTTCCTGTTTCACTGTGGATGAATTCACAAAGACTGGACTAGATTGTAAAATTGAATGTATGGATGTGATCTTGTATCATTTTACACTGTATCTATTGGAATGATGAGTCGCTCTATTTATCTGTACATTGTAAGCTGCAGCGATGATGTTGCTGTTGTATGAATTGGACAAACCCGCCATCTTCAATAATTCTAGTATAAGTAGTGTTGGTAGGTGAAGCAGCACCTCCTCCCCTTTACTCAACTTATCATTCCAACCTGAACCTGAAATGTCGGAAATAGTCAAGGCTCATAATTCACTGCAACGGTATCCTGAGTGAAACACCTTTTTGGATTATAATTTCCAAGGGATGTGAGTGACCGATCAGACATTATGGAAACCACAGAAATGTTAGCTTGTAAATGTTATTTGAAGTTTCTACAGGGATTAAACAGTTGAGATCTGTCTCTTAAATCTGGATAGATGTATAGCATTGTGCTTTCTGCTTGCATCAGTTATCATTGGCTGGGATATTCATGAAATCACAAGATTGTGTCTGTGCCTATGCATTAATAACTTCATTTCATCTCCCCGTTCGTTTCAAGAGTTCAGTTGAGTGTCCTGTTGGTTCCTTGGATATGAAACCTTTCGCATTTCAGGCAATGTACAGTACAACACTTCACAACACTGTCACTTGTTCTTCAAATGATGGCTCCCTTTAAGGTGAATGTATTCTGGCTGAAGGACTGGCTTCAGGAGTTTCAATGATATTCAGGTGTTTTTGGAAGAGGCTTTCTGTTCTGTTTATTCCATGAATTGTAGGTAAGGCGAACAGAGTAGTTGAACAGGTGGAGACTTGTGTGATCTAGATAAACATGAAGCAATTCACAAAGCAATCATCCTTCAAGAAAACTGACTCTTGGAGTAGGATGATTAAACGCGGGGATGGTGAACAGAATGCAGGTGTAGGATATTAAGATTTAAGTGAACGGGAAAGGATAACTGAGAAGGTGAGAAAAATAGTGCGGACAGATAGAGAGAGAAGCATTATCCAGATAGAGCAAAACTAGAGCGAGTGGGAGAAGCAAATGAAAAGGCAGACAGAAAGTGTTGACACGTGAAAAATTTCTCTGAATGAGCTGACAAAACTTCCCGTACAATTGTGATGAGGAAATATGAGTTGAATGTGTTAATAGGATGTTGCCAGATTCTATGAGTTTTATTGTACTTGTCGAGTGCATTTATCACTATTTGGCCCTCGGACTGTCCAGCTCAATATTACTTTTTGGAACGTACTGCCTGAATAAGTGTTCGTATAGTTTAGCATGCGGGAAAACGTATTCAAAATGAATTACATACGAATGAAACTAAAGAAATAGAATCTGGAGCAGTCCATACAGCACCTCGAACCTACTCCAGCATTCAACAAAATCAGGACTGATTTCCCAACACAAGTAGCTATTGATCTTAGTCTTCAATATAGCACACACAGCTCCTTCTGTAAAGAATTCTGAAAGAATCGCAGCCCTCTGAGTGAAGACGTTACTCCTTATCTCAGTATGAAGTGGTCGAAAAACTTATTCTGAGACTAGAATTAGAAGTAGAACATTACAGCGCAGTACAGGCCCTTCGGCCCTCGATGTTGCGCCGACCTGTGAAACCATCTGACCTACATTATTCCATTTTCATCCATATGTCTATCCAATGACCACTTAAATGCCCTTAAAGTTGGCGAGTCTACCACTGCTGCAGGCAGGGCGTTCCACGCCCCTACTACTCTCTGAGTAAAGAAACTACCTCTAATATCTGTCCTATGTCTATCACTCCTCAACTTAAAGCTATGTCCCCTCGTGTTTGCCATCACCATCCGAGGAAAAAGACTCTCACTATCCACCCTATCTAATCCTCTGATTATCTTATATGTCTCTATTAAGTCACCTCTCCTCCTCCTTCTCTCCAACGAAAACAACCTCAAGTCCCTCAGCCTTTCCTCATAAGACCTTCTACCCTGACCAGGCAACATCCTAGTAAATCTCCTCTGCACCCTTTCCAAAGCTTCCACATCCTTCCTATAATGCGGTGACCAGAACTGCACGCAATACCCCAGGTGCGGTCTCACCAGAGTTTTGTACAGCTGCAGCATGACCTCGTGGCTCCGAAACTCGATCCCCCTACTAATAAAAGCTAACACACCATATGCCTTCTTAACAGCCCTTTTAACCTGGGTAGCAACTTTCAGGGATTTATGTACCTGGACACCAAGATCTCTCTGTTCATCTACATTACCAAGAATCTTCCCATTAGCCCAGTACTCTGCATTCCTGTTACTCCTTCCAAAGTGAATCACCTCACACTTTTCCGCATTAAACTCCATTTGCCATCTCTCAGCCCAGCTTCGCAGCCTATCTATGTCCCTCTGTACCCTACAAAATCCTTCGGCACTATTCACAACTCCACCAACCTTCGTGTCATCCGCAAATTTACTAACCCACACTTACACACCCTCATCCAGGTCATTTATAAAAATGACAAACAGCAGTGGCCCCAAAACAGCTCCTTGCGGTACACCACTAGGAACTAAACTCCAGGATGAACATTTGCCATCAACCACCACCTTCTTTCAGCTAGCCAATTTCTGATCCAAAGCTCGAAATCATCCAATTTCTGATCCAAAGCTCTAAATCACCATCAATCCCATACTTACGTATTTTCTGCAATAGGCTACCGTGGGGAACCTTATCAAACGCCTTACTGAAATCAATATGTACCACATCCAGTGCTTTACCCTCATCCACCTGTTTGGTCACCTTCTCGAAAAGCTCAATAAGGTTTGTGAGGCACGACCTACCCTTCACAAAACCGTGCTGACTATCGCTAATGAACTTACTCTTTTCAAGATGATTATAAATCCTATCTCTTATAACCTTTTCCAACATTTTACCCACAACCGAAGTAAGGCTCACAGGTCTATAATTACCAGGGCTGTCTCTACTCCCCTTCTTGAACAAGGGGACAACATTTGCTATCCTCCAGTCTTCCGGCACTATTCCTGTCGATAATGACGACATAAAGATCAAGGACAAAGGCTCTGCAATCTCCTCCCTGGCTTCCCAGAGAATCCTAGGATAAATCCCATCTGGCCCAGGGGACCTATATATTTTCACACTTTCCAAAATAGCTAACACCTCCACCTTGTGAACCTCAATCCCATCTCGCCTCGTAGCTTGAATCTCAGTATTCTCCTCGACAACATTTTCTTTCTCTACTGTAAATACTGACTAAGAAATTCATTTAACGCTTCCCCTATCTCCTCTGATTCCACACATAACTTCCCACTACTATCCTTGATTGGCCCTAATCTAACTCTCGTCATTCTTTTATTCCTGATATACCTATAGAAAGCCTTATGGTTTTCCTTGATCCTATCCGCCAATGACTTCTCGTGTCCTCTCCTTGCTCTTCTTAGCTCTCCCTTTTAGATCCTTCCTGGCTAGATTGTAACTCTCAAGTGCCCTAACTGAGCCTTCACGTCTCATCCTAACATACGCCTTCTTCTTCCTCTTGACAAGCGCTTCAACTTCTTGAGTAAACCACGGCTCCCTCGCTCGACAACTTCCTCCCTGCCTGACAGGTACATACGTATCAAGGACATGCAGTAGCTGCTCCTTGAATAAGCTCCACATTTCGATTGTGCCCATCCCCTGCAGTTTCCTTCCCCATCCTACGCATCCTAAATCTTGCCTAATCACATCATAATTTCCTTTCCCCCAGCTATAATTCTTGCCCTGCGGTATATACCTGTCCCTGCCCATCGCTAAGTTAAACCTAACCGAATTGTGATCACTATCACCAAAGTGCTCACCTACATCTAAATCTAACACCTGGCCGGGTTCATTACCCAGTACCAAATCCAATGTGGCATCGCCCCTGGTTGGCCTGTCTACATACTGTGTCCGAAAACCCTCCTGCTCACACTGGACAAAAACTGACCCATCTAAAGTACTCGAACTATAGTATTTCCAGTCAATATTTGGAAAGTTAAAGTCCCCCATAACAACTACCCTGTTTCTCTCGCCCCTGTCGAGAATCATCTTCGCTATCCTTTCCTCTACATCTCTGGAACTATTCGGAGGTCTGTAAAAGACTCCCAACAGGGTGACCTCACCTCTCCTGTTTCTAACCTCGGCCCATACTACCTCAGTAGACGAGTCCTCAAACGTCCTTTCTGTCGCTGTAATACTCTCCTTGATTAACAATGCCACAGCCCCCTCCCCCGTCTTTTACCATCTTCTCTGTTCTTACTGAAACATCTAAATCCCGGAACCTGCAACATCCATTCCTGCCCCTGCTCTACCCATGTCTCCGAAATGGCCACTACATCGAGATCCCAGGTACCAACCCATGCTGCAAGCTCACCCACCTTATTCTGGATGCTCCTGTTGTTGAAGTAGACACACTTTAAACCAGGTTCTTGCTTGCCAGTGCCCTCTTGCGTCCTTGTAACCTTATCCCTGACCTCACTGCTCTCAACATCCTGTACACTGGAACTACAATTTAGGTTCCCATTCCCCTGCTGAATTAGTTTAAACCCCCACAAAGAGCACTCGAAAATCTCCCCCCCCAGGATATTGGTACCCCTCTGGTTCAGGTGAAGACCATCCTGTTTGTAGAGGTCCCACCTACCCCAGAAAGAGCCCCAATTATCCAGGAAACCAAAACCCTCCCTCCTGCACAATCCCTGCAGCCACGTGATCAACTCCTCTCTCTCCCTATTCCTCGCTTCGCTATCACGTGGCACGGGCAACAACCCAGAGATAACAACTCTGTTTGTTCTCGCTCTAAGCTTCCACCCGAGCTCCCTGAATTTCTGTCTTAAATCCCCATCTGTCCTCCTACCTATGTCGTTGGTGCTGATGCGGACCACGACTTGGGGCTGCTCTCCCTCCCCCCTAAGGATCCCAAAAACACGATCCGAGACATCACGAACCCTGGCACCTGGGAGGCAACACACCAACCGTGAGTCTCTTTCGTTCCCACAGAACCTCCTATCTGTTCCCTTAACTATGCCCCAGCCATGGGGAAAGTTCCTCTCATCTACCCTGTCAAGCAAGCTGAGAATCATATATGTTTCATTAAGATCATCTTTCATTATTTTAAGCTGCAGAGAATATGGGTAGCCTTTCTCAATCTCCTTTTTAGACAACCCTCTTCTCAAAGGAATCAGTCCAGTGAACTGCACTGCACTCCCTGTAAGGCAAGTATATCCTTCCTTGGGTACAGAGATTAAAACTGCGTACATTACACCTGGTGTGCTTTCATCAAAACCCTGTACAATTGCAGCATTTAAATGTCCATTGTGCAAGGTGATTAATGTCATCAGGTATTTGTTGCATTCTTCCTCTGTATTAATCGTACTCTCAGTGTGGATGTGTCTTTATATTTTGAATTTATGCTTCTGCTGTACAGGTCCCTGTCGGTTATGTAATTGGTGATTAACAGTTGTCCCAATGTCAATTACTGTGAAATATCACTGCTCCCCTGCCAATCAGAGTAAGGAACCGTCCCATTGTTTCCTGTTTCTGCAGCCAGCTTGCTGTCCATTCTGCTGCTTGTCCTCTAATTCGACTTGAAATAAGATTATTCAGGAGTCTGAGTGTGGTATCTTGTTGAAGACCTTTCGATAATCCAAGTATGTTCCGTTTAATTCCTAAGTCTCCACTCCGAGTTCTGATATTATTCAAATATTTTAATATATCTTGTCCTTTTGGAATATGTACTGACTGTTCGTTACTATATTATGTTTGCCTTGATTTTTAAAGAAACATTTTTCAATAAGGTTCCAGATATTACAAAATCACAGACTGGTTACAGCGCCAAATGAGACCATTCGGACCTTCGTGCTGCACCAGCTTTCAGAAAGAACAACTATCTCAGTTCCATTCCACTGCCGTCTCCCCATAACCCAGCACATTCTTCCTCATCATATAACTGTCAAATTCAATTTTAATGCTCTAATTGAATCTGTCTCCACGATACTCGCATGCAGGGTATTCCAGACCTTAACCACTCGTTGCGTGAAAATATTTTTTCCTCATGTGAGCTTGCATCTCTTACCAAATACTTAGAATCTGTGCCCTCTCGTTCTCGATCCTCTTCACGAGTGCGAACCGTTTCTCTCTATCTACTCTGTCCAAACCCCTCACGATTTTGGCTGCCTCTATGAAATCATCTCTCAGCCTTCTTTTCTAAAGGAAAACAGTCCAAATTTCGCCACTCTAACTTTAAAACTAAAGTTCCTCCTGCGTGGGACCAGTCTCGTGAATCTTTCCTGTACTATTCCCATTGCCCTCACGTGTTTCTTCATCTGTGGCGCCAACAATTGGACGCAGTACTCCAGCTGAGGCCGAGCTAGTGCCTTATACAATTTTAATATAAATTCCTTGCACTTGTACTCGATGCCCGTTAATAAAGCCCAGGATTCTGTATGCTTTATGAACCGCTCTTTCACCTGTCCTGCCACCTTGAATGACTTATGCACTTATCTACCTATGTCCCTTTACTCCTGTACCCCTTTAGAGTTGTACCCTTTATTCTCTAATGTCTCTCCATGTTCTTCTTACCAAAAGGATTCACTTCATAGTTCTCTGCATTGAACGTCATATGCCACTTATCTGTCCATTCCACCAACTTTTCAATGTCCTTTTGATGTTCTGCACTATCCTCCTCACAGTTCACAATGCTTCTAAGTTTCGTATCATCTGCAACTTTTGAAATTGCGCCCTGTACACCTAGGTATAGTTCATTAATATATATCATGAAAAGCAACGGTCCTAACACTAATCCCTGAGAAACTCAACTGCAAACATGACTCCAGCCCTAAAAACATCCATTAACCACTACAATTTGTTTCCTATCACTGGGCCAATTTCGTATCCATGTTGCTATTGTCCCTTTTATTCCAAGAGCTACATGTTGCTCACAAGTTCCGAAGAAGGGTCACTGACCCGAAACGTGAACTCTGCTTCTCTTTCCACAGATGCTGCCAGACCTGATGAGTGCTTCCAGCATTTCTTGTTTTTATTTCAGATTTCCAGCATCCGTATTTTGGTTTTATTGCTCACAAGTCTGTTGCGTGGTACTGTATCAAACGCCTTTGAAAGTTTACGTACACCGCATCAACAGCATTGCCTTCATCGACACTCTCTGTTACCTCCTCAAAGAAAAAAAACTCCAGCAAGTTAGTTAAACATGATTTTCCCTTAAGAAATGCATGCTGGCTTTGCTTAATTAACTCACTTTTGTCCATGTCACTATTGCTGTTGTCCCTAATTATTCTTTTCTGGACGTTTTGCCACACGAATGTGAGAATGACTGGCCGTTGTTGGTTGGCCTATGTTTACATCCTTTTTGAACACGGGTGCAACCTTTGCAATTCTCCAGTCCTCTGGAACCACCCCTGAGTGGAAGGAAGACTGACAAATTATGACTAGGCCTCTGCGATTTCCACCCTCACTTCACTCAGTGTCGTTGGATGCATCTCATCTGGCCCTGATGCTTAATGTACTTTAGGTAAAGACAGCCTGTCCAATATTTCTTTTTTTTATCAGTTTGAAACCTATCTCGTGTCTGACTTACCTCCTCTGTCAACATTGCTCGGGTTGCATCTTCTTCCTTGATAAATAAGGATGCATTTAATAACTCAGCTATGCCCTCTGACGCCATGTATAAATCCACTTTATGCTCCCCAATCGGCCCCACTCCTCCTTTTACCAGACTTCTACTATTTATATGCCGATAGAAAACTTTGTGATTTCCTCTAATGGCAGCCGCCAGTCTCTTTCCATGCTCCCTCTTTGCTTCTCTTATTGGCTTTTTCAATTCCACCATGGACCTTGTATATTCAGCCTGGTTCTCAATAGTATTCTTTACCTTGCAATTGCCATAAGCGCATGTGTTCTTCTTTCTCTTAATCTCTACCTCTTTTGTGATCCAGGGAGTTCTGGATCTGTTTGCTTTACTTTTTCCCTTCGAGGGAACATACCTTGACTGTGCCCAAACTATTTTTTCTATGCAGGTGGCCCGTGGTTCATCTACCGGTTTTCCTGCCAGCTTATGGCTCCAATTTATTTGGCCCAGCTACATTCTTACCCTGTTGAAGTTAGCCTTCCCTCGATTAACTATTCCTACCCTGGATTGCTCATTGTCCTTATTGACATCGTCAGACTAAAACTTATTACACAATGATCATTATCCTCTAAATGCTCTCCAACTGATACCAGAGCCACTTGGCCACCTTTTCTCAAGAACCAGGTCTAGCAGTGCCTCCTTTCTTGTTGGATTGCAAAACACTGCTATCGAAAGAAATCCTGAACGCATTCTAGGAACCCTTGCCCCTCACTGTCATTTGCACTACCATCGTTCCAATTTATTTTTGGATAATTATAATCCCCTATTATAACACTCTATTATTTTTGCACATTTCTGTCATTTCCTTGCAAATTTATTCCCCTTGATCCTTCTCATCAACTGGTGCCCTATAGACAAATGCGAGCAATGTAACTGCACCTTTATTGTTCCTTTAGCTCCAGCCAAATTGATTCTGTCCTCGACCCCTCTGGGACATCCTTTTCTCAAGCACTGCAATACTCTCCATAATCAATGCTGCCACTGCTGCCCCTCTTTTCCCTTTTCGGTCTATCCTGAACACTTGTATCCATGAATATTTAAAATCCAGTACTGCCCTTCTTTGAGCCAGGTCTCTGTTATAGCCTCGACATCATATTTCCACATGGTAATGTGCACCTGTACCTCACTAATCCTATTAACCACACTCCGCGCATTCACACACATACACATTAAGTACGATTCGGACTCTATTACTTTCTCCCTTTCTCTGACCTCACCGACTAATGTACTGTTCCCTTCTCTTGTGCTGTCTTTCTCCTCCAGTATTCTGTGCAGCTTGGTGTTCCTTTCAAATACATGCTCCTGGTTCCCACACCCCTGACAAGTTACCAGTTCGGCTTCCCTCCAATCTGAGCTCCATCTCAAATTCGCATCCCCTTGACAATTTAGTTTAAACTCTTCCCAGCAGCACGAGCAAATCTCCCTGTGAGGATATTCGGCCCACTCCTGCTATGATGCAAACCGTACATCTTGTACAGGTTCCACCTGCCCCAGATCCGTTCACATTGTCTAAGCAATATGATGCCCTCCCTCCTACACCAGCTCTCCAGCAACGTGTTCAATTGTTCAATTCTCCTCATCAAATTCTCACTTACATGTGGAACTGGGAGTAAGCCTGAGATTACTGCTTTTGATGTCCTCCCTTTCATCTCCTTCCTCGCTATCTAAAATCTGCTTTCAGGACCTCATCCCGCTTCTTCCATATGTCACTGGAACCGATGTGGATCATCACCTCTAGCTTTTCACCCTCCCCCCGAAGAATGTCCTGCAGCCGCTCCATGGCATCCTTGATGCTGGCACCAGGGAGGCAACACACCATCCTGGAGTCACATTTACTGCCCTTAACTATCGAACCACTACTTCCCTTCGATTCCGCTTAATACCCTCCTGTGCAGCAGTGCCACCTGTGGTGCGGCAAACTTGTCTCTGACTGCACTGCTCTGAGGAACCATCACCCTCAGGAGTATCCAAAATCGAAAACAGATTAGCGAGTGAAGAACTCGCTGTGGGAGTCCTGTACTACCTGTCTGGTTCTATTAGATTGACAGGCGGTCATCATTCCCTATTTGCCTCCATGCCTCTAACCTGTGGTGTGTCAACCTCTTCAAACGTGCTATCCATGTAATCCTTCACCTCGCGGATGAACAACAGGGACTCCAGTCGCCGTTCGAGTTTCGAAACCCGGAGCTCAAGCTTCTGAAACCCGTCATGCTTCCTGCAGGTGCATTTATCTAGGACATGTGATGTGTCCAATACTTCCCGCATACCACAGGATGTACATTCCACTCTGAAGTGGAGCCCAGCTATACCTTAAATTTACAGACTTACTTATTGTGAGTAAATAGATGACCACAAACTCACGAATCAACTCCTTCCACTGCACCAAAGTGGGAACCAAATGCTGGATTATCTTCACTGCCACTGAGGTAATGCTAACTGCTTGAATTTTGTTCAGAATGTTCAATCTTCTGTTTGAAATGTGAGAATCACATTAGCTGTCCAGAAGTTCTCTAGCTCTATTCCATTTTCTGATGATTGCTAAGGAACATATAATTGTGACTCTGTTAATTCTTCACTATCTTTGTTCGTATGTGTGGCTGTAATCAATCCAAACCAGAAAGTGTATCTTCTCTTTGATTGCTTGAGCAGATATGATCCCAATTTCTACCTTAAATAATTGAATTTTTACAATGAAATTATTCACTATTATTTGACAGCTCAGTTCCTCCTCTCAGAGGCCTTTCCTTTAATCTGGCTCTGAATCGTCATCCAATTCTGTGCCTGCCATCCCAGAACATAGACGAGTTACTTTTTACAGAGCTCAGAGTTGCGCTGCAGAGGTCCATTTACATTTATGACCATGCCCACTCTGGTTCAAATCCAATAAACCTGAGCTACCCTTAAACTCACAATGGATGGCACCTTGCCTGACAGACACATTGGGGCCGGTTTCCGCCAACTTTCCTCCACCATCCTCTGCTGGAGCACTCTGAGGATGACATTTGGAACAGATTTGTTTTGTTTCAATCTCTCGTCATTCCCGCTCGATCTCCTCACTTCATCACTGGTTTTGGTCTGTGAATGGAAAACTCCCAGGATCCTGATCCTGACCCCGGTGCAGCGACCATGTGGTATAGTATAGGTGCGTGGACCTCCAGTGCGACCCTTGGCAAATTCCACCCTCAAAGAGTGTCGCTATGGGAGCTGTTCTGGTCTGGATGTGTTGCTTTAGTGGAAGATACGTGGCCCATTCTTTGTTCCAATCCAACACCAGACATCTCCTTCACGTAGATTTATTTGATAGTTTGATGACTGTGGTGGTATTAATATCTTCAATTTACTTGAACTGGAAAATTTCATCAACTCGGCTTCTAATTTCCACCCGCCCCTTGACTTCAAATGGTCAGTCCCTGACACTTCCCTTCCCTTCCTCCACTTCTCGACCTGCATTTCAGGGACTTGGCTACCCAGCAATATTGACTATAATCGCGCTGTCATTCACAGCTTTCATTTGATCGGTTTAAACTTCCTCGAACCCAACTTCCTGGAAAGACTATGTTCCATTTTGCCAGATTTTCCAGCTCTGCGCCATCTGTACCGATGATGTTAACTTCCACACCAGTGCTTCAGAAATGCCTTCGTTTTTCCTCGGCTGCTGATTCCCCTCCACTGTGATTAACAGGACCCTGGACCATTTCCATCCCATTTGCAGTGAGACTGCCTTCACCCCATCCCCTCCCTTCCAGAACCAGGGTCAGCTTGTCCTTGTCCTCAACTTCCAACCCATCAGCATCCACATTCAATGCATCATCCTCCAAAATTTCTGCTACATCCAGCTAAGTCCATCAACAGCTGTATATGCTGCTCCCCTTCCTTCCATCCAGCTCTTTGCGACCCCGTGTCGACTCCTCAAACACCCAACATCCGTTTCCTTTCTAAGAGCACTTTTCCATGCAAGGACAGTAAATGTAACACTTGCCCTTTCACCTCATCACTTCCCATGTCTAAGGCCTCAATCACCTTTTCCAAGCAATTTGCTTGCACTTCGAATTACATAGTAACTGGATTCGTTGCTCACAATCCGTCTTCTGCACATCAGAAAAGGAGCAAACGCAGATTGAGTGATTGCTTTGCGAAACATCTCCGTTCAGTTCATAATCATGACCCCGAGCTACCAGTCGCCTATCACGATAATTTTACATCTCGCTCTGACCTTCCTCGACCTCCTAAAGTAGTCCACTAAATCTCACCGAGGAACAGCACTGGATTTTCTGATTAGACATTTTATTGACTGTCGGAACCAACGCTGAGATTAATTACATCAGGTTATAACCATTGTTGAAACTATCTCAGATGGCTTGTGCTGGTATGAAGGATGGCCACACCCGAGTCACTGGAATTGTAGGGCGCGTGGAGCCGGTGCTTGCGAAGGACTTCCCCTTCTGTTTCAAAGCTGGCAGGCTGATCCACACCGCTGGGATCTACCCGCATCCCCTCCTCCATTCCCTGTCACTTTTCAGGGAAATTGGAGCCATCTTTTATTTATAGATTTTTAATTCTCACCTCTTGTTTTGCTATTCTGTAGTTACAATTCGCACCACATCTGGACCAATCCTTTGTTTCTCTAATTGTTCCATTTGCCTTGCACTATCATCCCTTTATCACTGAATCACTCCTGTCCTCCACCCAATGACACACCTTTCCCATTTATCTTTCTTTCCCCAAATCCCAATTTTAATGGCTGTATAATTGCTTGCAACTAGATAATCTCTTACAGCCCTGATGAAAATCGATCACAGGAAAGGTTAACACTGCTTTTTTCCCCACAGGCAATGCCTGACGTGCTAAATATTTTCAGCATTTTCCAATTTATCAGCTTCACTGTTGTTTCGGTATTTTGTTTTCATGACAAATTTTAAGCCTGGATATCAACAGGGGTGTAGGATAGATAGTAACAGTAGTTCCAGATTTTTAACTCCACAGATAGTCTTTTTTTACGCTTTTGAGTTTTCCCCACCGTGAAATGGGCTTGGCTTCCAGTTGGGCAGGGAGGACTCCGGAGCAGACCTCAGGATCGGTGTCCGGGTCATTCTCACTCAATAGGGGGGTCATTGTGTGATATCATGGTGGCGGGGAGGAGTCCAACTCCCAACTCTGCAGCAGGTGTGATTTCTGTTCGCTGAGCTGTCAATCCCCTTGCCCAGAGTGGAGTCGCCGATGGTGCTGGATGGTCTGCGAATGGGGAGGAGGAGGGGAAGGGTGATTTCCTGATGCGCAACACCGGGGAAGGGTCTACAGTGCTAGAGCGTGGTCCCAGATAGGGTGAGGGAAGTGTTTGATCCAAGACACGATGGAAGGCCCGGTCGGGGGTAGCAGGGCCTGATTCCATGCTGATTTCCAATCCCGAGTAATGTTCAATCCTGTAGTTGTGGTTGTGTGGTGAGGGGCGGTGTCCATCCTTCACATTAACCAATGCTGTGAATGGTCCGATACAGGGGGGACCAGCTCGATCCCAGAGTTCTGCTTGCCAAACTTGTGTGTCTTTCTATGTGGCTGGGGTTATAAACGGGGCAACAAGGCAGCCGCACTTGCATCTGTAAAAAAGATTAAATCAGGGACTTCCAGGATCATTAAAATATTCCAATTGAAAACCCTCCCACTGGGAGCAGTTATGTTTGTGTTCCCTATCCGGACATCATTAAACCCAGAAGTTGGGGGGTCAGAAGTACATTGGGATCAGTGTTAATATTGGGGAAACAAAACATCTGATTCGTTTCCATCCCACTTGTTTTTTAGTGCAAATTTCCTGGCCTTACTGCCTTTGTCAGATGCAGCGAATGTTTGATCAGTAATGTCCAGTATTTTCCCTGCTGTCTATTACAGTTAATTTACTGGCGATTGTGATCCTCTCCCAAGGAAATTGCGGCCTCTCCACCTGCACCACTCGATACCTGGTGGCCATGGCAATGACGGATCTACTGTTCATTATCACTGGTGTCTTACTGTGGCGAGTTGCTTTTTATGATTTCCTGGGATCTTTCCTGGTCATCACCCCTGTATGTATTGTTATCGCTGTCCTATTTCGTGTGGCCACAGAATTTTCTGGCTGGTTCACGGTCACTTTCACCTTTGATCGATTTATCGCCATTTGTTGCCAGAAGCTGAAAACAAAATATTGCACAGAGAAAACTGCAGCTGTGGTTCTCACAGCAACTAGCCTTCTGCTTTGTGTCAAAAACGTCCCGTTCTACTTTGCATATGAAGCTTTATGGATAATAGACAATGTACCCTGGTTCTGTGCATTAAAGGGAAGCTATTATACTGATCCTGGATGGGTGGGACTTGACTGGTTTGATACGGTTTTAACCCCGTTGCTCCCCTTTGCTTTAATTCTGATGCTCAACGCTCTGACAGTGGGACACATTCTAATGGCCAGTCGGGTTCGTAAGGGATTGAGGGGTCAGAGCAAGGGAGAGAATCGCAGTGACCCAGAGTTGGAGAGCAGAAGAAAATCTGTTATTTTACTTTTCACAATATCAGGCAGCTTCATGCTCCTTTGGTTGCTGTATGTTATACATTTCTTTTATTATATAATTACAAGATCAGATCCCAGGTATTATAACGATTCTGAACACATGTTTCAAAGATTTGGATACATGCTGCGGTCTTTAAGTTGCTGCACAAATACATTTATTTATGCAGTGACTCAGTCCAAGTTCAGAGAGCAGTTCAGGATCATGGTGAAATATCCAGTTACATCAATTATTCAATTAATGAATAAACTAACCAACTGAGAGCAGCTCAGGGGCGGGTCCCATTTATTCCCTTTCATGAATGTAATATTGATCAGCGAGGGGCAAAATGTGACAGACAGATTTACGACCCGAATACAATGATGGGTAATCACACATAACAAAGCACAGCAAGGGTGATAGTCAAGTAGGAATCGGCAATATATAGACTACCGGGGGCGGATTCCACAAACACAACTTCAGAGCTTGGTGAAGGGCAACCTAGAGTCAGACCACTGGGGAAAAAGCAGAAGGAGTCTCTCCTCCAGCTCCGCTGGTTACATTCTCAGTTCCTCACATCTGTTCAGAAGGATAAGCTTCTTAAAAATAAAAGATGTTGGAAATATTCCAGTGTGAGTTGGTTATTAATTGTTCTAAGTTTGGCGACGCTTTTCTGAGTGCAGCTTCCTTCCAGTCTCCAGTCTGGTCACTCACATCTCTCTGTCTCTCTTGTTCTCCCCACTCCGTGAGTCAGATAGCAGTGCTAGTGGGGTTTCTTTGAGGACTCTCAAGATGTTAGAATTAGACAAGCACAGAAATTTAGGATGGTCGTCGGGATGGGAGCGTATTCCAGAAATAAGGAAAGTTGCATGAGCTGGCAAAGGCTGCGGCGAGTTATAGGGGCTGAAGGACGTTTCAGAGATATGGACGATTTTAGGAGCTGGGCGAGATTTCTGTGATATGAAGGATTGGAATGATTGGAGAAGGCAGAAGAGTTAGGGATGGTTGTCAGGGCGGAAGACGTTAATAGAGATATGGTGGGTTGTAGAGTTGGAACAGGTCACAAAGATCGAATTTATTTTTTATATTTATTTAGAGATACAGCAGTGAAAGAGGCCCTTCGGCCCACTGAGTCTGTGCCGATCAACTACCCCCCCCATTTATACTAACCCTACATTAATCCTATATTCCTAACTACATCCCCACCATTCTCCTATCACCTACCTACACTACGGGCAATTTACAATGGCCAATTTACCTACCAACTTGAAAGTCTTTGGCAGCGGAAACCCACGCGGATACAGGGAGAACTTGCAAACTCCGCACAGCGCAGTACCCTGTACAGAACCCGGGTTGCTGGAGCTGTGAGGATGCGGTGCTAACCACTGCGCCATTGTGCAACCCGTGGGTTGTAGGGCTGGAGGATGTTAGAAAAACATGGGGACGTTGCAGGTTTTGTGGAGGTCTGTAATGAGAGGGTGGAGGATTTTAGAGACTGGGTGTGTTGCAGGGCTTGAGGGGAATATTGTGAGTGGCAAGGCCGTGGAGATATTGCAACACAAAGATGAGTATTCTAAATTGAGATGCTTTTGCACCAGAATCTAATGTTGGCAGCGAACAATGAAGAGGTGGATGAATTCAACCTACTGTGAGTTAGGACATTGGGGAACAGAGAGTTGCATGAGCTGAAGCATATGGATGGTGGAAAATTGGAGGTTAGGGGAAAGTGTTTGATTCGTCAAGGTTGGAGATAAGTCATCTCAGTCCAGGGGCATCACGGCAGGAGTTCCTCAGATTACTGTCCTGGGCCAAACCATCTTCAGCTGCTTCATAATTGACCTTCCCTTCATCATTTGGTCAGAAATGGGGATGTTCCCTGATGATTACACAATGTTCAGCTCTATTTGCGATTCCTCAGATACTGAAGCAGTCTGTGTCCATCTGCAGTAAGACATGTACATCATTCAAAATTGGGCTGATAAGGGGCAAGTTACTTTTGCGCCGCAGACATGACCATCTCAAACACGAGAGAATGCAAATACCGCGCCAAAACATTCAATGGCATAACTATCGCTGAATCCCCCACTATCAACACCCTGGGTTTACCATTGAAGAGAATGAACTGTACCAACCACATAAACTATAAGAGCAGGTCAGAGGCTCGGAATTCTGCAGCGAGTAACTCATCTCCTGTCACCCCAAGGCCTGTCCATCATCCACCAAACTCAAGTCCGGCGTGTGATTGAATACTCGCCACTTTCCTGGATGAGTACATCACACACAATACTCGAACATCTCGACAACTTCGAGCACAAACAGCCCACTTGATTTGCACCCCTTCACCACCTTCAACATTCATTTCCTCCACCACCAACGCACATTGGCTTCAAAGTTTACTATCAACAAGATTATTTATGCTAGTACTTATCGAATGAAAATACTCAGAGTCAAGGAATGGCCGCTTCATGTTCTGACTTTGAGTTCATTAGTCCGCCTTTCAGTCTGTAGATGGTACAGGTCTCGGTAATGTGCAGCATATCTCGCGTTTTTACACAGAAGCAGAAAGTGTTGGTACTGGGGCCTCAGCAGGGGAGGTTGGGTGTGCAAGGACCCTGGCTCGTGCAGAACCTGCTTCACAAGCACCACTCTCGCCATGGAAGTTGAAAGCCTGCCATTTGACAGATATGGTTTGTCACAAGGAACTTGTTCGTGATGTCCCATGTTTTGCATTCTATGATCCAAAGGATATCTGCTGGATGATCTTGCTCAGGAAGATTGGTCCATATGGGGCGTCACGATGGAAGGCGGGCAGGTAGAGGATTGAAAATGTCATTGTGGAGTGGTAAGAGAGGTGCAGCGCTGCTGAGGTCAACCACTTTGTGGGTTTTCTTTAGTCAGTGAATGTGTGAGCGAGTGATGTTTGTGAGAACAGGAAGCCATGCAAGGTGTGTTGAATGCTGGGTTCATTTATAATGCACATCGCTGTATTCAAATTTAGTGATCATGTGAAGTCTAGTGTGATTACATATGCCAGACAGGTACACAGTCCTCTGCTACTGAGTTGCGGAGAGCTGAGGCAGCAGTGCCCCATGCAGATTCAGCACGTTTGGTCAATAGTTTGTTTCTGGTTTTTACCTTTGCTGCTCTTTTTCTTTTTCATTTGTTCCCAGAAGAACACAGTCCTTTTCAGAGTCACTTCCAAGTACATTGGTTTTGGATCATGCTTTAATCTCTGACCATCCATGTATGTATACAAATCTTCTACGGTACTGGCTTTGTGGAGCTGGAATTCATTGATTTTAGAGGATTCACTGTGGGGCGTCATGTTCTGCAGAAGTCCATAAACTTTGTCATGTCTTTGTTAAGGATCTGGTCCAGGATGCAGAACTACTTAGCTTGGGTGCAGAACAGACGTCACCAGCATAGAAGAAATTGAGAGACATGGTTGTTGGCAGGCCATTTGCAGATATGTTGAACAGCGTTAGGTCTCGTACTGAGTCTTGTGTTATTCCGTTTGCCAGTCTTCTCCTGTCACTTTTCCCTTGTCCAATGTGGATTCTAAATCTTCTTTCAGGAAGGAATGCTTCATCTACTGCCCCGATCCAGGTTGTAAGAACTATGGACAGCTTTACAAGCAGGCCAGTGTGCCACAGGCAGCTGAGAGGTACAGTATGATTGTCTTCAGGTTCTTGTAGAAGCCACTTTTCATGTAGGTGGTGAGTGGCAGAACTTGATCACATGTGCTGCGCTCCTTATTGAAACCAATTTGCTTGACATTAAGGATGTTCTTTACTTCTGGAGATATATGTTGCAGGGTAAGATGCGTAAACATCTTAAATCACACAGAATGTAATGCCAGTGTGAGATTTCGTCTGTATTTGGAATGCAAATGATTTTGCAAATGCTACACTCTCGGGAGTGAATTGGAGCTGATGGTTCTTGTATAGAACTGATTCAGCTGGACAAGAACATGTGGCCAAGTTGTTTCAGGAATTCTCGTGCAACGTTGTCATATCCCACTGCTTTGTAACTTTTCAGGCACTTGACTGCTTTCTTCAGTATTCTTGAAAGGGTGAGAACTGCTTTTCTGCATGTTGCTGGTGTTGCATTTTTCAGCTCATTATAGCTGATAGTGCTCTTATTTCTTTACAAACAGTGAAATTGCTGCATGGAAAAGTTGACCAACACTTGCTTCGGGGTGACAGGTGGGCGATTTCATACAATTAATTTTTGAGCTGATCCAAGGCGGCGAATCAGGCTCCAGCACTACAAAGAGTGAAATTTAGCCCTGCTGTCATTTTCTCCCATCTGGCGTGACGGGCAGCATTGAGACGCTCCATGATGTGGTCTATTCTCTCAGCGTCACCAGATGCTTCATATTCCTTTAGAAGTGCTGCACTCTCTGCATTAAGGCATTGAACATAGGTGGATAGATAGCTATGAGGCATGCCTTTCCAATCATCTTTGTGAATGGCAACACTGAAGTGCTTATATAATGCTTCCATAGGTATATTATTGATAGATATAGTTACAAAGATGCCGTTCAAGGACTCACTGTATTTTTGCCAGTGTGTTTTATGGAACTTCCATTACATAATCCTTACACTGTTGATGACTGGAATGCAAAGGTCAATGCAATTGAGCGATGACCTGTGTTGATTATGTGAGATGTTGTCCAGGACTAGGCACTGCGATGGTTAAGGGAGATCATCAGGGAAACTGACCAAGCCAAGGTCAGGTGAATATTTTCGACTCCATATGGCTGAATGACAATTTCTCCATTGCTTGGGATTGTTTCGTAGGTTTAGGTCATTTCTGGAGGGCCCACTCTGGAAGCTGTTCACCATCTGTGCCTGCGCCTGCAGTTAGTGTGGGACTGTTGAAATCTCCCACTTAGGTGGCAGGGTAAGGCAATATTGGCAGAACTTGCTTTCCTAACTGGCACCTGAAGGCTTCTACATGTTTACAATATGGACACTGCACACCTGAATTGTGTCACAGAACGTGGTTGATGACAGATCTACTGCATTGGCAATTCCGCCTCTGACATAGGTGGCATGGCCGTGTTTGGCATGAGGTAAGTAGCGCAGTAGGTCAAAGTCTTTGATGTAATAGCGGCCTGCTTCTTCATTTCCAATATGGGTTCCTTGTAGGCGAATGATTTCAAAGGAATGTTGGGTGGCAGGATCTCCAATGATATTTCACATGGCTGCTGATAAACACTCAACATCAAGTTGTATGATTTGGAGTGCATGCTCTATTGCTATAAAGCTAGATGGTTGCTCATCCTTGCGACTGGTAGTTCTGGGATTACTGGGATCCTGCAAGGCGGATCTTTCCTTGCCCTTTTATCTTATCCTGGAATAAAATCTGCCCAAGGATCAGTTGCTTACCTACGGGCGCCTGGGTAACTCTGGGGGTGCGGCATGAGCACTGTTCTATTGTCCCCTATCTAAAATATGCAGTGAGAAACTCACCAAGGTTCCTTCGAAAGTACCTTGCAAACCCAGAATGTCTACGGCCGAGAACAACGAGGGCAACTGATGTATGGGAACACCACCACCCAGAAGCTACCCTCAAAGCCACACACCACCCAACATGGCAGAATGTCGCCTTTCCTTCGCTGTTGCAGGTTCATAATCTTGTAACTCCCTTCTGAACAGCACTGCGGATGTGCATACACCACATGGATTGCAGTGGTTCAAGAGTGCAGCTCACCAACACCTTCTTAACGGCAATAGTGGATGGGCAATAAATGCTACCCTAATCAGTGAAACCAATATCCTTGAAAGAATTTTAAAAAAAGCAAAGGCATGAATTAGGGTTTCTGTAGCAAATGAGCTGAAGGAGAAGTGGAGATTGGCATTATTCACCCACCTGTTGAAATTCGTCTCCACTGTTAGATTGAGACCTATACTGCGCAATTCATAAGTGTTACGACCGACTGGTCCTGTCAAAGCCCCAAATCAAAATATACGATTTTGATTGTGGTGGGACCAATGCAATGTTAACTCAATCCGGTCGTTCAACAGATTGGAGAACATATCATTTAAAAACATTCCAAATTAAAGAAAGTCCCAGCCAAATTGTACCATCTATTAACCCCGAATGAGCTTTAGCAAACCAGGTGTCTTTAAATTAATAAATTAACATTTAATTAGAAGAACTAAGTTCTTAAACACTATGAAGGCATAAACAACATTTAAAATAGAAAACAAAATATGTTCCTTGCAAATTTACCGTCCAATGTTGCTTGAAGTCCTCATAGGATGTTCCTCCAAGACCTCACAGATGTTGCTTTCCTTCTCCAGCGAATTTCAACAATTAACGACTTGCAAACACTTTCAACAGATCAATCTGACTTTAGAGTTTTTGAGGAATTGAAGATTGTAACAGTTTAACTTCCCTTTCTTAAATTTCTATTACCAGAGATCTCTGTTTTGGCTTGATGTTTCAGAATTTTGACAGATTATAATTAAACAGAATAAAGTCCTCTTCCTTCAGTTTAAATGCTTGAGAACTCCTTTTCAGGTGTGCTCATCACAGCTGTCTGTGTCTTCTGTGTCTCTGTCAGTGTGTTCTGTTACGACAAACTGTCTTCAACTCACAGCCATTTCAAAACTAAATTGTAACAAATGTATCACCTGTGACACACTCCCAGTGGCTGTTTCCATGATATCCAGAATGCACCCTTTGAATCGCAATCTCCAAATGGCTCTTTCCAAGGCAACAAAAATGCACCTTCCTATAACTCCTAAAGCTTGCCGGCTCTCTCAGCAATACTGATACCCTGCAAGTCTGAAAGGCGAGCCACATATTCCGAAAATACTACAGGAACATGACACCTCCGCCCCCAGTGGAATGAAGCACCACTCCTAAAATTCGTTTCATTGCAATGGGTTAAGAGTACAAATTGACAAGATGCTAATATTTATGCTCCACGCATTTACTGATATACAAATTTCTGAAAAAAAGAGTTTAGATTACAGCAACACGTTTCACCAGAACATTTCGGCTTTATAATTTCATAAGGTAGTTCTTATTAACCAATTTTAAATTTCCACGCATAGTCTTCCAATTGTTTTTTTTCCAAGTGTCCCTGTTGTCCATCATCTCAGCCACGTGAGCTGCACAGCTAGAAACACTGACCACTACTTGGTTCACTACTCTCTGAGAAGTTTCTCAAGTACCCCTTAACCTATGTGGCATCACGTGACACTGGAAACGCCTGTCCGGTGTAACAGAAGCTGTGTTTTCCTTATCCAGGTGTGTCAGTAGAATTTGACAGGGTTTCTCCAACACATCCGTGTTTTTAAGACACATTGTGTTGCCCGCTCTATCCATACAGTACTTTAAATGGGAATTTGGGTACCAGTCTGCTTTCTTTACCACAGTCACTTTTCTGGAGTCCGTGAAAGTTTGAGCTATCCCATCAGGCTTAGTCAGCAAGAGCATCTGCGAATTCCAGCTGTCCTGACCAGATTCATCTAAGCTGCCTTTCAGCCGGCATTGTACCTCTGCTTCCACTTGGACCTTTCTGTCTGGACCTAAGCAACAAGGATGTCGTTTTAAAGGAATAACTCACCCTACACCCACATCATGTGTGGCTAAGGTTGTACATTCTGGCTTATCCCTACAAACATTTTGAAATATTGTGAAAACCTTGGTTAGGACTTCACGCTGTTTTGCCTCTATGTGTAAAAGCCTATCGTTTCAGTTTCCTAACCATTCTGCTTTCGCTGATTGGATAGTTGGACTTTCAAGCTGAGAATTTCCTATGCCTAATTCTGCCTCATCCTCACTATCCTTTTCCTTCTCCACAGTCCCAATTACCTGACATACTTATACTGACTTATCCTCCTCCCTGTGGTAATATGGTTTGCACAAATTAATGTGACACAACAGGTTCTTCATCTGGCGATCAGGGGTGTCAATCAGGTAATCTATCTTACCCACTCATTTGATCACTCATACTGTCCACTGAACCGTGCTTTCACTGATTCTACCTGTGACAGTAACAGCACTAATATCTCATCCCCTGGGTTTATGGTAGGTTGAGGTTTCCCCACCATTTGACAGGTATGACATGCCCTACAAAATTGTCTCACATCCTTTGTCCGACCTGGCGAGTAATAGTGTCCGCTTAAGTGTGTTTTTGTCTTCCGAATACCCCTCTGTCCTGCAAAGCGAATATTGTGTGTGAAACTAAATAATCCTTGTCGATATTTAGGGGGTACTATTATCTGTTCAACAACTGTCCAGTCTTCGTCGGCAGGGCTATGGAGCGGTCTCCATTTCCTCCTCAAAATCCCGTTTGCCACATAAAAGCCTTCCAGAACTCCTTTCACATCAGCTTCTGACAGAGCCATCCATCTACGCTGTTTGGTAAATCTCTGGCTCAGCTGCTGTGCTGCACTGATAGATGATCTGTTAAACATTTCATTTTGAATATTTAAATCCACAAATAAGGTATCAGATGCCTGCTTATCTAGTTGTAGTGCCCTTTTAACCTCCGACAATGGATCCTGTTTAGCCAATGCTCGGGTTACTACACATGCAGGTAATAATCCTGGAACTTGCTCTTGTAATGTTTTAATTTCCTTAATTTCACATGGTTCCTCTGTACCCAAAGGAGAAAGTGATATTTTTGATGCTGCCAAATCATTTCCCAGGAGTAGATCAATTCCCTTTTCTGGTAAACTGTGGACAACACCTACAATCATTACCCCAGTTATTATGCCACACTCTAGGCGTACTTTATACAAAGGTACGTGTATAAACACCCAGCCAATTCCATTTCCTAAAACCTTAAAGTTCAAGGCGCACCCTGGTGGTAACCGCATATCTTTCCCCAGCAAGAGGGTTGGGGTGCTCCGGTATCCCTGAGTATAACGACAGACCTTCCTGCTTCACTTACAGAACATGGAGTTACTCTTCCCTTTGACAAAAGAAAATCATAACTCTAAGGTATTTTATTCTTAACCTCTACACTCTTTTTAGTTTTAGTATCTGGTTTCATATTCACAACTGTCCTTAAAGCCATAGCCTTGTCTGTTATATTGTCAGTTAGCGTATTCTCCTCTGCTCTAAACTTACGTACCCCAACAAGTCCTATGGGTTTACCTCGCAAATTCCAGCACTCTGAACGAAGATGACTCGTTTTGTTGCAATTATAACATTTTGGCTTGCGAACCTCACTTCTACCCTCAGCACATTCCTTTCTGACCTGAGGAGGTGAACTTGGGGCATTCCCAGAAGTTCCTTCTTCTCCCCGGCTAATTGCCTTCCTGTCACTCTGCACTTTCTATCCTCCGGTTTATGGGGCTGACAATCAAAATAGGTTAGCTTATTCACAGGGTCAAAATCATCAGAGATGTCTGCTGCTTGCCTAGCTTTCAAAACGTTCAGGTTATCTATATGAGTTCTCATGACTGAAGGATTGGAGTTTTTAAACTCTTCAAAGAGAATTAATTCCCGAAGGTTCTCATATGTGGTTTCTATCTTTAATGGCCGTATCCAAAGTTCAACATTCATTTGCTTCAGCCTCTCAAATTCTAAATATGTCTGTCCAGTCAATATCCATAAGTTCCTAAACTTCTGACGGTCAGCTGCAGGGACTAACTGCTACAAAGCGAGAATAGCCTTTTTCTTCCTTCTCATAATCTTTAGAAGCCTCATCAGAAAGCATGGTACAAGCTTCATGAGCTCTGCCTACCAGCCTGCCCTGCATGAGCAATGTCCAACACTCTTTCGGACATTTAATCTATTTGGCTATTTTTTCAAAAGAGAGGAAAATGCTTCAACCTCCCTTTCCTCGAGCCTAGGAAGAGCCGGTATAAAGTGAAATAACTTCTCGTTGGGGCCTGATCAAAAATCAGATTCTTCCTGACCCGAATTTTCCCAGGATTTAGGACTTTGAATTAGTTCCATCTCTTTTAATTTAAATACCATCTATTCTCTTTCATTCTCTCTCTGAAGTTCAAGTTGTCTTAATTCTTTTTCCTGCTGAAGCTTCTTTTTTTTTTCATTTCAAACTGAATCCTAGCCAATTCCACTGCCTCAGATGAAGGGTCACTGACCCGAAACGTTTACTCTGCTTCTCTTTCCACAGATGATGCCAGACCTGCTGAGTGGTTCGAGCATTTCTTGTTTTTATTCCACTGCCTCCGTCTCGTTCCTATTACCTTCATGTTTCTCATATGCCCTTTCTTCTTCCTCGTATTGCTCTTCATCTGTATTATCATCATTAGCATCTTCTTCTTCTACTAACTCCAGATGTACGGCTATTATTTCAACTATCTATGCTTTTTTGACACCTGATTTCAATTCCAATCCCAATTTTACTGCCATTTTTTTTAATTTGTTGTCCGTTAAAGTTGTCAAGTCACTCAGGGAAACATTCTGCTTTACCAAAAACTCTGCTACGATCACTAATGCCATAACAACCTGGTTCTTATAATTTCTGTGTAATTGGTGTCAGACTTAGATCCTAACAATCAAGTTTCTAATTGATAAGATCCCAGTCTGGAGAGCAATTAATCTGATGCCAAACGCAAGACCCCGATTTAAATATGCTGTCCTAGAAACGAGTAATTACTATAATTCCAAATGTGAACCTCCAAATTTGTCTGATTCTGATCCCAGATGCGAGCCACCGAATTGAATATGATTCAATTGCAAGCGAGCACCCAATTAAGTTATGATTCAAATCCAGAAACCCAATTAATATGTAACTCAAATCTTGAGTGAGCCCCCAATTAATATGTTACTGAAATCCCAGGATGAGCCCCCAATAAATATGTTATGAGCGACCGTTCTTGTCCAAGCCACCAATCGAAAGATATGGTTCTAATGTGGAGGGAGGAACACATAATTAATTCAATCCCATCGTTCCACAGATTATCTGACATATCATTTTAAAACTTTCCAAATTAAAGAACGATCCAGCCAAATTGTACCATCTATTAGTGCATGAATGAGGCTAACCAAACCAGGTGTCTTTCAATCAATAAATTAACTGTTTAGTTAGAAACTCTAAATTCTTAAACACAACGAAGATATAAATAACATTTAAAACGAAAAAAAGAGTCCTTGCAAATTTACATTTGCTTGAAGTTCTCACAAGATGTTGCTTGATGTCCTGGCAGCATGTTGCTCCAAGTCCGCACAGGAAGTTGCTCGAAGTCCTCACAGAATGCTGCCTTCCTTCTCCAACGAATTTCAACAAATAACGATTTGCAAACACTTTCAACAGAATCAATTTTACTTTACAATTTTTGAGGGATTAAAGTGTGTCACAGTCTAACTTCCCTTTCTTAAATTTAAATTACCAGCGATCTCTATGTTAGCTTGATATTTTAGAATTTCGAGAGATAATAATGAAACAGACTAAAACCCTCTTCCTTCAGTTTAAATGATTGAGAGCTCTTTTCCAGGTGTGCTCATCACAGCTGGCTGTGTCTTCTGTGTCTCTGTCAGTTTGCTCTGTTAAGACAAACTGTCTTCAACAAACAGTCAGTTCAAAGCTGAATTGTACCAAATGTATTGCACGCGATTCACTCCAGTGGCAGTTTCCATGGTATTGAAAATGTACCCGATGAATCACATTCTCCAAATGGCTGTTTCTAAGGCAATGGAAATGCCCCTTCCGATAACTCCTAAAGCTTGCCTGTTGTTAAAATAATACTGATCCCTTGAAATTCTTAAAGGTAAACTGCATATGCTGAAAAAAAACTGCAGGACTATGGCAATAAGCCACGCGCACGTGCTCACTGTCCCTGAATACACATCATAGGACATGTCACCGCAACTGAGCAGAGCCTTTCAAAAGCACTGAAAAATATAGTTGTTGTCTATTTCCAACATTTTATTTCACTTTGTACATTAATTCGTAGGATGCCGTTGCCACTGCCTAGGCAAGCATTGATTCCCCATGTTTAATTACCTCTCGACATGGTCGGTCAGTGCTCTCTTGAACCAGTTGCTGCCTTTCTGGTGAACGAGCTTCCAATGCTGATGCTATTGAGGGAGTACCAGTACGTTGCTCATTTGTGCAGACTTCCATGGTCCAAGAGTCTGTGATGATCGCTTGTGTGCATTCACATTTGAACACTGGACCAATTAAAAGAGGGAATATAAGGAAGCAATTATCAGAAATTGGAGTGATATATTTGTTCATAGGTTTTTGAATCAAACAGAGCTGATTGTTGCAGCTGGGTGGCTACAAGCTCCCTCTGGCGCTGTTGGAGAAAATAACTAATTTAGTTCACTTTTGTGCCCTTGCAGATCTTCTGTATCAGCAATGGCGGTCCAGCTGTTCTCCTTGCGCTCAGCAGCCGCCATTTGTGTGAGGGGTACGTGCAAAAAAAACAACATTCAGCACCTTAACTTGCAAACGAGATTGGATTAAAACATTGACCTTTCACAATGAAAGAAAGATAATTGAAGGTTTTAATACCATGTGACTGTCCATTTCACGAGATTGCCTCTATCCTCGTGAAGTTTTCTACTATTTCCTATCCTGTTTACTACAATGCAGATGGCACAATGTTGAAGTTATGCCCCGAAAACCCAAGTGCAAGTCATTAATATATGTCAAAACGTTCAGTGGTCCTAATACAGACCCTTATAGAATACCACAGTAACACAATGGACATAGTATGCAGTGAGTACAAGAGCAGGCAGTTTATGATGTACATTTATAAAGCTCTGGTTATGCCAAACCTGAGTATTATGTCCAGTTCTGGTCACCACACTCGAAGAAGGAGGTATGGGTCCTTGAGAGGGTGCAGAGGAGATTTACCAGAATTGTTCCAAGGATGGGGGACTTTAGCGACAAGGTAAGGTTGGAAAAGCTGCGTTTGTTTTTCTTAGAACAAAGGACACTGAGGGGTGATTCAATAGAAGTGTACAAGATTGCGTCAGGCATAGATACCACCTTCCAGTCTGAAACAACCATTCACCACCAGCCTCTGTGTTCTGTCCCTTAGCCAATGTTGTATCCACTCTGTCACTTCCCCGTTCTTTCCAGGACCATTCATTTGCTAACTAGTCAATGATGAGGCACGATTATGATCTCCCCATGAGGAAATTCGCCCCATACCTCCACATTTACACTGTCCCATCAGAATTATCAGGGCAGGCATAGCATTGGTTATGATATAGAGTAAAGCTGCTTTTATAATGTCCCATCAAACACGCACAGGGCGCATGCAGCACAGAATAAATACAGAGTAAAGTTCCGTCTACTCTGTCCCTAAAGGTCCCAGGGCAGGCACAGCACGAGATAGATAGAGTGAAGCTCTGGCTATATATGCTACCCTCTCCTCCCCTGTCTATAATTGAATCCATCTCTCATTATCTGTGTCACCCTGCCTCTCGCTCTGTTCCTCCCTCACGCCATCCAGAAAGCAAGAGGGAGAGACTGGGATTCAGAGTGTAACAGAAGAAGAAATAGAAATGAAGAGAGAAGACGGGGGTGAGACAAAGTCCAGTGTTTATAAAACATGGAAGTAGAGGAACAGCGAGGGGAAATGTGGCTAGAAAGAGTAAAAGACAGAGTAAGGGGAGATAGAGATGGAGAGACTGCCAGCAAGTGTAAATCTACAGCTCCCTTTTTCATGCTTATCACTCTTCTCCTCTGTTACTCTCTCTCCATCTATATTTCTCCCTCTCAAACCATGTTTCACACTCTATACCCTATCTCTTGTATGTCTTTATTCACATAAGTGAAGGATTACATTAAATTAAGTTTGTATTTTACATTCTCCATTTCAATCTATCCTAAAAACCTATTTCCAACATTATCTCCCTTTCTTTCTTCCACACTCTCCCCGCCTTTCTGTCTCATCTGCTGTCTCTCTGAGTCTCAGACGAAGAGAGATAGTCAGCAGGGTGGGGGGCGGGGAGAGAGTGCAGGGGTGAGAGAACAGGAGAGAGTAGGAGCGACAGAGAATGGGGATGTGAGAGTGAGTGGGGGATAGAGAGAGAGCGGGGAGTGAGAGAAAGAGAGAGCAGGTGATAGGGAGAGCAGGAGAGAGTGAGAGAGTGGGAGAGAGAGAGATAGAGGAAGGAACTGTACTCTAATGCATGGTGAACCTACTCTGGGAGTGTTTTTTTAGGACATGTTAATCTCTCATGCACAGTCCTGTACTAGGCTGTGAAGAAAGAAGAAGAGCATGTTACTAACACAGCAGGTAAAACCAATTGATTCAGTCTTGTCTGTTATTCTAAGGACCATATGCATCTCATATGATCCAATGGATCAGAAAGTGAGGTGAGAGTAACTGCCCTTAACCTCAAGGCTATATTTGACTGAGTGTGGCATCATGGAGCCTGAGTTGAGTTGAAGTCAATGGTAATCAGTGGGAAAACTCTCCACTACTGGAATCATACCGAGCACAAAGCAAGACGGTTTGGTTGTTGGGGGTCAATGATATGTTCATAAGACACGACGGGATGAAGTCAAACTGGCCACTGTTGAATATGCTGCCTTGATCTTTGGGGGAACACAAAGGTTATGTAAGTTAGAATATTAAATGTTCAATTCACTTGTGCAAGTAAGCACTTAACAGCCATCGCTATGGAATGTCCTATGTGCTGCATTCCTAAGGCAATATATGAACAGTAAATGACGAAAAGCATGGAATTACAAGAAGGCAGGACATGGATAGTAAAATGGACTCTTTAATTACAAGAAATTAGGTATGGATCAATCTTGGAATGTGGAAGCAAATGCAATGTGTGTGTGCGATAGTGTGCAGTGGGATTGGGTAGGGGCAAAGATATCAATCAAACATAGTGATTGATCATGCATGGGAGACTATAACACTGAGCCCAGTGTATGGTGCACGAGGGGAGAGTAAGGGTCAGCCCTGGATATAAGGGCCTCCCTTTCATTTATCTGGCACTGCAGTTAAGATAGTCGGACGAGCTATTGGAAGAAAATCCTTCCTGATCGACTGATCATCGATCAATGTGAACTTGGTGAGATTAAAAACATCGACCCAGAGAGTTTGTGGACATCATTTAAAGCATTGATGTTTACAGTAATACTGACTGGAATTTTACTGGAATTCCATGTAATCTAACCTACGTGCATTATTTGATCTTGTAGTGCATGTGTGATGTTTAATTTCTGAAAACCATACAAAGGAAAATCTAAGGTGCTCCATCAAACTCAAGGGTGTTGGCATTTATTTCCTTATCGGGTCGAACCTACAGTTAAGTAGGACGAGACTTGTGAATAATAGTTTTTAAGTTGTTCCGACAGTACTAGTGTAAATCAGTTTGAAGCATTCCATCATGTAATATACTTTGCTCTCTACGTTGCATGAATGCAGTTATAAAATAGCCACAATTGTTGCTCGTTATACCGGGCCAGACAGGTGAAGTGTTTATTTTCTTTGTGATTTAACTAGACCCCTAATGATAACCAACATGGCTGGAGAGAGTGATAGAGAGAGAGGGACAGGGGCAGCGTACCCGAGAGATAGAAACAGAGAGAGACCAGAGAGATAGTGAGGGATAGAGACAGAAGCAGAGATATGAACTGCCAGGAGATGCTGATGCATTTAAGACGCAGGAGGACAGAGATACAGGCTGTGTGGGGACCCTAGGGTAACGTTATGGCATCAGTGACAGAGACACACACTCTTCCTGTTAACATATAAAATTGAGGGAGCTGCCTCTAAATATCGAACGCAGAGCGATACCCCTATACCTATCAAATGGTGGGAGCTCTCCCTCTGTCTATAAAATAGAAGGAGCTCTCCCTATATGTATAAAATGATGGGAACTCACCCTTTACGTAAAAGTACAGGATAGCCGACAGACATATCATCCATTTTAAACCACGTTTGAACATTTTTGTATGTACCAGAGACAGGGCGAGTGCAATATAAACAGAAGCATGGTCAAGTCAATTCTTAACTTGCGCATTGATAACTGAGACTAGTGCAAAAGGTATAGAGGATGCACAGGTATCAAGTACAAAGTCAGGAAGTGACTTTACAAAATAATAGTTTGTTTTCGGCTGGAGTACTGTGTCCAATTCTGGACACCACACCTTCGGAAGGGCATGGAGGCTTTGGTGAATGTACAGAAGAGATTTAGTAGAATGGTCCCAGGCTTAAGATTATCAGTTACGGTGATAGACTGGAGAATGTGGGCTTGATCTCCTTAGAGCAGCGAAGCTTAAAGAGTGATTTAATAGAGGCGTGTAACTATTTCCAATGGCTTAAGGATCGGTAACCAGAGAGCATCGACTGAAGTCCATTGGAAAAATAAAAAAAAGAGGCGACGTGAGAGAAAACCTTTTCTTTTTTAACAATGCATGCCTTGGATTTGAAATGCACTGTCTGATAGGGCAGTGGATATTGATTGAAAGCATTCAACAGGAGAATTGGATAAATAACTGAAACAGAAAAAAAAATGAAGTGTTGGGAGAAAGTGCGATGAACTGGGCTGATCATCAAAGGAACCAGCACAGATTCAATGGGTCAATTCGCCTCTTACTGTGTTATACTCATCTATGATTCTTTGGTCCTCTTCTGAGAGAGAGAAAGAGATGGGTTGAGGGAGAGAGAGGGAAAGAGAAGGAGAGAGGAAGAAAGAGAGAAAAAGAGAGAGAGATGGGCTGAGGGAGAGAGAGAGGGAGAGGGTGAGGAGGAGAGCGAGAGAGACAAAGGATGGGGGGATGAATGGCCACCTCCTCTCTTCTTAAGGACTTTATTAATATTACATTCTGAAATATCAAGGACGTGATGATCATTGTGAGCAAATAAAATTGAATTAATTGGCATTAGGTTATCCTTTAAAATTACTGATTCTGTTTCACAATATTACATGCGTGAATTTGGGATTGATAAATAGTTTATTGATTACTAACATCAATAAATATTGAAAGATTAAACGACATATTGTTTTCATATTTCTTCAAACTCCTACTGACCCACTTGAACGTCGACACCTAAGGAGCAGTTCAGTCGGTGCATGGTCCCTTTAAGAGATTGTGACTGACAGTCGCCCTGCTCCCCAACCACTCAGGGTCACAGCGCTGTGCCAGGGGTCACAGAATGCATGGACGCTGGAAATTACCCATGAACCCCTGACCTCACCCATTTTAAACCAATTTTTTATAACAGAGACAGGACCATGTGAAATATAAAGAGAACCATAGAACCATAGAAAGGTTATGGCACTGAAGGGGGCCCTTAACAACGTCATATCCGTGCCAGCCGAAAAAAATACTAGTTGTCCAATCTAATCCCACCTTCCAACACCTGATCCATAGCCTTGCAGGTTACAGCACTTCAGATGCATGTCCAGGTACCTTTTAAAAGAATTGAGGATTTCTGCTGCCACAACCATTCCTGGCAGTGAATTCCAGACACCACCACCCTCTGGGTGAAAACCGTTTCCCTCATGTCCCCTGTAAATCCTTCTATGAATCACCGTAAATCTGTGCAGCCCTGGTTATTGACTTCTCTGATAGGGGAAACAGGTGCTTCCTGTCTACTCTATCTTGGCCCCTCATAAATTTGTACACAACAATAATGTTACCACTCAGCCTCCCCTGTTGTAGCCTATCTAATCTTTCCACACAGGTGCAACATTCGAGCCCTGGCAACAGTCTTGTAATTCTCCTCTGTATTCTCTCCACGGGAATTATGTCCTTTCTGCATTGTGCTGACCAGATTTGTACACAATACTCCAACTGTGGCCTAACCAGCATTTTATACAGTTCCAGCATTACATCCCTTCTTTTCAATTCTATAACTTGCAGAATAAAGGAAAGCATTCCATATGCCTTCTTCACCACTCTATCACCCTGCCCTGCCACCTGTGGACATAAACTCCAATGTATTTCAGTTCTTCTACCCCTCTCAATATCATTCCATTTATTGTGTATTCCCTCTCTCTATTTATCCTCCCCAAGCGCATTACCTGGAGTGAATTCCGTTTGCCACTTCTCCACCTGCTCAACCAAATAATTGATATATTTCTGAGGTCGACGGCCACCCTCTTCCCTATGAGAGAAACGGGCATTTTTGGTGTCCTAAGCAAATTTCTCATTCATGCCTCCCATATTTAACTCCAAATCATTAATATATACCACAGACAGCAAGGGATCCTAAACGGAGCCTTGTGCAACAACACTGGAAGCTGCTTTCCATTCACAACACATCCGTCAACTATTAACCTATGTTTCCTGTCCAGAGCCAATTCAGGATCCAATTTGCCACATTCCCCTGTATCCCATGGGCCTTCAACAGAGACGGGGTCTATTGCAATCCGAACGAGTGCATTAATAACTGAAACTAGTGTAAAAGTGATTGAGGATGCAGAATTCCTAAATGCATTCAGGCAACTTTTTTAGACCAATACATAGCAAGCCCAACAAGTTCCACAGTTCAGTTCTACACATAGTTTTCGGGAATGTAGCTGGGCCGGGAAAGGCAATTTAGAAAAAGTGGACTGGAAATCGATATTTGAAGGTAAATCAGTGTCAGAGCAGTGAGAGCAAATCATTCATCTTGGAGCATTTATCATTCCGGATTTTTTCAGAGAAAGTCAAATTCGCAAGAGCCCAATGTGGAATTAAAACTTCTGCCTTTTCAATCATTCACTCAAGGCGTCAGATTAAAAACTGCAAAAGATGCTCACCTTCCTACAGTTGGCTGACTGTCTTCGGCTTTTGTATGATCTCCCCAATCTTGTTCTTTCATGTGTCTGATGTCAGTCAGAACGTCATGCTTTTCACTCCTTTGGACCCCACTAGGAAGACCAAGAGGGGGCTTTTGACGCTTGGGCTACTCACAACCTCCATACATACGCCGAGGCATGCACCATGGACAGGTCACTCCATAGTCACCTCACAGCGACCAAAATAAGACGGAAGACAGCAGTTACGCATTTAAGTCCAGCTCACTTAGCATAGAGATTGGGCGCCAAGTGCTGCCTTTGTCATTGGGAGAGGTCATCGCATCTCACTGGACAGCTACCGCACGCCTTAAACCGGGTAACCCACGGTGCGTAACGTTCTGTCCCACCAAACTGCACCTGCCTCGATGGGTGCTTGGAGTTCAGGGCGTTTGCCCGACAAGTGAACTGTAACACTGCACCAAACAGCACGACAGAAAAAAGGAAAGAAGGTACCAGCCCTTCGTTTTGAAAGCTGGAACGTCGCAACTATGTATCCTGGGCTGTCGGAAGACCTTACTCAAATGAGAGAATCTCGGAAGAACGCCATCTTTAACAACGGGCTCAGTAGACACAATGTGGACATTGCAGAACTTCAGGAGACACGCCCGCCCGGAGGGGATCTCTAAGAGAGCAAGACTACACCTTCGACTGGCAGGGTAGGGATCCTGAAGAAGCAAGACAGCATGGAGTGTGCTTCGTCAACAGAAACTCTTTGCTAAGAATGATAGAGCCACATTCAAATGGCTCAGAACGCATACTGTCCATCTGACTGCTCAGCACCTCTGGTCCATTGCACCTACTCAGCATCTAGGCCTAAACACTCTGCTCCCCATCTGAAGTTAAAGAGCAGTTCGACGAGGAACTCCATAATATCATTAGCAGCATTCCCAATGCCGAACATTTGTTCCTGCTGGGGAAGTTTGACGCCAGAGTTGGTCCGACCATGACTGATGGCCCTCCTGCCTTGGGCGCTAAGGCATTGGAAGGATGAGTGAGAATGAAAAGAGACAACTGGAGTTGTGTACTTATCACAATCTCTGCATCCCCAACTCGTTCTTTCATATTAAACCTTGTCACAGGTTTCATGGAGGCACCCAAGATCACGTCGTTGGCACCAGCTGGACCTCTTCTCACAAGGCGAGCCTCTATATACTGTGTCAAAATCACACGCAGCTTCCAAAGTGCGGACTGCGACACCCTGTTGTGCAGTAAAGTTAGACTCAAACCAAAGGAGCTATATCACTCCGAAAATGAGGGCTGCCCGTGCATCAACACTATCACAATTTCTTATCCACAGATGTTAAATAAGTTTCTAAATTCACTTGAAACAACCCTTCAAAACACTCCTCAAGGAGATGTCGAGAACAAGTGAGCCCACATCACCGACACCATTTATGACTCAGCAATGGACGACCTTTGGAAAATGCAAGAAGAAGACAGCAGAATGGTTTCAATCTCACTTTGAAGAGATGGAACCTGTCATAGCCGCTACGTGCATTGCAATGTTTAACCACAAGAAAACCCCCAGCGAGTTAACACCCGTAGCACTTAAAGTAGCCAGAGGTGCTGCACAAAGAACAGCCAGGCGCTGTGCAAATGACCACTGGCAACACCTATGCAGTCGTATTCAGCTGGCCTCAGACACCATAAACATTGGAGGAATGTATTATGACATTAAGAGAGCTTTTGGGCCAACCATCAAGAAGATCGCCCCCCTTAAGTATAAATCAGGGGACACAATCACTGACCAACGCCAGCAAATGGACCGCTGGGTGGAGCACTACTGGAACTGTACTCCAGGTAAAATGTTGTCACTGATACCGCCCTCAATGCAGGCCAGTCTCTGCCAGTCATGGATCAGCTGGACGAACAGCCAACAAAATCGGAACTCAGTGATGCCATTGATTCTTTAGCCAGGGAAAATAGCCCCTGGAAAGGACGGCATTACCCCAGAAATAATCAAGAGTGCCAAGCCTGCTAAACTCTCAGCACGGTAAGAACTGCTTTGTCTGTGCTGGAATGAGGGAGCAGTACGACAGGACATGCGCGATTCCAATATCATCTCCCTTTAGAAGAACAAGGGTGGTCACGGTGACTGCAACAACTACCGTGGAATCTCCCTGCACAGCATAGTGTGGAAAGCCTTCGCTCAAGTCGTTTTAAACAGCCTCCAGAATCTGGCTGAGCGTGTCCAGCCTGAGGCACAGTCTGCTTTTCGAGCAGAGAGATCTACCATTGACATGCTGTTCTGCCTTCGGCAGCGACAGGAGAAATGCTGCGAACAACAGATGCCCCTCTAAGTTGCTTTCATAGATCTCACCAAAGCCTTTGACCTCGTCAGCAGACGTGGTCTTTTTAGACTACTGGAAAAGATCGAATGTCCAGCAAAGCTAATACGTATCATCACCTCATTTCATCACAATATGAAAGGCACAATTCAGCGTAGCGATTCCTCATCAGACCCCTTTACTATCCTAAGTGGCGTGAAATAGGGCTGTGTTCTCACATCTACACTGTTTGGGATCTTCTTTTCACTGCAAATCTCACATTCATTCAAGTCTTCAGAAGAAGGAATTTTCCTCCAAACAAGATCAGATGGCAAGTTGTTCAACCTTGTCTGTCTTAATGTGAAGACCAAAGCACGGAAGGTCCTCATCAGAGATCTCCTCTTTGCTGACGATGCTGCATTAACATCACACAGTGAAGAATGTCTGAAGAGACTCATCGCCAGGCTGCCTGCAGCAAATTTGGTCTGACCATCAGCCTCAAGAAAACGAACATCATAGGAAAGTAAGTCAGAAATGCTCCATTCATCAATATCGGCGACAACGCTCTGGAAGTGGTTCAAGAGTTCACCTACCTAGGCTCAACCATCACCAGTAACCTGTCTCTCGATGCAGCAATCGACAAGCGCATGGAAAAGGCGTCCGCTGCTATGTCCAGACTGGAAAAAAGGTGTGGGAAGATGGCGCACTGACACGGAACACAAAAGTCAGAGTGTATCAGGCCTGTGTCCCCAGTACCATTTTTATGGCGCGAGGTCTGGACAGCATATGTCAGTCAAGAGTGATGTCTCAACTGCCTTTCAGTGCAGCAGCTTTTTCGGGAGCAGCGTGTGAGCGAGTGAGCAGCTGGGAAAGTCCGTTTGAAAGTAAATTTAATTTCCTTTTGTTTTTCGGCGGAGGCCAGGGGGCTGCTGGGTAAGTAAAACACTATATATTTGGGCGGTTTAAAATAACTTTCCTTTCAGTGCAGCAGCTTTTTCGGGAGCAGCGTGTGAGCGAGTGAGCAGCTGGGAAAGTCCGTTTGAAAGTAAATTTAATTTCCTTTTGTTTTTCGGCGGAGGCCAGGGGGCTGCTGGGTAAGTAAAACACTATATATTTGGGCGGTTTAAAATAACTTTCCTTTCAGTGCAGCAGCTTTTTCGGGAGCAGCGTGTGAGCGAGTGAGCAGCTGGCAAAGTCCGTTTGAAAGTAAATTTAATTTCCTTTTGTTTTTCGGCGGAGGCCAGGGGGCTGCTGGGTAAGTAAAACACTATATATTTGGGCGGTTACTGAACCCGAGACACCACACTTGTAGTGTCTCCCACCCGCCCTCCTCCTCTAACCAAAAAAAAGGACTCGGTGGGGTGTTTATAAGGTAAGGCTTTTTCGATTTCTCTGGTTTTATTGTGATTGGTAAAAACTTTTCGTTCCTTTTTCATTTAACTAAGTTTAAACTTAAGATTAAAAATGGCAGGAGATCTCAGACCCGTATCATGTTCCTCTTGCTCAATGTGGGAGCTCAGGGACATGGCTGATGTGCCTGACTCCTTCACGTGCAGGAAGTGTGTCCAGCTGCAGCTCTTGTTAGACCGCATGACGGCTCTCGAGCTGCGGATGGACTCACTTTGGAGCATGCGCGATGCTGAGGAGGTCGTGGATTGCACGTTTAGTGAATTGGTCACACCGCAGATTAGGATTGCTGAGGGAGAAAGGGAATGGGTGACCAAAAGGCAGAGAAAGAGCAGGAAGGCAGCGCAGGAGTCCCCTGCGGTCATCTCCCTCCAAAACAAGTATACCGTTTTGGATACTGTTGAGGGAGATGGCTCACCAGGGGAAGGCAGCAGTAGCCAGGTCCATGGCACCGTGGCTGGCTCTGCTGTTCCGAAGGGCGGGAAAAAGAGTGGAAGGGCTATAGTCGTAGGGGATTCGATTGTAAGGGGAGTAGATAGGCGGTTCTGTGGTCGAAAACGAGGCTCCCGAATGGTATGTTGCCTCCCAGGTGCACGGGTCAGGGACGTCTCAGATCGGCTGCAGAACATTCTAAAGGGGGAGGGTGAACAGCCAGTTGTCATTGTGCACATAGGCACTAATGATATAGGTAAAAAACGGGATGAGGTCCTACATGCAGAGTTTAGGGAGTTAGGAGCCAAGTTAAAAAGTAGGACCTCAAAGGTAGTAATCTCAGGATTACTACCAGTGCCACGTGATAGTCAGAGTAAAAATGAAAGAATAGTCAGGATGAATGCGTGGCTTGAGAGATGGTGCAGGAAGGAGGGGTTCAGATTTTTGGGACATTGGGACCGGTTCTGGGGGAGGTGGGACTATTACAAATTGGACGGTCTACACCTGGGCCGGACTGGAACCAATGTCCTTGGTGGTGCTTTTGCTAACGCTGTTGGGGAGGGTTTAAACTAATGTGGCAGGGGGATGGGAACCAATTGAGGTCAGTTGACAGTAAGGAGGTAGTAACAAAAGCCTGTAAGGAACTAGATAATGAAGTCAGTGTGACTAAGGGGAAGAGCAGGCAGGGAGCAGATGATGAATATAAAGGGACTGGTGGTCTGAGGTGCATTTGCTTTAATGCAAGAAGTGTAGTAGGTAAGGCAGATGAACTTAGGGCTGGGATTAGTACCTGGGAGTATGATGTTATTGCTATTACTGAGACTTGGTTGAGGGAAGGGCATGATTGGCAACTAAATATCCCAGGATATCGATGCTTCAGGCGGGATAGAGAGGGAGGTAAAAGGGGTGGAGGAGTTGCATTACTGGTCAAAGAGGATATCACAGCTGTGCTGAAGGAGGGCACTATGGAGGACTCGAGCAGTGAGGCAATATGGACAGAACTCAGAAATAGGAAGGGTGCGGTAACAATGTTGGGGCTGTACTACAGGCCTCCCAACAGCGAGCGTGAGATAGAGGTACAAATATGTAAACAGATTATGGAAAGATGTAGGAGCAACAGGGTGGTGGTGATAGGAGATTTTAATTTTCCCAACATTGACTGGGATTCGCTTAGTGTTCGAGGTCCAGATGGAGCAGAATTTGTAAGGAGCATCCAGGAGGGTTTTCTAGAGCAGTATGTAAATAGTCCAACTCGGGAAGGGGCCATACTGGACCTGGTGTTGGGGAATGAGCCCGGCCAGGTTGTTGAAGTTTCAGTAGGGGACTACTTTGGGAATAGTGATCACAATTCCGTAAGCTTTAAAATACTCATGGACAAAGACGAGAGTGGTCCAAAAGGGAGAGTGCTAAATTGGGGGAAGGCCAACTACACCAAAATTCGGCAGGAGCTGGGAAATGTAGATTGGGAGCAGCTGTTTGAAGGTAAATCCACATGTGATATGTGGGAGGCTTTTAAAGAGAGGTTGATTAGCGTGCAGGAGAGACATGTTCCTGTGAAAATGAGGGATAGAAATGGCAAGATTAGGGAACCATGGATGACAGGTGAAATTGTGAGACTAGCTAAGACGAAAAAGGAAACATACATAAGGTCTAGGCGGCTGATGAAAGACGAAGCTTTGAAAGAATATCGGGAATGTTGGACCAATCTGAAACGAGGAATTAAAAGGGCTAAAAGGGGTCAGGAAATATCTTTAGCAAACAGGGTTAAGGAAAATCCCAAAGCCTTTTATTCATATATAAGGAGAAAGAGGGTAACTAGAGAAAGGATTGGCCCACTAAAGGACAAAGGAGGAATGTTATGCTTGGACTCAGAGAAAATGGGTGAGATTCTAAACGAGTACTTTGCATCGGTATTCACCGAGGAGAGGGACATGACGGATGTTGAGGTTAGGAACAGATGTTTGATTACTCTAGGTCAAGTCGGCATAAGGAGGGAGGAAGTGTTGGGTATTCTAAAGGGCATTAAGGTGGACAAGTCCCCAGGTCCGGATGGGATCTATCCCAGGTTACTGAGGGAAGCGAGAGAGGAAATAGCTGGGGCCTTAACAGATATCTTTGCAGCATCCTTAAACACGGGTGAGGTCCCGGAGGACTGGAGAATTGCTAATGTTGTCCCCTTGTTTAAGAAGGGTAGCAGGGATAATCCAGGTAATTATAGACCGGTGAGCCTGACGTCAGTGGTAGGGAAGCTGCTGGAGAAGATACTGAGGGATAGGATCTATTCCCATTTGGAAGAAAATGGGCTCATCAGTGATAGGCAACATGGTTTTGTGCAGGGAAGGTCATGTCTTACCAACTTAATAGAATTCTTTGAGGAAGTGACAACGTTGATTGATGAGGGAAGGGCTGTCGATGTCATATACATGGACTTCAGTAAGGCGTTTGATAAGGTTCCCCATGGCAGGCTGATGGAGAAAGTGAAGGCGCTTGGGGTCCAAGGTGTACTAGCTAGATGGATAAAGAACTGGCTGGGCAACAGGAGACAGAGAGTAGCAGTAGAAGGGAGTTTCTCAAAATGGAGACGTGTGACCAGTGGTGTTCCACAGGGATCCGTGCTGGGACCACTGTTGTTTGTGATATACATTAATGATTTGGAGGAAAGTATAGGTGGACTGATTAGCAAATTTGCAGACGACACTAAGATTGGTGGAGTAGCAGATAGTGAAGGGGACTGTCAGAGAATACAGCAGAATATAGATAGATTGGAGAGTTGGGCAGAGAAATGGCAGATGGAGTTCAATCAGGGCAAATGCGAGGTGATGCATTTTGGAAGATCCAATTCAAGAGTGAACTATACAGTAAATGGAAAAGTCCTGGGGAAAATTGATGTCCAGAGAGATTTGGGTGTTCAGGTCCACTGTTCGCTGAAGGTGGCAACGCAGGTAAATAGAGTGGTCAAGAAGGCATACGGCATGCTTTCCTTCATCGGACGGGGCATTGAGTACAAGAGTTGGCAGGTCATGTTACAGTTGTATAGGACTTTGGTTCGGCCACATTTGGAATACTGCGTACAGTTCTGGTCGCCACATTATCAAAAGGATGTGGATGCTTTGGAGAGGGTGCAGAGGAGGTTCACCAGGATGTTGCCTGGTATGGAGGGCGCTAGCTATGAAGAGAGGTTGAGCAGATTAGGATTATTTTCATTAGAAAGACGGAGGTTGAGGGGGGACCTGATTGAGGTGTACAAAATCATGAGAGGTATAGACAGGGTGGATAGCAAGAGGCTTTTTCCCAGAGTGGGGGTTTCAATTTCTAGAGGACACGAGTTCAAAGTGAAAGGGGAAAAGTTTAGGGGGGATATGCGTGGAAAGTTCTTTACGCAGAGGGTGGTGGGCACCTGGAACGCATTGCCAGCGGAGGTGGTAGATGCGGGCACGATGGAGTCTTTTAAGATGTGTCTAGACAGATACATGAATGGGCAGGAAGAAAAGAGATACAGAACCTTAGAAAATAGGCGACATGTTTAGAGAGAGGATCTGGATCGGCGCAGGCTTGGAGGGCTGAAGGGCCTGTTCCTGTGCTGTAATTATCTTTGTTCTTTGTTTTATCTTTGATTCCATCTTCATTGCCTCTGGACATTCCTTGGCATCAGGTGGCAGGACCGTATCTTCAGTGGAGAAGTCCTCGAGGCGGCCAACATCCCCAGCATATACACCCTACTGAACCAGCGGCGCTTGAGATGGCTTGGCCATGTGAGCCGCATGGATGATGGCAGGATCCCCAAGGATGCATTATCCGGCGAGCTTGTCAATGGTATCAGACCCAGCAGCCGTCCATGTCTCCGCTTTAAATACATCTTCAAACGCGACATGAAGTTCTGTGACATTGACCACAATTTGTAGGTGTCAGTTGCCAGTGATCGCCAGAGCTGGTGGACAGCCATAAAGGTGTGGCTAAAGAGTGGCGAGTCGAAGAAACTTAGCAGTCGGCAGGAAAAAGACAGAAGCCCAAGGAGAGAGCCAACTGTGTAACCGCCCCGACAACCACTTTTATCTGTAGCGCCTGTGGAAGAGTCTGTCACTCCAGAAGTGGCCTTGATAGCCACTCAAGGCGCCGCTTCACAATGCACCGAACACCTCCAGGCACTTACCCATTGTCTCTCGAGAAAAGAGGCCAAAGAACAAGAAAGAAGATAAGCAGCGTGGAATGATATCAGGACTCTCAGGGTTAAGCTAAGAGGGATAACCACAAACAAGGGGACACCGGTTTTAAATGAGATCTGGGACAGTCCGCTGTCAGCTCACAAAATCATAATGTTCCAGCACAGAGAGAACCCAGTCACCCATCGTCCCCGTGTGGGCTCGATTATGTTCTCCCTGGTGTCCCGGCCAATATTTATCAGACAACCAACATCACTAAAACGAGGTTCTGCTCGTTATCACATTGCTGTTTGTGACAGGTTGCTGTGCACAATTGGATGTATCACTGTACATCTCTACAGAGTCTGAGGATCAACCGTTCACAACTATTCTCTTTTTTCTGTATCTTGCCCAATGTTAAATACAGAGTAAAGCTCCATCTGCACTGTCCCCATCAAATACTCCCAGGACAGGTACAACACGGGATTGACTGTAGTGTTTCGAGCACATCCTGTTAGCAATTAGGCGAACCAGCTGCACCTGAGCAGGCTGTGGGAGCTGGAACTGGAGAGGGTCGACTGGAGAGAGCAGAGTGCAGAGATCTGCAATTTACAGCTTCAGTTATAGAAGTATTAATATTTTATAAGAACAGAGAAGAGCTACAAGTCATGTTGGAGAGGTGGATGTTGGGGCACCAGGGAACTCTTTCTGTTTGGACTGTTGGGGGAGGGAGGAGGCGTTGCAAGATACAGGGGTGGGGCTGCCAACTTCTATAGGGAGCCCTTGTACATCCTGTTGTGTTTTTCTTTCATCCTGCACAAAAGGTCATCCCTCCCCACCCAACTGAGTGGCTTGGGATGGCAGGAGTTGCCCGGCTGAAGAAAGTCCTTATGCAACAGCAGTTAAAGGAGATAACCGGGCGGCTCCAGCCAAACCGGGCGATGAACCCTCCACTGACTGGAAGACTAGACTGTAGGCTCTACAGTTTGGTACTCCAACTGCCGATCGTACAGCAACTTCATCGCCGCCCATCTCTTCCTTCCAACACACAGCCACTCTTCTCTCCTTTTCCTTTTCCTTTGCTTCCCTACTCTCCTCTCCTCGCTTCACTCCGTCATATTGCTTAAATTTTTTTCAAATAAACTTTTGTTTGCTTTGTTTCTTAGGGGTGGGTATGGCTCTTAGACCACATGGCAAGCCCTTCTTCACCGGTGGCCGATCCCCCCGCACACATGCTGCCGCAACTGCTGCAGCTGCTCCTGCCGCCCCGTCACCTTCTGAACTAATAACATCTAAACATTGGGCCAAGAACTACACCACTCCGCAAATGCAGACAGAGCATGTGTAAAAGCAATGGTTGAGATTGTCGGTCCCTCGGCCATTGTTTCTGGCTCTAAAATCTTTGGGAAGGCTGTGTATTTCCGAAAGTCCCAGCAGCGGTGACCCTGGTCCTGAGAAAGGACCTCATCGTGGGCCTGACCTTTCTGCCAGAGAAACCGCTGGAGACCACTGTGCAGTGGGTCACCTTGTCAAATATAACGCCTTTCATTCCTGTTGAGCTCCTCCTTCACCACCTGAATCATCAGGGATGGATAAAGACATGGCTCACCCCAGTTGCACTCGGTCTTCGACAGTACAGACTCAGGCAGGGATACTCCTGCTGCCACCAGCTCTTTATGCAGCTGGCGCGGGAGGAGATAAAACAGGACCAGTTTCGTGCTGAGTTCCAGGGGGCGGCTTATTGCCATGGACGGGGTGTGGTGCCACGTCTGCAAGGGGGTGGGGCATGTTCAGAGCAGCTGCCATAACCTCCGTGCCCCAACTTCACCTAAGCGGCCCAGGGTGGAGCCAATGCACCTGTCCCTACTCCTCAAACACTTGCAACAACCTCCACACAGGCAGATCCGGAGGCATTGGTTTTCAAGGCCTCCGGTGGAGAGGGAGAGATCCATCAGGTGGAAGGAAAGAGCGACACCAATCAGATCACCTGAAGCCGTGTCCCCTTGGTACAGAAAAAGGTCCTGAGCCTGAGCCCTGCCCTATGGCTGATCCAGCGGGGCCCACCTGCCCCGCAGATAAGCCCAGGCCCAAGTAATATGGGCAGGGGTGCACGGAGGGAGAGGTAGAGGACTCAACTGTGATGGAGGTCTTGTTAGCCTCCACGACCCTCCCACAATAGGAGAAGGAGACGTCTCTCTATGAGGAGCACTATGAGTTGCAGACCCATCATATGGCTGCCCCCGCCACCAGCCTGTTGATGGCTCAAAGGCCTGGACTGGAACCTTCTGCTCCTCGGGATGGAGGGGGAGGAGATGCCCCTGTGGCTTTGGGAACTCCCGGGGAGGGGGATCCTGTGGACCCCACGGGAGAAATCATTCCTTTGGTCGAAGGGTCGGGTGTTCTAGGGGTGGTGATACCTGTGAGGGCCCGCTCTCCCAACAGCCTGACGCTGCCACAAAGGATGCACCTGGCCCAAAGGTCAATTTGTGTAAATGCCTCTCTACTGGGCGTCTGGGCGCTGGCGGGCGGGATAAGGCCTCTTCTTCCGCCTCCGATCACGGCTCCAGCTAGATTTCCAGAGGGCAACTACCGTCTGCCCTGGGCCATTCACTGTCCTTGGGACGGAAGCTGAGGGGTGCCCTGAACTGCTGGTGCCTAGAGCTTGCAGTTATATTCAAAAACCCAGAGAGGACTCCTCCGCCATCGATCTTGGGGCTGAGATTATGACAGAGGCGGGACCAGCTAATGTGACACAGTGTCCGGTGGGCATGTCGGCCGCTGGCAGTGACGAGATGGTACTGGGTGGGGACTCAATGTGGGGCATGGAAGACGATCTTGAATCCATCACCAGTGAGGCAGTGGAATCCCTTCTGCCTCCCACCGAGTCTCCTCTCATCCCCATGACAGAATTATGGGATTTACTGGCGGCATGCAACGGTGGCCACAATAATGTTCAGCTGGCTGTCAGCCACTGGTCAATTCTGGTGCTGATAATCCAGCCCATTATTAAGGATGAAATAGCACGACATTTAGAAAAGCTTAACGCAATCAAACAGAGTCAACATGGTTTTGTGAAAAGGAAATTATAATTGACAAATTTGTTAGAGTCCTTTGAGGACGTAACAAACAGCGTTTCTAAAGGGGAACTGGTAGATGAGGTGTATTTAGATTTCCAGAAAGCATTCGATACAGTGCCATATTAAAGATCATTGTAAAAAAATAGGAGCTCATGGTAATGTATTCGCATGGATTGAATAATGGTTAATTCACGGAAGACAGAGAGTCGGGGTTAATGGGTCTTTTTCAGGTTGGTAAGTCGCAACCAGTGGGGTGCACAAGGATCAGTCCTCGTGCCTCAATTATTTACGATCTTTAAGAATGACTTGGAAGAGGGGCAGAGGGCAATACATCCAAATTCGCTGACGATACAAAAATAGGTGTGAGGGCATGTTGTGCTGAGGAGATAAGGAATCTGCATGCTTATATAGATAGGTTGAGTGGGTGGGCAACAGCTTGCTCGATGGTGTTTAATGTAGATAAGTGTGAGGTCATGCACTTTGGGATGAAGAATCAAAAGACAGGCTATTGCATAAATAGAGAGATACTTCAAAAAATGCAACGCAGAGAAATCTGGGTGTTCTTGTGCATGAAACAGAAAAGGGTAACATGTAGGTACAGCAAATAATTAAGAAGGCAAATGTAATGTTGGCCGTTATGGCACGGGTTTTGCAGTTTAAAAATAGGGAAGTCTTGTTACAACTGTACAGGGTGTTGGTGAGGATGCATCTGGAACATTGCGTACAGTTTTGGTCCCCGAATTTGACAAAGGATACATTGACATTTGAGGCAACTCAAAAGCAACTGACTAGGCTGGCTCTTGGTATTAGGGGTGACTTATCAAGAGTGGCTCAACAGGTTAGATTTTTATTCATTACAGTTTATAAGAATAGGGGAGATCTTATCGAAACGCAGAAGATTCTGAAGGGGCTTGACAGGGTGTATGTTGAGAAGATGTTTACACTAGTGGGGGAATCTCAAACTAGGGGACGTAGTTACAGAATAAGGGGACAATCATTTAAAACTGAGATGCAAAGGATTTTTGTTTTCTCTCAGATGGTCGTGAATGTCTGGAATTCTTGACACCAGAGATATTTGGAGACAAGAACACTGAAAGCATTTAAGGAGGAGGCATTCAAGGAGATTTATGAAAGATCGGGTTGTTGACGGCTATGAGAAGCTGACACGAAAGAGGAGTTTACGTCTGGGGCAGATCAGCCATGATGGGGCAGGCTTGAGGGCCGAATTAGCTACTCCTGCTCCTATGTCTTATGTTCTTATGTGGTTTTGAGACAGAGATATAAAGAAGAGGGAGATGCAGAAAGAGGGAGAGACAGAAGCACTGAGAGAGAGAGACAGGGCGAGAGGAAAAGGGGGGGAGGGACAAAGAGAGAGGGAGAGACTGAGGGAGACAGCAAAAGAAGGACAGACACAGACAGAGAGAGATGGAGAGATAGTGAAAGAGAGAGATGGATGGGGACAGACAGGGACAAGGGGGAACGGAGTGATCGCCAGTAAGGGAGGTAGAGATAAGGAGAGAGAGAGATAGGAAGTGAGAGCAAGGGTAAGACAGAGAGATTGAGAGATAGAGATATTGAGAGAGAGAGAGATTTTTCGAGCGTGAGTTTGAGGGAAAGAGAAACTGAGAGAGATTTTGAGAGAGATATAATGAGAGAGATTTTGAGAGAGAGAGAGAGATTTAGAGACAGTAAGAGAGATAGGGAGGAAGCGTTAAATGAATATTTTTCGTCAGTATTTACAGTAGTGAAACAAAATGTTGTCGAGGAGAATACTGAGATTCAGACTACGAGGCTAGATGGGATTGAGATACACAAGGAGGAGATGTTAGCAATTTTGGAAACTGTGAAAATTGATACGTCCCCTGGGCCAGATGGGATTTACCCTAGGATTCTCTGGGAAGCCAGGGAGGAGATTGCAGAGCCTTTGTCCTTGATCTTTATGTCGTCATTGTCGACAGGAATAGTGCCGGAAGACTGGAGGATAGCAAATGTTGTCCCCTTGTTCAAGAAGTGGGGTAGAGACAGCCCTGGTAATTATAGACCTGTGAGCCTTACTTCGGTTGTGGGTAAAATGTTGGAAAAGATTATAAGAGACAGGATTTATAATCATCTTGAAAAGAATAAGTTCATTAGCGATAGTCAGCACGGTTTTGAGAAGGGTAGGTTGTGCCTCACAAACCTTAATGAGTTTTTGGAGAAGGTGACCAAACAGGTGGATGAGGGGAAAGCCGTGGATGTGGTGTATATGTATTTCAGTAAGGCGTTTGATAAGGTTCCCCACGGTAGGCTATTGCAGAAAATACGGAAGTATGGTGTTGAAGGTGATTTAGAGCTTTGGATCAGAAATTGGCTAGCTGAAAGAAGACAGAGGGTGGTGGTTGATGGCAAATGTTCATCCTGGCGTTTAGTTACTAGTGGTGTACCGCAAGGATCTGTTTTGGGGCCACTGCTGTTTGTCATTTTTATAAATGACCTGGATGAGGTTGTAGAAGGGTGGGTTTGTAAATTTGCGGATAACACGAAGGTCGGTGGAGTTGTGGATAGTGCCGAAGGATGTTGTAGGATACAGAGGGACATAGATAGGCTGCAGAGCTGGGCTGAGAGATGGCAAATGGAGTTTAGTGCGGAAAAGTGTGAGGTGATTCACTTTGGAAGGAGTAACAGGAATGCAGAGTACTGGGCTAATGGGAAGATTCTTGGTAGCGTAGATGAACAGAGAGATCTTGGTGTCCAGGTACATAAATCTCTGAAAGTTGCTACCCAGGTAAATAGTGCTGTTAAGAAGGTATATGGTGTGTTAGCTTTTATTAGTAGGGGGATCGAGTTTCGGAGCCACGCGGTCATGCTGCAGCTGTACAAAACTCTGGTGAGGCCGTACCTGGAGTATTGCGTGCAGTTCTGGTCACCGCATTATAGGAAGGATGTGGAAGCTTTGGAAAGGGTGCAGAGGAGATTTACTAGGATGTTGCCTGGTATGGAGGGAAGGTCTTACGAGGAAAGGCTGAGGGACTTGAGGTTGTTTTCGTTGGAGAGAAGGAGGAGGAGAGGTGACTTAATAGAGACATATAAGATAATCAGAGGATTAGATAGGGTGGATAGTGAGAGTCTTTTTCCTCGGATGGTGATGGCAAACACGAGGGGACATAGCTTTAAGTTGAGGGGTGATAGATATTGGACAGATGTTAGAGGTAGTTTCTTTACACAGAGAGTAGTGGGGGCGTGGAACGCCCTGCCTGCAACAGTAGTAGAATCGCCAACTTTAAGGGCATTTAATTGGTCATTGGATAGACATATGGATGAAAATGGAATAGTGTAGGTCAGATGGTTTCACTGGTCGGCGCAACATCGAGGGCCGAAGGGCCTGTACCGCGCTGTAATGTTCTAATTATTTCCCACCACCCCGGGACACCACTCCCTCTTCTGTAAACACATCTTACTTCGTGTCTCTTCCATTGATATCTTTCTGCCTCTGCATCTCGCTCTTTGTCTGGGATATTTCTCAATATCTGCATGGCTGCTGCATTCTCTCTATGCATTCTCTCTCTCTCTCTCTCTCTCTCTCAGCCCTTCTGAGTGTTTCTGCTCTCTGCCCTCAGTTTTTCACCTTGCTTTCTGGTTCCCTGCATGTTTGTCAATCTCCTTCTCTCTCTCCACCTTTCTCTCACTCTCTCGCTGTGTTCTGTCTTAATCCCTGGATCTGTTTTCTGTGACACCTTTCCTCTGTCTGTGGGTGGATTTTAACTCACTGCCACGTGTTGTGCACGGTGATAGTGCCCCTGCTTTCCAGCTCTCCCGAGTTTTGCTCCCATTGATGTGAAAACGGGGGCAGCGGGGGGGAGGAAGATGCTGAACGGGCGGAAGATTACGAACCCCCACTCGCCCCTCACCCCGATCCACTCCCTGCAATCCGCTCAACCCTGGTTTGCACTGCTGGCACCCCAAGTCAAAGTCTAGCCCAGTGTTTCTTTCCCGTGTGGATCTGCTCCCTGAATGTCTCTGCCTCTCTTCTTGTGGCCCAATGGGGGAAGGGACAGATCAACCATGATGTCACATTAGTGGGACAGGCTCAAAGGGCTGAATCGCCCCCTTCTGTCCTTGTGCCAATCAGTGTGTCTGTGGCTTTCTTTGTCTCCCTCTGTTTGATGACCTGATGCTGAGGGAATGATGGGGAGAACAGGTGAAATGCGTTTCCGCTGGGAGGCCTGACTCTGGGGCTGGGATCTTCCTGTGCATTAAAGGCGAAGAATACAGTAGGGCTGTGCGAGCCCTTGCTCGATGTCTGGTCCGACCTTTGGCCGGACATGAGTTAAAGGTGCCGGGTCTGGAAGCCTTTGATCGAGTTCTGGTGGGTTATCCAGACCAAAATTAAGTGAATTGAAGGCTGTTATGAGACGGAGCCACTCTCAGGAAGTGATGGAGGTTGGAATTAGACTGGGGGCTGTTGACTGGGACGGGAGTAACACGGGGGGCTGGGTGTGTGACTGTACACAGAGGAGATGATACAAGGTGGGAATTAGTAGAGGTGGGGTTTTGCAGGAGAGGGAGAGTATTTAGAAAGAGGAGTGTTTACAGTGGGGACAGGGAGAGTATGCGAGAGCGATATTTAGAGAGCAAATCAGCTTTTTTTTTAAAAAAAAGGAGGGGGTTTCACTCAAAGTGTAAAATGGGAGGGGGGAGGATTCTCCAGGTTTAAAATGGGAGGAGTAAGGATTATCCAGGTTTAAATTGGGACAGTCAGTATTATCCAGGTTGAAAATGAGACAGAGAGGATTCTCTAGGTTTGAAATCTGTGGGAGGAGGATTCTGCAGGCTGAAAATGGGCGAGGGAGTATTCTCAGGTTTAAAATGGAAAGAGTTAGGATTCTCCAGGTATAAAATCGGAAGGGTAAAGACTCTCCACGTTTAAAATGTGAGGGGGAGGAATTTCCAGGTTTAGAATGGGAGCGGGGAGGAATATCCAGTTTTGAAATGTGAGGAGGGAGGATTCTCCAGGTTTAAAAAGGGAGATGGAGGTGTATCCAGGTTTAAAACAGGTGGGAAGGTGAGCATTCTCCAGGTGTAAAATGGGAGGTGGAAGGATTCTCCAGCTTTAAAATGGGAGGTGAAGATTTTCCAGGTTTAAATGCGAGGGGGAGGATTTTACAGGTTTAAAATGGAAGGGGGAGTATACTCTAGGCATGAAAATTTGGGGTGGTGGGGGGGTGGGGGTGTTGGTGTTTGTGATTCTCCAGTCTGCTAATGGGGCGGGGATTTGCTGTGGGATTGTTAATGGGGAGACTTGGAGCAGGTAACTGGATGGGAGCCAGTTCACAGGAGGGGTATTAGATGGGATTCTTTTCCCGGGGGTATTTCAATGTGGATAATTTCACGGAGGGAAGGAGCTAATAAGACGGGGGTCTGTTCCTTGGGGACAGTAAGATGGGGGTCTGTTCAAGAGTGGTGGTGATTAGATGGAGGTCTGTTAAAAGGGGGCAGCAGATGGGGGTCTGCTCCTAAGGGGTAAATAGAGGTGGGCCTGTTACTGGGCGGGGGCGGGGTGTAATTAGATTGGAGCTTGTTTTGGGGAGGGGTTAATAAGTTGAGGGTCTGTTCAGGGGCGATAATTAGATTGGGGTCTTTTCCCAGATGGTGTTAGATGGTGGGAGGCCTGTTCCTAGTCGGTAATGAGATGGGGGTTTGCTCATGCACAAGAGGTGGAGGACGGGGAATAACATGAGGGCCTGTTCCCGTGGTGCTTATGCAAATAGGGTTCTGCTCACAGGGGTCTAATTAGATGGGGGTCTGTTCAGAGTGAGTAAAAACATGGGGGTCTATTCACAGGTGGGGTAATTACAAGGGGCTTTGTTCACATGGGGAGGGTATTTAGACGGGAGCCTGTTCCGTGTTTGGGTTAATAAGATGGGGGTCTGTTCATGGTGGGTAATGAGATGGAGCTCTGTTCACGGGGCATTTGGGGTAATTCCATGGGGGCCAGTACCTGGAGAGTGGGGACTTAATAAGATGGGGGTCAGTTCATCGGGGGGTAATCAGATGGATACCAGTTCACCGAGGGTAATAAGATGGTGCACTGTTCACAGTGGGATAATAAGGTGATGCTCTGTTCACACGGGGGTAATACGATGTGGCTCTTTTCACAAAGGGGGGGTTAATAAGATGGTGTCTGTTCACACTGGATAATTAGATGGGGCCTGTTCAGGTGTACGTGTTAATCAGATGGGGTCTGTTCATGGGGGTATTAGAAGGGTGTCTGGTCATAGTGAGGGTATCAGATGAGGGTCAGGTCACAGGGTGCTAACGGATAGGGTTCTGTAGACGAGGAGTATTAGATGGGGTGGTTCAGTTAACGAGGGGTAGATTTGCAGGGTGAGGGAAATTTCGGGGACGTGTGGAATTTGCTGGGGGAGGGGTGCGGTGGTGGGGATTTGCGGGTATGAGGGAACCAAAATTTGAAGGAGGGGCAGAAAGAAATCCAGACAGAAAGAAAAAAAATCCACAGTGAAAGAAAGCCTGAGAAACAGAGAAAGAGAGAGCATCAAACAGAAAAGCCAAAGGGTAAGAGAGAAAAAGTCAACGAGATACAGAGAGGAAACAGACAAAGAAAGAGAAAACGCGAGAGAAAAAGACCCAGAGAGGAAGTCAGAGAAAGTATGCAGGAACCAAAGAGGGAGAAAGGGAGAGAAAGACAGCAAGAGAGAGGGTAAATCAGAGAAAAATCTAGGGAAAGAGAAACTGAAAGCCACCTAAAGACAGAGATAAAGGCAGATAAAGAGAGAGAAAAAGAGACAAAGGGAAAACTAGAGATAGAAAGAACGAGCCAAAGAGAAAAAAAAGAGAGAAAGGGAAAGCTGGAGAAAGAGACAAGGAGCCAAAGGGAGAAAAACAAAACCAAAGACAGAGAAAACGCCAGAGAGAAAGCCAGAGAAAGAGAGAGCGAGAGAGAAAATGCTAAAGCAAAAGCTAGAGAGGGTGTCAAAGGGAAAGTCAGAGAGAGAGAAAGAACTAAGCAAAAGAGAAAGCCAGAGAGCGAGAGAGAGATAGAGAGAGAGAGTGTTTGAGAGAGATAGAGAGAGAGAGAGATATGCAAAGAACCAAAGAAGAGAAAAAATGAAGGCAAGAGAGAGCCAGAGAAGAGACAAAGAGCTAAAGGAAGACAGGAAAACCTGAGGGAGAGAAAGAGGGGGGCGGATAGAGAGAGAGAGAGAGAGAGAAAGAAATAAATCAAAGAAGAAAGCCAGGAAGGAGGAGTGAAGAAAGGGAGAGAAAAAGAAAGTTGAAGAAAGAGAGAGAGAGAGGGAATGAGCCAAATAGAGACAAAGAGAGCCAGAGAGAGACTGGGAGTGACAGACAACACAAAGAGGGAGAGAGAGAGAAAGAGAGAGAGAGAGAGAAAGACCCATACACACAAAGAGGGAGAAAGACACACAAAGAGGGAGAAAGAGAGAGACTGAGACAGAGGGAAGGAGAAAAACATTAAGGATCATTAAAGAGAAGATACTCACCATCCCATGGGGAAACATTCCTGGACCAGGGTATTGCAGTGGAAATCGGGGTAAAGGATGACAAGTGGGCGGAGATGAGGACTCAGGCTGATCCTTCTCTCACATACACACACACACACAGACAGACAGACACACACACACACACAATCACCTTCCAATTTAAATGAACATGGAGACTGAAAAACAGACACTGCATGGAAAAGAGAGAATGGGGCCTGAAGTTGTCCTACTATATCCCTAGAACCTGTCTTTCAAACAGCTAGTCTGCGCAAAGTACAATCCATCCAACCAGCTCTCAGCTTCCTCCACTTGGACGCTACCTCACAGGTGTGGGGCAGTCCAAGGTGGGTCTCGGTGTAATTAGGGAATGGGGGAGGTATGTTCTAGCCAATTTCGAAAATGGTTCATTCCAGGACTCCCCAAGACATCATTACAACTGAATATATAAAAAACAAACTCCTGTAATGTGAAACCTGAAGGAGCCTGTTAGGAAAATGGCCATTTGACACAAATTGTATTAAATGCCTTTCACTATTCATCTCTAGTTTGCAGAAAGTGCCAATTGGATAAATAATTGGCTTGGTGATAGGAGGCAGAGGATGGTAGTAGTGGGTTGTTTTCAGATTGGAGGCCGGTGATCAGTTGTGTGCCTCAGGGATCGGTGCTGGGCCCTCTGTTGTCCGTCATATATATTAATGACTTGCATGTGAATGTAAGGGGCATGATTAGTAAGGTTGCAGATGACACCAATATTGGTGATATAGTGGACAGTGAAAAAGATTTCCTAAGATTACAACAGGATACAGATCAACTGGGAAAGTGGGAAATGGAGTGGCAAATGGAATTTAACGCAGACAAGTGTGAAGACATGCATTTTGGGAAGTTAAACCAGGGTGGGACATACACAGTGAATGGCAGGGCTCTGGGGAGTTTTCTTGAGCAGAGAGACCTTGTGGTGCAAATACATAGTTCCCTGAAAGTGTAAACACAGGTAGACAGGGTGGTGAAGAAATCGTATGGCATGCTTGCCTTCTTCGGCCGAGGCATTGAGTACAACAGTTGGGACGTCATGTTACAGTTGTACATAACGTTGGTTCATCCGCATTTGGAGTACTGTGTGCAGTTCTGGTCGCCGCACTACAGGAAAGATGTGATTAAGCTGGAGAGGGTGCAGAAGAGATTCACAAGGATGTTGCCTGGTTTGGAGGGCTTGAGTTATAAAGAGAGATTGGATAGGCTGTGTCACTTTTCCCTGAAGCGAAGGAGGCTGAGAGGGGTCATGATAGAGGTGTATAAAATTATGAGAGGGATAGATAGGGTAAATAGCGAGAGTCTGTTTCCCAGTGACTAAAACTAGAGGGCACAGATATAAAATGAGAGGGAGCAGGTTTAAAGGGACTCAAAGGGGTACATTTTTCACACAAAGAAGAGTGGGTATTTGGAATGAACTACCTGAGGAAGCGGTGGAGGCAGGGACATTAGCAACATTTAAGAGGCATCTGGACAGGTACTTGAATGAGCAAGGCATAGGAAGATATGGAATTAATTCAGGCAGGTGGGATTAGTATAGATAGGCATTATGGTCGGCGTGGACGCGGTGGACTGTTGGGCCTGTTTCTATGCTCCATGACTCTATGACTATGACTTCCAGTAATACATGGCCACTGATATCAGGTGTTCCACTCCAGTTAGTGACTCACATTCAGTACAATGCTGCAATGTCAATACTCCCAGTAATACATGGTGACTGGGGTTAGGTTTACCACTCCAGTTCTTGACCCACACTCAGTAAATTCGACTGGGACCGTTAATCCCAGTAATGCATTGTCACTGGGGACAGGTGTTCCAATCCTATTAATGACCCACACTCAGCACAATACTGCAGTGTCAGATGTATCCAGTAATACATGGTCACTGAGAACAGTTGTTCCACTCCCATTAGTAACTCAGGACTAGTACAATTCTACAGTAACAGATAGTCACAATACAACATAGGTCCTGTGGTCAGGTGAATCACTCCTCTTATTGATCCGCACTCAGTATGATTTTACACTGACTGACGCCCGATGATACCTCACTGAGAGAGTTGCCATCGCTGAGATCTGCTACAACAGTACACCATTTTCCACTAAAGTCAAAAGCTTGATAATTCAGTAAGCCTGTGAGTTAGATACTGTCTTTTTAAAAAGTATTATTATTAAGTCGAGGAAATGAAATAAAGCTGCAGTGATAATCCAGGATATTTGAGTTAACAAAGCGATATCATCGCGCTGTTGTATTTTTTTTACGGTGGCCACTAGATCAGCATGTAACATTATCTGTCACCGAGTAAAACCAGAATCCAGCTCACACATAGATTTACATAACTTCAATAGTTATAGTCACTCACCAGGAATAACAATGGCACCAAGGATCAGGTAATATATTTTCCTGATACTGTAACATCTTTCAGGCATATTCTCCACAAAGTCATATGTCTCTTTGTGCTGCTAATAATGTCCCGGTGTTAAACTCTGAGGTGATACTGTCCCAGAGCTTGTAATTTATACCCTGTGGGATGTCCACAGGGATATTGAAGGTGCAACATCTTTCAAAATATTTCACTTAAAAGAAAAAAACTGACAAACAGATTATGACACCGAGTTCAATTTGTGTTTTGATAAAATGTATTTATTTTTGGGATTGAATTGAAAATCTCTAAAGACTGGGGTGTCTTATTACACAATTCGCGAATCAAAAAATTAATCTGCATTCTCCCAGTAATCAGGTTGTTCTTTCAAACACCATCAATCCCATCTCTCGATCTCATGTTGTTTCAGTGATGTCTTGCACTCGATGGTGACATCCACCAACGAAATTCCAAATATTGTGGTATCTCTCTCAGTGCTGCTCCAGTGCTCGCTGGATGAGGCTGCTCAGTTGAGTTGTGGACATGCAATTAAATGAATAAGGTGGGTTATATGTGACTTTGCATCGCAGAATTCAACCAATACAATATCTGCAGTCAATGCAACATCATCAACTGTTACAAGACCTCAGGCTAATACAATGCCAGTAGAAAAACTCAACTAAATCAGCCCCTCTGAGGGTTTTCAAACTCGACAACTGATGTAACCACTCAAACTGACTCAAGCAACCTGCCTAACACTGCCTTTCAAATTAACGAAGACCTTCAAACTTATATGTTCCTTCAAAGCATTGCAGCCCCTCAAATCCATGCAGCGCTGCCAATTTATACGATATCTCAAGGATACCTCAAAATAATACAGTGCCTTTAAGTAATACAGCTCCTCAAATTTATGCAGTGCGTCCAACCAATACAACATAGAATTACAGAATAATTTAAAGTTATGGCACGGAAAGCAGGACATACGGCCCATAATGTCAGTGCAGGTTGAAATAGCGTTTTCCAGGCTATCCCCACATTCTAAGCTTTGGGCCCTAGCCCTATAAGTTACTGCAACTCAACTAGACACACCCAGAGGGTGTTGGAGATCTCGAGCTCATTATCTGAAAGGGTTGCAGAGGCCGAAACTGTTACCCACCTGAAAAATAACATTTGGAAACACACTTGAGATACCTTAACCTTCAGGCCTAAGGATCAGGAGCTAGAAGGCGTGATTGGCCTGGATAGATGCTTACAACCGGCACAGATATGATGGGCCGAATGTCCTTCTCCTAAATCTGGCCATAGTTCTACCAACCTGGGTCGGGAGAGCAGATTGAACATTCCTTAGTGACAGCTTATTTCGACTCCGCATTGGACAAGGGAGAACTGAGTGGAGAAGACTGAAAAATGGACTACCACAAGACTCATCATGATCCCCAGCATCCTGGAGCAGATCCTTAACGAAGACATCACAAAGTTGATGGACTGCTGCAGCACATGGCGTCCATATGTGAATCCCCATAAAGCCATATTCAGTGTATTCCACGTCCACAAAGTCAGTACAGTAAAATAATTGTGTATATATATGGATGGTCAGAGACTAAAGCATTATCCCAAACCAAGATACTGGTAAATGACTCTGGATCGGACTGTGTTCTTCTGGGACCATCTGGAAAAAAATGGGTCTACGTAGGGCGCTGTTGCCTCAGCACTCCACAACTCAGCAGCAGAGTACTGTGCAGCTGTCTGGCATAGGTCACAACACACTAATTCAAATTATCATTAAGTTTGAATGAATCAATGCGCATTATCAGTGGAACCCTCCAGTCAACACGTCTCTCCGGCTTCCTGTTCTCACATTCATCACTTGCCCACACTTTCACCGACTGAAGATAAGCCATTAGTTGGTTGAAATCATCTGTGCTGCTCCTCACTTACGACTCCATAATGACATTTTGAATCCACTGCCTGCCGCCATATGGAGCAACATTTCTGAGCAAGATCTACCAGCAGGTATCCTTTGGATTAAGGAATCGCAAATATGGAAATTCAATGACATGTGCTCGTGACAAACCCTATCTGTAAAATGGCAGGCTTTCAGCTACTATGGCAAAAGTAGACCTTGCGAAACTGGCTCAGCACAAGTCAGGGTCCTTGCACAGCCTACCTCCACCGCTGAGGCCACAGTACTAGCAATGACCATCTCAAAGAAAACAAAATCAAACCATCACACCTTGACATTCTGCTTTTGTGCAAAAACGCGAGCAATGCTACACATTGCCGAGATTAGTACCATCTACAGACTAACTGAATGACTAATAACTTCAACATCGGAAAATGAGGAGGTTATTGCTTGACTCTATCATTTTCATTCGATAAATAAGAATGAAAATTATCTTCTTGATTGCACACATTGAATCCATTGTGCTTGGAGGTGGAGGGAAATAATGTTTCCCGCCTACCCTCACATTTTCCATCATCCATATACTTCAGCTTATCCAACTCTCAGTGACCCAATATCCTAACTCAGAGCAGGTACAATTTACCCATTTCTTCATTGTTTGCTGACCAACATTAGATCCTGATCCAAAAGCATCTCAATTTAGAATATTATTCTTTGTGTTCGAATATCTCCACAGCTTTACCACCCATCACCTTAACCTTCTCAACCTCTAAAACCCACCCATTTGCTCCAATCCTCCACCCCCTCAATACTGACCTCCACACCCCGTGCAACGCCCCCATGTCTGTAACATCCTCCAGCCTATCTCTGTGAGCTGCTCCAACCGTACCACCCACCATATCTCTGTTAACCTCTCCAGCCCTTACAACCGTCCCTAACTCTTCCACCTTCTCAAACCCTTCCAATCCTCCATATCACAGAAAAACTCGTCCGGTTCCTAAATTCCTCCATATCTCTGTAACGTTCTCCACCCCCTATAACTCTCTATTTCTCCAAAAACTTCTCCAATCCCTGAAACTCTCCATATATTTGGAATCTCCTCCGGTCCCTGCAACCGCCTAGACCTCTGTTCTTTACTAATTCTAATAACTTGAGAATACTCAAAGGACACCCACCAACGCCACAATCGAACTCATGGGGCAGGGATAACAAGACAGAGATAGAGGGAGACAGAGAGAGAGAGAGAGAGAGAGAGAGAGAGAGAGAGAGAGAGAGAGATGTCAGTGACCGGACTAGGGAATGGAAGGGAGATGCACTCAAACATGTGTCGCCAAACATAGAACAATTAATAATCAACTTACACGGAAAGATTTCCAACATCTTTTATTTTTAAGAAGCTTTTACTTCTTAGCGGATGTGAGGAACTGAGAATGGAAGCGGTGGAGTTGGAGGAGAGACTCTGCCTGCTGTTTCCCCGGCGGTCCTGCCAGGGTCGGTCTGACTCTTGGTTTCCCGCCGCCACGATCTTAAGTCATGTGCTGTAAATCCGCCCTCGGTAGTCTATTTGTTGTCTGTCACTACATGACTGTCACCTTGCTGCTCTTTGTCATGTATTCGGGTCATAAAGCTGTCAGTCACCTGTTTCCCCTCGGTGATCAATATTACATTCATGGAAAGGAATAAATGGGACCCGCCCCTGGGCTGCCCGCAGTTGATTATTTTATTCATTAATTGAATAATTGATGCAACTGGATATTTCACAATGTTCCTGAACTGCTCCCTGAACTTGGACTGAGTCACCGCATATAAATGTAGTTGTGCAGTAACTGAAAGCTCACAGCATATATCCAAATCTTTGCAACATATATTCAGAATTATTGTAAGTCCGGGGATCTGATCCTGTACTGATATAATATAAGAATTGCATAACATACACCAACCATAGAAGCATGAAGCTGCCAGATATGGTGAAAAGTAAAATAATCGATTTTCTTCTACTCTCCATCTCTGGGTCACTGCGATTCTCCCCCTTGCTCTGACACCTCAGTCTCTTACGGACTCGACTGGCCATTAAAATGTGTCTGACTGTCAGAGCATTGAGTAACAAAATTAAAGTGAATGGGAGCAATGGGGTTAAAACCGCATTAAACCAATCAAGTCCCACCCATCCAGGATCAGGATAATAGCTTGACCGTCAAGCACAGAACCATGGCATATTGTCGATTGTCCTGAAAGGTCCATATGCAAAGTCAAAGGGGACGTCTGTGACACAAAGCAGAATCGAAGTTGTTGCTAGAACCACAGCTGTAGTTTTCTCACTGCAATATTCTGCTTTCAGCTTCTGGCAACAAAAGGCCATAAATCGATCAAAGGTGAAAGTAGCAGTGAACCAGACAGAAACTTCGGTAGCAGCACGAAACATGACAGCGATAACAATACATACAGGGGAGATGACCAGGAAAGATCCCAGGAAATAATAAAAAGTGACACGCCACCATAAGACCACAGTGATAATGAACAGTAGATCCGTCATTGCCATGGCCACCAGGTATCACGTGGTGCTGGTGAAGCGGCCGCAATTTCACTGAGAGAGGATCACAATCACCAGTAAATTAACTGCAAGCGGGAGCAGGGAAGTGAAAATGGAAATTAATGATAAAATATTCTCTGAATCTGGCAAAGACAGTAAGCGGAGGATATTAGCATCAAAAACAGCTGGGATGAAAGCGAGTCAGATGCCAGTTTACTTTTTTTTAAATTTCAACACTGATCCCAATGTATTTCTGACATACCAACCTCCGTGTTTAATGGAGTCGGAACAGGGGAAGGGAAGTGAACTGCTCCCAGATGGAGGGTCGGCCATTTAAATATTTTCATGATCCTGGAAGTCTCTGATTTAATCTGTTTTACAGATGTAATCTGGCCACCAGTTTTCCCCATGTTTTATCCAAGCCACGCAGAAAGACGTCTGAGATTAGCAATCAGAACCATGCGCCGTTCTGTTATCAAGCTTGTCCCTCTGGATTGGATCACACACAGCATCGGTTGACGTGCAGGATAGAACTCCCAACCGCAGAATGGAACGCCCGCCGGGATTTGAGCCCAGCACGGAATCAGACCACACCACACCGGATCTTCCATCGTATCTTGTATCAAACATTTCCCACATCCTAACTGGGATCATTCTCCAGCATTGCAGATTCCTCCCCGGTATGAGGATCTGAAACTCCAACTCCCCTGTTCCTCCCCGTTCACGGACCATGCTGCACAATAGGATACTCCTCTCTATCCTTGGGGATTTGCAGCTTAGCGATTAGAAATTTCACCTCCTGCAGAGCTGGTGTTTGGACATCTCCCAGCATAACACAATGAACCCCCGACCCGGGGTAAAGGATTTGTACAGCCCTGGTCTGCTCCAGATTCCTCCATAACGAACTGGAAGCCAAGCCCATCAATTGGTTGATTTCACAGCGGGGAACCCCACAAACATAAAAGAGGCAATCTGTGGATTTAGATATCTGAAAATCTTGTTACTACCTGTGTCACACCCCTGTTGATATCCAAGCTTAACCATTGTCGTGGAACAAACAGTGAAACAACTGTAAAACAGAGTAAGTAGGAAAATAATGAAAACATTCCCCTCGCCAGGCAGTATCTGTGGGGAAATAAACAGCGTTATCCATTCAACTGATCAGAACTGGAAGCCACTGAAGATTATCTATTTTCAAATAATTATACAGCCATTTATAAGTGGGGTATGGGGGGAAGAAAGAGAATTGGGCAATGTCTGTAATTGGGTGGAGTAGAGGAGTGATTCATTGACAAATGGATGATAGTGTTAGGCAAGTGGAACAATTAAAGAAACAGAGAATGGGTCCAGATGTGATGTAGAATTTAACAACGCAATAACAGAGCAAGAGGAGAGAATTATAAATCCATATTAAAAAATGGATCCAATTGCCCCCAAAAAAGTGACAGGGAATTGGACGGGGTGGGTCGGCGGGTGCTGATATATCCCAGCGGTGTGGATCAGTTTGCAAGCTTGGTAACAAAAGGGCATCCCAAGCATCAGCCCCAAGCAACCTGCAATTCCAGTTACTCGGGTGTAGCCATCTCCATACCAGCACAATCCATCTGAGAAGATTTGAGCGATCGTTATAACTGGAAGTATTTAATCTCAGCGTTGGCTCGGACAGGCAATACAATGCCTCAACAGATAATCTGGTGCAGCACCTCGGTGAGATTCAGTGGACTATATTACGATGTCGAGGATAGCAAGGTCAGAACGGGAGTGGGATGGAAAAATTGACGTGACGAGCGACTGGAAGTTCAGAGTCATGATTGTGTTCTGATCGGAGAAGTTCAGCAAAGTAATCACTCAATCTGCGTTTGCTTCTTTTTCAATGTACAGGGGACTTCTTTATGTAAACCGAATACAGTTTCTATGTAACAAGAAGAGAAAGCAAATCGCCTGGAAGAAGTGGCTGAAACCTCAGATATCGGGATGGGAGGAGGTGAAATGGGAGGTATTACATCTCCTTTGCTTGCATGGAAGGGTGCTCTTAGAATGTGGGCGGATGTTGATTGATTGAGAAGTCGACACGGGGTCACAAAGATCTTGTGGAAAGGGAGGGAAGAAGCATATCCGGTACTGATGGACATAGCTGGATGATGCAGAAATGCTGGAGGATGAGGCGTTGAATATGGGGGCTGATGGGTTGGAAGTGGAGGACAAGGAGAATCTTACCTTGGTTCTGGAAAGGAGGAGATGGAGTGAAGGCAGTAACATGGGGAATTTGATGGACATGGGCCAGGGCCCTGTTCTGTAGAGTGGACGGGAATCCTTGACTAAGGAAAAACGAAGACATTTCAGAAGCACTGGTGTGAAAGTCAGCATCATCGGAGGAGATGGAGCAGAGAAGGAGAAACTGAGAGAATGGTACAGAGTCTTTGCAGGAAGCAACGTTGGAGGATGAATAATCAAGGTAGCTGTGGATGACAGTGCGATTATAGCCCATATTGCTGGGCAACCAATTCCCTGAAATAGAGGTTAGGAAGGCGAGGAAGGTGTCAGAGACAGAACATTTGAAGTCGAGGGACGAGTGGAAATTAGCAGCAGAGATGACAAAATATTTCAGTTTAAGTAACAATAAGAAACTAGCACCAGCACAGCAATCAGACGATCAAAAAATATGTGTGAAGGAGATGATTGGAGGAGGATTGGAACAAACAATGGCCCACGTATCCTCCATAAAAGCTGCACATCTAGGACCAGAACAGCTCCCATAGCGCCACCATTTGATGGTGGAATTTGCCAAGGCACGTACTCGAGGTCCAGACAACTATACTTTACAACATGGTCCCTGCGCCGGGGTCAGGATCAGCATCTTTGAGGTTACCATTCTCAGACTAGAACAGACTAGATGAAGTGATGAGATCGAGCAGGAATGATGAGAAATTGAAACAATACAAATCGGTTCCAAGTGGGGTCCTCGGAAATTGTCAGCAGGGGATGGTGGGGAAAACTGGGCGGGAAACAGCCTTAGTGTGTTTGTCACGACAGATCCCATCCATTATGAGTTTAAAGACAACTTATGTTTACTGGATTTGAACCGGAGAGGGGCAGCGTGACATAATCATAAATGTAAATGATTTTCTGCAGAGCAGCTATGAGCTCAGCAGGAAGGAACTCTGGGGTATAGTGGGATGGTTGGCGCAGATATGGATCAATATTCAGAGCCTGAAGAATGGAAAAAGGTCCCTGAAGGAAGGAGCTGAACTGTCAAATAATAGTGAATAATTTATTTAAGAATGAAGTTGGGATCATATGTGCGAAAGCAATCAAAAGGAAGATAAACTCTCTGATTTAGATGAATTTCAACCACGCACGCCAAAAAAGCTAGGAAAGAATTGGCAGACTCTCAATTATATGTTCATTGGTAATAATCAGAATAGGGATAGAGCTAGAGAACTTCCGGACAGCTAACGTGATTCCTATATTTCAAACAGAAGATTGAACAATCCGAAGAAATTTCAATCATTTTGCACGTTTTCAGTGGTCGTGAAGATAATCCAGTATCTGTTTCCTGCTTTGGATGGAGTTGTTTAATGAATATGGGGTAAGCTATTCAACTCATCATAAATGAGTCTGTAACGTTAAGGTATGGCAGGGCATCTATTCCGAGTGGAATGCACATCCTGCAGTATGTGGGAGGTCGTGGACCAACTGCAGGTCTTAGATGAGCACATCCGCAGGAAGCATCACCGGTTGCAGAGGCTTGAGCTCCGAGTTTTGGAACTCGAAGGAGGCTGGAGTCACTGTTGTGCATCCGCGAGGCCAATGACTACTTGGATAGCACGTTTAGGCAGGTGGTCTCTCCGCAGGTTGGAAATAGGGAATGAATGATTATCAGGCAGACTAAGAGAACCGGGCAGGTACTGCAGGAGTTCCCCAGGGAGGCTTTCAGTCGCTTATTGGTTTTCTGTTGTGGAAACTAGTGAGGATGATGGTTCCTCAGAGGCAAGTCACAGGCAAGTTTGTGGCGCAACTGTACAGAAAGGGAGGAAGAAGAGTGGAAGAGCAGTAGTGATTCGTTAGTTAGGGGAACAGACAGGCGTTTCAGAGGCAGTAAGTGAGACTCCAAGATGGTGTGTTACTTCCCTGGTGCATGGGTCAAGAATGTCCTGGAGCGGCTGCAGAACATTCTTCTGGGGGAAGAGTGGTCCACATCGGTACCAGTGACACAGGTAAGACGGGGGATAAGGTCCTGCAAGCTGTTTTTAGGGAGCTCGAAGTGAGATTAAAAATCAGGATCGCAAATGCAGTAATATCACAATTACTCCCAGTATCACCCACAAGTGAGCATAAGAATAGGAGAACTCAGTGATTGAACACATGGCTGAAGAACTGGTGTAGGAGGGAGGGCAACAGATCTTTGAGACACTGAGACCGGATCTGGGGTAAGTGGGTCCTGTACAAGACGGAGGGGTTGCATCTTAGCAGGACTGGGACGAATATACTAACAGGGAGATTTGCAAGTGCTGTTGTGGAGGGTTGATACTGTATTTACAGAGGGATGGGCACCTGAGAGTGAGCTCAGATTGGAAAAAAGCAGAACTGGCAACACTGCTGTGGTGTGGGAACCTGGAACAAGTATTAGAGAGGAATACCATGGTGCACAGAATAGTGGGGGAGAAAGATAGCCCAAGATGGGCGGTTTAAAATCACTTTCTTTTCGTTTTGGTTGCAGCAGCTTTGACAGAAGCGGAGGTATGGAGCGAACTTGCAGCTGGGAGATCAGTTTCAGTGTAAGGAAAATGTTAATTCCCTTTTGTTTTCGGAGGACGAGGGGACTGCTGGGTAAGTAGAAACTATATATTTGGGCGGTTTAAAATCACTTTCTTTTAGTTTTGGTTGCAGCAGCTTTGACAGAAGCGGAGGTACGGACCGAACTTGCAGCTGGGAGGTCAGTTTCAGTGTAAGTTAAAAGTTAATTCCCTTTTGTTTTCAGAGGACCAGGGGACTGCTGGGTAAGTAGAAACTATATATTTGGGCGGTTTAAAATCACTTTCTTTCAGTTTTGGTTGCAGCAGCCTTGACAGAAGCGGAGTTACGAAGTGAACTTGCAGCTGGGAGGTCAGTTTCAGTGTAAGTTAAAAGTTAATTCCCTTTTGTTTTCGGAGGACCAGGGGACTGCTGGGTAAGTAAAAACTATATATTTGGGCGGTTTAAAATCACTTTATTTCAGTTTTGGTTGCAGCAGCTTGGACAGAAGCAGAGGTACGGAGCGAACCTGCAGCTGGGAGGTCAGTTTCAGTGTAAGTTAAAAGTTAATTCCCTTTTGTTTTCAGAGGACCAGGGGACTGCTGGGTAAGTAGAAACTATATATTTGGGCGGTTTAAAATCACTTTCTTTCAGTTTTGGTTGCAGCAGCTTTGACAGAAGCGGAGTTACGAAGTGAACTTGCAGCTGGGAGGTCAGTTTCAGTGTAAGTTAAAAGTTAATTCCCTTTTGTTTTCGGAGGACCAGGGGACTGCTGGGTAAGTAAAAACTATATATTTGGGCGGTTTAAAATCACTTTATTTCAGTTTTGGTTGCAGCAGCTTGGACAGAAGCAGAGGTACGGAGCGAACCTGCAGCTGGGAGGTCAGTTTCAGTGTAAGTTAAAAGTTAATTCCCTTTTGTTTTCGGAGGACCAGGGGACTGCTGGGTAAGTATAACATATATATTTGGGCGGTGGCTGTACCCGAGACACTACACGTGTAGTGTCTCCCACCCACCCTCCTCCTCTAACCAAAAAAAAGGACTCTGGTGTGTTGATAAGGTAAGTTTTTTATTTAAAAAGTTCTGTCCGTTGGATTGCGAAGCTAACAAGTTTTGACTTTTTTTTGGTTTTTCAGTAGATTTGTTGGGAATTTAGAATAGTGGGCATGGAGGTTAAGGCAGTTGTATGTTCCTCCTGCAGAATGTGGGAGGTAAGGGTCGCCAAGAGTGTCCCTGCTGACTGCATCTGCGGGAAGTGCACCCCACTCCAGCTCCTCGAGAACCGCGTTAGGGAACTGGAGCTGGAGCTGGATGATCTTCAGATCATTCGGGAGGTGGAGAGGGTTATTGAGAGGAGTTATGGGGAGGAAGTCACACCTCAGGTAAGAGAAGTAGGTAGATGGGTTACCGTCAGGGGAAGGAGAGGGAACCAGCAGGCAGTGCAGGGATCCCCTGTGGCCGTTTCCCTCAACAACAGGTATACCGTTTTGGATACTGTTGTGGGGGATGACTTACCAGGGGTAAGAAATGGGGTAAAGGTCTCTGGCACAGAGTCTGTCGCTGTAGCTCAGAAGGGAAGGGGTAAGAGGAGCAGAGCATTAGTCATTGGGGACTCCATAGTTAGGGGAACAGATAGGAGGTTCTGTTGGAACGAGAGAGACTCACGGTTGGTGTGTTGCCTCCCAGGTGCCACAGTTCGTGATGTCTTGGATCGTGTTTTTGGGATCCTAAAGGGGGATGGGGAGCAGCCCCAAGTCGTGGTCCACATCGGCACCAACGACATAGGTAGGAAGAGAGATGGGGATTTAAGACAGAAATTCAGGGAGCTAGGGTGGAAGCTTAGAGCGAGAACAAACAGAGTTATTATCTCAGGGTTGTTGCCGTGCAACGTGATAGCGAAGCGAGGAATAGGGAGAGAGAGGAGTTGAACACGTGGCTGCAGGGATGGTGTAGGAGGGAGGGTTTTGGTTTCCTAGATAATTGGGGCTCTTTCTGGGGTAGGTGGGACCTCTACAAACAGGATGGTCTTCACCTGAACCAGAGGGGTACCAATATCCTGGGGGGGAGGTTTGCTAGTGCTCTTCGGGGGGGGGGGGGGTTCAAACAAATTCAGCAGGGGAATGGGAACCTAAATTGTAGTTCCAGTGTACAGGATGTTGAGAGTAGTGAGGTCAGGGACAAGGACGCAAGAGGGCACTGGCAAGCAAGAACAAGGTTTAAAGTGTTTAGTTTAGTTTAGTTTAGAGATACAGCACTTTAACAGGCCCTTCGGCCCACCGAGTCTGTGCCGACCATCAACCACTCATTCATACTAATCCTACACCAATCCCGTATTCCTATCACATCCCCACCTGTCCCTATATATTTCCCTACCACCTACCTATACTAGGGGCAATTTATGATGGCCAATTAACCTATCAACCTGCAAGTCTTTGGCATGTGGGAGGAAACCGGAGCACCCGGAGGAAACCCACGCAGACACAGGGAGAACTTGCAAACTCCGCACAGGCAGTACCCAGAATCGAACCCGGGTCCCTGGAGCTGTGAGGCTGCGGTGCTAACCACTGCGCCAATAGGCCCACCAGTGTGTGCCTGTGTTACTGGGTATCAGTGTATGTCTTTGTTACTTGGTGTCAGTGTATGTCTGTGTTACTTGGTGTAAGTGAGTGTCTTTGTTATTTGGTGTAAGTGTGTGTCTGTGTTACTGGGTGTCAGTTTATGTCTTTGTTACTGGGTGTCAGTGTATGTCTTTGTTACTTGGTGTAAGTGTGTGTCTGTGTTACTGGGTGTCAGTGTCTGTCTGTGTTACTTGGTGTAAGTGTGTGTCTGTGTTACTGGGTATCAGTGTATGTCTTTGTGACTTGGTGTCAGTTTATGTCTTTGTTACTGGGTGTCAGTGTGTGTCTTTATGACTTGGTGTCAGTGTCTGTCTTTGAATTAGAAGTAGAATTAGAACATTGCAGCGCAGTACAGGCCCTTCGGTCCTCGATGTTGCGCCGACCTGTGAAACCATCTGACCGACACTATTCCATTTTCATCCATGTGTCGATCCAATGTCCACTTAAATGCCCTTAAAGTTGGCGAATCTATTACTGCTGCAGGCAGGGCATTCCACGCCCTTACTACTCTCTGAGTAAAGAAACTACCTCTCACATCTGTCCTATATCTATCACCCCTCAACTTGAAGCTATGTCCCCTCGTGTTTGCCATCACCATCCGAGGAAAAAGACGCTCACTATCCACCCTATCTAACCCTCTGATTATCTTATATGTCTCGATTAAGTCACCTCTCCTCCTCCTTCTCTCCAACGAAAACAACCTCAAGTCCCTCAGCCTTTCCTCGTAAGACCTTCCCTCCATACCAGGCAACATCCTAGTAAATCTCCTCTGCACCCTTTCCATAGCTTCCACATCCTTCCTATAATGCGGTGACCAGAACTGCACGCAATAATCCAGGTGCGGTCTCACCAGAGTTTTGTACAGCTGCAGCATGACCACGTGGCTCCGAAACTCGACCCCCCTACTAATAAAAGCTAACACACCATATGCCTTCTTAACAGCCCTATTAACCTGGTTAGCAACCTTCAGGGATTTATTCACCTGGACACCAAGATCTCTCTGTTCATCTACACTAACAAGAATCTTCCCATTAGCCCAGTACTCTGCATTCCTGTTACTCCTTCCAAAGTGAATCACCTCACACTTTTCCGCATTAAACTCCATTTGCCATCTCTCAGCCCAGCTCTGCAGCCTATCTATGTCCCTCTGTACCCTACAACATCCTTCGGCACAATCCACAACTCCACCGACCTTAGTGTCATCTGCAAATTTACTAACCCACCCTTCTACACCGTCTTCCAGGTCATTTATAAAAATGACAAACAGCAGTGGCCCCAAATCAGATCCTTGCGGTACACCACTAGTAACTAAACTCCAGGATGAACATTTGCCATCAACCACCACCCTCTGTCTTCTTTCAGCTAGCCAATTTCTGATCCAAAGCTCTAAATCGCCTTCAACCCCATACTTCCGTATTTTCTGCAATAGCCTACCGTGGGGAACCTTATCAAACGCCTTACTGAAATCCATATACACCACATCCACTGCTTTACCCTCATCCACCTGTTTGGTCACCTTCTCGAAAAACTCAATAAGGTTTGTGAGGCACGACCTACCCGTCACAAAACCGTGCTGACTATCTCTAATGTACTTATTCTTTTCAAGATGATTATAAATCCTGTCTCTTATAACCTTTTCCAACATTTTACCCACAACCGAAGTTAGGCACCTGCACAGGTTTATAATTACCAGGGCTGTCTCTACTCCCCTTCTTGAACAAGGGGGACAACATTTGCAATCCTCCAGTCTTCCGGCACTATTCCTGTCGACAATGACGACATAAAGATCAAGGACAAAGGCTCTGCAATCTCCTCCCTAGCTTCCCAGAGAATCCTAGGATAAATCCCATCTGGCCCAGGGGACTTATCTATTTTCACACCTTCCAAAATTGCTAACACCTCCTCCTTGTGAACCTCAATCCCATCTAGCCTCGTAGCCTGAATCTCAGTATTCTCAACAACATTTTCTTTCTCTACTGTAAATACTGACGCAAAATATTCATTTAACACTTCCCCTATCTCCTCTGATTCCACACACAACTTCCCACTACTATCCTTGATTGGCCCTAATCTAACTCTGGTATTTCTTTTATTCCTGATATACCTATAGAAAGCCTTAGGGTTTTCCCTGATCCGATCCACCAATGACTTCTCGTGTCCTCTCCTTGCTCTTCTTAGCTCTCCCTTTAGATCCTTCCTGGCTAGCTTGTAGCTCTCAAGCGCCCTAACTGAGCCTTCACGTCGCATCCTAACATAAGCCTTCTTCTTCCTCTTGACAAGCGCTTCAACTTCTTCAGTAAACCACGGCTCCCTCCCACGACAACTTCCTCCCTGCCTCACAGGTATTTACTTATCAAGGACACGCAGTAGCTGCTCCTTGAATAAGCTCCACATTTCGATTGTTCCCATCCCCTGCAGTTTCCTTCCCCATCCTACGCATCCTAAATCTTGCCTAATCGCATCATAATTTCCTTTCCCCCAGTTGTAATTCTTGCCCTGCGGTATATACCTGTCCCTGCCCATCGCTAAGTTAAACCTAACCGAATTGTGATCACTATCACCAAAGTGCTCACCTACATCTAAATCTAACACATGGCCGGGTTCATTTCCCAGTACCTAATCCAATGTGGCATCGCCCCTGGTTGGACTGTCTACATACTGTGTCAGAAAACCCTCCTGCACACACTGGACAAAAACTGACCCATCATGACTGATGTTTTGCAGACTGGCCGATAATTTCTTGCTATCTGGCTCCCTCCCTAATTGAGCAGGGTGTCACATTTGCGGTTTTCCAACCAATTGCTTTAGCTTGTGGCACTGCATTAATTTGAGATATTGCATTCATTTGAAGGGCTGCGTTCCTCTGAAGGACTGTATTAGTTTGATGGTTTGTATTAGTTTGAGGGTCTACATTAGTTTGAGGGAATGTATTATATTGAGGGGAAGTATTCGGTTGACGGACTGCGTTAGTTTGAGGGGCTGCTTTAGTCATAGAGTCATGGAATCATAGTTTTTCAGCACAGTAGCAGGCCCTTTGGTCCACAGTGACTGTGCCGGCCATCAAGCCTATCTATTCGAATCCCAGTTTCCAGCACTTGGCTCTTAGCCTTGCATGCAATGGCATTTCTAGTGCTCATCTACATATTTCTTAAATGTTGTGAGGGTTCCAACCTCTACCGCTCCTTCAGGCAGTGTGTTCTACATTACAACCACCCTCTAGGTGAAAATAAATTCACAAATCCGCCCGAAACAAACTGCCCCTTCCCTTAATTCTATGCCCCGTGTTGATCGACACCTCTGCTAAAGGAATAGGTTTCTTCCTATCTACCCTATCTATGCCCTTCATAATTTTGTATACCTCAATGATGTCCCCCCTCAACCTTCTCTCCTCTAAGGAAAACATCCTGGTGAATCTCCTCTGCACCCTCTCCAGTTCAAACACATCCTTCCTATAGTGTGGCGACCAGAACAGTACACTGTACTCCAGCTGTGGCCAAACCAGTGTTTTGTACAGTTCTATCATAACCTTCCTGCTCTTACATTCTATGCCTCAGCTAATTAAGGCAAGTATCCCATATGGCTCCCTAACGACCGTAGTTACCTATCCTGCTCCTTTCAGTGATCGACGGACAAGTACACCAAGGTCCCGCTGACGGTCTGTATTTTTAATCCCCTACCATCCATTGTATATTCCTTTGACTTGTTAGTCTTCCCAAAATGCATCACCTCACACTTCTCAGGAGTATGTTCCATTTGCCACTACTCTGCCTATCATACCAGCCCATCTATACCATTCTGTAATCTATGACTTTGTCCTCCACTATTTACAACATCACCAATATTAGTGTCATCTGCGAACTTACTGATATTCCTACTATATTCTTATCAAAATCATTAATGTATACTACACACAGCAAGGGTCCCAGCACCGATCTCTGCGGTACACCACTGGTCATAGGCTTCCATTCGCAAAAACAATCTTTGACAATCACCCACTGCCACCTGCCACGAAACAAATTTTAGATCCTAATTGCCAAATTGCCCTGGATGCCATGGGCTCTTACCTTCTTGAACAATCTTACCGACCGAATCAAAAGCCTTCCTCATGTCCACATAGCCTACGTCAACTGCTTTCCCCTCATCTACACACATAGTCACCTCCCTGAAAAAATTCTATCAAATTGGTTAGACATGATCTCCCCATGACAAAGACAAAGTGACTACCCTTGATTAATCCCTGTCTCTCCAAGTGGAGAGTAATACTGTCCCTCGGATTTTTTCCAACAGTTTCCCTACCACTGATGTCAGACTCACTGGCCTGTAATTACTTGGTTTATCGCCACTTTCCTTCTTGAATAATGGTACCACATTCGCTATGCTCCAAATCCTCTGGCACGTGTCCTGTTTGAGGATTTGAAAATTTGTGTCAGAGCTCCTGTAATCTCCACCCCTGCCTCAGATAGCAGCCTGGGAAACATCTCATCTGGGCCTGAGGATTTATCCACTTTTAAGCATGGTAAAATCGTTCACACATCCTCCCTTTCATTGCTGATTTGTTCAATCATATCACAGCCCCCCTCGCTGATTTCAGCACGTGCATCCTCCTTCTCCATATTGAATACGCATGCAAACTAATCATTTGAAACCTCACCTGCGTCCTCCGGCTCCACAAACACATTGCCACTTTGGTCCTTCATGGACTCTGCAAATCCGCTTGCCCTTAATATATTTATGAAAGGCGTTGGTACTTTCCTTTGTCTTGCTCGTCAGTGCTTTTTTCATGCCCCCTCTTCGCTCTCCTAATTACTATTTTTAAGTACCTCCCGACACTTTCTATTCTCCTCTGGAGCCTTCGCTGTTTTCAACCAGCCGAGTCTGCCAGAAGCCTCCTTTTTTGCCTTATATAATTCTAGAGAACTCTTGACATACAGGGTTTTCTGGACCTATTGGTCCTATGCTTGACCTTCACGGGAATATGTTGGCCCTGAACTCACACTAATGCCTTTTTGAATGACTCCAACTG